>NC_069126.1:4816743-5536020 GCF_026914265.1 Mya arenaria
AACTATTATTATCGTTATGCTTACTTGTGTCCCATAGGAACTACAATGAAACATTGGATTCTGTATCATAATGGATAATGGTTTTATCGTCCTGATGAATACATTTATCCATATCACAAACCATTTCAAACGGATCTCTTTCTTTGATTTGACACGAGTTATGGACGAAAGCAACTTGCATTTTGAATATAGCTTTTATTGCAAGAGCTTCTTGGTAATCGTTGTGACAGAGTAACACGAACATTCAATTAAAAATCATCTCTCCGCTGTTGTCATTTCTGATCGATTGTAAAATATGTTCAAGAAGGTACCACAAACTGAAGTTAAAATATAAGACGTGTCTTACATCGCACAGTCACAGTCTTGTTATTTATTGACCTTCGTAGGTTATACAGGTTCATTCTTTCTTCCTTTTTGAAATCTTACCTAATCACAATTTGTGAAAAAATATTTGCAACACATCATTGTTGAAATTAGTTAAAACACTGTTTATACGATATCTTATAAGAAGTCAAAAGAGTATTGGTCTAGAACAAACAAAAACTCAAAACAGAATAACAATTTCTGGCTGTGTATCCAACTCAATGCGGAAGTATGCTCATTTAAATTGTTACCAAATTTACATTTTTATACATGTTTGGACAAGTATGAGGTTGGCCAGTGAACAGTTTGAGCGTCAACACCTGGCCCCAATTTCTCGAATTTTTTTAAGTCTCTTATAACATAATTAAGCTAAACTCTCTATTTTTGTTTTTCAATAATTTGAATAACATTTACTTTTTTAAGAGTTTGTATACTTCAGATAGGAATTATATGTATGTTAATCACAATGAACGTTTTTTCATTAATCAAATTTCAATTTAAGTATGTATTTTGGCTAATTGAAATAAGCTACTTAAGCCTATTAAGCTTAAGAAATTGGGGCCTGTTTTTCTGACCTTTCCAAGGCGATAGCCGCAATATTTATCAATACAGGTCTTACAATGCATTTGTAGACCGATGTTATGGTCTGAGGCGTTAAGTGTGTCTGGTTAGTTTCTAGTGTATCTTCATCTTTCGCCTCAATATCAGTGTATTCCTTAAAAGAATTTTGCAATTTATTTAATCATTTGTTCTATGTGTTAAGGTCTCAACTGGCTTAAGAGTCCTGTTGTATTAGGAAGGATATTTGGTACGTAGCTTTATCATTGAACGAACATTTAGCCGGCAGATTTTTGTTCAAGTTAATAAGGTTAACTTTAAAACGTAAAATATTCTTTTCATTCGCAAATAAATTACAATAAACAAGTACAGCTGAAGCAGTTTTGTCAAACGTTGTAAGAAATACTGCATTTTACAAGTGTATCAATGAACCTTGAAGAGCAATGCAGATTAGAAAATTTACAACAATGTGCAAACAGCCTTGTTAATTTTAACAGAGTTCTGAACAATTGATTTTTATTATTTTCAAATTAGTACTTAACATCGATGAAGCATTTATCTTACGTATAACCCGATTCCATTCTCAAATCTTCCATTAACCATATAACATTAATATAATTCCCTGAGGGAATAGTCCATTTGTGAAATTTTACTCTCAATAACAGTCACTTATACATAGTTTTGCATTATAAATATTGTAACATCTTTGTGTTATTGTGTTTGATTTCATACGTATTAACACAATTGTGCTACGACTAAATTCATGAACTCTTAAATGTCGTTTCAAAATATTTTATTTAGTCACTATTACCAACTTATCCTACCTAACAAGAGCCTTTACAGGCGAAAAAGAAATACACTTTACCAGCAAAGGACATTCATTAGCAACATTTTTCATATCCCTCTGATCTCAAGCAAATAACTCGAGCGAACTGCCAAAGGAAATTGAATTTGAAAGCAGATTTCCGTCTACAGGACGAAATTCTTAGTGTAAGGATAATGTACAATTTTAACGTTTACATCTGTAACAACACCCTTGACAGCGTCCCATTGAGTTCTCCCAGATACCATTTGTGTGTACGTGTTTGCGCAATTATTTCTGCTGCATCTTAGTGCATTGTAGCTGCCCTGTTTCACTTATGTTTCATTTGGTAGATGAGTCGTGTCCACTATTGATAAAAATATCTTCTTAAAGTTGAAGTACCACATTTCATGACACTCGATATCCATAAAAGGATGAGACATCGCCTGAAATGTTTGTTAAACGAATAGCGAACCACAGCCTCAAATGTCACAATTGGGCTAAACAAACCTTACGATTAAACACATTGGAATTGAATGTTTCAGATAAAACATTTTGTCTATTTGTACATACCTTGTAACTTTCAGCAAAGGCGGGGCGAATTGACAAAAACAGCTTTGTGTTATAAACGTGTCTGCCTAATCACAAAGTTCGTTTAATTTGCTTTGTTGTCTTAGATTAAGACACTCTTTAACGGCGGAGACATGTTTGAATCATGCAAATTGAGTTGCGGAACGGAACAGATCATTTTTTTAATGATCATGTTTTGAAGCTGATTTTTTTAAGAAGGTGAAGCGTAATAAAGTAATACATTCAACATTTTTAAAAAGGGGGATCTCTACTTTGAGAGTAATATGTATTGATACTGCCCTGACAGGAAAGCAAAATAAGACATTGTTTATGTAATTCACCTCTTTATTCAATGTAAAAACGGATTTGATAGCCAGTGATCAGCCACATTCAACTACTTATAGCTTCCCCCACTCCGAATGGTATTTCTTCTGTATACATGTGATATTCAGCACTATCAATCATTTCTCAGGGCTCAGTGAAATATTTGGGACTGGAAGTATTTCACTTAATCCAACCATATCAATATCAGTGTGTCATCTGCATTGTAAGCTGAACAAATGACCGTCACTACCTATGTACTTTTTAAGGTATACTTATCTTACGTTTATCCTTTTCTACAGATTGAACACGTGTTGTTTAGTTTGTATTTATGTTATGTTTGTATATGCTGATGAAAGAAATATGTTTAAATTAACTTCCATCAATTAAAAAATGGAATAAGGAACTAGATAAAGGAATAATGTATTGAGACTTTGCCCAATAGTTTAGAAGTGTAATTTTTTCAATACCCTAAATATGGCCTGATAAACTTCTTGTACTCAAATATATAATAAAAAAAACAACATGTTTTGATGTACCTAATCATTGATTTATTTTCAGAATAACTTCCAAAATTGCACTCTATAATCAACGCACACCGTATTATACAATAAACACCCCCACCGTATTATACAATAAACACCCCCACCGTATTATATCATGAACACCCCCCCCGTATTATGTAATGAGCACCCTCCCCGTATTATAAAGTAACCCCGGATTATATAATGAACACTCACCTAATACATAATGAACGTCCCATATTATTTAATGAACGCCTCCGCATTATATAATGAACACACCCATAAAATATAATGAACATCCCGTGTTATAATAAACACCCCCGTATGATGAAATGAAACACCCCCAGTATTATATCATGAAGGCCCCTCCCGTATTATATCATGAAAGCCCCCCTCCCCTCCAACTTATTATATATTGAGCGCCTCCCCCCACATCCTACCGCGTACTTCATATCCCAATCAAATGCGTTCACCGTATATGTATTTAAAAAAAAGTGAATTTTATGCAGCCGATACATTTGAATAAAGTAATTTTACAAAACGGTTTAGCTTTACTAATTGTTTGAATTTGTCTGCACCGCAAATATTGTAAACCTTCCGCATCATTAGAGGGCCTCAGTGCACGTACCGCGAACTAGGTAACATTTATTTGACATTCTCACAGGGACGTGTCAGTCAAAAAAAGTTATTTTCGATCCGTTAGCAGGGATATTTACATAAGAATGACGCGATTGAAAACTATAAGATGCACTTGTGCTATCGGACATTATTTCATTAGGTTCTTCTGAAAGCGACGTGTCAACAACGCGAAGTAATCTATCACTTTTAGATCGTTTCTCTTACGCTGGCTGCGTTCTCATCGCTCGTTCAGACCTTTTTTCTATCTCGAAGAAATCTAATATAAAACCGCTGACAATTGTGAAGGTTAAATACGAGAGGAACTAATTTAAATAAGGCTATATATTTATATCCGCTGGCAAATGGACGAGGGTTTGTGTGGTATTGTAGCAGCTATTAACGGCATCAATGCATTGTTTAGATTGCATTGTTTGTACTTTTCTACAACTTTTGTATTGAGTACTTTACATGTTAAAATCACTGAATTCCCTTAACAAAAAAATGTTACACATTTATCAATACGAAGTTCCAGTATGATTTCAAAACGCGGTTTGTCAACGTGGTTGCAGCATGTAATTAACTGAAATGAACACTTTCATTACATTTTAATGACAGCTGATGTCAAACTGTCGTTTATTGCAAGTTTTGCATTCAATCAAGTAACGATTGCGACATTATTCAATAGCGACCTCGCGCAGGTTCACGCGAGAAAGGCATGTCTCCCGTTTCATCGCGCTGAAATACAAGACATTTCAATTTGCTTAATTCACTGACATTGTCTGTTCTTTAAGTGCATGTCCGCTTTGGTGTTCATTCCGGAAATGATGTGTTCCTCGCGATAATTACAACCCTGCTTTTACCTTGTGTGTTGTTCGATGGAACTTCATTTAAATGACGATGGTTGCTAATAGTATGTATTACAATGTATGCACTTCGCCATCAATGTTTTCAGGTAGTCGGGTCTCACTCCAATCACTCCAATCACTTTTACATTAAAGTTGTCCTAATTAAATGAACGTACAGGGTACATACCAGCAGGGAACGAAATCCAGGTGTATATGTATAGTTGTGCTGAAATGATGTTTAAAGACAGTACGATGGTCTAGTGGTACCCCCACCTCTCACCAAAGGGGCTGTAGTTTCATGTCCCGCATTTAATTCAGTTTGTGAGTATTTCACAATGGGCGCCTGATTTTTTCAAGCTTATAAGGCAGATCGTTTTGTACAAATTGATATATGAGGTATGGTTTGACACAAGAACTATTGCCAATGTTTCTTTCAAAGGTTAAATATTTTCCATACAATGAAATTTTATTATAACTACTGTTACAGCATTTGATTGTGCATCCATGTAGAGTGTAAACTTATAGAAGTAGTCCATGCGTAACACAATAAGAGTAATTAGTGTTTAATTGTCGAAAAATATATCATTTCTCCCACCCTGAGACAAAACTATAATTGATAAATATAAAAAAATGAAGCTAACAATGCGTATAACCATATGTTGGAAGTGTACATATACTTGGCTCACATTGGAGTCTTCAAATGTTTGAATTTACTTGTTATATATCACCTAGCACTCTGTATAATTAATTTAGCGCTTTGTCCACGTTCAAAGTTCATACAATCGAGTAAAAACAATCAATGCGTCTTAATTCAAGTTTCATCATTCAGTTTTAAGTAAGCTTATACGTTAAACCAATGATCAATATTGAGACGAAGTGACATTGTCTGGTATAATGTTGTCAACATGATTTTTCGCTTTTAGTATCATGTTGTGCCTTGTTTTCGACGTCGTGTCTTTCATCAAAGTCAATTAATTTGATACGAAAAATGTATAGATTAGTATTATGTTTTTCTTCAGGTTTGCGAATGCGTTAAAATTGCTTCGAAATAGATGGCAAAGAACTGTCGCCTTACCATAGTGAGGCTATTTATTATGTTTTACCTTGTCAGTTTTAAGTGTAATGGTTTAGCATCGTAATCGAAGAGTAATTTCCGGGAAAATAAATCACATAATGCAGGCTCATATAGAATGGCTAAGACATCGATTCTCCCAGCCAAGTTGGAGAACTCATATTTGACAAATGCCAAAAATGGGAGAAACTAATATATGCTGATAAAGTCGCTCTTTCACATTTCTCATAGCTATGAATCAGATCTGATAACATTTATAAGGTTTCGTATGTGAAATATTCTATTAAGTTTGTAATTTAGACTTATTATGAGACTCGTCCATTATCTAAGATCTTTGACTGGTATGAATGTACCACTTTTGCCAGTGGGCATTACTCTGTTTGTACTATTGTTGAATTTTGTGAACTTACCACTTCTACCAGTGGACATTATTCTGTTCATTGAGCTTACCACTTTTACTAGTGGACATTACTCTTTCATACTATTGTTGAATATTGTGAGCTTACCACTTCTACCAGTGGACATTACTCTTTCATACTATTGTTGAATATTGTGAGCTTACCACTTCTACCAGTGGACATTACTCTGTTCATACTATTGTTGAATTTTGTGAGCTTACCACTTCTACCAGTGGACATTACTCTTTCATACTATTGTTGAATATTGTGAGCTTACCACTTCTACCAGTGGGCATTACTCTGTTCATACTATTGTTGAATTTTGTGAACTTACCACTTCTACCAGTGGACATTACTCTGTTCATTGAGCTTACCACTTCTTCCAGTGGACATTACTCTTTCATACTATTGTTGAATATTGTGAGCTAACCACTTCTACCAGTGGGCATTACTCTGTTCATACTATTGTTGAATTTTGTGAACTTACCACTTCTACCAGTGGACATTACTCTGTTCATTGAGCTTACCACTTTTACTAGTGGACATTACTCTTTCATACTATTGTTGAATTTTGTGAGCAAACCACTTCTTCCAGTGGACATTACTCTGTTCATACTATTGTTGAATTTTGTGAGCTAACCACTTCTACTAGTAGACATTACTCTGTTTATACTATTGTTGAATTTGATGAACTAACCACTTCTTCCAGTGGACATTACTCTGTTCATACTATTGTTGAATTTTGTGAGCTAACCACTTCTTCCAGTGGGCATAACTCTGTTCATACTATTGTTGAATTTTGTGAACTAACCACTTCTACCAGTGGACCTTACTCTTTCATACTATTGTTGTATTTTGTGAACATACCACTTCTGTCGACCTACATAACTATGTTCATGCAATTGGTTTTGTGTACATACCACTTGTGCCGGTGGACATTACTATGTTCATGATATCGGTGTGTTTGTGAACATACCACTTGTGCCGGTGGACATTACTATGTTCATGATATCGGTGTGTTTGTGAACATACCACTTGTGCCGGTGGACATTACTATGTTCATGATATCGGTGTGTTTGTGAACATACCACTTGTGCCGGTGGACATTACTATGTTCATGATATCGGTGTGTTTGTGAACATACCACTTGTGCCGGTGGACATTACTATGTTCATGGTATCGGTGTGTTTGTGAATTTACCGCTTGTGCCGGTGGACATTACTATGTTCATGATATCGGTGTGTTTGTGAACATACCGCTTGTGCCGGTGGACATTACTATGTTCATGATATCGGTGTGTTTGTGAACATACCACTTGTGCCGGTGGACATTACTATGTTCATGATATCGGTGTGTTTGTGAACTTACCACATGTGCCGGTGGACATTACTATGTTCATGATATCGGTGTGTTTGTGAACTTAACACTTGTGCCAGTGGACATTACTATGTTCATGATATCGGTGTATTTGTAAACATACCACTTCTACCACGGGACATTACTTGATTCATGCTATTGGTGAATTTTGTGATCTTACCAATTCTACCAGTGGACATTACTTAATTCATGCATTGGTAACTTACCACATCTGCCAACCGACGTAACTATGTACTTGTCATCGGTGTACATTGTGCTTCTGAGGTATCACTGCGTTTACAGAATGTTTGTTCAAATGTTGTCTCTTCATTTGAAATTAGATAAGGAATAACCTGCAGTCAAATAAAACTATACTAATTAATCTAAATTTTTCAGCAAATAATGTCATCTTTAAGTACTACTTCAATGTTTATATCATATCTTTTCAGGTATATACGCAAATACAGGGAAACGCCCGGAAGTGAAACAGGCAAGAATTAACCCTGATTAGAGGCACAAGGTAAGACACGTTCAATATTTAAGATACATAATGCCGGGGGTAGGGGGAGGGGGGGTACAGTGACATTTACATTACGCACGTGAATGCAAACATTTTTTATTATTTCAACTTATAAAATTGGCTTTATGTTTAAGTGGTATAACTTTTAATTTAAGGTATGCCATCCATAAATTCGTCTTTAAAAGGTTATTTTCAAAAACATTTTCTTAATACTAATCTATATCTTAAATTTAAGGTTATTTCTATCACCAGTGAATACACATCAAAACGTTCACTACCATTACCCCATTGCTCTGATATGTACACGAAATAAGCTCAAGATCATTATTTTTTGTAATATCATACACATTCAATTTACTTAAGCCCGTTTGGTGTGCAAGTCAAAAACTGTAACTGTATGTGAAAATGTTAGAAGAAAAAATGAAGACAAATGCTTAAAATATTAGTCGGTCAGGTCGAAAGAAGTTATTTTGGCAACGTAGCCTTATATGATTGTTCATAAAATGGTGTGCTGATTCATATTAAAACACTTAACCAGGAGTATTACTGCTTTTTATAACTCTATAACTCTTTTTATCTGAACTACATGGCTTAAAAAATCAAACACCACGTGTTTTAGGATATGCCATTTAATTAACTTTAAGAGACCTTTCTCGTACACAAACATTAAGGAGTTGCGCTGGTGTATGTCCTTTTTATACTTCAAAGTGTTATATTTAAACTTAGACCGACTTTTACTCGATTAAAATCGCCCCGTTTGATACGACTTCTTCATTTATAATAACAAATATAATATCTGCCTCATTTTAAATTTTTATTCTACCAGACGTCAAAAAACCGTGGTAAAATGCAAGCAAAATAGCATATAAAACCAGTACGATGTATTACCTACTCTCGGATTAAATTCCTTTATAGTGCATCTGATGAACGTTTTTTTACAGCTAGTGGATATTGGTATCCTTGTCAAAATGGAAAAGGTTTCCTCATATTTAACGAATGAAAGGTTGGGTGTATACTTTACGTCTATTACAAAATAAAAAACGATCTTTGGAAGATTCGCGAAAACGTCCGAAGTCGAACAAACTAGTCGAAAATTCACGATTTAATCTTATTCTCATGTTCGCTTGTATTTCTCTCTTTGACCATTTTCTAAAGACAAGTAAATACTTTGGGTTTTAAGCATCGTTTGATCCTATAATCATAAGCTTATATATTGATTAACCAGACGTTAACAACATTATGATTTTTAAAAGTGTTTTTCTTTTGCTTTCCACTTTCCACACAGGTAAAAATATGCAAGGACCACTATCAGCTTAACATCCCCTTATTGACACTTGTATATGCGTGTTTTCGTGAATTTATTAAAAAGTTATGAGGACAAATTATTCGTATAAATTCAACAGAAATGCTTAAAAATGCATTATTAAAAAGTGTGCACTTTTATCTTGTGAGTGCAGTAAGTTGCATAAAAGGGGAAATTGCGTCAACCCAAATCTGAACTACAAGTCTCGTTTCTGCTTTGATAACTCTATTGTCACCCCTCCTTTTCTTGTATGTTTAGCCCGTCTGATCTCAAAGTGGCAGATCTTATCGGATTATCAAGAAAAAGAAGAACCTATTATGCTCATTCTCAGAAAATTAGCAGACGTAAGCTGATTATCACCGCGTCACAAAACAACTAGAAGAACGGTGCGAAGTGATGATTTGGGAAGATTCCGAATGTCTGCATGCTATATAAGGTCTCTAATGCACCGATAGGAGATACGTATAGAGAAAAGGAAGACTGATTTTATCTAATAACAAGCTTACAGTCCATGATATTTGCATACGATTTAAAAAAAAAAACATGTGCATTATTATCAACAATTCTGGTACAACAAATTTCAATTATGTACTTATGTCTGTTCAAAATACATTTGAATCCAACTGAGTTGTGTTGCAAAATTACAACACAATGTTTTGTTTTAATATGCATATTCAAATAAATACATGAAATATTGAAACGGTAAAAAAGAAAGGAGAGCTTAAAATGTTTTCAGTGAAAATAGCGTAAAACATGTTTGTTCACACTAACCGTGGTGTTCATTATTCCGTTATTTAGTAGAAATGATAAAATTTGACAATTTTAAACTTAACATAATAATTGTTATGTTCTAAAATAGAGGTTTTATCTGATATAGGTCGGTTTGATACAAACACCGGTTCTCAAAACATAATACTAGAACTTTTCTTTTGGCTGTTTGTGGCGTGAAGGGGGGGGGGGGGTACTCTAGTTTTACCTTTAATAAGCTGTGGATGAATGGATGAACAGTTAAGACGATATTTTGCGTATGCATATATGTATGAATTAGTATTCAATATGAAAACAATATCTTATTACGGAAATATACTTATTAATGGTATCATCTTAAGACTGGGAAGTTGGTTGTGCAAGGTGTGATGTAAAAATAAGTAATATTATATTATAAAATCGCTTAAAATATAGAAATGTTGAATTTATAAAAGCATCGAATCGTCAAATGCATCGTTATATTCCATGCAAAATTATTGTGTTCCTTTTCGGCCATGCTGTGTCTTGGTGTAAGCAGTAGAGTAGGGGTCTCTCATTGTGTTCTTGTAATTCTAAGCACTTTGCTTACCAAAGAATATCTGTTTGTAAGAAGGTTTTATGAATCGCTACAAAAGCCTACAATTTTAAGACAAATAATAATGAAGAAGTTATTCTTTTTTAAGATAGAATCCGTATTGAATCTTATTCATAAGTTCACAATGTAAAGATGTTGATAGTACCAAATATGACACTTAGGTAATGTTACTTATAAGCTTTCTGCTTTGAACATTTTGGATCTTTCTTCCTACTTGATATGTAGTATGAATATAATTGTGACTGGTCATTTATAAACGTTGTAATAGTTGTATATGGCACGTGCTACGAAAAATTGCATTTAACACGTGACACAATGTCATGCATATATTATATAAATGTTAGTATTAAAGTTAACGATTCAAAGATCTCGGAGCAGAAAGGATGGCGACAGAGTTAGGTAAAAAAAAAAAGATAATTTATTAAAAGGTAATGTATCGTTTGCTAACTTGATATTAGGATTATTGTAAACACGAGGACTCCGCACAAAACAAGTACATTTAAGATATCATTATAGCTTATTTTCATTATAGAAATAACACGTCCTATGACGTTGGTTTAGCTCTAGTCCTATAGCTATCCATCTATAACACGTCCTATGACGTTGGTTTAGCTCTAGTCCTAAAGCTATCCATCTATAACACGTCCTATGACGTTGGTTAAGCTCTAGTCCTATAGCTATCCATCTATATCACGTCCTATGACGTTGGTTCAGCTCTAGTCCTATAGCTATCCATCTATAACACGTCCTATGACGTTGGTTCAGCTCTAGTCCTATAGCTATCCATCTATAACACGTCCTATGACGTTGGTTCAACGTTGGTTCAGCTCTATTCCTATACCTATCCATCTATAACACGTCCTATGACGTTGGTTTAGCTCTAGTCCTATAGCTATCCATCTATAACACGTCCTATGACGTTGGTTTAGCTCTAGTCCTATAGCTATCCATCTATAACACGTCCTATGACGTTGGTTCAGCTCTAGTCCTATAGCTATCCATCTATAACACGTCCTATGACGTTGGTTCAGCTCTAGTCCTATAGCTATCCATCTATAACACGTCATATGACGTTGGTTCAGCTCTAGTCCTATAGCTATCCATCTATAACACGTCCTATGACGTTGGTTCAACGTTGGTTCAGCTCTATTCCTATAGCTATCCATCTATAACACGTCCTATGACGTTGGTTTAGCTCTAGTCCTATAGCTATCCATCTATAACACGTCCTATGACGTTGGTTTAGCTCTAGTCCTATAGCTATCCATCTATAACACGTCCTATGACGTTGGTTTAGCTCTAGTCCTAAATCTATCCATCTATAACACGTCCTATGACGTTGGTTTAGCTCTAGTCCTATAGCTATCCATCTATAACACGTCCTATGACGTTGGTTCAGCTCTAGTCCTATAGCTATCCATCTATAACACGTCCTATGACGTTGGTTTAGCTCTAATCCTATAGCTATCCATCTATAACACGTCCTATGACGTTGGTTTAGCTCTAGTCCTATAGCTATCCATCTATAACACGTCCTATGACGTTGGTTTAGCTCTAGTCCTATAGCTATCCATCTATAACACGTCCTATGACGTTGGTTTAGCTTCGTTGGTTTAGCTCTAGTCCTGTAGCTATCCATCTATAACACGTCCTATGACGTTGGTTTAGCTCTAGTCCTATAGCTATCCATCTATAACACGTCCTATGACTTTGGTTTAGCTCTAGTCCTAAAGCTATCCATCTATAACACGTCCTATGACGTTGGTTTAGCTCTAGTCCTATAGCTATTCATCTATAACACGTCCTATGACGTTGGTTTAGCTCTAGTCCTATTGCTATCCATCTTAATTTAAAAGTTGCCTTACTTCAAGAATTAAGTACTGTCTTGAGAATATATTCTGGGTTTTGTTTTATTTAAGAAAAAGAAAAACAATAAATGTAATCTATTTTGACATTGAAACATGGGTGCTGAAACAAATTGTGTTTAAATGTTTTGTTGAATATATAATTGGTAATATTTAATATGAAACATCCTAAAAAACAATCAATTTAAAAATAAAAATTTCAATTTTTCCAGCCAACGTTCCCAAGTGCGTAATGAAACGCATTTCCAGAACTCCGTTACCAGTAATTTTCCGCCTGAGGGAGCAATTGATATTAAAATCTAGTGTTCTTTATGGTAAATGGTTAAAGAAAGTATGAGACTTATTTTGTTAAGTTGAATGTAAGTTAATATTCCTTAAAATGAATGAGCGTTAAGTATTTGAATGTGATTTTACGACATATTCTTACCCGTCGCGTTTCAAAGAAATATTCACTTTCGACGTTGTTCGAAACATAACATATACAGATAAAACGTTTCTTATATTCAACTTATCTAAATATGGCTCAAACATAAATACATTTTAAACCGGTGTCATTGAGATTGAGAAAAAGCATTTTGATCCGACGAAAATGTTTTCGCGCCATCTAAATAGGTAACAATAGATAAGTCTTTCCTTTCCAAATGAAGAAAGAGGTTTGAAAATCAAGCACAAAAAATGAATCCCGTTTAATTAAAATGCATATGTACGTCTTATACGGATAGTTCCTTTCTTTGATATCGAATGTTAATATTTCTGAACAAACAAATAACCTTGTCTTTCACAAACCGTAGGTGTTAACGGAGAAAAGCCTTTTGAGCAAATGGTATTACAAATCGGATTTCCGTAAATCCCTCTGGATGCAAATCTAATCCCGAATTTGCGTTGACATGGCAGCCAAATAAGACAAAAGGATATTATTTGATTGAATTTTCGCCCCTTTCTTCTCTTCAACTTTATTCTAGTCTTGTGTGTTTGCGTTTTGCCTCGTTATCCCAAATGTATTCCTGGCACACGTGAGGATATTAGCTGTCATAATGCCACAAATTGCTTTAAAGAAGTAAATACATTATAGACATTGACGTGTTATAAGAAATCAAAGAATGCGAGGTTAAAACAACCATATCGTTGCATTGAACGAATGATAGTGACGAAAACATTGATACATGCTGTCCCCATAAAATCTAGATTTGAAAGGGAATTGTATATTGTTATTGTTTGGTTCTTTATCTTAACTGAATTTGGATGTTGAATGGCCGACTTTTTAATCTTTCATAGTCAGATAAAATGTTTGCAATACCTTAATCAGTATAATATTTAAAATACCGAAAACTACCGAAAGGAATGGAACATGCAGCATTTTGTGATAATACAGGAAAAAGGTTGAATTGTGTAGTGTTTAACGAAATTGTATATCCACACATACAACAATGGAAGCGACAGGGTCAAACCAATCTGCCAAAATATAATCCTGCTGAAAAGGTATACGGCAAAGGCCTAACAGGTAATATAGAGACGATTGCGAAATGTATACCAAAGGTAAAGACAGACAAAAATAGTATTTACAAATATATGGTTGCTATTTTGAATTTCATCTAAGAGCCTCCTGCTATATTTATTATGAAGTCATGTCTATCATAAATGGCGATAGCTATGGAGGCTGCCACCTAACAGACACATTAAGATGAGATTGGTCGTGTGAGAGGCACTCCACACAGGGCAAGACCAGAAGCGAGAGCCTCTTAATGATCACCTCTTGATCCACTGATGGGCTTTAACCAATGCATCTCCTGACGAGGGTTGGAATTAATTGCAGAATCATTCCTTTGGGCACCCAATCTAATTGAGATGAAATCAAGTCTAGAGTAATCAAACATACCGCAAAACTGATTAAATCTTATAATTTCTGCGCTTTGGCATTCGATCCAGACGCTCCCAAGAGCGAATCGTTCAAGTTACTCATATATCGTTAGCTTTTCACCGAATGTAAATAATTATAAGTCAGACTTATTGGCTTCTGATAATAGGTTATTGTTTGTATAGAATTGCAAAACTACAATATTTGTACCAGAGACAAAGTTTGCTTAAAGTAAAAAAAAAATCGGAACTATATAAATCAAACTTGATTATTTGTATATCATTTTTGACACACCATTTGAGTATTTAAAGGTATAGAATCACTCCTATAACTATAATTTGATGTTTATTGGACATATTCAATTATCGTTACCGTATACTGCATTTTTATACATTCTGCTTTCGAATTGTATTGTGAAACTAACTGCACAATATTTTAGGGACTGGCGTTGACTTGCTGCTACACTATGGGACCATATTGGAAATGAGTGTAAGTTTGGGTGATCGAAATTCGGTGGTTTGAAGCCTACATTTTAGCAAATGAAATTGCAGATAGACAATCATGAAGTACAAGACTTATAAGTCATTAAAAATTTCGACTTTCGGGGGTGTTTAAAGGTCCACCTACTGCCATTCATCCGATACACACTCCCTGTGTCAGATTTTGCGTTGACAATGAATCGACCAATGAGATTGTATTCTAAGTCAGTTAGATGATCGGCGCAATATCCTAAAGATTAAGAAAGAGTTCGTTTGCTACTCTTACTCCGCCCATTCTTAAAAATTAAGAATCTACTTCATGTCTTCTTACTATTACGTAGGCTGGGGTTGTTTCAATAACTATCTTATATTTAACTTAACTATACAAGCATACAAGTAATTAGTGTGCATTGATTGGACGGTAACGGTGTTTGCCCAAATGGACGTAATTGAAATCATATCAAAGGGTAAGAGAATACTGCTGCAGCTAATCGTGCCATGCCAATAGCGCATCAGTATTAATGGACAAGCAACTTTATCATTTGTATACAATAATAAGTGTTTACGCTGTCATTGTATGCGCATTTATTTTGTCTGTATGACTGTGCCGGGGAACAGCAAGTTCGTAGTGGAAGTATGCCTGCTTGCGTCAATGAGCAGCAAGCTCGTTGAGGATGTTTGCCTGTCTGTGGCAATGAGCAGCAAGCTCGTAGTGGATGTTTGCCTGTTTGTGACATTGAGCAGCTTTTCCTGCTTGTACCATTCGGCAGCAAGCTCGTAGTGGATGTTTGCCTTCTTGTGCCGTTGAGCAGCAAACTCGTTGTGGATGTTTGCCTGCGTGTGCCATTGAGCAGCAAGCTCGTAGTGAATGTTTGCCTGCTTGTGCCATTGAGCAGCAAGCTCGTAGTGGATGTTTTCCTGCGTGTGCCATTTAGCAGCAAGCTAGTTGTGGTTGTTCACCTGCTTGTGCCATTGAGCAGAAAGCTCGTTATGGATGATTGCCTGCTTGTGACATTGAGCAGCATGCTCGTTGTGGATGTTTGCCTGCTTGTGCCATTGAGCAGCAAGCTCGTAGTGGATGTTTGCCTGCTTATGCCATTGAGCAGCAAGCTCGTAGTGGATGTTTGCCTGCTTGTGCCATTGAGCAGCAAGCTCGTAGTGGATGTTTGCCTGCTTGTGCCATTGAGCAGTAAGCTCGTTTTGGATGTTTGCCTGCTTGTGCCAATGAGCAGCAAACTCGTAGTGGATGTTTGCTTACTTTGGTCATTGAGCAGCAAAGTCGTTGTGGGTGTTTGCTTACTTGCGCCAATGAGCAGCAAACTTGTTGTGAGTGTTTGCATGCTTGTGCTATTGAGCAGCGAGCTCTTTTAAAATGCATGGCTGCTTCGCTCGGCTGGCTCTGGTATTTATCTGTATATATTGGCCGGACTCTAAAACCGTTCGAGGGGTTCTCATAAACCTTAAAACCAATTTATATTTCAGATGATATGCGGAACAACTATCAAATGTTTACGTTTAAGTCGTTTCTGTTCAAGTATAAGATATAGGCAAACATCGCTTCCAGAAATGAGCTTGTTCAGCAGCATTTACATGTCATCTCATGAATCGCAATCCCTGTTTGAACTACAAAAGCCTGCAGCATGACGTTGATTGATATGTCTCCATACACGAATAGGTTTTTCTGATTAGGAAGCGGCCAACAGGAGCCCTGGAAACAGGGGCTCGCATTAGCAAAAGTATCCCGTTGTTTGGCTATTTGCTTTTTATTGTAATAGACAGTGCTTGAAGTTGTTGCCAAGTTTTACGATCCGCCTATGCCACTCGCAAATATATTTTTTTCCTAACACGTATCTGCTGACAAGCAGGCTTACGAACACAAAGCCATGCGTTATGCTGTTTTTACAGGTTGAACAGATCACCATGTATTTTTCAATGTGAACTAGGAACTGTCTTTTAGTGCTGTAAAGTTTTACTGAGCTCGGGTTGATCGTCCCATATAATTGTAATTGGAAAATGTATGTCCCTTACCAATTTAGTTTGTGTTCCGTTTTCTCACAGCGTGGATCGCTTCTATTACAACATAAATTGGTGCAGACATTAATGAAAACTGCGGCTCCATCAAAAAAACGGTTTCACATAAATCAGCAATCAATCAAAACGTAACAAACGCGTCTCTTGGTCGAAGATCAAAAATGGACTTTTATTATCTTTGCATAATTGATATACCGGAAGGTTGCCGATGAAATTTGTTTCTTTGTCTACATAAAATGTCTTATTGATGTGTTACATTTTTTTTAAAGCAAAAGCATGCGAAATCTATCAATTTCAATGGAAATTATACTGAGAAACCATCAGCAGACAAACGCTTTAATTGTTAATGACAAGGCGTAATAGCAAAATTGTTTGTTTCCACTAACCCGACTGAATCTATTTTTCCCTCCCTACCCTACCTTTATTTGACGTATTGTGATTTCTTTTCTTAATTTCTTCAAATATAAATGTGCTTTTTTAAAGTGACAATTTAAACAAAAAATCTACAGAAATGAACTTCCCTGCTATAGGTCGGTTTGAAATGGAATCCCGGTTGTCTTTTTGGAGATGTTTGTGGAAACAAATAACTTTTCTTTTCTCTTCTTTTTTTTTGGGGGGGGGGGGGCGGAGTTGGTATGGCTAAAAAACAGAAAACGCACAAAAAGCTCACACACGGTTAACATAAACATAACATAACATTAAATTAAGATATATGTTCTTGATGATGGTAATATCTATGGTGTATAATGATGATGTTGTTGTTAAATAACGCACTCCCTGCTCCTTGTTAATTTCAACAGGATCCGGACCCAAATCCCTAGGAATATCTTTACCGTAAGGTTTTAAGTAACATATGTCCCTTTACCACAGTTTATAAGGGTAATTCTATAAAGGTCTCAAAACTCTTTCAAAAGAGGATTTTTTACAATGTCTATACCTCGTGGGCTTAGTGCGATCCTGTTACAAGGGACTTAGTAACATGAGAGCAATCGGGGCTGGGGGGTGTCACTGCATTTTACATTGTTATCTTAATCATGTGTGCGCCCTTTCGTGTATTTTGAAGCAGGTAGGATAACGACAAATCTTCGAAAAGCTTCAATGTCTTTTCAAAATAAATATTTGCTTTAGAATTTGTTTTTTTGCACCTTCCTTCAATTACTTAGTGCCCATGCACCTTATGACCAGATATCCAAGCCTGTAGTCATTCATTGACAGTTTATATGCATTTGCCCCAAGTTCTACTCACACGAATACAAATGTACTGCCTAGTCAAGAGAAAGTTAATTTCAATTAGAGAATTATTAATCAGTTACTTTCTAACAAAACATTCAGCAAAACGGTTTTACACTGTTGCAGAAATATAATTCAAACTACAAAAAAACACTTAATGTCAATAATATTTTACTATTTGTATTTATCTAATCTAAGTCATTCGGTATGAAGTGTTTTGATGAATGATTGTAGGGTTCTTGTCCTTGAGCCTTAAGACAAGCTTATAGTCACAAGTTGTACCTTTTGTACATCTTGGTGTGTCCCTGTAGCTGTCATTGTATTATTGGGTGTTTTGATCAATGGGTGTTGGGCTTTGGTCCTTGACCCTTAAGAGAAACTTATAGTCACGTGTTGTATACTTCTGGACTTGTGCCTGTAGTTTTCATTGTGAAATTGACGGAACTTGTGGGGGGGTTTCTTTGCCGAATCTGCCATTTGCCTAAAATGAGGTTTGATTTAAGAAATTTAGTTAATGAAGAATTTCATATACTCTTGAATAGTATGAGAAACACGTTTTTAAGATAAGAATGTCGATATTTGACTAGTAAATGCACGGATATACATTCACTAGTTAAACGTTTTACCAAGACAAACATTCAATTCCATTCAATGTATGTTTCACGTGGCCTATATTAATTAAAGCAAAGCGTAAAATTGACATTTAGGACTGTTCGGAATATTCCTGCAATGCAGCAGCTAAATGTCATTTTGATGTTGTATCTGCGTCATTTTCAGCCTCTTTATTATAGATATGTAATTCTTACCCTGTAATTGCATTCACACCTTTCAATATGCTTTTACTTTCGAAAATAATATGACGACTCAATGTTCTGTCAACGAACTATTTCTCTGTATTGTATAACCTATATTGCAGTCAAATAATGTTGGATAATCCGATTTCGAAGTGTTCCTTTTATGCTTCGTTTTCTCCCTCATTATTCATAGCATCTTGATTTCTACATCATTTCACTTCCTGTGTTTTCACATTTTGGATTACCGTTTTTTCTGTTCTAATGGTTATATTCAAGTACAAGTTTGCTTACTTTAATCCGTTTGATAGATTTTGATTATTCACTCAGTCATTTTATTGGCATCCTGTCAAATCAAGAGGAAATCGAAGGAGGACTTATTGGACAATTATCAAAATAATTTAACCGTATTGAGCTGACTCGAGAATAGATTGATAAATCACCCCAAGGGACGAAACCGGTCTGTCAGATGGATGGCTGTTCACACTGTAGCAGACAACAACAAGCACATTGATACTGCTTAGCGTTGAGATGAAAGGTTTTTATACCAAAATATGTCAGTTAAAATAGTTTCAAACTTTTCTAGGTAGGTTGCCATTGATAATGAATACCTGTGCTATTGTATACATAGTGTTGCATAGATTATGAGCATGTATCCAAATATAAGAGTTAAAGAAAAATGTTGAAGCTGCACTCTCACAGATTTACCATTTTTACAACTTTTTTTGTTTGTTTTGTCTTGGAGCGAGCCAATTTTTGCATAAATATCTGCAGCTTGAAGTGTAGGAACAGGACCCTTGAGTGATATGCAACCATATACAATTGTACAAATCAACCCGTCTTTTTATGTGTATATTTAGAAGGTTTAGGAAATAAGACTCAATAGATGCAATTAAGGTAACTATTGCTCTCCGGGATACCTTTTAGAGTTGTATTTACGCTTAAGACTGTCTTGTTTATAAATAGTTGGTGTTGGCTTCTTAAATTTGTCAGTCGGAAGGTATGAAGCAGAGGTGTGTTTGTGCATGCACGAGTGTTGTCATATCGGATCAGGCATGCATATCATCAAGGCATCAATTAATCAGTAAACGAACATTTATACACTCATAGAATATAACATAAAATTCAATGTTCTCGGATGTCGGGATATTCATGTCAATGTTCTCGGATGTCGGGATATTCATGTCGATGTATATGTCCATGGTTACAGGTCCCATGATTTCAGCGAGACGCGCGAGTGGGATGTCGTCATCTGAGTCAATGTCATTTTGAACAAACGCTAATTATGCTCAATTGTCACCTCGAGCCGATGCTCCAGTGGATTCGCAGTATGGTGTGAAAATCTATGACACGATCAGGTTCGAATTAAGAATTGATAAATAGGTGTAAAATACCAAATCGGGACCGTAATTTTTCCTTCGATATAGCGATTATTTAGGAATAGCGATTTCGGATTAAAGACCAAAATTTAATTAAACAAAGGAGTAAAATCAGGACCGAAAAATAAATTTGAAAAAGAGATAATTTCGGATAAATTGTGTTCGGAATAGCGGTGTTCAACTGTATGTAATATTTGATTCTTTAACGAGTCTTCGTCGACACAATCAAGAATAGAAAACACCGATTGTACCGGCGTTTAGTGCCAAATTTACTCGTTTATTTTTTTTAAACATTGCATGAATCTAAAATAATGTAGTGTTGTTATTTTTAACATGTCTATGCGTCATTTAGCCTTCTTTTATTCAGTACGGTGTGTTCAGCAATGAAAATGAATGTGATGTTGACAAGTTAAACATTCCATTTAATTTAATAATTGATCATTTTATGGAACTGTGAGTCAATAATATTAATGACGTCCATAAGTCAGAATCATGTTCAAACTATTTGTCTTGTATGTTTATTCGCAGGCATTACCAACTTATTTTTATCGTTTAATCATATGCATAATTGATGGTTAAGAACATTTTTTGAATTATTAATTGTAAAAAACAATGATTCATTACAAATAGACACGATATATTAGACTTGGACGATTTATGAAAGAGTACAGAAATCCTAAGAGTACGATTATTTTTGATGAAATTAATTAGTCTTTACATCGCTTCTTTTCATATTTGTAATGGTGTCGATTGCATGCTAGTTGATTGACCTTTTCTGTTTCGGAAATGTCTGTCGTTATTTATGACGACATGCTTCAGTGCACGACTGTATTTTATCTGTTTGCAATTTATACACACCGCTATTCAGGTAAAGGGTGGGAGTTTAACGCGCCATTGGGCGATATTCCGGACGTGTTTTAATAATAACCAATTTGGGTTTGTCAGTTATGTATTTTCACAATGTACACACAAACGGAACAGAACAGAAAACAAGTTTATTTCCACACATAACATCACACATAAATTATATACATCTATGAAGTAGATTATGATAGTCCATGATCATTTCCATTATTTAACATTTGCTTGGCGGTGTATATATGTTTTCAACTAGGTGAGATATTTTCAGTTACAAAAATAGTAGCAAATGTTAATCAAATGAATTATTACGAACAGATCCTTACTACAACTATTTAACGGCTGGTACTAAAACATATCATAAACACAAACGGATGACCCTGTGATAATCGTACTGTTTCATAAACACTTAAACAATCAACATTGAAACAAACGTGTATTCGCTAATAAAATGATAATTATTATAGTAAAAACCACCAAGGCAATGACAACCTAGATAGACACTCAACAGAGAGGAAAGCGTCACATAAAATATACACAAAATACAATGTAATTACATAACCGTTATCAGTACATGTAAGGGTTATAACATTACCGTTATCAGTACATGTTGGGGTTATAACATTATCGTTATCAGTACATGTTGGGGTTATAACATTACCGTTATCAGTACATGTTGGGGTTATAACATTACCGTTATCAGTACATGTTGGGGTTATAAACTTACCGTTATCAGTACATGTTGGGGTTATTACATAACCGTTATCAGTACATGTTGGGGTTATAACATTACCGTTATCAGTACATGTTGGGGTTATAACATTATCGTTATCAGTACATGTTGGGGTTATAACATTACCGTTATCAGTACATGTTGGGGTTATAACATTACCGTTATCAGTACATGTTGGGGTTATAACATTACCGTTATCAGTACATGTTGGGGTTATAACATTACCGTTATCAGTACATGTTGGAGTTATTACATTACCGTTATCAGTTCATGTTGGGGTTATAAACTTACCGTTATCAGTACATGTTGGAGTTATAACATTACCGTTATCAGTACATGTTGGGGTTATAACATTACCGTTATCAGTACATGTTGGGGTTATAAACTTACCGTTATCAGTTCATGTTGGAGTTATAACATTACCGTTATCAGTACATGTTGGGGTTATAACATTACCGTTATCAGTACATGTTGGAGTTTTAACATAACCGTTATCAGTACATGTTGGGGTTATAACATTACCGTTATCAGTACATGTTGAGGTTATAACATTACCATTATCAGTACATGTTGGGGTTATAAACTTACCGTTATCAGTACATGTTGGGGTTATAACATTACCGTTATCAGTACATGTTGGGGTTATAACCTAACCGTTATCAGTACATGTTGGGGTTATAACATTACCGTTATCAGTACATGTTGGGGTTATTACATTACCGTTATCAGTTCATGTTGGGGTTATAACATTACCGTTATCAGTACATGTTGGAGTTATAACATTACCGTTATCAGTACATGTTGGGGTTATAACATTACCGTTATCAGTACATGTTGGGTTATAACATTACCGTTATCAGTACATGTTAAGGTTATAACATTAACGTTATCAGTACATGTTGCGGTTATAACATAACCGTTATCAGTACATGTTGGAGTTATTACATTACCGTTATCAGTTCATGTTGGGGTTATAACATTACCGTTATCAGTACATGTTGGAGTTATAACATTACCGTTATCAGTACATGTTGGGGTTATAACATTACCGTTATCAGTACATGTTGGGGTTATAACATAACCGTTATCAGTACATGTTGGGGTTATAACATTACCGTTATCAGTACATGTTGGGGTTATAACATTACCGTTATCAGTACATGTTGGGGTTATAACATTACCGTTATCAGTACATGTTGGGGTTATAAACTTACCGTTATCAGTACATGTTGGGGTTATAACGTTACCGTTATCAGTACATAGTGGGGTTATTACATTACCGTTATCAGTTTACAGTGGGGTTATTACATTACCGTAATCAGTTCATAGTGGGGTTATTACATTACCGTTATCAGTTTACAGTGGGGTTATTACATTACCGTTATCTGTTTATAGTGGGGTTATTACCTTACCGTAATCAGTTCATAGTGGGGTTATTACATTACCGTTATCAGTACATAGTGGGGTTATTACATTACCGTTATCAGTACATAGTGGGGTTATTACATTACCGTTATCAGTACATAGTGGGGTTATTTCATTACCGTTATCAGTTCATAGTGGGGTTATTACATTACCGTTATCAGTACATAGTGGGGTTATTACATTACCGTTATCTGTTTATAGTGGGGTTATTACCTTACCGTAATCAGTTCATAGTGGGGTTATTACATTACCGTTATCAGTTTACAGTGGGGTTATTACATTACCGTTATCAGTACATATTGGGGTTATTACATTACCGTAATCAGTGTATAATGGGTAATTACATTACCGTTATCAGTACATGTTGGGTTTATGACATTACCGATATCAATACATATTAGGGTTATTACATTACCGTTATCAGTACATATTGGGGTTATTACATCACCGTTATTAGTACATATCGGGGTTATTACTTTACCGTTAATATTACATATTGGGGTTATAATATTAATGTTATCTGTTTATAGTGGGGTTATTACATTACCGTTATTAGTACATATTGGGGTTATAATATTACCGTTATATGTTTATAGTGGGGTGATTACATTACCGTTATCAGTTTATTGTTGGGTTTATGACATTACCGATATCAATACATATTAGGGTTATTATATTACCGTTATCTGTACATATTAGGGTTATGACATTACCGTTATCAGTACATATTGGGGTTATTACATCACCGTTATTAGTACATATCGGGGTTATTACTTTACCGTTAATATTACATATTGGGGTTATAATATTACCGTTATATGTTTATAATGGGGTGATTACATTACCGTTATCAGTTTATAGTGGGGTTTATTACATTACCGTTATCAATTCATATTGGGGTTATTACATTACCGTTATCTGTTTATAGTGGGGTTATTTCGTTACCGTTATCAGTACATGTTGGGGTTATAACATTACCGTTATCAGTACATATTGGGGTTATTACATTACCGTTATCAGTTTATAGTGGGGTTTATTACATTACCGTTATCAATTCATATTGGGGTTATTACATTACCGTTATCTGTTTATAGTGGGGTTATTTCATTACCGTTATCAGTACATATTGGGGTTATTATATTACCGTTATCTGTTTATAGTGGGGTTATTTCATTACCGTTATCAGTACATATTGGGGTTATTACATTACCGTTATCTGTTTATAGTGGGGTTATTTCATTACCGTTATCAGTACATATTGGGGTTATTATATTACCGTTATCTGTTTATAGTGGGGTTATTTCATTACCGTTATCAGTACATATTGGGGTTATTACATTACCGTTATCAGTTTATAGTGGGGTTTATTACATTACCGTTATCAATTCATATTGGGGTTATTACATTACCGTTATCTGTTTATAGTGGGGTTATTTCATTACCGTTATCAGTACATATTGGGGTTATTATATTACCGTTATCTGTTTATAGTGGGGTTATTTCATTACCGTTATCAGTACATATTGGGGTTATTATATTACCGTTATCTGTTTATAGTGGGGTTATTTCATTACCGTTATCAGTACATATTGGGGTTATTTCATTACCGTTATCAGTACATATTGGGGTTATTATATTACCGTTATCTGTTTATAGTGGGGTTATTTCATTACCGTTATCAGTACATATTGGGGTTATTTCATTACCGTTATCAGTACATGTTATTAGTCCTTTAATGCAAAAATGGTTATTTATACGGTATTTTGATCTAGGAGGTTGTACTCGACTCTAGTAAGTTGTTTTATAGTGAAATCAAAGGCATACTGCAAAAACCTACGAGAGTCGAATACGACGTACCTATTCAAATCCAGTACGTATAAACCCTTTCATTACAAACAACATGATTTCATTGATGCCCTGTTATGACGTATTATTTTGTTTTATGGCGTCATTTTGACATCGCAAATTGCTATCTAATTGGGGGTGGGGGAGAGGGGATGTGAGAGACCATTGCGTAAGAACCCACTGGGAGTTTAAACCGGTCATATGTTTAGAATATTGATAAATAAATATATAATTCAAGCAAGAAACCATTTCATCTCAGCATAAGAAGTACTATTATCAAATTTGAAATAAGATTGGAGTATTCTTTGGATCTATGTCATTTGTATTATTAGGATCTTACACTGAATAAGACACCAATACAAATTTATACAAAACAATGCAATGCAAACACATTTCAATAAATTGCTTCGAGTTTCTGAAATTCCGACACAGTCCACGGTAGACATATGTGATTTGTTATTGGATAACACCAATATATTTGCAGCTATATATTGTTTTTGACATTGTGTCAGCTTTGTAAACATGAGTTTAGGTTTAAGACAATTAATGTCAATTTCCCAATAATAATTTACGTCGTCTGGTAGCATTTGCTACTGTACAATGTATGCTTAGTGTAAGGATACTTTTTTATGAGTGATCATTTGATATATTATTTCATATACTCATATTTAAGAATATGTTTTTCTGTCTTTAACCTTGTGATTCTCTCGTTAGAGACATTTGCATCCGTTAAACGTAAACTTATTATATGTGAAACTTTATGGGGTTTTATAAGGGTTGACTACCATGCAATTTTCAAGGTTAATTAGAAGCTTTCGTTTCGAACCAAAAGAACTCTTCTAGCTCACAAAAATGTTGATCGCACCCAGATATAGTTATCGGAGACAGGGTTTATATTGGTTCCATTTCCCCACGTCTACTCAATTTTTTTTGTGTAATCTAAAAATTATAAAGTTTTATATAGCACGCATGGGTCCATATCTACCAGGTGGCTTGAATGCATGGGTCCATATCTACCAGGTGGCTTGAATGCATGGGTCCATATCTACCAGGTGGCTTGAATGCATGGGTCCAAATCTACCAGGTGGCTTGAATGCACGGGTTCATATCTACCAGGTGGCTTGAATGCATGGGTCCAAATCTACCAGGTGGCTTGAATGCACGGGTCCATATCTACCAGGTGGCTTGAATGCATGGGTCCAAATCTACCAGGTGGCTTGAATGCACGGGTTCATATCTACCAGGTGGCTTGAATGCACGGGTCCATATCTACCAGGTGGCTTGAATGCACGGGTCCATATCTACCAGGTGGCTTGAATGCATGGGTCCATATCTACCAGGTGGCTTGAATGCATGGGTCCATATCTACCAGGTGGCTTGAATGCACGGGTCCATATCTACCAGGTGGCTTGAATGCATGGGTCCAAATCTACCAGGTGGCTTGAATGCACGGGTCCATATCTACCAGGTGGCTTGAATGCATGGGTCCAAATCTACCAGGTGGCTTGAATGCACGGGTCCATATCTACCAGGTGGCTTGAATGCATGGGTCCAAATCTACCAGGTGGCTTGAATGCATGGGTCCATATCTACCAGGTGGCTTGAATGCATGGGTCCATATCTACCAGGTGGCTTGAATGCATGGGTCCAAATCTACCAGGTGGCTTGAATGCACGGGTCCATATCTACTAGGTGGCTTGAATGCATGGGTCCATATCTACCAGGTGGCTTGAATGCATGGGTCCATATCTACCAGGTGGCTTGAATGCGGTCACTATGTAAGGTGTTGAACCTATTTTATTTAATTACATTTATCAACGCCTGTTTAATGTCGGTACGGGATTGAACTCATGGAAACATAGTGTTTATTTGTATATCGAGTTTATGTATGAATCACAAATTATTTGCTATTTCTGTCAAAAACATACGAAGTCTTCGAAACCGTTATGATATCAGTTCATAATGGCTATGTACCAAGAAATACATCTGTAGCTCCGAGCTAAAAGACCAGCGAGTTGAATGCCACATATTGCAGCCAAGGCACCATTTTTGCGCATTTGTTGGTTATGTATTAATGCCGTATGGCGAATGGATGGTCCGTTGTAGTTATTTGTAAGATGAAAATCGAATACAAGTCGATCGGTGTGCCATGAAAAACGTCCTAAATGCTTTGTCGGGTGACTGGTTTAATATTAAAGTTAACTTTCCTCATTTCCGTTCCTGCTCATTAAAGACAACGGAAAATGATCAATTCTCAGCCACAACAAATGATAGAACTTTAGCACTGAGGAGCTTCCAATTGATTTCGCATTGATTATAGCTGAATTTCTTTATGTGGTGCGTTTGCGTATACAATGTATGAATCATTCATAAAAGACAACTAGCCGCAGTGGTATGAAACCAGAACTAGTTTTTCGATTGCATGCTAGATTGTCAATCAGATCGTGATTTGCTAGTTTGCACGTCATTCGGCCTTAAACTCAGTAAAACATGTTTTATCGAAGCATATAAAATAATGTACTTTTATCAGTTTTGAAAAATAAGGTCATTGAGTGAATTCAATAACAAAAAACTGCGACTGGTTTAAAATGAGTCATTTTTTATTCGAAAGATTCGTGCTATTTTATTAACAACTCGTTAATGTTAGCCTTTTGAGGAGCAATTGCAATAAGTTGATAGCTTTTATTTCATATGATAACTACATCAAATGAAGAATTACACTATCTCAAGTAAATATGGCTGCGGTATTACAAAATGCACTCATTTAATGCATACGCGCGGTAATGCGCTTCTTGGGAGT
This sequence comes from Mya arenaria, assembly GCF_026914265.1. Lineage (NCBI taxonomy): Eukaryota > Metazoa > Mollusca > Bivalvia > Myida > Myidae > Mya > Mya arenaria. The sequence goes on from NC_069126.1 coordinate 4,844,627, forward strand.
TAACAATTGAAACATCAAACGCTTAATTACTTATATTTGAAAAAGAAGACCTGTATAAATTAATTTCTCTTTTAAGAATAGCCAAATTAATGTCGAAATTAAAAATAATTACATCGACGTATGTTTTAAAACAACAGGCTCTTTCCAATACCATGTATATTGCAAACAAACCTAAGAGCAATGAACAGTTTAGAACGGAGTGTTGATTGCCTTCTTGGCCTTCAAACTTAAAAAAATATTTTTTGATAGTTTCAGTTTTCAGGAAATATCAGCGATTACATGGGGTTTTTTTTTGTGAAACACAAACATCAAAATCAATACAGTTGGTAGCACAAGAGAACAATTAAACAGATTAATTCCTGACAAGTTTAAATTGAAGCTTTCAAAATATACATATATATCAAATAAGTCATGCAATATAATACATCTAATCAAGAAGCAAAGACAGCCATAGTATTAGTACGTTTCGCTATAGCATTAAATACAAATTTTGAAAGGATCCTAATAGTCCGATTGTCAAATCAGGTTATTCAGGGCAAATGCGCAATAAATGATACTCCGATCAACCGTATTGTTGGCATGACTGTGAAACAAATACTGCTTTATGGAGCGGATAGTTGGGGCTAATGTAATCATGATTCTATAGAAAGAGTTCACTTACGATTTCATAAGTATATTTCAAAGCTTACGCAATCTACTCCAAATTGTATGGTCAATGGCAAAGCTTGGCTTATGCCACTCTCAGTGGATATTAAAGATAAAATGGCTGCCTTCCTGGCAGAATGATTAACAAAAACTGATTACAATATTAAGAGAATATTTTCGTTTAGAATTTACCAGAGTATGCGTAAGTATTTAGTCAACTTTAGTGAGCAACTATTGAATGACAATTCCCATAGATTATCCATCATCTAAATAATATCATATGCAAATACATTTTACAATAAGTTGGAATGTCGATACGTTATGAAACCTAGAATGACTGACGGCAACAGGTAAATATATTTTAATAAGTGAATGGTTCAAAAAATTTGGAAGATCTTTAAATCCACAATTTACAAATATTTTAAATACAAATACAATTATGTAATATAACAATACTCGGCATTGAACCATTCATCTTATACTGATAGAATGACATCTTACATTTATTTCTTAGTTAAATTCCTAACAAGAAACCATAGAATTCCAGCAAAAACTGGCTTCTGGAAAAGAAAGCCAATATATGAAAAAATCTAATAATTGCATTGATCAGTCAGGCGATGAATTTCCATTATTTTTCCGAGTGAAATCTTTTTTATGAAGAAAGAAAAGAAGCATTTGAAAACATACTTTTACATTTGCCCTATGGTTTTAAAACTAGTTAACCATTAACTATTGGGAATAAAAAACAGATATCTTACTCAATCTTGTTTTTTATAGCAATCTTATTGAAATCAATATAATTGTATGACATACCTGTTAACATAGTAAGAACATCTCCCATTTTTATAGCAATATTATTGAAATCAATATAATTGTAGGACATACTTGTTAATATAGTAAGAACATTTCCCATTTTTATAGCAATATTATTGAAATCAATATAATTGTATGACATACCTGTTAATATAGTAAGAACATTTCCCATTTTTATAGCAATATTATTGAAAACAATATAATTGTATGACATACCTGTTAACATAGTACGAACATCTCCCATTTTTATAGCAATATTATTGAAAACAATATAATTGTATGACATACCTGTTAACATAGTACGAACATCTCCCATTTTTATAGCAATCTTATTGAAAACAATATAATTGTATGACATACCTGTTAACATAGTACGAACATCTCCCATTTTTATAGCAATCTTATTGAAAACAATATAATTGTATGACATACCTGTTAACATAGTACGAACATCTCCCATTTTTATAGCAATATTATTGAAAACAATATAATTGTATGACATACCTGTTAACATAGTACGAACATCTCCCATTTTTATAGCAATATTATTGAAAACAATATAATTGTATGACATACCTGTTAACATAGTACGAACATCTCCCATTTTTATAGCAATCTTATTGAAAACAATATAATTGTATGACATACCTGTTAACATAGTACGAACATCTCCCATTTTTATAGCAATCTTATTGAAAACAATATAATTGTATGACATACCTGTTAACATAGTACGAACATCTCCCATTTTTATAGCAATCTTATTGAAAACAATATAATTGTATGACATACCTGTTAACATAGTAAGAACATCTACCATTTGCTTCTGTCAATTGCTCGGCTGTGCTGTTTACCATTTGTTTTATTGATTCTGATTGCGAATTATTCTTTTTAATGTGTATAATGTAAAATGAATTATGATACAAATAATAATAAAGAATAGATTATGGAACAACTCTAATTGTATAAACTGCTATGATATTTAAGTAACTCTCCATTTATATATTTCTGCCAAGAATTAATTCAAAGGTATAACACTGGCAATTTACTTTTCAAACAATGTATGAAAATTGTAGTATTTAACGCAAAAATCAACTCGATATATGTATTCCATTTGTTAACCTCTCTGTGAAATTTATCATATGATATCACCCCATCATACTTTCTGTAAAAGAAATTGAAAAACACGACTCGCATTATTAAATAGTCATAGAAATCCAAACAGAAATACTCGTACAAGCAAAGAAACATCGACGAGACACGCGGTTTACACTAGAAAAATAAAAACCATTTAAAAAAGGTATAAATGATAGTAATATATTTCTGTAACCCTTCTTTATATAGATTTGTAATGACGACGTTGTGAACTCTCTATGAGCTCGTTTTTGTAATCTCAAAGAGTGGCTGAACGACACATATTGTAAAAGCTTTCATTCTTTCATCTAAATAAATACCTGTTCCAGGGGTTTTGTGCAAAACACTGCAATTACTGAAAGTCGCCATGCACCTAAGTATATATTAAGTGAGCCTGTGTAGTTATTTATCGAGGGAAACCTTTATTGTCCCAATTTCTACTAATTCCTTCTATTTCTAAAGCAAAGTGATTGTTTGCTCTAGGATTGGACTTCCTTTTATCTTCCATAGCACCTTGATTTCGACATATTTTTATTTCCTGTGTTTTGACATTTCATATTACCATTACTTTCTGTTTAAATTGTTATATTCAAGTACTAGTTTGCTTACCTTAATCCGTTGGATAGATTTTGATTAATCATTCAACATGAAATCGAGGTACAATTCATTGGACAATTATCAAATGGTTTAACCGTATTGAGCTGATTCGGGAAAAGATTGATATGACGTCTCAAGGGACAAAAACGGTCTGTCATATTTGAGTGTACAAATGATATTACTTGCGTTTGTTTAGAAACCTGGCAGAATGTGTCCCATTAATTTTACAAATAACTACTAAGTCTGTAGTTTGTATTTGATAGTAAAGAACTCTGAGAAAATGCGTTCAAATGAAGGTGCAATTTTTTGAAGGCGCAAGTTACACGCCTTTGTCCAACCAACTTTTAAAATTCTGAATTTAATTCTGTTCTTTTTAGAAACAACAAACTGGTAACTTGTGTTATTGCGAGCAGCATAAAAGCGACAGCGCTAAGCACGCACTTGGAGCGTTGATCTACCGCACACCAGCAATCGTCATTAAACAGGGTATTACGTTGATGTGTATTTTACTTGTAGTGTTTTTACGTTTTTATCTATGAAGAGTATCTGTTTTAGATTCTTAACATACTCTTGATAGATAAAAACGTAAAAAAATACATGTAAAATAGACAATTAGAATGTTTAGGAAATTATGGACCAAGTTAAGCTACATATTACTCCCCATGATATCCTTTATTGTAACATGTATACATGTCTGGAGTTGTCAATTATGCCGGGCTGTTTAAATTACACCTTGTCACTTTAATTTTTCAATAAGAGCCCTTTAATGCTCAAACGTCAGTCAGTCAGAATGTTATTCAACAGTTTGCCTTATATGTGTATTCGCATGCATATCTAGCTTATTTTTAGCGTTTAATCAAATGCGTAATTGATGGTTAAATACATTTATTAATAATTAATTATATTCAATTGATTCATTGCAAATAGACACGAGATACCAGACCTGGAAGACTAGGCTCACTGGCTAAATGGAGGTATGAGGAAATGGTATTCATGACTTCAAAAACTTCGAATTCTCTATAAACCATTTTCCGTATTGTATGATTAATCGCATGCACACACGCAATTTGATTAAATGCATAACTAATGGTAAGGTAATTAAGTATCGCTTTACTTCGAGTATTAAATTGGTTCACTGCAAACATACCGCAGACTTGAAGGGTTTGTAGATAAATTCTTTACTTTTAAATTAATGAATGTATATTTAGCCGTGAATAATACGATTGAAAGCACTATGCCATGTATCCCTGATACGCCAACATACATGTAAAGGGCGTGCGCTTATCTTACATTAAACTGTTAAGAGTTAACAACGTAAGTTATTTCAAAGTAAACACGACGACAAAAATACCATGAAAATTATATATGTTACGCTTCAAGCGGTTCATTTCCATTCTTGCGAATATTAAGTGATTGGTTATAACTGTAAATTTTTTCAACATTAGAAAAATAAAATCATATGGAGTTTTCTATGGGTCTATGTCATTTTGTATATATAGGTTCTTACACTAAATAAGGCACTAATACTAAGTTATACAAAGCAATGGAGTGCAAACCGACGTCAATCAATTCCTTCGAGTTTCTGAAATTCCGACACAGTCCATGGTAGACATATTTGATTTGTTATTGGATGGCACCAATATATTTTGTATATATTCTTTTTGACATTGTGTCAGCTTTGTCAATATGAATGTAAGTTTAATACAACTTTTGCCGATTTCCCAATAATACAATTTATGTCGTCTGGTATCATTTGCTACTGTTTTAGCAATGAATATTGTATCATAAGGATACATTAGGAGTTTTTTATTAGTGATGATCAGATTGTTACTTCATATACTGTTCCTTATGAATATTTTTTGCTGTCTTGATCGAGACATTTGCTTCTGTGAACGGTATGCTTATTTTATGTGATATTTTAGTGGTGTTAATGTGTGAATATTAGAGGTATTATTACAAATACTATTATTTTAGAATCTGTTTTGCTGTCTTGAACGTGTTGTGTCTGTCGGTATGTGTCTGTACGGCCTTAGCACTATGCATTTATACAGGGTCTTCATGAAAAGTCTCCTAGCGGGCTTGTCTCTGTAGCTTCCAGTGTAGTTTGTGAACTACCGTGCAATTTCCCAGCTTAACTAGAAGTTTTCCTTTGGAAATAAGAGATCTCCTCCAGCCTACAAAAATGTAAATCGTACACAGATATAGATCGGAGTCAAGGCTTATGTCTGGTCGAGTATTCTCACGTCTACTCCAACTATTTGTATAATCTAAAACTCTAAACGTTAGAATAACACGCATGGTTGCATATACAATAATGTGCTGGCATGCAATCACCATTCTTCAAATAATGAACTTTGGAGACACAACAGTATTCATAGACAAAATACGAAATGTAGACTGTGCTATTTAAACGATGTTGAAGATGTGTTTTTTTTATTGTGTTTAAGTTAGTTTAATGTAAAATGATGAACGACAGAACTCTTTTTCTAGATATAATGACAGAAATCCGAGTATGATAAAATTTACATCACTACTTAAATCTGATAATAAAACTTTATTAATGAGATAAGCTATTTTCTGTACCAATGCTTTTAAATTAAGAAACTTGAATATTTAAAATCACCTCTAGAGACATCCTCACATACAGTCCGGTTAAATAAGAAATAAGCTTAATTTGATTAGAAATAACGTATTGCAAAATTACTCATTTTTTTCTTTAATGCAAGCAATCTTTAATATACCTTTAATATCTTTTTTAACGGTGAGCTATATATGCTTTATCTTAATAACAATTATGTTCTGTTCTGCTCTGTATGTAAGTTGTTGAAAATAACTTATTAAAATAAAATTAACAATGCTTGTTTTATGTCGGAACGCGATCGAACTAATGGAAACAAGGTGATTATTTGTATTAAAAGTTCATGAATAAATCACAATTTCTGACAAGAACATACGAAGTCATCGAAACCATTTTGATATCAGTTCATAATGTACCAAAATAAGAAATATATCTGTAGCTGCGAGTTTAAAGATCAGTTAGATAAATGCCAAATAATGTAGCCATGACACAATTATCGGTTATTTGTTGATTAAAATATCTTTATCTATGCCGTTCGGTGAATATATATTGTCCCTTGTAATTATCTTTAAGATGAAAATCGAATGCAAGTCAATCGGTGTGCGATGAAAAATGTTTTAGATGCTTTGACGGGTGACTGGTTTTAACTTTCCTCATTTCCGTTCCTGCTCATTAAAGACAAAGGACAATGATCAATTCTCAGCCACAGCAAATTATAGAATTTTAGCACTGCGGAGCTTCCAATTGATTTCGCATTGACTACAGTTGTTTGGCTTAATGTGCGTATACAATGTATGACTCGTTCATAAAAGACAACTAGCCTCAATGGTATGAAACCAGAACTAGTTGTTCGACTGCATGCTAGATTGTAAAGCAGATCTTGTTTTGTCCTAAGCCATTCGCCCTTAAACTCATTAAAACAGGGTTTTTTCGAAGAATATAAAATAATTTACGTTTTTATCTTTTCTTTAAAGATGCACTCTTACTCCCAAATACGATTTACCACAATCAATACTTTTGTTTATTATTCCAAAAAGTATGAATAAATGTCGAAATCAATGGTTCTAATAAAAGATACCGAGTTTAATTTGAAAGAAAGGTGCATAAAATACGTTATTTCTACCTGTTGAGACTATAGTAGATCACAGTTAATCTTTTAGCATTCACCAATCATTTAATATTTTTGTCATTTCAGATACTAAATACACGGCAACAATCTTGTTTTTAGTAATTAATAATTTCCATACATGTATAATTTAGTAAGTGGCTAAAGGTTTATCAGTAAAAAAATATGTTTGTTTTACACGTGTATGGATTGATTTTGAAAAAGAGTGTCACTTTAAATGAATAAGGTCATTTAGTGAATTTAATCACTTTAAGCAGCTGTGACTGGTTTAAAATTAGTTGTTTATTTATTCGATACATTCGTGATATTTAATGAACAAGTCGTCAATGTTAGCCCTTTGAAGATACAAGTGCAATAAATCATTATCTTTTATTTCATATGATAACTACATTAAATGATGAATACCATTTTGTATTTCAGAGGAATGTAATTGCTGTTTTACAAAATGCACTGACTGAATGCATACGCGCAGTACTGCGATTCTTGGAAGCATACAATTAATACATCAAAGTCTAAATTACTAATATTTCAAGTATAATTTAATTTCTCTTTTAAGACTAGCCAAATCGATGTAATAAATGAAAATTAATACCTCGATGTATTTTTTTTTAAAAGAACAGGCTCTTTCCAATACAACACATATCGCAAACCAACTACTGAAGCAATATTCAGTTTATTTCTGAACGCTTATTGCCTTTTCTGGCCAATAGACTTATGTTTTGAATTTTTGATGTTTTTTATTCGTATACCTGTATGTGATATTTATTAGATGATACCACCTCATCCATCAATGTATGTATTGGAATTAGTGAATACGGAAAATTGAATTTACAATTTGCCGAGTCTTTTCTGTAACAGATACTAAACAAATTAGTCTAGCATTATAAAATATTATAAATATACAAGCAGAAATAAAAGCAAGAAAACCCCTCGACGAGACAAGCGGTTGAAATAAGGAAATGTAATACCCATTTCAAATACAATGTAGGTATAAATGATGGTGATAATTGTGAAACCCTTCTCCCTAAATATTTATAATTACGACTGTGTGAATTGTGTATGATCTCGCTCATGTATGTTCAAATAGTGGCTGAACGACACATCTTGTAAAAGCTTCCATTCTTTCATCTAAATAAATACCTATTTCAGAGTTATTGTGCAAAACTCTGCAATTACTGAAACACGCCATGTGCTTAAGTACACACTAAGAAAGCCAGTGTAGTTATTTATTGGGAGAAACATATATTGTCCCAAATTCTACTAATACCTTCAATTTCTAAACCAAAGAGAGTGTTTGCTCTTCCTTTGGACTTCCTTTTATCCTCACTATTCTATAGCACCTAGAATTCGACATTTCTTTTTAACTGTGTTTCGACATGTTCTATAACAATTACTTTGTGTTCTAATTGTAATATTCAAGTATAAGTTTGCTTACCTTAACCGCTGGATTGATTATGATTAATCATTCAGTCATTTTATTGGCATACTGTCAAATCAAAATGAATTCGAGGTACAACTTATTGGACAATTATCAAATAGTTTTACCGTATTGAGCTGATTCGGGAAAAGATTGATAGGACATCTCAAGGGACGAAAACGGTCTGTCAGATAGATAGCTGTTCCTGTTGTATCAAACAAATGGAAGTTCAATTATTTCAGTGTGCAAATGATATCATTTGCGTTTGTTTTGAAATAACTGGATGAAAGTGTCCCGTTAATTGTACAATAAATTACTTAGTATGTAGTTTTCATTGGATAGTAAAGAACTCTGAGAAAATCCGTTCAAATAAAGGTGCAATCTTTCACATGCTTGTGTCCAAATTTCAAAATTTAAATAAATGTACATTTCAGAAATAATAAACTGCATACAAAAGTTTTTTTGCGAGCAGCAAAGGCCCTTGGCACGCACAATGTTGGCTTATCGCATGCCAGCAACTTCCATTAAACGGAGTATGACTTTGATGTTTATCAACTGGTTAAGGTGTGTGGCCTTAAAATTAGGAATAAACGTTTCTTAAGAAAGAAATGAGCCTGTTTTTGCTGTTATTAATATATCATTTTTTAAGAGAATGGTCAGAATGTTAAAACAATAAGGCATGATAGATTAAATAAGATAAATTTTACTCCCCACGATAACCTCCAAAAATATTGCCGTTTTAAATTGTCAATTAGAGATTTTTAATGCTTAAACTCGTTCACACTCGTTTTTAACGAACGTTTTTTTAATTAATACACACTGTTATAACAGTTTTTGATTTGCTATTTATTTCAAGATACAAGATACACGAATCTTTTTTAGGCTATATGATAACAAGAAACATTTGCTCAATGAGCTATTTTCCGACATGAATAACAAACATAAATAACATATCAAAAACATTACAATGAGCTTGTGACCTGAACATAAAAGCATGTAGTTGAAAAAGGTACAAATATTGGAAAAGTATTTACAAAAGTTGTTCCTTTTTATATTCATGCATACAGTTACAAAAAAGTAAGATGGATAAGAGCACTGTACACCGTGATAACATTAACTAGTTTTCCCGGCTGTACGGCTAGTTCTTTAATCCAAGGTTTCACTAGTTGACATTCCACTGACAAATGGTAAGTTCTTTCAAGAGTCAAACTGAAAGGGTATTCTTATACATTTAAATAGCAAAATTATAGAAAAGTAGCATTATGTACATAGGAATTACAGCATGGTACATTGATGTGTAGTTGGTAAAAATGTTATAATTAATCTAGCATGATAGGAAAAATCTTTGGAAAGTATTGCTAAGAGGAGGTACTATTGTTATCATGTAATTTAAATATTACTAGACTGTGCTGATAGTATCAGAAGAAGAAGCGTACAAGGGCATGATTTTTTCTATGAGTGGGTCAAACACAACCTACAGGTAACAATCCAAACCTCTGCAAGGCCACTGTCCTGACAATATCAGCCCTTCCCACTAAGTTAGAATGCTAATTGAAAATGCAAACACAAGAAGTTGTATGTGTTCGGCAGATGTCATATAAATATAAAAGAATCATAAATAAGTCCTTGTTACTTAATTTGATCATATGTTATTCATATTCAAAATGTCCGCTGAAATCTTTTCTGGTATTTGAATGCCATATATTTTCGAGTGGGTGTAGGCCATTCCACTGAAAAGAAAAAAGAAATACATTCTATGAACCATCTAATAATTCTTAATTTCATCTTATTTTTTAATTTATAAAAGATTATATGCACATTGGGCATTGACAAGAGGGATATGTTAAAGTATGGACCAGCCTCCTAAATTCCATAAGCACCTTATTCCGTTTGGGAGGCTTTTCCATGTCTGGCTGGCCTCAAAGTGGAAAGATTTCTTACTGATGGCACATGTACACAGTTTTCATATCTGAGATTAAAATTACATGTCTTAAAAGCAACAAGGTTTTGAACATATTCTGGTGAGATACCGTACAGGCATTTGTAAGTTTCAATAGCGATGTTTTTTACCCTGCTCAAATGTAATGTTGGCAATGTATAATCATTTACAACATTTATACAGCTCTATATTGAATCTTTTCTAATTGTTCTGTGTTGGTCTTGCTACAAAAAATGCCAAACAACAGGACTGTAGTTGAAATTGGATCTGATAAAATATTTGAAGATGATTAGCTTAGTATTGGTTTTCAATAATTTGCTTCGTTTTTAAAGGATGTTCAGTTGCTTAGCTGCTTTTTGTACATTCTAAAAATTTGGGCATTAAAATTTAATTAACTCTACCTCAACGCCCAAAAGTTTAACTTGCTATTACAAACAATAGTGTGATTAAGTATATTGAATTGTTGTTTTTCTTTAACAGAACTTAAGCCAACTAAAATTGCTTGAAATTTGTTAGGGTTAGCCTGCATTTGATTGGAAGTAAACCCGTTTCCAAATGTTACTTTCTTCTTCAAAAGTGGTCTCAACAACATCAGGATTTTATCACACAGAGTAGTGTTATTTGCATTATTATACAAAGCTGCAGTATTGCGAAAGTTGAAGAAGTCATTGAGAAAGGTGTTGAAGACTAAAGGCCCTAATATTGATGCGTGTGGCACGCCTTTCAGCGTTGAGTCCCACTCACTTATAATTTGGCACGTTGGTTTCTTATTTATTGATAACTGTGGATAAGTTAACATGCTGGACCTGAGAAAACATATTCATTAAGCTTGTCTAAGATGAGATCATGGGGCAGGCAGTCGAATAATTTTGAGGGGTTCATTGCAGCACCTACATATTTGTTTTCATCAAGGGCTTTTTTCCAGTCTTCCAGTTTCATTTGCCACCAGCTTTTGATCAAAAACCATTTTTTCTATGTGGTCATTGAGTATTGTTGGGTTATTCGATTTATTTGTTGGTTACCATGAGAGAAAAGGTTTGATTGTCGAACAGAAGTATTTAGATTTGGATCCTCCACTTCCCCGTTCTTGGAAATAAACAGCAGATTCTCTTTTGACCTTTGTTTCAAGATTTCTGAACTTTGTGTAGCTTAGCCAGTGAGCCATGATCTGATTTCTGCTATAGGTGTTTGTTGCTTGACAAGCATTGTAAATATTTTTTTATTTACGTTTCCTAGAGTTCATGTAAGGTGGTGTTTTTTTTATGGGATTTCTGTTTTACTGGGGCATGCCCGTCAATGACTTGCTTCAATAGGTGTTCGTGAGCCCAATATTTATCATCTATGTCCTCAAAAGAGATGTTAACTAAAATCGGACGTATATTACATTTTCTTCAAATTTCAAAAGCGTGAGATTTTATTGTGTGCAGTAATATATTTACAGAAACTTTATTATGATAGTTATCGTACTATCCGTCCGTCTGCCCTTCCGTTCATACGTCATATATGGGTATATATTTGGTATCATTTCTTTTATTCCATACGTAAATGCATTTGTAAAGTAGTACTTTTTGGGTTAATGTTTGTTAGGGCTTGGGTATTATTGGTATTTTTAAATACCGTTTATTACGAAAGTTCACAGCTAAGGCACATATGCGGCCGTCGGTATGTCCGTAGCTGTCGTGTCAAATTGTAATCGAATTTTGATCAAACATCACATAAGTGTAGAGATACGTGAGAAGGACAGTTGCACATTAAAATCATGTTGTCAACTGAACGGTCTAGTTCACACGTCGAGGGCAATTGAACCCTATATGTATTTCATAGTATTATATTTCGTATCCCACCTTGGATCAAACTTCAATCGGAGTTTGATCAAACCTCACAGTTTTGTAGAACAGCATGGAAAAACATTGTATCTCACATAGGATTCGTGCTTTTACCTAAAACGCCAAGGTTACAACTAGGGGTCAATGGAGCCTGACAGAGCGTTCATTGTAATAGTTTGTGTCTCAGCTATAGCACTCTCCGTCCTATTCAATGTCATTTCGATCTTACCTTACAAAATTGTAAGGCGGTATTTGAAGGTGAATCGAACATAACATTATTGCTCTCGCTACAAAGGTCAAGGTCAGACTTACAGGTCAGTTTTACCCCAAAGAAATTTCATACTAATCATTCATTTCTCAACTGTAACTTATTCCATTGAATGATCGGAATATCCATCAAACGTGACATAATTGTACAGCAGCTTTGAAAAGTGATTAGTACAAAGCATTCTTGTACTCGTTTCAACGTACACATTTTGGGCAGATGAATTTCGTAGTAATGATCCGTGTTTCAGCTCTATTCGTGTCACTTTCAATCGAATTTCCATTATACTTTTGAAATTGTCAAGTATTCTAGAAAGATGTGTTTTGCATAATAATCCTAATGTCAGCGCATTGCATTTATGCTCTCACACAAAAAGTTAATTTCCTACTAAGTGTTCAATTATAATCTATTACTTGACATTTCAATCGGAGATTGATCCAATTTCAAAGACTTGTAGAGCAGCATGGAAAGGTTTGTTAGGCATAACATTTGTCATCTCACCGCAAAGGTCATGGTCATTATAGTGGTCAATGGACAAATATGAGGAGTTCATAGTAATTATTTGTGTCTCAGCTGATACGTTATCATATTATATGTGATAAGATATGTCATCAAACAGTCGTTCAACTTCAGGTACACTTTATGTAAGTTAAAACCATACATTCCCATTACGAAGTACCTTCATAATACACAATATACAATGGTCTTCACCCAAATTAGTGACATTTGTCATGTGTTTGTGACAGGTCTTTTTTGTTATATTAGTCATTCATGTGGGGTGTTTTAAACCCCGGAAATACCGATTGTACCGTCTGCCACCAATGGGCCAACAAAGGCTTTTGTTTGTGCTTTTTTAGATCTACTTAAGTCATATATGATGAGCATTTAAAAGTGTTTAATTTGCTTTCGAGCACAAAGGTCTGTAGTTAACATTCATTTGATATTCGAATGTGAAACATTCTTTTTTCATTTTAAGTTTAACGACTGACGAGGCAATGCTATCTATGACGTATATCAGTCAAAATATTATTCAACAATTTGCCTTGTTTATTCGCATGCATACCCAAGTTATTTTTATCGTTTAATCAAATGCGTAATTGATGGTTAAATACATTTATTGAATAATTAATTATAATGAATTGATTCATTGCAAATAGACACGAGATACCAGACCTGGAAGACTAGGCTCACTGGCTAAAGGGAAGTATGAGGAAATGATATTCATGACGTTAAACACTCCGATTTCTCTTCAAACCGTGTATGTCTAATTCGCATGCACACACGCAATTTGATTTAATCCATAATTAATGCTAGAGAACATTAAGTATCCCTTGAGTTTGAGTAGTACAGTTGATTTATTGCAAACAGTCTCGAAAACACTGTACTTTTTAATTATTGCCTGTATATTTAGTCTTTCTTTATGTTACCAAACAAGAAAACAACATCTTTTGCTTAAATATACACAAGTTAATATCGAAACGTATATTGTAGTTGTTTTATCAATGGACGTTAAATACACAGTTCATAATGATAATATGATTAATATGATGAGAACAATTATCACATAAATTTGAGTTCCATGAGACTATATAAGTTTACTACACTAGCATTTTATAGTAAAATACTTATATAATGCGAATGTATACAGATTAAAACGACGTTTACTCATCGCCATTTAGAACTGTCATTAAAATTAAATAGAACCTTACAATACAATACAATGCAAACATCCTAATAACACTCAGGTCATACGTACATGTCAATATGAGGACAAATAATATTAGTAAACATGAACAATGTATTATATATATAAAACCGAAATTATAAACAAGCAAAACAAACGATGTACGTCTGAAGGTTAACACAAATTAATAGAAAAATTTGTATACATGATAGTGATATTTGTGTAACCTTCTCCCTATATATTTATAGTTACGACTGTGTGAATTGTGTATGAGCTCGTTCATGTATGTTCAAAAAGTGGCTGAACGACACATCGTCCATTCTTTCATATAAATAAATACCTGTTCCAGAGGTTTGTTGCAAAACACTCCAATTACTGACACTCGCCATGCATCTCAGTACACATCAAGCGAGCCTGTGAAGTAATTTATCGGGAAAACATTTATTGTCCCATTTTCTACTAAAACCTTCTATTTCAAAAGCAAAGTGATTGTTTGCTCCAGGATTAGACTTCATTTTATCTTCCATAGCGGCTTGATTTCGACATGATTCTATTTTATATAGTACACATCAAGCAAGCCTGTGTAGTAATTTATCGGGAGAAATATTCATTGTCACAATTTCTTCTAATTCTCTTTTTAAAGCAAAGTGATTGTTTTATTGGAAGGATGGGAAGAATTCACTTATTAGAAATTTGAGTTGGTGACACTCTCATAGGATGCTTGCATGATTCTATTGAAAATTGTACATTCTTAGTTATATTTTGTCTTGTTCAAATCCAAGCTATGAATCACAAAAGGTTACAAATTTAAGTAAATACAAATGATGCTTAGCTTTGTGTATTGATTTGAATCACGTGTTATCTGTATGTATGACGAGTACTAAATGGACACACGTTTGTTTAAGAAATGTCCAATTAGATGGAACGCATATTGCATTTTAATGAGATGAAGCACAACAAGAAAATATATGTGTTTTGTAATCAATTGGCCAATTGCTTAAATAGCGACGCGATAAAGTGTCCGTTTCCAGATGGGGGCACCGTGGGTAGATCACCACTAGACAGTGTCCCCCTCTAGAGTAAGGATGCGTCGTGAACATATCACTACTAGACAATGCTGTAGTGTGCGGATCCGGATGGGGTGCCGTGGGTAGATAACCGCTAGACAACGCTAATATACAACAATGCTGTATTGTTCGCCTGGAGAGTGAGGATGGGTCGCGGGTAGATCACCGCTAGACAACGCGAATAACACACATTACACGCTTAGCCACCAGGGGCAGTGATTACGAACAGTCTCAAGTTTGAGTTCAGACTCAAGACTCAATAAGGCAAAACTTCATTCCATTGTAATTTTCCTTCTATCAAAGCATTAATGGTGAATTTGCTGAAATATATCAGTAGTTGAATGTTTAACTATTATTTACAAAATCGAATAAATATGATTTAAGACTCCTTTATAAAAATGCTTTTCTGAGTCTGAGTCTAGACTTGGACTTGAGACTGTTCGTAATCATGGCCCCTGGTCACTATAGAGCATTTTGATTCCAAATTAAAGGAATAATTTCAAAGCGAAATAGTGTACACCTGCGGAGTGTACACCTGCGGATTGTCCACCTGCGGATTGAGACTCGTGGGTTCGACCTCAATCAGCTTTATTCAGATATTTGTGCAATTCGTAGCATTTATTTTACCTAATACTTACCCTGAACTATCACCATTTGCTCCCTTTATCCGAATCAAGATGTTGGCTCAGAAGAAGTTGGCATGTTCCCTTATCCATGAACATAGAACATCAAGTTAACTTAGTTTGGTTATATAGTTTAATTATCGGTTGATGCTTCGAAAGTATATCACGTTTATCCCTTGTTGGTATAATATTTGTATCCTCCCCTCCTATCCTATAGCACATTGAGTTCGACAGCATTTCACGTCCTGAGCTTTGGCATTGTCGATTACCGTTTCATTCTTGTTCTAATGGTTATATTCAAGTACTAGTTTGCTTACTTTAATCCGTTTTGATTAGTTTTGATTTATCATCCAGTCATTGAATTGGCATCCTGTCAAATCAAGATGAAATCGAAAAGAACTTACTGGACAATTATCAAAATAATTTAAGCGTATTGAGCTACTCCGGAATATATTGATAAATCAACCCAAGGGACGAAACCGGTTTGTCAGATGAATGTCAGATGGATGCTGTTCCCGCTCAGGCAGACAAATAAAAGTTCAATTATTTGAGAAAGAAAAAAAAGACGTCATGGCGTATAAGTATAACGTCATGGCAACGAGCTAAATGAAAACTGCCTAAAAATAGTTGTCCTCTAAAGCATGTGAATCAGAACAGTGGCACATTTCAACAAGTTTGATTGTACAAAAGTCATTTTTGATCGGTCGCGTCTGGTTTTTCAGACGAGGTTTTCTAAAAGCTTTAGTCAATGTCGTCGACATCAAACGCGTTGTTCTACAAAGTTTTCAACATAACTGGTAAAGATATTCAAAATCATTTTGGTGCACATGCTTCCTATACGCACATGTTTAGCAGGACCAAGAAATCGTTGGATAAGAAGTGTTGAGTTTTAACTTTGTCCAACTGAACCAAAACTAGTAAAGAGTGTCTGACTCTCAAATGTCATGTATGCCTGTACATTTTTCCAGTATGGCGCAGAAATGATTAAAAAACATTGAAATGCGAAATACTATATGAATGTTGGACTGTTAAATGTCTTAAAAGGCTATGATATTTTTGCCGTCTATCAGTCAGAATTCTCATCGAATGATTTGTATTGTGTGTTTAATGCGCATGCGCACACAACTTTGTGAAATTCATTATCAATAGAAAAGAACATTTATTCGACTATTTAATTCAACTCATTACAGAAAGGCACGAGAAAAATATAGTATTACTTGTATGAATATTTAGTAATAAATATGCCGAGCAGAGACAATATAAAAAGTATCATTTATACGTCAACACAAGCGTTACGAAGGTGCGCGTTTAACTTATATTTTTGTGCGGTCAACACATGTTTATTAACTCTCAAATTCATGTACATCATGAAAATATTGAGATATTTAATCAAACAAAATAAAACGTAGGAAATTTTGAATGTTAACATATTACCATATTTAAATTACAGAATAAATATCAATTCTTAATCTGTATCAGATTTATTAAACAGTGCATACACTGCATAAATTGCAACAACAGTCAAGTAAATGTGTACGATTGATTAAATAAAATGAAAATAACAAGGGCAAGTCAATCAGACATATACTATCCTATTGCCTTATAGAGAAACAGTCCGTCAGCATGCAATAAACAATCGTAACACCTTGGTCATTTCTCGTCGAAAACAACCTCGGATTATATACGGTATTGAACTACGCTAAAAACAGTTTTACCTAAGGCCTTTACTCTTAGGAATCTGTATTCTCTATGCAAAAATACTCGTCATTGGAAACTTGAACTTAGTAATACAAATTACACGTTAAGACACAATAATTGATTAATATTAATTATGATTATTTATTTACGAACTACTTCTTCTTATTCGATGTTGCTCCGATTGTAAACATATGCTTCCAAAACACTGTCCCATGACCTCCATAAAAACAATAGGTATGAAAGTGTCTAGTACGTGTACAAATGCCTGACAATGAGTGATTAGCTAATACGACGTCTAGGAATATGTTGCACTTTAAATTACGTTAGTTAAAACTTAACATTGCTAATGCTTTCTTAAAAGCACATATTCTAAGCATTTTCAACACGTTGGCGTTATAATTGTCTTTTCTCAGAAAAACAAAGGCCATTCTCGTGCCGACCGACAATTTTAGCAATTAAAATCACGACGTCCATGCATACGTTAAATTAAATGCTGACTAATTAAAGAGATGCTCTTCGTGCCTCAAGGCCTTATTTTACGCGTCGAGAGGTTTATTACCATTCCTTCCAACATTTAAGTGTTCGGTAATGACTGTAACCAGTCCTGTAATTGCAGTGTACGACTATACATTCTATATTGGTGACACTATTGTGTTATGTGTTTAAACCAAACACTTTAAATGGATATGTGCTACCCTGCAATCGCGTTATATTGGATACATTTACATCATAAAAGCTATGTAAAGCAAATCGAATGGTGTATCGTTCATTAAAACTACAGTTCTCTAAAAGGTTTTCTTAAAAAAAATCAGGCTTGTTGAATTTAAATTGCAACAACATCTTATGAAACATAATTCAATATAATTATTATAATATTCGTAAATTATATGAAATGACGTCCAGAAATATTTGCGATGCAACGCAATAGATTCCATCGAAGTTCCAAGGCACATGGTGTCAGACAGCATAAAACACATAAATATATTCTTAGCTATATATTGTTCTTGATAATGTGTCAGCCTTTTATTCGTGACTGAATTATTAATGACAAAAGTGATCATTTTCCAGTAAAGAGATTTCCATAGTCTGGCAGCGTCTGTCAGTTTCCTATATGCTTATAATAAATTAATTGAAGGTCCCATTATGTTTTAGTGATGTAAACTTATTTTTTGTTTGTATATCCAAATCGCTTCTCTTATCCTTCTTGATCGTTTTAACGCCAATAATAATTAAAAAAAATGCAATTTCAAAATGAAACTAAACCGAACGTATAATCTAAGTGTAGTATAAATTTAGCACGCACAACGTCATTACGAAATTTGCATATCACGTGAATTTCTTAATACATAATTATTTGAAGTACATGTTACAATTGTTTGGTTAAACAGTGTCCGGGTAATGCAACTGAAAACACTTCTTTGATCATTATTTTACTCTATGACAACGAAATTGCAAAAAAATAGTATGAAAAATGGTATTATTGGGGTGTAAATCCAGGCCGGTAAAGTCAAGATAAAAGCAGATTTTTGGCCACCTTATCCACTTAACCATGAGGACTACGGTATACTTTGTAGACATATTGGCAATACATTAATAACATCACGTGATATGGTCAATCAACCAATGACGCAATAACATAGCATTAAAATTGTGGACTACAAGGACGATATTTGAGCAAATAACAACATTTGCTGAAGGGTTCAAACTTTAAGTATCTTAGTTATAACGCTACTTAATTACCACACTAAATTTTGCATGTATAAAAAGTGCATTTTTACAAAAACATGATCGAGTACCTATCTGCGATTTTTCACTTATCAACATTGATTCTATGCTCCGCCCACATCTCTGCCTCATTGGCATACAGTAAGTCAGTGGACCAGTTTGAAATTTTGTTGGTATTTCCCATAAATTTCTTTTTTAAATAAAGCATCTCTAGGACCTTGGGAATTTATATTATACAATATTAGATAAACATTAGACATTAAATGAGACTCTCCTATAGTTATATACTCACTTTTTTCTCTCTTAATTTTCTCACCCTAAGTGGCACTGAGGCTTTAAATTTCGTTAAGGGTACTGATTATATCTTTAACGGGTAATTTTTGAAAATCCTTCATCGTATTATTGCTGGGCTTCGATCGGAGCCTGTTTTACAATAAGATGCTATTGAAAAAGCTCTTTATTGTTTCCACGACTCTTTTCGGTATCACTTGAGTGTATTAATTACTGATTTCACATGACGTGTACTTGTTCCAGTGAGGTAGTAGAAAGCTGACATTTTTATCATGAGTACAACTAAATTGATTTATGACCGAAAATTAATTCATTTGATTTCTGGCGTTGATAAAGTTCGAAACATAGATATGGTGAATGCCGTACTGTATGCAGTCAATGTGTATAACAGAATTGAAATATGTCCCATGGTAGAAAAGATAAAACGTATTAAACAATGTTGTGTAAAGAGACATGCCCATCAGTCAATTATGAAGCTTATGTCCGTCAATAGCTTCTCAAACAACAGTTTATATTCCTATATAGACAGACAGACAGACAAACAGACAGACAATTCATTGACTTGCATATAGTGCATCGTCACAACACATATTTTTTATTATACAATATGTCAACGTGTATGAGCAATGATAATAAATAACATTATTAAAAACACATAACACAATACGTATATATATATATATATATATATATATGTAAAAAAGATGAATAAATGATCAATGAGAAGCTGAACATGGCTTATTAATGTAATTAAGTGTCGTCATTTTGTACGTTTGATTTTAACAAAGTTGCATATTTTTAAAAAGATCTTAAACAAAGATGCATATTTTCAAAAGATTTTTATACAAAGATGCATATTTTAAGAGATTCTTAAACAAAGACGCATATGTTTTTAAGTTTTGTACAGTTATATGTGAGGAAAAATGAATACCTGGTGATCCCATATCATTTTGAAGTCTGTCTTTGTGTGTGGGCCAATGACTATCGAGGATTTTTCTCCTTTTTGTTCATTCAATTGACGTAAATCGATTCTGTCGAGTGCACAAAAAAGTTTCACAGAGTATGTTTCAGTCAGTCTATGTTTTCCCAGAAGCTTACTTGTCAGGCTAGTGTCCGTGGTTTAAGGTAGCATGTACTTTGTGTGGGCCAATGGCAATCGGAATTACGTCCGTTCTACTTTCTCTAGATCGCCAAAATTCAACTCTAGCATAAACATACTTGGTATCATACCAAAATAATTTAATGTATAGAGGTAATATATGTTCTTACTTTTCTGATACAAATATTGCTAAAACGCTGTACCTTATTTTAGTTTACATAAATAACAAAAATACAAACTGTTAGGACTGTGTATGAGATACATAACTAAGTAAGTACATGAGATACACATAAGTAATCAGTATGCCTTATTTTCAAATCAAAACACGTCATTAAGAATTATACCATATGTATATTCGTTTTTAAAATACGGCAAATACCAATATACATTGTGAAACGAAAATCTTACTTGAACGTCGGAAATCTGTATTATTCTATGTATTAGCTGTTATTTTTGTTAATTTACCCATTTTGTTTAACTAGAAACTCAGCGAATTTTATAAATATTCAGTGTATTTTATATACACCTTATGACTACGGAAATTGATATCTGCATACGCATGATAACAGACATAGATGTTATAATATCAATCTGCATAATAATGCAACTAACAAATTACATCTGTGTCTTCGTGCTAAATGTCGGAAGGCCTGAAAGCCCAGCGGCAATTAACGCCGCATAATGCAGACACAGCACGCTTTTTTATGATTAAATTATGTTACACCTTAATGCCAACCGATGAATACATTGTCCTTTGTTGTCCTTTGTAGCTATCTATGAAATGTAAATCAACTACCAGTCAAAACCTTTCGGACGAAAACTGTCCGAAATGGCTGAACTGGTGACTGGTTGTATAATAAGTGTATCTTATCATTTCCGTTCCTTCTTATAAAAGTCAACGGACTATCATCACTTTTAGCCACAACAAATGATAGAATTGTAGAATTGATGCTTCTCCTATTGATTTCGTGCTGGATATATCTGTGGAGCCTCATATGGTTTGGTGTATGAACTATATAAATCATTTACTGTGAATTGTTTATAAAAGACAAATAGCCTTGTATGATTTGAAACCAAAAATAGATTGTTAAGCTATTTCTTGTTTATAAATTCGCCTTAAGCACAGACATTCGGCCTACATCACTGCAAAACAATGGCGCTATCAAATGAAATAAGCTGTTTGATATGTTACATGGAAGCGTTGAACATATGAAAGAAAAGCTGTTTTGCAAACCGCAATCACTGGTTGTTGTTTGTTTTCTGTGAATAAATAGTTTCACATCATATACACGATTCCGTCTCGGAAATAACGTTTTAAAACATGATTTTTTTTAATTTGATAAAATGTCATTAATATCGAAACAAAAATGAGAATAAACGAAGGAGGACTAGTCATATACAGCAGTGTTTGAACATTTATGCTTTACTTTTCATTATTTTACCGGCAAATGAAGATTTGCAGTTTTGAGTCTTGAGTTTCAAACTCAGACTGAAAGCGTTAGTCAATACGATCCCTGGGATTGATTTGGTCTTAACTAGTCTTGGGAAACATCATAAAACAGAGACAGGTGTGTAAAGTGGGTGTTTACTATACTGCCACTCCTCTACAATAAAGGCTAAAATGCGATAACTATAAGACACCTTTATTCATGAATATATTTACTGCAACCTCCTATCATGTGTATGCCGAATTCCTGGCAGGAAGAAAACCGATACCCTTTACTAGCTGCTTGGTCAGCAACAAGCTATATCAGAACAAACCCCGTATGGACCTCGAACCTTCGACCTCCCGCTCCGCAGGTTGATGCCCTAACCACTGGGCCACGGAGGCGTGTATGACCCACTTTAAAAGCCGACTTAACAAGGCTGTTAATAAAAGCATATTAAATATTCATAATCATGGTCGTCTTATGGTCGGTTTATAGTCCCCCATTTAGTCAGGCGATCGTTGGGTTGGCCTTCTGAGCGTGTTCCTGTAGCGTTAATAGTTTTATGTATGTGTCGTTAAATTATATTGTCTATCATTATTACCTGTTGTAAATAGGAACATATTAAACAGTAAAATTCGTGATCGTTTTATGACCTTTGCCATGAATTATTAATACGTGTGTATAGCCAAAGTATAACCAAATTATGGGTTTAGAGTAATTACTTAAAGTACGAAGCACAATGAGACTGCATACAGAAGAAAGCAATACGTACTTGCGTATTTGGAGTACGTGCTCTCAAAACAAATTAACCTCCTATTTAAGGTATCCGGCCCAAATGTATGTCTATTTTGGATATCTGGTGACCACTTATTATGTTTGTTTGTTTTTTGGGGGGTTTTCATGGACACTTCCGTTTATTCAAAACAATAGGTACAATAGGTACAACAGTATATACAATCATGAAAAGTTAAGTTCATACGTGCTCTATTTTATCGTTTTAAACACTGTACAAATATCCATGATAATAAACTAAGGAAAAAAAAGAAAGAAACAAACATGCAAGTAAATCACATATTCTCATTTGTATGCTTTAAAATTTAACTTAAATTCAAATATAAATAATTCCAATAAAAATGAAGTTTAAAGTAGAAAACGTTCTACAACTGTCCAATTACTTCTTTCCTTAACTGATAAGTTTGTGTTATTATAAATATCCAAAGCCAGTCTAAGGCTATTATTATATCCATGTACTGTTGGAACTATTTTTTTTTCTTTTACAAAGGAATATGAATTTTTTAAATTCTAGGAACAATAAATCAAAACTAAAATTATTTTTTCCAGACCCTAGCAAAACAAACATACTATTTATGACAATATTTGGAGCAATATAATACATTTTTGGTAAAATATGCTGTAGCAAAGGCTGTATTTTATTACAATCCCAAAAAAGATGGGAGTTTCTTCACTGCCTTCACAAAAAGAACATAGGTTATCGTCAACTAGTATCATTTTATATAGCAACGACTTTGTTGGAAGTATTCTGTGAACTATTCTTGTTTGTAACCATTAATATATGAATCTCTTGTGCAATAAAATACATAGCTATATGCAACTTTCCATTTAATATTGATATTTTCATATAACAACACCCACTTTTGTTGGCTAGTTGGTTTTTCAGTGTTTTTAATAAACATGTTGTAAATAAATCTATTGAGGTCCTGTTTTACCAATATAGGATATAAAAAACAATTTATACATGGATTTTTGCAAAGAGCAAGGTCGATATCTCTTAACATAATGTTCTTTTTCTTCATATATGAATCTATTGCAGATATAAGTCCATTATAATGTAAAACGTTCAATTTTTTGCCAACAATCAATTCTAAAGCACTTAGATCATACCTTTTACCATTTAGATCGAATAAGTTTTTACGTAGTGTAACCCCTTAATAAATAATGCATGCATAAATACATAGTTTCCATTTTTAAAGTTATGGTTATAGAATAAAGGCATATGCAAAAATTGTTTTACAGTGTCTATACATATTTTATCTATATATAACATATATGCTTTTACAACATCTTTCCAAAATACATTTGACAATTTTTGGCAAATATTTCCACAATACATTTTACCAAATTTAAACATCTTATCAACATCAAATAAACTCTCCATTACTTTAAAACATTTACTTTCATTATGTACTATATAATTTTTAAGCTATTTTACGTTTAAACTATACATATAACTCGCTACATCTATAATTTTAATACCACCTTCTGTAAAATCTTTCACAAATACGGTACTTTTTATCTTAGGTTTTCCACCCCATACAAACTTAGAGAATACATCATTGAGTTGTTTCATAAAAGCGTTTGGTGGATTAGGTAAGCTGATAAATAAGTGTGTAAACAGTGGTAATAAAATTGTCTTTACGACAGTTAGTCTCCCTATAGGTGTTAATTTTCTTCTTTTCCAATATGCAATGCTATTCTTCACTTTCAACAGTTTCTAATCAAAATTAAGGTTACACATTTTGTTAAGATCTACATCAAAATGTACACCCAGTAGTTTAAATCTAGTATCCCCCCATGACAACTTAAATTTTGTTTTAATAGATCTGGCAGAATATTTTTGTGTTCCAATCCAAACCAACTTTGTCTTATCAAAATTTACTTTTAGACCTGAAAATTGTGAAAATCTATATAACTCCTCTATGACAGTTTTCACCGTTTTCTCTGTACCATCTAATAATAAAGTTGTATCGTCCGCAAATAAAGAAATCTTGTATTCCTCTCCATCAATACATATACCTTTTATGTCTTCACAATGTCTTATCTTTATAGAAAGGATTTCTGCACATAAAATAAATAAATATGGAGATATTGGATCTCCTTGTCGACAACCTCTACCTATCTTAAAAAAAATCTGACAAGAATCCATTTAATTGAACAGCAACTTCAGTATTATATAGAAACATTTTAATCCAGCTTTTAAAAGTTTCACCAAATTTAAAAAATGCTAAAGTTTTCTCAATAAAATTAAAGGATATAGAATCAAAAGCCTTTTCAAAGTCAATCAGTATAATGAGTCCAGGAATGTTCTTATCATCACACAATTTCATTACATCATACAATAACCTAGTGTTTTCACTTATATTACGACCTTTAATAAATCCTGTTTGGTCTTTGGAAACTAAAACACCTAATACAGTTTTCAATCTATTTGCTATGCTACCTGAAGCTATCTTATAAACGACGTTAAGCAAAGTAATAGGTCTCCAGTTTTTCAAGAATTGTTTAGGTTTCTTTTCCTTTGGAATACACACAATCGTACCTAACTTTATATTTCTAGAAAACGAATTACACTTAAAGGCATGGTTTATTGCTCTAACAACAAAATTGCCAATATTTTTCCAAAACATTTTATAAAAATTTACTGTAAATCCATCGCTTCCCGGAATTTTATCATTTTTCATAACTTTTAAAGTATTTGATACTTCATCATATGTCAAAAGGCCCTCTAAGGAGTCTATCTGATAGTTTTCTTTTCTTAATTGCAAAAATATGTGGTAGCCTTCTCGCCATTGTCTATCCAGTCTGCTCTAGATCTAATAACAAAGCCCTTAAGCTTATTGCTTCTTAGTTCATTTAACTCAGACTCTAGAATTAATAACTGTTCTTTATTATCTTCCGTCATATTACTTTGTAATTTTAAAATATCATTTAGCAATATTTGTTCTTGTTGATTTCTTTTTTCAGACTTGTAGCTAGCAAATGATATAGTTTTACCTCTAATTTCCATTAACAAAGTTTCTAAAAATAGTTCATCGTCAATTACAAACTGTATTTCTGACCTATCCATTTCTATCACAACATCATATACAGGAATACAATATGGTAAAATTACATCATTAATCTTTTTTAATACATCCTAAATATTCAATATCTAATAAAAGTGAGTTATTCAATTTCCAAAGGCCTTTAACATGCTTGGCTGCAGAAAAACATAACTCTAAAGTAACAATTGAATGATCCGACTTATAACACATATCTGTTTCACATTTTCTAACAAGATTTGTCATATTATATGATATCAAAAATAAGTAAAGTCTTTCCTGCTGAAAAGGGTTTAGTCTTCTCCAAGTGTAAGTTTTATTCTCTCCGTGTAATTCTCTATATGGATCTAGTATGTTTCTTTCATAAATTATATCTAATAATCTTTTCCTGGCTTTAACATTATGGTGAATCGTTCTATAGTTTTTATAGTCTAACTCTGGGTTAAGCACTAAGTTATAGTCCCCACAAATAATATACCTATCAATATTACTCAGTTTATCTATTTCATTGAAAATCATATAAAAAAAATCCGGACAATCTGTTTTTGGTGCGTATATATTAGCTAACAAGAAAGACATATCATTATACAAAATTTATATCAACAGAAAATTTCTATTATTGTCTTTAACTACACTGTTAGTTTTAATGTCTAAATTATTTCGAATAGTATAGCAACTCCCCTGGCATTTGTTTTCCCATGGCTGTAAAAACATTCACCATTCCATTCTGAATATATTGATTTCTCAAGTTCATAAGTGAAATGAGTTTCTTGAATACAGACGATATCAAGCTTTTTTTCTCTAAGTAAATTAAATATGTCAAGGCGCTTTTTTGTATTATTTAACCCCCTACAGTTGTAAGAACATACATACAAATTAGACATAAGTATTACATGTGATATCTAAATAACTATAAAAATATCCATAGTATTTGTAACCACATTTAAACATAATGTCAACTATTACAGTTTTCCCATTGCATACAGTAAACATACATTGCACGTAAGAGTAAAAAACAGAACAAGAAATACAGCCAGCGTGGAAATACATAATTTACACCGACTAGCTTTCACCTGTTGCATAGGATATTATAATCATATGCAACAAAAATTGGTACCATGTACCAGCAGTTTTAGTCAATAATAATTACCCTATGTTAAGTAAAAAAAAACAGAAACAAAAAAATATATAGAGTTCTAGAGCATTTCTAGCTGTTTTAATAAGAAGAAAAAAAATGTACCTATAAAATAAAACATTCTCAAAGCATCATGTTGTACAAAACAATATACATTAAGTATATATACACAAACATGCACACACAATTATCATATCGATAAAATGTTAAATCATGCAAACAAATTCAACGATCACATATCAAGTATTTACAAATACATCTAATCCGATTGTCATTCAGATGGCAGAATCTGTTATGTCACAATACAGAGCAATTATGTTAACAACATTTAATAAATAGTAAAATATTTTGTACTGCAGGGTTGGAGCAAGATACCAATGTAACTATTTTGAAAAACCAACAGAGACGCTTATCACTTCACACAAGGCAGAATATGTGTACTATGTAATATAATAAACAATTATATCAGAGAAAAAGAAAAATACAAGCCCCGAAAACAGAAAAAAAAGAAAGACGTAAAGGATGTAAATCTTAGTGAAAACTTTCAACATTGGGTTCACCCCAACTGTCCATAATTTAAAGGATTATTTGGACACCTTATATTTACTACAATCTTAACACTCATGACCTATATCTTATTGGTTCACAATTTAGTCTTGGTGTAGAAAAATATACAGTATGATATAGTATTTATAGTTCTTTAGATCAGACATTCAGCAAATTCTTAAACCCCTTTAAAACTAAATAAAATTGTTTCATCTTATGAGTACACCGGCTTGATATTTAAACGGTTTTAAATTAAATAAACTTTTTTAGTCATAAAAAGATATGTTTTATGTAATGCGTTAACTACAATATGTTCACATTATAACATGTTAATAGATGGTGTACAGTAAACCTGACTGGTGTCAAAAACAAAATCAAAATGAATAATATAGTAGTCATGTTTACATCATAATTAATAAACAAGATATCTACATTTTATTAATATTATTACAGTTACTTCAGAAACAATCACAAACTATTCTGAAAAAACAACATCTACTAATCTAAAACAAAATTTCACCTTTTTACACGGTTTGAGCTGTAGTCTCTGATTACCTGTGCTATGTCCTCATGAATATCAAATTTTACACGTTCCCCTCTATGGGTTTGTCCAAACACTGAATCATTAAAAAACTAAGCACTTTCTATTTGTTCGTGATCAAAAAGTCTGCTGATAAGCCCTGCGTTCAATCGTGTCACATCGTCTGTTATTCTGTGTCATGCCAACTTCATCTGTTTTATTTTCCTCATGATCCGTGACTTTACACTAGTGTTTATTGTTTTGATAACCACAGGCCTCACCAACCCCCCCCCCCCCACCCCTGGTTGGAATCCTTTGAATAGCCAGAATCTCCTCCTTCTTTAACTCAGTCCCCTGTGCCTTCAGAATCCCATCGACCTTCTCAGTCAGCCTCGCCTCCGTCTCGTCCCGTTCCTCGGTTATGTCCATTATTTTTATGTTTGTTTTACGAGAGTACAGTTCGTTGTAATTCGACATTTTAAGGGCGTCTGTACTCCTCTTATCATTTAATGATTTTTTTTTGTTTGAGTTCAGCAATTTGCTTCTGGAAATTTTGAGTTGAATTTGAAAGTTTATCTTCTAGCTGTTTTTTGTCAAAGTTATTATGTTGGTATTATTTGAAAAGGGTTAATGCGCAGAAAAAAAGAATACTGAAAATAACATATAACAATAAACAATGTTTTGGACTTCAAAGACCCAAAATACGTAATTTATGCCCTGTTTAAACTAAACAAAGACACACTAAGTGTGTGTATACCACGTGATAAATAGCGTCATGAATGCAACGTCAAAAAGCAACAATTTGCTTCGAATGATGACTTTAAATAAGATAACTTCACTATTTATACACCATATTAAATTAACCATGGCGTACTCTATGCCGCTAACACAGCCCCGCATTTGGTATTTTACCAGAGTTTGATTTAAAGTTCCGTTTCTTAAACCACTTCGACAAACCTTTTCACAAAAATGTCGCATGATGGAGCTCTGTTAAAATATTATTTTTGAAACAAGTTTGTCAAAAGGTTTGAGGAAACTAATCACCTTATCAAAGTCCGGGAATACAACGGGGCTCTGTTTCATTTAAAATTGTGCAGTAAAAGAAAAGTTATCTTCGATTTAAGTCTTTAGTTTAATCAAAATGTTGCCTTCCGACGTAGCATAATTATATGACGTTATTTATCACGTGGTTTACACACACTGAGACGGCTAGGCCGATATGCCGCCAACTGCACGTACATCGTTAATGTAAACAAAGGAAGTTCGCATAAACGGAATACGGTCGCGTTACTGTCTCACAATGTTCTGGAAACAAAACTATTATCAACAACGCGGAATGCCTGTGTTTATTACACGGTGTATTCCCACCTCGGTCCTTATCTTACATTCCCACCTCGGTCCTTATCTTACATTCCCACCTCGGTCCTTATCTTACATATTATTTTCCCAAACTCTTAATACAATCTCGAGAGAGCTATTTCTCTTCTAGTCGTTGTATCCTTTTGTTTTGATCCACTTCTTAATTTCAAAGACAAATGTTTAAATTCGATATGATTACCAGTCGTTACACTTTGCTTCTAATTTTAACAGAGTGTTTCAGCATCAAGTTGTATATTCAAATGCCAAAAAAAACACCATCAAAAACAGATAGTGTAACTACAAAAAAACATTTCTCAATTTTAAGAATAAAGACGGGAATCGATTTAAAAATCACATTTGTATGCAAATTTAGCTTCGTTGTCGTGTTTTCCTTTCCTGTGAATGTGTTTATTTTGTTTCACGATGGAATACAATTATCCGATTTGTGTATTTGATTCGAACACGTCTATCAGTTTTAAAACAATATTTTATCGGAAAAATCTAGATTAAATGCGCTTGCGTTTGTTGATTTACAGCAGCAAATTTCGAAATAATTGAATTGAATGGAAATATCGAGATCATGATGACACAGACTGTACGATCATGTTGATACCGACTGTACGATCATGATGAAACAGACTGTACGATCATGATGACACAGACTGTACGATCATGATGACACAGACTGTACGGTCATGATGACACAGACTGTACGATCATGATGACACAGACTGTACGATCATGATGACACAGCATGTACGATAGTGATGACACAGACAGTACGATCATGATGACACAGACTGTACGATCATGATGACACAGACTGTACGATCATGATTACACAGACTGTACGATCATGATGACACTGACTGTACGATCATTACGACACAGGCCGTACGATCATGATGACACAGACCGTACGACCATGATGACACAGAATTGACGACCATGATGACACAGAATGGACGACCATGATGCCACAGAATGGACGACCATGATGCCACAGAATGGACGACCATGATGACACAGAATGGACGACTATGATGACACAGAATGGACGATCATGATGACACATAATGGACGACCATGATGACACATAATGGACGACCATGATGACACATAATGGACACATAATGGACGACCATGATGACATATAATGGACGATCATGATGACACAGACTGAACACTGATAATCAATGCTCATAACAAAATAGTATAGCCTCTTAGATAGCAGGTATTTTTTTCGGAACAGATCAGAAAAACCAACCCGATGGCACGTGCGAAAGCCCCACTAAGCGTGACAAAGCGTCGGATTTGTCGATCAAGGCGGAGAACAAATAAGTGATCTTCTTCTTGAATACGTTTAGTTGTCCATTTGTGTAAAAGAAATGACGAAGAAGAAGCATGTGTGTACTTGTCACCAAAAACAGAATGCGACGTTGTAAACTGACGTCACAACGAGTAGAAATTCCAGTTCAATTTTAACGACAAGTTCCTCTTAAACATGGCATTTTTTAAGATTGTTTTCTTGGCCTTTTCTAAGTTTGTGTTTTTTCAATATTGTTTATAACATTTTCGAAAAATATATATGTTATTTCACTGTATAGAAATGTCATAATCTCATTGTCATAAAATCTCTTATAAAATAAGAAATTCCGCCTAGTTGGGCATGCCAGATGGAATCTTCCAAAAGGGCCAAATTCACCGGAAATGCCTGTCCGGTGTATAAGAATGAAATATGTATACTTTGAAATACCACACAATAAAGGATATATGTTTGCTAATCTTCGAAACAACATGCCGTTCGGTCTATTTTCAGACTTTTATTTGTCAGTTATTAGGTGCTTCTTCTGAGCTATATGGGTTTGTATAAAAAGTATTCACTTTTGTTTTTCCGGAACATCAAATCTTTTGTGAAAGAAGATCGTGC
This sequence comes from Mya arenaria, assembly GCF_026914265.1. Taxonomy (NCBI): domain Eukaryota; kingdom Metazoa; phylum Mollusca; class Bivalvia; order Myida; family Myidae; genus Mya; species Mya arenaria. Next base: position 4,875,913 of record NC_069126.1, read on the forward strand.
ACGAGAGTCCGTCTTAAAACATCACTTAACTTAATAATCGATTTTTAATTACACTGCATGAACGATTACTTCAAAATAACAGTTGACAACGAGTATACGGAAGTACTAACACGTCGCTCACTTCCAATACTCAAAACTCCAAGGCAAAATAAGTGTCAAACCCTAAGCGTTCTATATTGTCGCTTACTGTCGGAAAATAGGTGTGTCAGAAAATAGCTCATTGAGCTAATATTCCTTGTTATCATATACCCGACTTTTTAGGGGTAAAAGTGTTTGTAAGCACCAACCCGACCGGCCCTGTAGTTCCTCCCGACCCTTTACATTTTATGCCATAGTGTCGCTTTGTTTTCGTAATTTCCCGAAAAATGTGCATTATTTTAGTGAACATGTTAAAATTTAATCATTTTATATATAAATATAATAGTAATATAGTTTGATATTGGTTGGTTTGGTACAGAATCTAGGTTCCGTAAAAATCAAACCTCACCTATTTTTGGAGATGTTAGAGGAAACAAAGATTGTTTATGGCCCTATCAAGGTTACCTTTTTTCTTCAACAATCAAAACTACTCAATTGTGTTGGCTACCACAATGACACATCTTCTTGTCTTCAGATACATCCATAAATGTGGGAGCACATAATACTAGTTTGCGATTCAAAGACTTAAATGACAGTATGATGTTAATATAAAGTTAAAAGTGTTACACTCAGACTTATTCGTGGAACGATTTAACCACAAGCGCTCTCTTCTTGTCGCTCACCGTTCAACCAGTTTAAACCCAATGTCCACATCCGTTCCACCGTTTTAACTTCAGTCCCCTCCTCTTTTCACTGACCGTTCAACCGGTTTAAACCAAATGTTCTACATCCGTTCCACCGTTTTAACTTCAGTCCACTCCTTTTTTCACTGACCGTTCAACCGGTTTAAACCCAATGCTCACCTCCGTTCCACCGTTTTCACTTCAGTCCCCTCCTCTTTCCACTGACCGTTCCACCGGTTTAAACCCAATGCTCACATCCGTTCCACCGTTTTTACTTCAGTCCCCTCCTCTTTCCACTGACCGTTCCACCAGTTTAAACCCAATGCTTACCTCCGTTCCACCGTTTTAACCCCTAGTCCCCTCTCCTCTTCACTGGCCGTTCCACCGGTTTATCCCCAGGTCCCTCTTCTCTTCACTGGCCGTTCCACCGGTTTATCACCAGGCCCCTCTTTTTTTCAATGCCGTTGCCAAGTTGGTTACCAAAACATTAATTTACAACCAAATATAAGTGTCTGTATTATAAGCTGTGTGTTTTAGACATTAACAAAATAAAAAAATAACTCCAACTTACACGACATTTGGCATCGAACATTCAAAAGGGAAAATCGTGCTTGCACGACATTGGACATGTGTCGTGTGTGTTCAATGTCGTGCCAGATATTGGACACACACGAAATTCATTTTTGAATGTCCAGAGTCGTGCCAGCAAGACGTTCAGTTTTGAATGTCGCATGTCGTATGTATCGCTCACACAGCCTGTCCTATTTGTGTTGTGCCCTGTGACAATAACAGTCTAACGTAGAAACTTGAGAGAGCCTTGATTCTGTTGGAGCTTTGTTCACGCTGTTTCTGTTTGTTTTTCCCTGAGGTTTCCATTGTATTATGCGAACATATATGCTATGTCCCGTTGAATGATACTCACTTAAGCAGTATGATTCAAAGTCAAAACAAATACACGTTTTCACGAAATGTTCGCGTTTTAATTAAGTTGTGCAAAATTGAATAACAGCCGGTTAAACCAAACGGATATTGACGATTTTTTCACGTTTTCGCTGAAAATCATCCACACATCAATTCTATGTTTAGTTGTTCTATACAGGAAGTAGCCTTCAAGTGGCGTGTACATTATCGATACTATCAATAATCAAGGTTCGAATGAGAGTAGTTGTTAATGTTTGGTTAGCATTGAATGGAATTGAAATCAACTGAATTCTTAGTTTTCCCCCTTTACGTTATAGATAACTATTAACTATCTTTATCATACTGCATTGTAGCTTTTTAACGTTAATGAAGTTCTCTGACAGAAGCTGAAAGAGAATAATAAAAAAGCAATCTGGGTTTCTCTCAGATACGACCCATAAATCAGTCAAAGAACGCCTTATCGCTAGAAATAGGGCGATTTAGGAAATAAATAGTATTCTTTGTTACCATATACTTCGATCTAAGATATATTTGACGCTATAATATTCATTTCAATTCCATTCAGTACGTGCCCATAAACCAGTTCTATCTGTATGTAAAAGAGTTCTGGTTTATACAGTGCATGCATGATGTTTATCTGCGTAAGTTTGCTTAAAATGTGGTCTTCGTTACCTTTAAATGACAATGTTTTCTTTATGTTATGCGAAAATTGTATTAAATAAGGCCAGTTTACATATCATTGAAAGACTTGTTTTAGGTGCATTGCTAAAAACAAAATCAAGTATCATAATTCGTGTAAGTCTCATAAAAAACAACGAGCGTAGGAAAAAAAACTGCGTCTACAAAAGTGCCATGATGGAAATCCCCATTTTCTAAAATGACAGCAATGTCGCACGAGGGACCCGGGGAACTCATCACCACAGCGCTTCTCAATATCACCCAGTAATTATCTCACACATACTTTGTGTCAAATACATAGGCAACCGACCCATGCATTTCAAACTTTCTCCAAGAAAGCGTACATGTCAGTTCTTATTAAATTCTGGAAATTCTGTTCTGGATGTCTTTTATGATTATTCGTCCCACGTTCTATATGTCGCTATGCCCTTGAAATGTTTAGTTAAATATACTTAAAGTCATTGAGTTGTATGCTGTAAAGTGATGGGATTGTATGCTGTAAAGCGATGGGGTTGTATGCTGTAAAGTGATGGGATTGTATGCTGTAAAGCGATGGGGTTGTATGCTGTAAAGTGATGGGGTTGTATGCTGTAAAGTCATTGAGTTGTATGCTGTAAAGTGATGGGATTGTATGCTGTTAAGTGATGGGGTTGTATGCTGTAAAGTCATTGAGTTGTATGCTGTAAAGTGGTGGGGTTGTATGCTGTAAAGTGATGGGGTTGTATGCTGTAAAGCGATGGGGTTGTATGCTGTAAAGTGATGGGGTTGTATGCTGTAAAACGATGGGGTTGTATGCTGTAAAGTGGTGGGGTTGTATGTTTTAAAGTGGCGGGGTTGTATGCTGTAAAGTGATGGGATTGTATACTGTAAAGTGATGGTGTGGTACGCTGTTAAGCGATGGGGTTGTATACTGTTAAGTGATGGGATTGTATGCTGTTAAGTGATGGGGTTGTATGCTGTAAAGTCATTGAGTTGTATGCTGTAAAGTGGTGGGGTTGTATGCTGTAAAGTGATGGGGTTGTATGCTGTAAAGTGGTGGGGTTGTATGCTGTAAAGCGATGGGGTTGTATGCTGTAAAGTGATGGGGTTGTATGCTGTAAAGTGGTGGGGTTGTATGCTGTAAAGTGATGGGGTTGTATGCTGTAAAGTGATGGGGTTGTATGTTTTAAAGTGGTGGGGTTGTTTGCTGTAAAGCGATGGGGTTGTATGCTGTAAAGTGGTGGGGTTGTATGCTGTAAAGCGGTGGGGTTGTATGCTGTAAAGTGGCGGGGTTGTATGCTGTAAAGTGATGGGGTTGTATGCTGTAAAGTGGCGGGGTTGTATGCTGTAAAGTGATGGGGTTGTATGCTGTAAAGTGGTGGGGTTGTATGTTGTAAAGTGGCGGGGTTGTATGCTGTAAAGCGATGGGGTTGTATGTTGTAAAGCGGCAGGGTTGTATGCTGTAAAGCGATGGGGTTGTATGCTGTAAAGTGGCGGGGTTGTATGCTGTAAAGTGATGGGGTTGTATGCTGTAAAGTGGTGGGGTTGTATGCTGTAAAGTGATGGGGTTGTATGCTGTAAAGTGGTGGGGTTGTATGTTGTAAAGTGGCGGGGTTGTATGCTGTAAAGCGATGGGGTTGTATGTTGTAAAGTGGCGGGGTTGTATGCTGTAAAGTGGTGCTGTAAAGTGATGGGGTTGTATGTTGTAAAGTGGCGGGGTTGTATGCTGTAAAGTGATGGGGTTGTATGCTGTAAAACGATGGGGTTGTATGCTGTAAAGTGGTGCTGTAAAGTGATGGGGTTGTATGTTGTAAAGTGATGGGATTGTATGCTGTAAAGCGATGGGGTTGTATGCTGTAAAGTGATGGGATTGTATGCTGTAAAGCGATGGGGTTGTATGCTGTAAAGTGATGGGGTTGTATGCTGTAAAGTCATTGAGTTGTATGCTGTAAAGTGATGGGATTGTATGCTGTTAAGTGATGGGGTTGTATGCTGTAAAGTCATTGAGTTGTATGCTGTAAAGTGGTGGGGTTGTATGCTGTAAAGTGATGGGGTTGTATGTTGTAAAGCGGCAGGGTTGTATGCTGTAAAGCGATGGGGTTGTATGCTGTAAAGTGGCGGGGTTGTATGCTGTAAAGTGATGGGGTTGTATGCTGTAAAGTGGTGGGGTTGTATGTTGTAAAGTGATGGGGTTGTATGCTGTAAAGTGGTGGGGTTGTATGTTGTAAAGTGGCGGGGTTGTATGCTGTAAAGTGATGGGGTTGTATGTTGTAAAGTGGCAGGGTTGTATGCTGTAAAGTGGTGCTGTAAAGTGATGGGGTTGTATGTTGTAAAGTGGCGGGGTTGTATGCTGTAAAGCGATGGGGTTGTATGTTGTAAAGTGGCGGGGTTGTATGCTGTAAAGTGGTGCTGTAAAGTGATGGGGTTGTATGTTGTAAAGTGGCGGGGTTGTATGCTGTAAAGTGATGGGGTTGTATGCTGTAAAACGATGGGGTTGTATGCTGTAAAGTGGTGCTGTAAAGTGATGGGGTTGTATGTTGTAAAGTGATGGGATTGTATGCTGTAAAGCGATGGGGTTGTATGCTGTAAAGTGATGGGATTGTATGCTGTAAAGCGATGGGGTTGTATGCTGTAAAGTGATGGGGTTGTATGCTGTAAAGTCATTGAGTTGTATGCTGTAAAGTGATGGGATTGTATGCTGTTAAGTGATGGGGTTGTATGCTGTAAAGTCATTGAGTTGTATGCTGTAAAGTGGTGGGGTTGTATGCTGTAAAGTGATGGGGTTGTATGCTGTAAAGCGATGGGGTTGTATGCTGTAAAGTGATGGGGTTGTATGCTGTAAAACGATGGGGTTGTATGCTGTAAAGTGGTGGGGTTGTATGTTTTAAAGTGGCGGGGTTGTATGCTGTAAAGTGATGGGATTGTATACTGTAAAGTGATGGTGTGGTACGCTGTTAAGCGATGGGGTTGTATACTGTTAAGTGATGGGATTGTATGCTGTTAAGTGATGGGGTTGTATGCTGTAAAGTGGCGGGGTTGTATGCTGTAAAGTGATGGGGTTGTATGCTGTAAAGTGGTGGGGTTGTATGCTGTAAAGTGATGGGGTTGTATGCTGTAAAGTGGTGGGGTTGTATGTTGTAAAGTGGCGGGGTTGTATGCTGTAAAGCGATGGGGTTGTATGTTGTAAAGTGGCGGGGTTGTATGCTGTAAAGTGGTGCTGTAAAGTGATGGGGTTGTATGTTGTAAAGTGGCGGGGTTGTATGCTGTAAAGTGATGGGGTTTTATGCTGTAAAACGATGGGGTTGTATGCTGTAAAGTGGTGCTGTAAAGTGATGGGGTTGTATGTTGTAAAGTGGCGGGGTTGTATGATGTAAAGCGATGGGGTTGTATGTTGTAAAGTGGCGGGGTTGTATGCTGTAAAGCGGCGGGGTTGTATGCTGTAAAGTGGCGGGGTTGTATGCTGTAAAGTGATGGGGTTGTATGCTGTAAAGTGGCGGGGTTGTATGCTGTAAAGTGATGGGGTTGTATGCTGTAAAGTGGTGGGGTTGTATGTTGTAAAGTGGCGGGGTTGTATGCTGTAAAGCGATGGGGTTGTATGTTGTAAAGTGGCGGGGTTGTATGCTGTAAAGTGGCGGGGTTGTATGCTATAAAGTGGCGGGGTTGTATGCTGTAAAGTGATGGGGTTGTATGCTGTAAAGTGGCGGGGTTGTATGCTGTAAAGCGATGGGGTTGTATGTTGTAAAGTGGCGGGGTTGTATGCTGTAAAGTGGCGGGGTTGTATGCTGTAAAGTGGCGGGGTTGTATGATGTAAAGGGATGGGGTTGTATGCTGTAAAGTGATGGGGTTGTATGCTGTAAGGTGATGGGGTTGTATGCTGTAAAATGATGGGGTTGTATGCTGTAAAGTGATGGGGTTGTATGTTGTAAAGTGGCGGGGTTGTATGCTGTAAAGCGATGGGGTTGTATGTTGTAAAGTGGCGGGGTTGTATGCTGTAAAGCGGTGGGGTTGTATGTTGTAAAGTGGCGGGGTTGTATGCTGTAAAGCGATGGGGTTGTATGTTGTAAAGTGGCAGGGTTGTATGCTGTAAAGTGGCGGGGTTGTATGCTGTAAAGTGGCGGGGTTGTATGCTGTAAAGTGATGGGGTTGTATGTTGTAAAGTGGCGGGGTTGTATGCTGTAAAGCGATGGGGTTGTATGTTGTAAAGTGACGGGGTTGTATGCTGTAAAGTGATGGGGTTGTATGTTGTAAAGTGGCGGGGTTGTATGCTGTAAAGTGGCGGGGTTGTATGCTGTAAAGTGGCGGGGTTGTATGCTGTAAAGTGATGGGGTTGTATGCTGTAAAGTGGCGGGGTTGTATGCTGTAAAGCGATGGGGTTGTATGTTGTAAAGTGGCGGGGTTGTATGCTGTAAAGTGGCGGGGTTGTATGCTGTAAAGTGGCGGGGTTGTATGATGTAAAGTGATGGGGTTGTATGCTGTAAAGTGATGGGGTTGTATGCTGTAAGGTGATGGGGTTGTATGCTGTAAAGTGATGGGGTTGTATGCTGTAAAGTGATGGGGTTGTATGTTGTAAAGTGGCGGGGTTGTATGCTGTAAAGCGATGGGGTTGTATGTTGTAAAGTGGCGGGGTTGTATGCTGTAAAGCGGTGGGGTTGTATGTTGTAAAGTGGCGGGGTTGTATGCTGTAAAGCGATGGGGTTGTATGTTGTAAAGTGGCAGGGTTGTATGCTGTAAAGTGGCGGGGTTGTATGCTGTAAAGTGGCGGGGTTGTATGCTGTAAAGTGATGGGGTTGTATGTTGTAAAGTGGCGGGGTTGTATGCTGTAAAGTGATGGGATTGTATGTTGTAAAGTGGCGGGGTTGTATGCTGTAAAGCGATGGGGTTGTATGTTGTAAAGTGGCGGGGTTGTATGCTGTAAAGTGATGGGGTTGTATGTTGTAAAGTGGCGGGGTTGTATGCTGTAAAGTGGCGGGGTTGTATGCTGTAAAGTGGCGGGGTTGTATGCTGTAAAGTGATGGGGTTGTATGTTGTAAAGTGGCGGGGTTGTATGCTGTAAAGCGGCGGGGTTGTATGTTGTAAAGTGGCGGGGTTGTATGCTGTAAAGTGGCTGGGTTGTATGCTGTAAAGTGATGGGGTTGTATGTTGTAAAGTGGCGGGGTTGTATGCTGTAAAGCGATGGGGTTGTATGTTGTAAAGTGGCGGGGTTGTATGCTGTAAAGTGATGGGGTTGTATGTTGTAAAGTGGCGGGGTTGTATGCTGTAAAGTGGCGGGGTTGTATGCTGTAAAGTGGCGGGGTTGTATGCTTTAAAGTGATGGGGTTGTATGTTGTAAAGTGGCGGGGTTGTATGCTGTAAAGCGATGGGGTTGTATGTTGTAAAGTGGCGGGGTTGTATGCTGTAAAGTGGCGGGGTTGTATGCTGTAAAGTGGCGGGGTTGTATGCTGTAAAGTGGCGGGGTTGTATGCTGTAAAGTGGCGGGGTTGTATGTTGTAAAGTGGCGGGGTTGTATGCTGTAAAGTGGCGGGGTTGTATGCTGTAAAGTGGCGGGGTTGTATGCTGTAAAGTGGCGGGGTTGTATGCTGTAAAGTGGCGGGGTTGTATGCTGTAAAGTGATGAGGTTGTATGCTGTAAAGTGGCCGGGTTGTATGCTGTAAAGTGATGGGGTTGTATGCTGTAAAGTGGTGGGGTTGTATGCTGTAAGGTGATGGGGTTGTATGCTGTAAAATGATGGGGTGGTATGCTGTAAAGTGATGGGGTAGTATACCGTCAAGTGATGGGGTAGTATGTTGTAAGGTGATGGGGTTGTATGCTGTAAGGTGATGGGGTTGTATGCTGTAAAGTGATGGGGTAGTATACCGTCAAGTGATGGGGTGGTATGTTTTAAAGTGGTGGGGTTGTATGCTGTAAAGTGATGATGTTGTATACAGTAAAATGATAGGGTGGTATACTATAAAGTGATGGGATGGTATACTGTAAAGTAATGGGTTTGTATACTGTAAAGTGATGGGATTGTATACTGTAAAGTGATGGTGTGGTATGCTGTTAAGTGATGGGATTGTATACTGTTAAGTGATGGGATTGTATGCTGTAAAGTGATGGGATTGTATGTTGTAAAGTGATGGGATTGTATGCTGTAAAGTGATGGGATTGTATGCTGTAAAGTGATGGGTTTGTATACTGTAAATGTTTGGGTGGTATACTGTAAAGTAATGGATGGTATGTTGTAAAGTGATGGGGTTGTATGCTGTAAAGTGGTGGGGTGGTATATTGTAAAGTGATGGGATGGTATACTGTAAACTAATGGGGTGGTATACTGTAATGTGATTTGGTGGTATACTGTAAAGTGATGGGTTCGTATACTCTGAAGTGGCGAGGTTGTATGCTGTGAAGTGGTGGGGGGGGGTATACTGTAAAGTGATCGGTTGGTATACTGTAAAGTGTTGGTTGGTATACTGTAAAGTGATGGGATTGTATACTGTAAAGTGATGGGGTTGTATGTTGTAAAGTGATGGGGTTGTATGCTGTAAAGTGGCGGGGTTGTATGCTGTAACGTGATGGGGTTGTATGCTGTAAAGTGATGGGGTGGTATGCTGTAAATTGATGGTATGGTATGCTGTTAATTGATGGGGTGGTATGCTGTAAAGTGATGGAATGGTATGGTGTAAAATGATTGGGTGGTATGATGTAAAGTGATGGGGTGGTATGCTGTAAAGTGATGGGGTTCTTTGCTGTAAACTGATGGTTTGGTATACTGTAAAGTGATGGGGTGGTATGCTGTAAATTTATGGGGTGGTATGCTGTAAAGTAATGGGGTTGTATTCTGTAAAGTGATGGGGTGGTATGTTGTAAAGTGATGGTGTGGTATGCTGTAAACGGATGTGGTGGTATGCTGTAATGTGATGGGGTGGTATGCTGTAAAGTGATGGGGTGGAATGTTGTAAAGTGATGTGTTGACATGCCGTAAAGTGATGGGGTGGTATGCTGTAAAGCGATGGGGTTGTATGCTTTAAAGTGATGGGGTTGTATGCTGTAAAGTTATTGGGTGGTATGCTTTAAAGTGATGGGGTTGTATGCTGTAAAGTTATTGGGTGGTATGCTGTAAAGTGATGGGGTGGAATGTTGTAAAGTGATGTGTTGGTATGCTGTAAAGTGATGGGGTGGTATGCTGTAAAGCGATGGGGTGGTATGGTGTAAAATGATAGGGTGGTATGCTGTAAAGTTATGGGGTGGTATGCTGTAAAGTGATGGGGTGGAATGTTGTAAAGTGATGTGTTGGTATGCTGTAAAGTGATGGGGTGGTATGCTGTAAAGCGATGGGGTGGTATGCTTTAAAGTGATGGGGTTGTATGCTGTAAAGTGACTGGGTGGTATGTTGTAAAGTGATGTGGTGGTATGTTGGAAAGTGATAGGATGTTATGCTGTAAAGTGATGCTTTTTTGTAACCGCGTTTGCTATGGCTAAGGGATATTATCAAAATAGCGTATTTTGTAATGCCGTGTTTGTATGTTTGCAATATTAAAAAGGTAATGAATACCATCAGAACAAAAGGACAAACCTTTTTCTTAAGACTCTACCCTGTCAGTGTGTATGTATACCACGTGATAAATGGTGACATAGATGTTACGTAGGAAGGCAATATTATTTTCTTCGAATGAAGATTTTTAACAAATAGATATGATCTTGTTTCGTGATACAGGAATCAAAGGACTTGTGACACACGGACACACAATCAAACACACACTCCCACAATCTACATTACATCAATATCAATCAGAAATATTTAGTAATGAGCGTTGGGGTTTCAATCTCAACTCACAAACCTAACATGAAACGACAGTAACAATGTTGTTATTGTTTATCTAATAAATATTGGGGTTACCGACTTCATCTATGCATTTTATGGCTGTCATCCCAGACCAATATAGTCAAAACAAACGTAGAAATCGTGGCAATCGTTATTATTATTTAGGCTGAAAATGTTGAAAATGAGTAGTTATGTAAAATATTGTGAAGCGTCAGTTGAGTTCCGCGGAAGAATAAGTGAAATTTTCATTAAGCGAGAGGAATCATGCCTAAACTAATTTCAGTACTTTGAAGTGGTATCTGAGTCATTTCCATTTATATGTCTTTATTAAATTAAATATATACGAACGCAAATACCTCCACCAGACTTATTTTCGCAGACGATATCTTCATGTACGTTCCATTGATTATTTTTTGAAACCCTGCCAATTATGAGTACTAAAATTCCCTTGTAAAACAACGTGCCATTTATGACGATGTCTGAAGACATGATGCTAATTTGTTATTACCAAAGCTGTCATAAAACATAAATCACGCTATGTCTCCAGCAAAGAAAATCACTCGAAAACTTCATCTCAATTCTATTTGTCAACGAAATTTACGTAATTGCGGTTCTAAATCACTCTAACATTACACGGGAATTTCACTGTGGTGAATCTGACGGGAAATCGAACTTCAGCTCAAAAGCAAAGCCATCGATTCTATTTTCTTATCACACTAATGATTAAACCTAATGCTTATTCACGTCTGCCGTTAGGATACACGTGAAAATAGACTACAGACTTATTAAGTAACAAAGGCGAGCGTTATCTAGAAAGCCCTCGATGGGACAAATCCAGATCAATCATAACAGTCTAGAGGCTGTGATAATTAATGACAATCCTCACTAACGCTGCAATTTTTCTCTTTGTAAGATATCTTGCTGGTTTCCTTGTTTCTTGCTACAAAAGAACTTAATTGAATTATGTTCCTTCCAACTTCTATTCGGTTTATTTTTTCCAATGTTAATTACTTTCTATGACCGTTTGCCGCAAGATAAAAACTGAGGACAAAAATGCCCATGAAACCAGAACGCTTGGCTCATTTTTATAATACAGTTTATTCTTAATTTCCGTTCATATCCGCCGTCTCTGTAAAAATGCAAAATTCTTTGTGTAATTAATTGTCATTAACAAAAAAAAATGTAGAACTGATTAATATAAAATTGGCATATTCAATTTACTTGTACCATTAATGTTTCCACGTCACGAGCCATAAGTAAAATCGTTCGGGAAATATTTTGCCATTGGATAACCCCACTATTAACGTTATAAGATCAATTATACAATGTCTTGCGTTTGTTCCTTTACCGTTGTTCCTTTATTGAGTTATGCTGTATGAATTTTTACTATATATATACTCTTTAACGAACTAGTTCTTGATTATTTTTGGTTATGTGAACCATTAGGCCGGCAGGCAGTTTCATTTGTTAAGAAGATCACTAATACGATATCTTAGTGTTTGGCGCGGAATGTCGTTGTACTAGCCAGAATACATGCGGGAAACGCTGAACAGCCCCTGAATAAATCAAACACTGACTATATGGAAATTTAACGGTGGTTTTTGGCGGAAGCTTAAGACGATTAGATGAGAATATGTACGGCAATACAATAAGCAGAGACATGAGCGAAAACTCTAAATGGTCTTGGTGATGTTAATATTGGAAATATCCCTGTTTTCTTAAAGATCTGACCTGTGATATAATGTCATGTATGGTACGATTGAAACAAACATGGCATTTCTATACAAAACAATAATCGATTGTAAGAAATTTCAGTGTTTAGATTTATCGACTTAAGAAGTGATATCAACCTCGGGGTACACATAAAACACGCTTGTATGATTTATTAAAATGATGAAGTAAAGGTTTTTAAAGCTTTTTGACGTTTGTTCCGACCCAAAATCGTTATTAGAACATAATAAAACTAAGTTGACCATTCTAAAAACGCATTTCGAACAAATGTTTTCCTCGATTTTCATCATGCATGAAAAAAAAGAATGACGCATGCCCGTGGGTTTGCTAATTTTGCAGCGTTTAACAGTTATAAACAGAAAAATATCTCTCCAAACGCTTACGCATTTTTTCTTGCAATACTTATGGTTAGACGCGTTTAATTCGGTCCTTTTGCAGATTTGTTACTGCTCTCTAGCAGTCACTTTTTCTTGGATGTTACGTCATTTACTGCAAACTTGCGTAATCGAAGAGGTTTTATGACAATGACTGTTATTTGTTACCCAAAGTTATTGTGAATGTTGTGTAATCATCATCTCAATGCCTTTCAACTATTCAGAAGTTGTCGATCCTAAAGATTGGCACCATTAACTCCAATATCTGACTTGAACTGTTGAACGCAACCGAGCCCATGGCTTACATTCTATTAAACTTCAACTTAATGTTCCGAAACTAGCTTACAAGCAATAAAGTCACGTTTCCGAACCCCTATGGTTTTTCATAAGTGATTTTATTGTGAACAAACAGGGGTTTATTGTGTATAAAAATAACACTTTATTACAATTTGTCTTACACTTAAAGTTTCCTAATCAATTTTTATCAATGCTCTTGGGATATTAAACTATTCTCCAAGTGCAATGCATCCATTGTTTTCATTGCTTTAATCGAAATAAAACTTTCTTTTGTCACGTTCTTTTAGTTATTTTCAGCAAGCTTATGTCTTACAATAAAACCTATAAATTATATACATGGCATTACAAGTTGAACACCCCTTAAAGTTTGTAAAATAGAGGTTTAAAATTCACAACAGTAACAACATAAAAATGAAATCTGTGTATGGCCAGGTACCGTAATTAAATTTCTCCCACCCCCGATAAGTAGATCACCCCCAAAAAAACATGCTAGAAATTCTTATCTTGCCCACGGGCCAAGATAAAACAAGTACCCGTATGGAACTCCTTTTTAATGGTCGTCACATTGTAATTACATCCCTTGTTGAAGACTGTCGTCTGTAGCATCATAGAAACCTGGTCTTGTGGCAATATTTAGAATGCTAATTAATAATAAGTCCTAATACACTGTCTGTTCTTCCTGTTTTCTTCAGTGATGTTCCTTTCTATTCTGCTCTGTTCAGCTGTGTTCTGTTTTGCTTAGCTCTGTTTTGTTCAGCTGTGTTCTGCTCTGTTCTGTTCAGCTGATTCTGTTATGTTATGCTCACTAAGATTAAGTTATTTTCTGTTCTGACCAGTTGTGTTTTGTTCTGTTCAGTTCTGTTCAACTATGGCGTGTTCTGTTCAGCTGTGTTTTGTTCTGTTCAGTTATGTTCTGCATAGTTACTTTATGTTCTATTCTGCTTAGTTTGTGCAGATGTTCAGTTATGTTCTGTTCAGCTGTGTTGTGTTCTGTTCTGCTCTGTTCTATTCTGCTAAGTTCTATTTCGTTCTGTTCAGTTCTGTTAAGCTCTACTCTGATCTGTTATGTTTAATGTTATAAAGCTTACACCTACATCAGTTGTGTAACATTTGCAGCTTACGATCTTTTGCCCTTTAGACAGGAAGTCACAATGTTTATTAATATCCTTTATCCTTACGTTTCAGGCCAACGGAACCAAAGACATCCCGGCAATCCGCGTAAGTTTATTATCATTTTCCACATTCTATCGATTGCTGTCATAGCATTTCGCAATGTTCGCCTATCAATTACTGCATAAGATTTCCGAGCAAGCCATCCAATTAGGGACTTAACCGCTATTTTTCAACTTCGAAACGATGTTTTTCTATATCGCCTTTATCCTTAGAAACAACCGGATGTAAGAAATTCGGAGAAAGTGTCGCTTATTACCCTCCATTGGTTTCCGGCGAACGGATCGATCTGTAAACGTGCAAGTGGCTAATGCCAAAACGGCTTATTATTGAGGTTATAGTTTTATTGTGTTGTCATCCTGTCTAGGGAATTTTAGAATAATGTCTGTCTGAAATAATGTAACGTCTGTGCAAAGATAGACGAAACGCCAAAAATGTATCGAGTAGCCGTATTAGGCCCTAACAACAATAATGCTATGGTTACCTGACACTACATGGAAGGGCGCGCCGATCTATCTTCAATGTTCTCAATAAGATTAGTATAGTATTACGCCAAATTGATGAGTACAGTATTGCTATTTTTACCATTTCTGACAGTACAGAAAACAATGTAAGAAAAACTATCTGGAACGAATCTAACCGACTTTCCGTACTTTATGTGAAACGTTAAAGCTGCACTCTCAGAGATTGGCAGTATTGACTTTTCTTTAAATTCTTGTTTCAGGATCAGCTGATTTTGACATCAATGCCTTCAATTTAGTCAAATAAGATAACTCGCAATATATATCTCTCAATTGCTTGGAAAACTGCCGAATAGCTCATTGTTTCTTAAAGCGTAGGTAGCGCTTTTAGCCAAATACAGTCATCATTTTCGAACGCAAATATAAAACACTGCAATCCGATTTTTGTCTTTTTTCACTGGTTTCCAGATACTAACGTAAATTTAAAAAATAAAAAAGTTGTCTAAACCGTCAATCTGCGGGAATGCAGCTTTAAGTGTATTGTCTAAACAGTCAATCTGTGAGAATGCAGCTTTAAGTGTATTGGGAAGTTCACATGTAACGCTCAGATACAAAAATGTAAGTTTTTTTAAAAGAAACATTTAAAAAAAAACGCACGGAAAGTCTAAGGTTTTGAGCTGTGTTATCCTGAAACTAAAACGAAACGTAATGAAGTATAGAAGCAGAAAAGGCTTATAAATGGCCATATTCATTGCCGTTATAATATGTAGATACATGCCTCGGTCTTGTTATCATTAATTATAGTCTAGTTTATTTCATAATACATTATACAGAATGTACATCAGTATACACATTGTTTGTGTAGTGTTAGAAGGCACTGTAATGGTTACTTTAGTACAATAAACACTATAGCGGTAGCATTGGCAAGTTGTGGTTTTTTTCGAAATAGACAGCTAAACTATGAAGACATTGTCACGAAGGAAGCATTAACTTCTGTCATCTTCAATAAGGGCAATAAAGAATTATGTCAGCTTCTGTGAAGACTTGATTTGTCATGAACATTTATTGTCATATTTTAAACACTTAGTAGGTTTCTTCAAGCAAACACATTATTTGAAATTTATAAGACAACAAGCTTATACACATAACTCTTTTGTTCTAAAGAAAATGATCATTATGAGCTTTGAGCTTCCGATTAAAGTCTTCAATATTTGTTTTTAAGTATACGTTGTCATTTGAAATTTCTTGAATGAAATATGTCTAAACAAATACTGATTCGAGTATCATGCGGAATGCACACCACGAAGGTCCATCTCCCAAATCTGTAATATGGTAGGTTTTATTGCATATTGCTGGCTTGCGACATATAAAATCTAACAGTTGCTATGATACTAAAGTGGCGAGAAAAGTAGATTGTTGCAAAATAAAACTGTCAGGTGGCAATTCCCTAATAATATTAGTAAATGGTTTGATTGACGGTGGTCAAGTTGACAACGTGGCCCACCGTTGGCCTGTTTCATTTTGATTGTCCTATGCCATGCGTTTTTTCCGATGAAATATTCAGGAGACAAGCGGCTACAAAACTTTCTTGCGCGCCAGAAAGGTGAAAGACTAAGCTACAAGAAAAACATAACTTTTATGATAGTTCCTGCTACAATTCTTACATAATCAGACGATGTGCGCAGACTCAACACTGAAAATGCAAATTACGAAAAATGGAATCATCCGTTTAAGCAAAATGACTGAATATGGCGATCGACCTTTTCTGGTGTTGGATATAGGGTTCATATTAATCATTCTGTGATATTTAAGATTTTCCTAGAAATAAGCTCATATTCTTTTCAATGTGGTGTTACGAGGAAAGAGAAAAATTACCAGCGTAGTAGAGACTCAACTGCATTACGTAGGCAGTAGATTTCAATATAAATCAAATTAATACGTCCGTAACATTTGCAATGTAAATAGGATGATTCAGCGGGCATAGAACTCTACCAAGGGTAGGGTGTGTACACGCTCAATGGTAAAAGACTGGAATATGTCTAGTTTAATGGTACCTACAACTATACAAACCCACTGAAGGACGGAATTCACAAACACAAATAGTTTAACTCCTAATTCTAGACTTAAAATAGTTTTTGATTCCCCTACCACGACCCATGTAACGGTTAGATTACACGAAGTAATATTTTAATGATTAAGAACGGGCGGAGTGAGCGTGGTTTTAATATAACTTCTGGTCACCTAACTTTCTTAGAATACTACCTCATTGGCTGTCACATTGTCAACTCAATAACTGACACAGGGAATATGTATCGGCTGAGTGACAGAAGGCGGACCTTTAAACATCCGCGAACGTTTTAATTCTTAATGATAAAGCCTAGTACTGAAAGAGGCTGTACTCCGTATGATGAAATAGCGAAAAAAAGAAGAAAATTGTCGAAAACTGACATAAAATTGGTATGGATGTGTACAATGCACTGGAACTAACTAACTGAAGTATCACATAGTTTACACTTAATTTATTTTTCGCAGTTTGTTCGTATTTTTCCCATTAAAAAGATTACTAGGTATGTATGCCTAGTAGAATTCATTTTTATGCGTGATTGGCTAGTTGATGTTATCACTTGATATTACCAACTTATAGCTTAAATATTTCGGGGTTAACCTTCGTAGCAAAGCGGATACAACACTTTACTGCAATTTTGCGACACCGGTACGAACCCGGTATCCGACTCGATTTTTTTTTACATTTTGGTATTTTTTTACCATTATGATATCAAAGAGTAAAACGTTTTATTAAATAAAGGTCCTGAGATTCGTTACAGAAATAATTTTCTTGGTGCCAATCTGGTGTATAGTTCCATTAATGCTTCCGTATCTGCAATTCCATTGGCTGAAAATGTTGGTTGTATTCTAAGTAGATTTAGTGTTTGTTGGTCGGTCGGTCGAAAATAGTTCTTTTTACATTTGTCCAACTTATTGTTGCGACCACCAAACGCAACAGAGAAACATGAACCAGTTACCACCTTTAAACAACAATACTAACGGTTTTACAAATTCATAATTTCAAGTAATTAACAAGATAGTTTCAATACTTAGAAATTAAGAATAACGTCATAGACTTCACCAAATATCTTCAATGATCTTGGTATTTTTAATGTCCATAGACTTTGATTTAAATATAAATAGTACGCTAAAGACAACTCATAAAAATACTTTCAGAATTACTCACAAAATAATGCAATTAAATCAAAGACTTTTAATCAAAAATGTTAGTATATTCGAGCATTGGTGTTTTTTATGAAGATGGGTCATAAACTTTACCAAGACACCAGATCAGCGAAGTTTACAAAAGGGAAATTTTCCAGTATATTTTTAACTTTCTCGCAAATTCTATAAATATCTTGCCAATCTAAACCCTCTATACATAGAATAAATAAAACATTCTAGAATATTCTTAACACATCTAGACGAAAACATTTAAAATACCTGTACATATAACATTGTCATGTAGGTTAAACTAGTTAAAGAAGTTAATGTGTAAAAATAGGTCTGCTTAAACATTCTTGATGGAACTGGTAGATGGAACTGGTAGAAGTAAGAGGCGAAGTGAGTTATATAAAGATGCACTCTTACTCCCATATGAGATTTTCCACAATTAATAAAATTGTTTTAATATATCGAAACAAGTTTAATTTGAAAGAAAGATGCAGAAAGCACGGTATTTCTACGGTATGATACTATAGCTGATAAATGATAGCTGTAAATCCTTTAGCACTCACCAATCATTTAACATTGTGCGAGGTCAGCTATTTAATACACGGTTACAATCTTGTTATCAGTAATAAGTATTTCCATAAATGCATCATTTAGGAAGTAGTTAAAGATAACTCAAAATTTATGTTTGTTTTACATGTGTATGTATTGATTTTGAATAAGAGTGTCACTTTAAGAAATATGATAGATATAGAGTGTGTGATGGTATTAGTATGTATCTACCAACATTAATGATTGAATGCAACAGCTTATTTTACTGTGTTCTATGTCATGCTGTAGCGATGTATTATCGTCAATGCCCAAGCTTGTTGTTTTTGTTGTTGATTGCATGATGCGTATTTTAATTTGGAGATGCTACCAGATCAACTGCATTGATTCTTAAGAAAGTGTATTTACAATAGTGTATTGAGTTAAGTAGTAGAGTGGGGAATTTGATTGTATTTTGCTGTCATTAAGAAGACATTACGTTTCCAAAACCGGATAAGCAATGAGCTTTACCGTTCATCAGTGTTTCTTAACGTCCTGAAATAAAATTAAAACATTCATTTTTTTCAATTTGAAACATTGCCTTTTATTTATTTGTATAGTATATTTGCGAATAGAGTTAGAGTTTATTTCAGAATACAATAGGCAATACGCCCATGCGTACACAATCAATAAAATACGTTAATGTTTATAACATAGTCAATGGTCACTCAATCATCCAATCATACAGTTACAAATTGGTTTAACAATCACAGTTCCATAGAACAACATAAACACAGCGAGAGGAATAACCCAATATTATTCGTAATAACTATAGTAGGCATTTCTCAACTCGAAAGCTTTGAAAACAAACATAGATAATTTTCTATTTATATTAGTATTTTGAGAGGTGAATAATTCTATAAATTTAAGCATATTAGGTCTTGCATAACAATATTTATCTATGTAAGCTTTTCTTATATCAGTATACAATTTACATTCAAGAACAAAATGATATTCATCTTCCAGTGAATCACATAAATGACATTTTCTTTCCGAATAAGGTATAGCAGCTGGTTTATGCCATCTACCAGCCTCTACCTGTAATCTGTGTGCAGACATCCTTAATCTTGACAATGCAATTCTATACTTATAAATGTTAACATCCTTTAAATATGTTGTTATGTTGAAATCTGCAAAAAGTACATAGGTTCTAGCTCTGGTAGACCCTGTTAATTCTGAGCTCCATCTCTGTTTAAAAATATCAGTAACTCTTTGCTTAAAAACATTTAAAAATAAATAAATATATCCCCAACTCCTTGTTTTAACCATACATCATTGAATCCAAGCCTCTGTAATAATTCTCTTAACATATATATACATGATCTATTATTTGGATTTCTATCTACTTCTAAATACATTTTATCATATACAATTCTGACATATTTTATGGTTTACATATTTACTATTTTAAGCCAATATCTAATCACATTTACAGAACGTTTACTAAACAATGAAGTCCTACCTAGTTCACCATAAACAAAATTATTTTGAGTTTGTTTTCTTACTCCTAATATTTCTTTTAAATTTAAATGTACTCTTTCTATTTGCTGACTATTAAAAAGACCCCACACTTCAGAGCCGTAACTTAAAACTGGATATATAAGTTTATCAAAAATATATAATCTATGCTTCACAGACAACGTCGGAAATTTGAATAAGCACTGTCTAAATTTATATATAACCTTCATAGCCTGTCCTGACAATGTTTCAAAAGTACTAGTAAAGGAACCCCCTGGTGTAAATACAATTCCAAGATATGTAAACTTGTCAACAATTTCTAATTCCTGGCCTTTATACCAAAATTTTAAATTCCTCATTAATCTACCGCCTTTCCTTAATATCATGACCTTTGTCTTTTGTGAGTTAACATTTAACTTCCATCTATCACAATATCTCTCTAGTAATAAAAGACCTTCTTGTAAACCAGCCTCTGATTCTAACAACAAAACAATATCATCAGCATACAATAATATAAATAGTTTAAACACATAGATAGATAGATAGATTTATTTCGGCATAGGAAGCATATACATAGTTAACAACATAACATAGGATAAAATAATGAGCATTATTAAATACTATATCACATACGAGAAAACTATGACATACACACCAACACCAAGGATAACACAAAAAAG
Source organism: Mya arenaria (assembly GCF_026914265.1). Lineage (NCBI taxonomy): Eukaryota > Metazoa > Mollusca > Bivalvia > Myida > Myidae > Mya > Mya arenaria. The sequence goes on from NC_069126.1 coordinate 4,896,028, forward strand.
GGCAAGCCCTTATTTCCATTGTGGTCCTTTGTATTGGCGGCATGACACAGAGAGGCGGACCTAAATATAATCATGTGTAAAAGTACTATTGAGTCATAAAAATGTATATCACAGTCAAATCTTGATTTAGTGACACTCCTGTTTGCAGCTAGGATTTAAAACACATTTCTAAAATTGTAAAAAGATATTAGCAAACAATTTAAAATCCTGAGCCGAAATAGGTAAAAACAATTTTAAATACTGTTCATAAGATGCCTTTTGATGGCAACCTTAAAACTTTGTAACCTGTTGATCTCCGTTAACTCTACAGGTAAATCATTCCATAGTTTAATTCCAGAGAAAGCAAAGGACTTAGAACCATGACTTTTGACTTTAGGTAGACAATACCCACCCTTTTGACTAAGTCTTGTACTATAATTATGTACGGAATCTTGCGAAATAAAGTGTTCACCCATGTAATCCGGAGACAGGCCATTTTTTATCTTAAAAACATGACACAACATTATCTGTTCAACTCTTCTGTGGACCGGTAACCAGCTAAGGGACTTAAAGTGGGATGGGTCAATATGGGCTCTGGAATCTAAGTCAAGTACAAATCTCATTATTTTATTTTGACAAGTTTGTAACTTATTTTTTAAAGACTGTGTCAAGCTATTATACCAAACAGAGCATGCGTCTAAATCTATACCCTGATGGTTATTAGTCATGAAATACTCTTCTATATCATTTAGATACATAGGAAATAAAAATGGAGATAAGGATTCTCCTTGACGAACACATAACAAACATGTAAAACTATCACTTAAAACATTGTCATATTTTACTATAGACTTAACATTCCTGTACATTGAACGTATAGTATCTAACATTTTACCTCTTACCCCAAGTTTAATAAGTTTATACCATAAAATATCCCGTACAACATAATCGGATGCCTTGGTAAAGTCCACAAATGCAGTAAATAACTTCTTATTTGTATTTGTGAAATAGTTAATAATGCCATGTAGAACAAGAAGATCTGTTCTATGGAGTACATAGTATACTTGACAAAGTTCCTTCACACTCAGAACAGCTAACGTACAAACACATTAGATCATTAGCAGCAGACGATCCTTGACATTGCGCTAATGAGAACACGTCGTTGAACTGGTCTCTTACATTATCAAATATAGCGTATATATAAGTTAGACTTTTGCGTAAATGAGCAGCTGCAACTGCCATAGAGACGCATAAAGTATTGTGCACGCTAACCATGAGTATCTGTTCAGTGTTTGTGACAAGCACATCTTACAATGTGTTGGAAAAAGTCTTAGGCATGAACTCATAATTCTGGTAGCAATAAGTGTTGGTGTTTTCGGCCTGTATCGATGCGTTAAAATCCGCGGCCTCAAAGTTTTCCAAACGCTTATTGTTGAGAAGCCTAAATGAGCACAGTAATCGATACAGTAGCTCCCTTGTATGGTAACCAATATATACAGTAGCGCTCTTGCCTGGTCACCGATACATACATTAGCTCCCTTTACGCCTGGCGCGAGGCGTACTATGGGTAGTAGTCGGGTCAATTTGAATAAACCCCCAGTGAATTGTTCCAGTGAATGCGTGTTGTAATGACCTCGGTAATCCCTTCTCTCACTTAAAACGCTAGATATTAAATATATGGTCTGTATATACAGTGTAAATGTTTTGTGTATCTCGTTCAACACCTTTGGTCAGGGACCTAGTTCGTCTAAGCACGGTTTACAATACTGTGTCTGACTACTGAGCTTGTTCCTGTAGTTGTTCATATTATATGTAAAAACATATTGTACATAGTGTTTACATTCTTGAATCAATACATTATTATAGGATGCGGCTGTACAGAACCAAATTTAGCTTAAGTATAGTGTTCTACAGACCTTGAAGTTTATGCAGCCTGTTAAACACGGCTTGAACTTTAAACTTCGTCTTGTAACATCAATTCTCAGGAAATCCCAGCACGCGAGTTATTATTTGCTGTTCCCGTATCTCTTAGTTTATGTATTTGGTCATATAAATTCTCTGCCAGACAGCTTGTGTTTGTTCTAGGAAAATTATTTAATGTTTCCTTTATGGGGATGCACAATTCGGTTTGCATGGGAGAAATAATTTGTCTGCAAGTAATGAACCTTCTTGCTTTACCCCATGATGAAACTTTCGAGCCAGAAATTTCAAGAAACAACACACAAACTCGATTACTACTGCAGAAAATAAATTGTTCAGCGAGTCAAAATAAAGGAAACAAAGGAAAACGATCAGTTTAAGAATATGAAATGCATTGACAAAAGCAGTATTAATTGTGTTGAGTAGAGAAAAAATCATTGTGTCTTACTTTCTCACTAAAGCATTCGTAGTGATATAAGTGTTCATATTGCGCTATGTCATGCATTTGTGGGATTGTTCTATTAAAAAACAAATCGGTCCATTCAGTCAAATGTAGATCTTTGGCTTAAAGATTCGGTACGTTCAGTCAAATGTATATCTTTGGCTTAAATATTTGGTCCATTCAGTCAAATGTTTACAAACACTTCAGTATGTCCCCAAACTGTAGAATAATGGCAGAACATGAGACAGTGTCAATAACATGAAATGAAGTCTAAAAGCGTCTTCCATATACACTACTTAAGTTATTAGTCACAGTCTGTAACTATACACAGCTAAAAGTCTTTAGTTGAGCATTACTACGTTTAAGATTTAAAAACAGAAAAAAATCCTCCTGTCTATCCTCCGGGCAATACCCTCGCATAGTCAAAAACAATTGTCTTATATGGTACCATGTTCGCCATAAGAGCAGATTGTTTATGCACATTTGGTTTTATAAGCATTGTTTTATAACAGTTTTACTTCACAGCTATTGTTTCGTAATAATATCTCAAACATCCTGTATCAGCCAGGATAACTGGGAATGTTAACATGTATGTGGCTCGGAGTAAACAACTTATATATAGCGGCATGAGTGACTCTATATGGATAAACATGAGACATGCTGTTGATGACAATAAACAATTGAGGCCAATACGAGCGTTCATTTAGGTATTTTAGGCCATTACGCGTCGACATAGACAGCGTGAAGTTATGTTACAATACAAATATAGTCATTTAAGCTTTCCAAAAACGTATATTTGCACTTGACCTAAAATTAGATAATCTTATTTATTCAAGTTTCGTTGGTTATGGAGTAGCATTCTTATTGATTAATATGGTGAAAATAAATTGTGTACAACACGTAATTCTCTTTATAATCGCTTGTTGTGGTTTATACCAGTAGATATTTATATAATTTCACTCTTTGTGAAAATACGAATATGCGACAACGATAAATTATTTACTAATTTCCGGTCAAAAGCCGCAGTAGCATTTTTTTTAATAAACGTCGTGCTGTATGCATTCATCCACCAATAAAAATAAATGGGCATAAAAAGACGATCGTATCTTTAGACAGAAAAAGTGGCAGGATTACCGTCCATCTCCCTACAAATATTTAAGGCGATGTTGCCTGTTTGTCGTTATTGAACAAGCTAGCAGTCTAATATTGGATATCCAGCGCGCAGCCCTCCCCGCCAGGACTTGGCCGTGACGCCGTCAGCAATGTTGCTGCGAGTTGCGATCATCCGTCATTTGTTCAGCTTCTGTAACTCTCGGTACACCGCGTTTCGTAAAGTGTGTGTATAGATGCCTTGGTGGACCTTCCCGTCTGTTAAATGATGCCTGCCACTTCTGAGCTTTATGCCTGTGTATGGGAGTACAGGGTGTATTAATTATTCAGAAGGAAAATAACAGAAATAGCTGTATTATTTTCTCTCATCTCGGCGTGATCAATTCAGCGGGTTTGGTGAAAATTGTGACACAAATTGAGAAATTTCAGAAAGACTGGTATTGTCTGGAACATCTCTAAATGTATTAATCACCTTCGTTTGGCATGGATACACTTCCGGCGCTTCCCAGACGAAAGGTTTGTGTGTCTTTTTTACAATTTATAGTTTCGGTGTGTAATTTGAATAACAGAACAAAATATTTTGTAAACTTTCCGTTGTATCATTCATAAACGCGAGGGGTATTAAATATACAAGTAAGTGATTTTTTATTATTTCCTATCAGTACAGAGGCTTTATAAAGAAAGGTTTGAATCATGAAAATGGTCGGCATGTTTGTAAGTGCCTCCGAGCAGCATGTTACGGTGATACGTTTTACCAAAATAATTTCTGGGACTTCTTGTAACTATGATTCAAATCAAGAAGAGATAAATACATTATTCAGAATAGAAAAACGCTATATATTATTGTTGAGAATAGAGATATCCTGCATATTATCACCTCTGTTTTGTATAAAAAGAGGAAAACTCCACAGCGTTTATAATAAATTAGTGTTCATTTTCAAATGGAAATATGGAGATTCGTGAAGTGATGCAAAAATCAGATTTATTCCAAGAAAGTGTTGGAACTCTTAACTTTCTACGAACACACAAATAAACTTAACAGTCTCTTCTTTTAAAGCCACACGCTTATTGATTCTGGGATTGTTTTAAGAAACGTAATTGCATAAGCACAAGGAATGAATATCTCTATTCAGTAAAACTAATTAAAATCTGTAGCATTTAGTTCTAAAAGGAAAAATTTAATTAAAGTTTGTGTCGCGCAGAATTCATATTATGTTATGCGTGTTTTTTTCTTCCCAGAAAGCATTGAAGAAAAACGCCTTAAACGGTGTTTTATATTCCGCAAACCTGCCAGTGTGCACATGGTTGACCATATACACAGGGGTGTACTTTGAATACATAATACACTGCAAATAATAAAACGTCTCATATTCACTTCATTCATAGAAGGTTTGCGCAATGAGGTTAAGGCTGAACAATCGAACATGGTTAAAGCACGGGACTACTTTTTAAAATAAAAAAAAAACATCGCTGATCTCGGTGTGTATTTCGTGAAACAATATCAATTCATCATATAGCCTGGTACAATTCTAACGATTGACGGATATGCCGATATCAATTGTGGCTTTGATTGTATTATGAATATGATAATGATATTAAATGGATACTTGAAAGATAACAAAATGGAGGAACATAACATTGATTGTTTGATAGGCTTTGTTGAAGATCTTACTCCCGAATAAGATGTACCGCAATTAATACAATTGTTTTAATTTATCGAAAAGGATGAATAAATATCGAAAGCAATGGTTTGTTTGAATGATACCGTGTTTAATTTGAAAGAAAGGTGTAGAAAACATTGTACTTCTACCTTATGAGACGATAGTTGATCACTGTAAATATTTTAGGACCAACCAGTCATTCAATATTTGTGCGATTTCAGCTATCAATAACACGGTTACAATGTTGTTATCAGTACTTAATATTTTCCATGAATGCATTATTTAGTAAGTAGTTCAAGGTTTTCCAAACAATCATGTTTGTTTTTCATATTTAAGCATTGATTTTAAATACGAGGATCACTTTAATTGTTGTGTTACCGGGCTTGCCCTTGTCATTTTCACTGTTTTCGTATATGGTTACCTTCCTTTTGGACATAATATATCTACTGATAAAACGCAATGCTATCAATTATTTAACATTTAAAAGCAATGATGATTGTTTTTTAATCAAATGGAAGATTAAACAGAATCATAAATTCACCGGCACTGATGAAATAGTAGATTATTATTTTTCATATGATTTTATGAAATGAGATTTGTTATTTTTATGGCATTTGACCGTCCTCGGATGTTGATAAAACAATTTAAGAATGGTCGTTTTGGCTTGCAGTATATACATGTACCAATACATACTGACATTAACTAAACAAAAAGTAATCATTTCTTATCATAGCTAAGTGTATACCAGAACTACTGACTAAGGCGCCAATGGTTCGATCCCTGGTTTAGCGTGTGAGTTCGGTTGGTGGTAACAAGGCCGGACACGTAGGATGTTTCCGGGAACTTTAGTTTTCCCCACAACACTCTCGCGCAACATCGTGTCAACGGAAGTGACTTAGTTTAAGTTAATCTAAGTTTCTTAACAATTGTGAAATAAAGTATGTTTAAACTAATTACATTCATAAACAGCTAAGTTCCAGTTGTGTATATAAGCTTAAGTATACATTTCCATAGCATTAGCATTAACCTCAGTCCCAACATCACGAAAATACTGAAGGCATTTCTCAACTTTATTCCTTTTGACACATTACAGCATGACAGGATTCCAATCGTTAATAATTTACTGTTTTAATAGCGCATTCGCGTGTGCAGTAAATTAATAAACAGCACTGCGATATTATTTCTAGAGCACAAAATGTACTGGAGTAATAACTCAAAATTAATAAATAGGGCACAAGTACACTTTTGATTCTAGAATCATTTTATATAAAAATATTGACCATTTAAGTTTATACATCACATAATCTATGAGCTAATGTGCTTTCAAAAAGAGTTAAAGATACAAAAAAATTTTATCCTATGCGGTTCTCTGGTCAAAAAAAATTAAGACTGAGATTGAGAATTGACTTAAGAATGTGTGTGATATTAGGGCCAGGGCCCCATGCCATTGAAGGGTCTTAGTCATAACGTCAATAATCTTAAATCTGTGTTAATGTCGCAAATGTCAAACATTCTAAATTATTTATTTTCTTTATTTAAATTTTCACTTTAATGTTTTTGTTTGTGACAGTTGAAATATGTTGCAAAATAACGAAAAGATGGCACTTAAATATTAAAATTTAAAATCGACTATGAAAACGGGACCCCGGACATGGATGTTTTATAGGGTCTGTAACTAATAGAGATTCTAAGAACATCGCAGACTGAACAATCCGATGGTAGACTTGTGTGTGCGTGCGTTTAACAATCATAAATAATTTCGTTCGGTATCATCGTGTTTCATTTCGAGTCGAGCATGTAGTACGTGTCTACTTGTAATATCTTAACCCGCTAGGTCTGGACCTAAATGAGTGTATATGTAAAAGGTTCCATAGTATTAATAATAAAATAATGATATTAAATGAATACTTGAACGATAAAAAATGGAGATAAATGTTATTTTCATGTGTATGGATAATAAATCACTATGAAGTCTTAAAAACCAACTCTTTATTTAGCGCTGATAATCGATATTAAATTAATAGATTATTCATTAAATGCATTAGATACGTTCGGGTAATTCATTTCTCCTATGTTGAAATGGAGCAATATTGCGTTCCTAACAGTCAAGTTTGTCATGATGCAGACAACAGGCGGTATTCATAAGACATCTTAAGTAATTTCTATACTTAAATCAATTTTCTAACATTTTCGTAGTCAAATTAAAAGAAAAGTATAACTGTTTTTGTAAAATTTGGAATCAAATCAATGACAATAAAGTATTTCAGATATTATAAAGCGATTACATCGTATGATAAGTGAGTTACTTAACTAATTAAAGTGACTTCAGATGTTTTAAGAATACTGGCCCAGATATAATATCTGAACTTTTTCATTAACCGAACGTTGGCTGCATGGTTTACAGTTTTGGTCCATTTATACAGCAGTTTTTCTAATAATGTAAATACTATAGGTCACAATAATAATTTAGTTGTTAATGAGCATCGGTGTTCTTTATCCCCCGGCAAAGCTGTAATGATATGTGTGAGTCTATTCCCGCCTGCTTATGTCAGACCTTGCTTCCCAATGTCATGGTTGTCCTCATATTCAGTCTGGACCCAGTTTCACGAAAATAGCCAAATCTCAATCTCAATTCGTTTTTTCACATAGCGGCAAACTTTATTAAAAATCATATATGTTTTTTACACCTTTTTAAAGCACATTCATAGAATTTCTTGATTAACGTCTTAAGTCAAGATTCCAATGGAAAATATTTTGCAGCCAAAATTGTACTTGAGACAAATTCTTTGTTTTTTAAACAATTACTCAAGTATATATTTCGCTCTAGAATAAGTTTTCTTTGATAACATCTTTTTATCAACACATTCAAAGAGAAAATACATTTTCAAAAAGTATAAAAAAAAACATACAAGATTTTGAAGCATACGTTTAGATTGAAATTTTACTTGATTATTTTGTGATATTGGAACCAGAAGTACGTCGTATGCTATGTTTGTTTATTTTTTTAAAATGTGTTTAAACTATATCAAATCCACTTCCTCATTTTTCTCTTGAAATTACCCACAAATCAAAAATAGTTCGCGCTCGGACAAATGTGCTGTCAAAGGATAAGCCTCGGGATAAGCCACGATCCGTACGGTATCTTTCATCTTGAACAGGTCTGTGGTCAGATGCTCTTAAACAATAGAAATGTTCCAATTAAATTTACGCCACCGCATCAACATATAATGTTGCTGAATATTATATTCTTGTTATGTCATATTTGCATTTGGCTTAATGGAGTGTTGCATTGTGAGCTTATAATCTGCTTTGCCCTGTCATTTAATATATGTTTTCCGTCTTGCAAGCGCGATGGAATACGTGTGATATTCTGACCCCATCAGAGACCACGATCCATTAGCTAACATGTTTGGTCGTAGTTGTAGCCTCTATTCAATTTCTGTTTTTCCTCTGGGAGACTAGGGGAGAACTCTCCTGCTTTTTTCCAATTTCATTTCATTGAGTCAACCACACAATCACGCTACCTGGTACCGACCAGGGTTCGCGTAAAACTACCACTTTACAATTTGATTATAATTTAACGGACGATTTTGCCTCGCTTTGCGCGCTATCATCCATCACCAACTGACTCATTTGCGGAGCTCAATGTTGCCATATCTTGTGACAAAGTCTTAGGCTTTTCTTGCACCCTCTAAATCGATACAGTGGTTAGGAGTTTAAGAAGAAATTGGTGAATTATTTACGTGCGATTGCCGGATTTCTTAAGTAGGCAAAGGATCAATCGATGTCTTCGGATGCAGACGCGTCGGGTCTTTCTTGCCTAGAGTCTTGTTTATTATGCCCAATACAGACCAATTTAGCGGCCTATATCAAGGAAGAAATATATAGAGGGAATCAAGTAATTGGCATTTACCTTCGGAAATGGCTTCTCATATACTATCGTTCCCCGTCTAGATACGGCCATTGATTTCTGCTAAGAAAATAAAACTAAAAGACAGCGGAGGGAGGAAAACATTACTGTGCCATAACTAAATTTGACTTGATATTAGCATCGCAAACTCGGATGTCTTTGCGTTTCTATCGTCCAAATCGGGAAACTACGAAGCACACTCTGTGTCCGCACATATTTGTGGGCCAATGGCTATCGAGAATATACTGCCCATTTACTGAAGCGCCATATTATGTAGAGCAGATTTGACGCTGAATACAAATATTTATTTTCATAGAGAGAAATTTGTCGGTCTACATGATTTGGTACAGTCGTCTATAGATCACTCTGCCCTCTGCGCATGCGCGAGGTAACTATGATTGACAGTGAAGGAAGAATATGTCAACAGTTTTATTATAGAAAGAAAGGTACAATTAACGTTCACTCGGTGTTTTTCCGATTTGTTTGTACAAACTTCAATCCATTGTTAATGTTTTTAGAAAATACTCATAAAGCCGAGACGATTACCAATGAAAATGTGTGTTTTTTGCGAATATATGAAATTTCATTTAAGTCATTAAACTTACATTTGAATAAACACCAAACAGACGAACGGACACGAAATTAAACGTAGATGAAAATAAAATAAAAACATCATCATTTAATTTATATTTCCATTACTTGCATTACGATACATTGTATTTGATAAATTAAGGAATTTGATCATCAATCAATTACGAAAATTTCAGTCAATCGTGTCAACATGTTTTTAATGACGTTGAAAATGACATGAGCAATTGTGCTGGCGTAAACTATCAAGAATTTAGAACAGTACATACCCAAACCAAGTATTTTCTCAAAGTACAAAAATTGACTGACACAATTAAACGTAAGAAAATCCGTTTAAGATTTAAGAACTCAACTGTTCCACCTGTGCTTATGCATAATCTGCGTAACGTCTAGCCGCGATGGTAATAATAGATCTGCAGAAATTGGTGGCATTCGTTCCATATCTTGAATGTTTATTGTTTCCTTTTCCGTGTGTTTTCCGATATTTTGATCTTTATGCTATTATGTTAAAATTCTTGATTAGGTTTTGACTGGCTCCGGTAGTTTATCAAAGTATGTTTTCTAATCATAGTTTACTAATTTATGTTGCTTGTTTGTTTCCAATTAAACAACTGTTCCAGAGTATACGCTTCAAACGTTGTAAAACAGTCATTGCTGGAGAATATGCTTTGTTGTATCTCGTGAAATAACCTTCTAAAATGGCACAAAATAATATACCAATATCCTAGTACGACGCATCAAAAAGAAGGAACTGCATTTTTATGAGACGTGCACTTGACTGGAAATTAAGCAAACGTTGAAGTTTCATAGGTGTTAAGTTGGTTGTCATCGTGTTATCATTTGTCTTAATTATTATCAGTCACAATTTCGGGTGTAAAGGACTAATTAGCATTGTTTTCTACAAAAGTCAAGGCGTGCTATATTAGCGTGTGGTGATCCTTATAACTCTTTTAAGTGACACTCTTTAATATTAAAAAATCAATACAAACACATATATAACAAACATAATTTTTGAGTGGTTAACCTGAAACTACTTACTAAACAATGCACATTTGGAAAATATTAATTACTAATAACAATATTAGGACCATGTATTTACTATCTGAAAACGCAAAAATATTAAATGATTGGTGAATGCTTAAAGATTTACTCTGATCTACTATCATTTCATATGTTAGAAATACCGTGTTTTCTGCACCTCTCTTTCAAATTAAACTCGGTTTCCCTCATAAGAACCATTGGTTTTGACATTTATTCATCCTTTTTTGTATATTAAAACAATTATATTAATTGATGTAATTCTATTTGGGAGTAAGAGTGCATCTTTAAGTAGTACATGTATATAGAAATCGCTGTAATGCTTCTCTTTGAGATAGAAAAAGTGGAATAAACATGTATACGCAAATGCAAGTATAAAAAATACTTCTAAAGGATAAACCAGGCTAAACCTGTCAATACATCTGAGACTAGAACGTAGACAATCCTAATAACACCCTGCCGTGGACATCTTTCATCTACCGCAATAGCCATAGCCATTTAATATCCTTTATATGTCCCTGGACCTTTGCGTGTTTTTGATAATAAAGTGACAACAAATCAATAGGTTAGATGAAAAACGTATCTGGGAAAACGCTCTGATTGCGTCTTTTCTGGCCAGTCTTTGCCTGGTCCCGATCTCGCATTCAGTCTAATCACTTGTGTCAATAGGAAGGGTAAATAGCTCTAATCTGACTGACCGTCGTCTAATTGCTTTAGTGCAAATGCCTTACGGTCATTGTGAGGACAAATTATTTCCTTAAGCGCTGGTCTCACATGGTAATGAGGAAATGTATTCCGACGTGTCTATTCTTTCTATCAATATGCATAAATATAGATTCATGTGTATATATGAGCGAGAAGGGAGCGAGTCACAAAGTGTTAATTCCACTTGTTGCCACGAGCTAGATTTACTCTTCTTTAATGGGTGATATTGATGTATATATATAAATGATGTTTTGTTCAGTCTCTTCTTCAAATGAAGAAATAAATAGTTATCTATCGACCAACTTTGATAGTGTGTTATGTCACAAGCCGTTAGTTAGATCAACTTTGATAGTTTGTAATGGTAGCATGATAAAATGAACAATATAAAACATTCAAGCGACACTCGTGACAGCACACACAGCTTGCAGTTTTATTTTGTTTCCGCTTGATATTTTAACCAATGCCAGTTTATTGGTTTTAAAGCTGCACTCTCACATATTGACCGTATTGACAACTTTTTTGTCTTGGAAAGAGCCAATTTTTGCATATGTCTGGAAACAAGTTATATAAGACTTCTGTCAAAAGATCAGGTCTCAGTTTTTATATTAACGTTCGAAAATTGATGTTTTATGACTAAAAGCATTACTAACGCTTTAAGAAAAATGAGTTTTTTTCGGCCGTTTTCCAAACAATTGAGATCTGAACTTTAGTGTGTTATCATAGACTCGTATGATTGAATTATAGGCATTGATGCCAAAATCAGCTGATTCTGGGACAAAAGAAATAAAATAAAAGTCAACATTGTTAATCTGTGAGAGTGCAGCTTTAAAGTGACACTCTTATTCAAATCAATGTAAACACATGTATAACAAACATCAATTTTGAGTGATAAAACTTTAGTGATAAAACTGCTTATCTAAATAATGCATTTTTGGAAAATATTAATTACTGAATACAAGATTGTAACCATGTTTTAATAGCAGAAAGCGCAAAAATATTAATTGATTGGTGAATGCTAAAAGATTGACTGTGGTCTACTATAGTCTCATAAGGTGGAAATACCGTGTTTTATGCTCATTTTTTTCGAATTAAACTAGGCATCCTTCATAAGAAACATTGTTTTCGACATTTATTCATCCTTTGTGGAATATTAATAATTAAACAATTTTATTAATTATGGTAAATTTATTTGAAAGTAAGAGTGCATCTTATAACCTTTGCACTAATAGTCTTTCTGACATGGTCAAAAATAAGAATGTTTGCGAAATAACGCGTAATGTTTCTTGATATAAGAATCGCAAGCAATCTAAAATACACCGCCATTACCAACACCCACACGGTATTGCCGCCGAGACCTTGAGAGGCAGAGCTATCAAAACAACATAGTAAAGTATACAATTTGCCTATCTACAAAACGAATAAGCACCCACGAGACAGCACAAAACATGAACTACATTAAATGCGTTAAACAATGTATTTTAGGGTAATTGTTTCCTTACGGTAAGAATTTAGTATAAAAATTAACAAAAAATACATAGATTGTGTTCGACACTCATGTTTACTGATAATATCTTAATAATGCAACAGAAAACTTTGTTAAGTCGACCAGCTATTTTTATACACGAAGAAAGCGACACTACATCATGGTGCGAACAGTAAACATCTCCCCCTCGCTGACAGCCCGTCGGCCCCATCAATTCAACCCGCAGCACGCACATGCCAATTATGCAAAATAAACCAACATCGCCATGTCTGATCCGTCACCAGCCGAGTATGGTTTGTGTCTGCCCGTCCTCTCCAATTCTATCACAGTGGCCATAACGTGTTCCAGGAGTTTATGTAAGGAAGTTTTTATCTGTAATAATACTCACCGAACCCTTGCTGCCTTTTATTTGTGTTATACCATATTGTGGCATCATCTCATATGACCTACTACTATACAGGTGTTTCTGGACAAAAACTGTACTGTCGTGAAGGGACGAGCTACTGAACATTACCCTTACAAACATATGGGTGATAAGACGTGGTGGAAAGTTATAGTAAACAAATCTGTTTCATAATATAACCTCCATTATAAGTGTTTAACAAATGTACTTGATTTGTCGGAAGTAGTACATTACCCTAAGATATAGATTGTCTTAAAAACAATCCACCAGCAACACGATCGCCCATTACTCGGTGATGTTTATAATTGGTTTGCGCTAGCCTAAAGCTCAAATTTATATATGATTAACTGTGACCTTCTACTTGATGAAACAATACTGTTTACTGTATTATTAGTATCATCCATGAGAATCATCAGAAAAGTGGACAAGTCTGGATAAAACACAAAACCGTCGTCACTTAGAGAAGAGTACCTATACTATACCAGGTCACTCACCTGTGATCCGTTATAAAAGAGATAGAAGTCGTAAAATAAAACTTTACTGTTCTCATATTCTCGTGTTTTTGCTTCAGAGGTGAGTTCATAAGACTTACGCCATTATTAAAATTTATTCAATATTTATTTGTGTCAATTATGCAGATTTAAGAATATGTATACAGCTACGGATAAGATCCTTTAATAAAACGGGCCCGGTTCTTTTACTGCTTTATAATGATAGGTGGTAACAGCCATCCAGTGCAAAGTCATAAAACATCCGATGATTCAGATGCTCACTTGTGTTCTGTTTTTCTACGTCACGACGTCGAACCAGACGTTTGAAAATCAGGGCTGGACGCCCTCTGGGACGAAACATTGTGGTCTGTTTAGTGGGAAAAAATATCGGCTTTTTATTTGCCTTCAATGCGGAAGTCGGTTCTGGCAAGGACTTTGATGTTCCAAAAAGCCTTAAAATTTCGACTCATGCCGAGTGCCAGAATAAACTTGTTTATGCTGTTAAAACAACAGTTTTGAAAGCATTCAGTTATACATGATGTTGGCTGTTGTCTTTTATCTCATTATACGATTCACGGCCATTCAAACACTCTCTACGCGATTACTCCATTATAATTATTGATAAAAGGTGTTCAAAGAAATGATGCATTTATGAGATGATAGCAATGCATATCGAGACCAATGGAGGTTTTTTTTAAAGATGCACTCTTACTCCCATATAAGGTTTACCACAATGAATAAAATTGTTTTGATATTCCAAAAAGGATGAATAAATGTCGAAAACAATGCTTCTTATGAAGGATAACCGAGTTTAATTTGATAGAAATGAGCATAAAACATGGTAATTCTACCTAATGAGACTACAGTAGATCACAGTAAATCTTTTACCATTCACCAATCATTTAATAATTTGGCGCTTTCTGCTATTAAAATCACGGTCAATCTTGTAATCAGCAATTAATATGTTCCATAAGTCAAGATTAATGTTTGTTATACATGTGTTTTTTTTAATATAAGTATTGGTTTTGAATAAGAGTGCCACTTTAAACAATTACATCACTGTTTTGATCGCTTGACTACTGGAACTGTTCCTGTAGTTTTTGTTGTATTATTGTATGTATGGGGTACAAACCTACAATGTTGTAGACTTGTTTAACAAAGTTGTATCTCATCGTTCTAGCTACAATATGATGATATAATTAGTAACTCTTTTAAGTATGCACGTTCGTGTTTAAACATGTATGTAATGTTGGGTCTTTAGTTTTAACCGTTTCAACAAAGTCGCGTGTACATGATAGGCTTCGCCCTGTAGTTTCCATTGAACTGCACACGTCACACAAAGTGGTGCAAATGTCTAGGAGTTTAGCTTATGTAATAACGGGGGTGCTGCAACCCTGTCACATTATGGTCACAACCATTTGCTCCAATAAAGACCGGCATATGCACCCTTATATACATGCCTTCTTAGATATGAAAGCGTAAGATAAGCACATGTTTCCTTTGTTTTGTTTAAAATCTAAATATATAATAAAGCAAACAAACTTAAAAATATCTGGTTGTTGAAACCTTTAATTACTTCCATTTAACACACTTTCTGTCAAATTTATAATGATGCATGTTCTTCACGGCCCAATGCAATGCGCCCATTTAACCCCTTAGCAACCCTATTTCTTATCTGCAGCGTCCTGCCCTTTAAAACCCGGCCTAAAACTCTTGAAAGTCTCAATATGACAACATTCACCTATCAAGTTTTAACTGTAATTAATAGCTGTGTGTGTGTATTCCAAAGTTAAGCTATATCTATGAGTAGGCTGTGAAATATAGCTGTAGCATTCTGTTGGCACCAAACATGTTAAATATTTACAGCAAACTGTTGTTTTTTTTAGCTTTAGTTATAAATTTATAAACAGCTGTAATTTTTGACTGCTAATGTTTGTATTTATAGCTACAGCTGTCAATTGCTGCCACAGCTTCACATATACAGCTGTAACTGTACTTTTAACTACACCTGTAGCTATGAAATACAGGTGTAGATATCGAGTCCTGCTGTATCTATACTGTGTATATAGCTGTTGTTGACGGTGCACTGTGAAGCCATTTGGTACGCCATTAAACACATACATCATACAAGAATTAGTCATGCTGGGTGGCAGACACTCGTTTAATTTGAACGCCAAGCTAGACCTGTCCTCTGCCTTTTTAACGTCAGTATCTCTCTCGGTGGTTGGCATCAAGTTGATATTAAGCAGATAGGTTCATCATCATCGTGCTGAGAGCGTATCTGTCTTAATTTAAATTTTTATAAAGACAAAAATTTCCACCGCTTTGATATGTTCATGAAAAACCCCAAGAACAATTGAATAATAAAAGACAATTAAACAGTCGCATGTGTTTTAGAACATACCATATTCCGTCGTTCCTTATAAAATATGATATTATAAATTTAAATTAAGTATATCGGACCGATAATCAGTTATAAAGGAAAATGTATCCTCTATTAAAAAGGTTAGCGAAAATTTATTGTTGCTGTATTGTTAATTAGTTTACCGGAGCGTATCCTGGATTTTGAGTAAGAAGGGCGCAACTTGTGGGTGCAATTTATCATGTACCCCCTCCCCTGCAAAGCATATGATGAAAATGTTGGTGGGGGTATTGACTTCTCTCCGAATAATAATTTTGTTATTTCTAGTCTGAAATAATAAAAGTTTGGGTGTATTTTTTCCGACATTGACATAAAATAGTAATCTTGGACAAGTTCGGGTGGCGCGCCTAAAGCCGCAAGTGCTTTAAAAATTAAGAGTTTGGCCTTCTAGTCTCCATTGCGTACTTCGGACGGGAATATGACCATTCTTAAACGACACATTGTAGAGCAACACATTTTGTTTTATGGTAATCAATTACACAGTTTATGAACAATAAAGATGAATTTGGTACAAAACCTTTTTCATTATGTGTATTTTGGTTCTTTATTTCCCTCAGCGCTGACATTTCTAATACACATAAACGGATAGCGCACTGACAACTATCCCGTAACATAATTGTGCTCATGTAATAAATCCACAAATGCCATAAACTTACACAGTGTAAATCATCACCTTATTATTTATTAAAAGGTTGTTGCCATTTCCGGCAATCAAGTGACGCCAAATTAAGTTGGTCTCCCATGTGCGTAGACGACCGCCGAGTTGTTATATTATGTGTTGTAGAAAGAACGCTCTTTGGTGGTAAAACCTTACCGTTGGCTTTGTGTCAATATATTAAAAACGCTACTTGTGTGTAAATAGATTTTTTTTATTCGACAATGTATTAAAACGCACTCAAGCGCACTCGGTTATAAACCCAATTAAATAAAACTCAGTGACCCACCTCTTGTACTGTCCATTTGATTACGTCATCAGTTCTGATGTTGAAAGAAAAACGCAAACTTCATCGACAAAAAATGAAACACACTTTTAAAATTTTAAAATCCATATACGGAATGCCCTGGTCTTAAAATGGAAATACTATATAAACTGTATGCAATAGTACCAAATACATAAAAAATTGATCGTTTCTATCATAGTTTAGAAGTAAAACAACAACATAAATAAATTAATAAATTAATTCATTATTTGATATGGCCAGACAATATAAATGTTCTTACATTTTTATCCAAGCATATTTTGTCTTTATGTAAACAGCATTATGTCGGTTAAATGAACAATTGTAGTGCAACGCAGTGAATCAAAAATGGACTTTTAGTTGTTGTTGTTGTTGTTGTTGTTGTCAGTCCGATCAGTACCTATTGTGTGACGGGGCTGTTTTCCGATAACTTTCTTTATCTTTTTCTATAAATGGTTTGAATAATTTATAACTTCCATGTTAAAAAGTATGCTCTTTTTGGAGCATCGCTTAATGCACATAGTAATTGTAATTTCACTAACCAATGATTGCTTAACACTGATAAATGGCTTTCAATAAATGTGAAACTAAAATTCCGAATCAGATTATCCCTTTAATTGTAAACTGGGAATGCAAGAGGAATCCCAGAGGCCCACATTTTAACTACAGGCTGAATCTTGTTTAAAGTGACACTCTTATTCAAAATTAATACATACACATGTATAACAAAAATAGATTTTGAATGATAAACCTTAAACTACTTACTAAATAATGCATTTATGGAAAATATTAATTACTGATAACAAGATTGTAACCGTGTATTTAATAGCTGAAAAGCAAACATATTAAATAATTGGTGAGTGCTAAAAAATTTACTGTGATCTACTATCGTCTCATAAGGTAGAAATACCTCGTTTTCTGCAAATTTCTTTCAAATATAATTCTGAGTCAGTATCCTTCATAAGAACCATCGTTTTTGACATTAACACTTCTTTTATGTGATATTAAAACATTTGTATCAATTGTGCTAAATCTTATTTGGGAGTAAGAGTGAATCTTTAAATGCACAATGTTGATAATCAAGGTCCGCAAACGATGAAGGAAAGAAGACAACGAACACAAACTGCATGCATATTAATATATCATTAACAATAAACCCTGGTACGGCCAGGGAAGAACCCTTTACAAGCCCTTTACAGCCCACTCGTTCCAGCGTTTATTTTTTTCCACCACTTTCATTTGAAAATAGTTTTAACAGGTGAATCACAATTTTAAGTCAAACCAATATCGTCAAAAGAAAATTACAAAAAAATATATCTATTTCAAAAAAAAATCTTCAACTTCTTGATAATATTTACCACTTTTACAATAAAAGTTCTTGCATTTATCTTTTTTGATTATTTCATTAAATATCGGATAACAACAATAGAGTACGGCGATAGTGTACATTAGTTCATTCATTTGTCAAGAAATATTATTGAATGATATGGAAATTCCACACTCCTTTGGTTCTTCAGCATATGAAACACTCGATATAACACGAGGCGCACACATGAGCGGTGAAATTGCTACGGAGGGTACGCTTAATTTGTGATCAGTATCTGAGTTGCGTGATGTCATAGTCAGTGGAGCGTTCTACAATATTGTTCCTCAACTTGCGAAATAAAATACTATGAAATACTAGAAATAAATTGTCAGTGCTTTGTCATGTTGCATGTCCTTCTTAATAAAATTTTGCCAAATTTAAAACAGAATATCATGTTATGTTCAGCGATACATGAACTTGACTGGTTTCCATCCTGACTTCTATGGAAAAATACTCACTCAGAAAAATATAGATTTGGAGTGTATAAAATGTTTATAATGCAGCTATATATAACTAGCTTTATATAATGTTGTTTGCATTTCCACTGCTTAAAAGAGTAATACAATAAAAACTACATTGAAAAGCCCCGAAGTGATAATTAACACAGACCCTGTGTAAAGGCACAAGGCTGCGGCCTATGATGCACTGACCGGGAGACACTGACCGGGAGACACTGAACGAGAGACAGTGAACGAGTTACACTGAACGAGAGACACTGAACGAGAGACACTGAACGAGAGACACTGAACGAGTTACACTGAACGAGAGACACTGAACGAGAGACACTGAACGAGAGACACTGAACGAGTTACACTGAACGAGAGACACTGAACGAGAGACAATGAACGAGAGACACTGAACGAGAAACACTGAACGAGAGACAGTGAACGAGAGACTCTGAAAGAGGGACACTGAACGAGTTACACTGAACGAGAGACTCTGAACGAGAGACACTGAACGGGAGACACTGAACGAGAGACAGTGAACGAGTTACACTGAACGAGAGACACTGAACGAGAGACACTGAACGAGTTACACTGAACGAGAGACACTGAACGAGAGACAGTGAATGAGTTACACTGAACGAGAGACACTGAACGAGAGACAGTGAACGAGAGACATTGAACGAGTTACACTGAGCGAGAGACACTGAACGAGTTACACTGAACGAGTTACACTGAGCGAGAGACAGTGAACGAGAGACAGTGAACGAGTTTCACTGAGCGATTGACACTGACCGAGAGACAATGAACGAGTTACACTGAACGAGTTACACTGAGCAAGAGACACTGAACGAGTTTCACTGAACGAGAGACACTGACCGAGATACACTGAACGAGAGACACTGACCGAGTTACATTAACCGAGATACACTGAACGAGAGACACTGAACGAGAGACACTGAACGAGTTACACTGAAAGAGTTACACTGACCGAGATACACTGAACGAGAGACACTGAACGAGATACACTGAACGAGTTACACTGAGCGAGAGACACTGAACGAGAAACACTGAACGAGAGACACTGACCGAGATACACTGAACGAGAGACACTGAACGAGATACACTGAACGAGTTACACTGAGCGAGAGACACTGAACGAGTTACACTGAAAGAGTTACACTGACCGAGATACACTGAACGAGAGACACTGAACGAGATACACTGAACGAGTTACACTGAGCGAGAGACACTGAACGAGAGACACTGAACGAGAGACACTGACCGAGATACACTGAACGAGAGACACTGAACGAGATACACTGAACGAGTTACACTGAGCGAGAGACACTGAACGAGAGACACTGAACGAGAGACACTGAACGAGCGGCACTGAACGAGCGACACTGAACGAGTTACACTAAACAAGAGACACTGAACGAGTTTCACTGACAAGAGACACTGAAAGAGGGACACTGAACGAGATACTGAACGAGAGACACTGAACGAGTTATACTGAACGAGAGACACTGAACGAGAGACACTGAGCGAGAGACACTGAGCGAGAGTCACTGAACGAGAGCCACTGAACGAGGGACCCTAAATAAGAGACACAGAACGAGTGACACAGAACGGGTTACACTGAACGGGAGACACTGAACGAGAGAAACTAAACGAGAGACACTGAACGAGAGACACTGAATGAGAGACACTGAACGAGAGACATTGACCGAGAGACATTGCACGAGAGACACTGAACGAGAGACACTGAACGAGAGACACTGAATGAGGGGCACTGAACGAGAGAAACTGAACGAGAGACACTGAACAAGAGACACTGAACGAGAGAAACTGAACGAGAGACACTTAACGAGATACAGTGAACGAGAGACACTGAACGAGAGACATTGACCGAGACACACTGAACGAGACACACTGAACGAGACACACTGAACGTACACGCAACACGCACAGAGCACACATTCATCAAAATATATGTATCGATAGCTGTTGGAATCGCCGCTTTTGAACGACCAGCGAAACAGTAGTTTCCCGGAGGCTTTAACTACTATATATGTACACTACCAACAAATAATTGCAAAATGAAATACATACCGAAGGAGGGAACATTGGTCATTCTTCGATGTGATTACACACGATTTACTGATCTGCTACACTAAGCACAATGTATCGAAAAACGTGTAACGTATCCAGCGGCCTAAACGTAGTTCCAGCCATCAGAGTTTTATCGTATATGTTTACCTTAGAGTCGGGAATTTATCAAATCTATGTCCTTGAAATCACATTGCCAAAGAAGTTGCTCTGGATGCAGCATATAGAAATGTAATAAATATTTGATATGATTCTAGACAAGAATTGATTTAACACAGATGTATTTCTCGTGCGCAGGTTGTTCTCTTCTAGCAGTGATACCTCACACAATTGCTTCTAAATTAATACAGATTAACACAAAACATGGCTCTAAGTACAGGAAATAGTGTTGTCTGGAGAATTTCCACTCTTGTAGGAAAACGTTAAGAGGCCTGCTTACCATTCTACTGTAATTCTGTGGTTTATTTTCATTTTAATGCAGGGAAACATTTATTTCTTTCCAACTCAATTGCCCAAGGAATCTGGCGGTACGACTTTAATGATGATGGAATGAACCAATTATAAATTCGGAACCGATTTACACAAATTCACAGGGTGGTGGCAAGTGTGGTTTAGTATTCTTATAGTATGAGTGTTCACGCCGGACCAAACTTTACTTCTATTTAAACTATTTGGTTTTACATGTATTTGACAATAAGCAATGCACTTCAGAAGTGAGCTGCATGAAAAAAACAAACAGCATTTTACTTAAAAATAAAAAAAAGAATAGCACTAAAAAAGAACAAAAGAATACACGAAAATTTCGTCCGTTTGATATGCTTTTGTTCAAATATAAATAGATTGTGTACATATGATGATATTTTATAATAAACATGTGGCTTGTTCGTGTACATTCGCTAAATGCCTCAAGTGTTACATACGAGACAATATAGGATAGAGGCTAATTCTAAGATTCGGCCAAATTTTGGACAACAGCGCCATAACATTTGGTTTTCATTTCGCTTTTTATTTTTCTGTTTGAAGTTGATTAATAAAGACACAAAATTTATTTGAACTACTTCCATGACAAATACTTTGGCGCAAGCGAACGTTTTTTTCTTTTGTAAGGATTCGACGAAGATGAAGCATTAGGGCAATTACTCTTTTTTCCAGACATAATTTTTCGATTTTCTCTTGAAAAGTCCTCAGTTGAATTCTCAGAACACCTTAAAAAGCCATTGACAGTATAATTTAGGGAGAATTTCAATGCAATTAGAAAAAGCCCATATAGAATATTGCTTGCCAAAATACAAGAACATCCCCGTCATGAAATGTCAATCACACACAGTCCTAGACAAGGACAAGACGAATTATGTAAGCAAGAGAGATTCAACGTAGTGAATTTGAGCTATACAAATGACATTTCAATATATTGCCCGAATGTCTTTCGGGCATTTGGGAATAGTATCAGCTTTATACATCCCGGATTCCCTCTTAGACAAATACTACGCTTGAGGTAGCACATAAATACTTAAAGAACATTGTACACGGAAGCGCCAAAGGGGCTTCTGAAAAGGCAATCTGTAATTATACATCGCGTCCAACAAATAAGAAATAATTAAGATTGGTTTGCTTCGCTTACCGTAGTAATTAAATTAAACCTGAAATGGTTCTTTGAATCGATACTGTTATGCTTTACAGCAATAAAGGTCCTTCGATTAAAATCCCTGTTGAGTTAATGGCGTTATCTCATGTTTTATACAGCTTAGCTTGCTGCCTGGCCATCTATATTGTTTAATGGTCTTGATAACAATTAGCAGATTCACTCATCTCCAATATGCCCTCAGCATACATAAAAAGGCATTCAATATAAATTATATTTTCTTCTCAAAAATAGAAAATCTTGGTCAATAAAATCGACATGAGCAAAGAAAATGTTCCAAGATTTAAGAAATAAAGTCAAATGATTATCCATTTTTTGGCTTTCAGAATACTGGTAATTTCTCATTTGAAAGTATGTGTTTGGTGAGTGTTACTAAGTTAAACTTCCTAATTTAATTCCGTAACATGCCGTCTTTACTTATCACTGTTTGGCTATAAAGAAGTGCTTTGAATGTCGACTTTCCCTTTCCAGCGATTGCTTGTGCGGTCCTTAATCACGATATTGTGAGACACTAGACTTTGGCATGCCTTAAAAGGCAAATGCCATTTAACATTCTACATCAAAAGTCACCTTAAAATGTTCATAAAGTATGTAACAATCCTAAAGAAAAAAGTTCCGCCCAAAACCAGCTTTCGATAGCGTTATGAGACGCAACAATAAAAAAATGCAATTACTAAACAATCGAAACGATGCACTAAGACAACACACGCACGCTAAGACAACACACGCACACTAAGACGACACACGCACACTAAGACAACACACGCGCACATAGACAACACACGCACACTAAAACAACATTTACGCACTAAGACAACATAAACACGCTAAGACAACACACCCACGTTAAGACAACACACGCACACTAAAACAACATTCACGCACTAAGACAACACACGCATACTAAGACAACGCACGCACACTAAGACAACAAACGCGCACATAGACAACACACGCGCACTAAGACAACACACACACACACACACACACACACACACACACACACACTCACACACACACTAAGACAACACACACTAAGACAACACACACACACACTAAGACAGCACGCACGCTAAGACATCATACGCGCGCTAAGACAACACGCACGCTAAGACTTTATACGCACGCTAAGACAACACACGCGCACTAAGAAAATACACGCGCACTAAGACAACACACGCACGCTAAGACAATACACGCACGCTTAAACAACACACACACACTAAGACAAAACACGCACGCTAAGACAACACACGTACACTAAGACAACACACACTAAGACAGCACGCACGCTAAGACATCATACGCGCGCTTAATACGCAACATACGTGCACTTAGACAACATACGCGCACTAAGACAAGATACGCACACTTAGACAACATACGCACACTAAGACAACATACGTGCACTAAGACAACACACGCACACTAAAACAACACACGCGCACTATCACAACACACGCGCACTATCACAACACACGCGCACTATCACATCACACGCGCACTATCACAACACACGCACACTATCACAACACACGCGCACTATTACAACACACGCGCACTAAGACAACACACGCGCACTAAGACAACATACGTGCACTAAGACAACATACGCGCACTAAGACAAGATACGCACACTAAGACAACATACGCACACTAAGACAACATACGCACACTAAGACAACATACGCGCACTAACACAACATACGCACACTAAGACAACACAGGCGCACTAAGACAACATACGTGCACTAAGACAACATACGCGCACTAAGACAACACACGCGCACTAACACAACATACGCACACTAAGACAACACACGCGCACTAAGACAACATACGCACACTAAGACAACACAGGCGCACTAAGACAACACACGCACACTAGCACAACATACGCGCACTAAGACAACATACGCGCACTAAGACAGCATACGCACACTTAGACAACATACGCACACTAAGACAACATACGCGCACTAAGACAACATACGTGCACTAAGAAAACACACGCGCACTAAGACAGCATACGCACACTAAGACAACATACGCACACTAAGACAACATACGCACACTAAGACAACATACGCACACTAAGACAACACACGCGCACTAAGACAGCATACGCACACTAAGACAACATACGCACACTAAGACAACATACGCACACTAAGACAAAATACGCACACTAAGACAACATACGCGCACTAAGACAACATACGTGCACTAAGAAAACACACGCGCACTAAGACAGCATACGCACACTAAGACAACATACGCACACTGAGACAACATACGCTTACTAAGACAACATACGCACACTAAGACAACACACGCGCACTAAGACAGCATACGCACACTAAGACAACATACGCACACTAAGACAACACACGCGCACTAAGACAACATACGCGCACTAACACAACACACGCACACTAAGACAACACACGCACACTTAGAAAACATTCGAGCACAGGAAAAACAAAGGAAATTTCATAACTATTTTCTTATTTAGAGCACTGTTTTCAAGATTCAAAGGGTTTATTCAAGCAAACACTAAACATATACAATCAACGTTTACAATATTAATGATCATCATAGAAGACCGGTTTTCATCGGTGTAAAAACTTTTTCTTGGTTAACAAAGTACGTTTAACTTGGAATAAAACAATCAATAATTACTAATTAACTAAGGAAACGAATAAATGAGAAACGCGTGGGTTGACTCAACTGATACTGTAGGACTAAACAAGTTCATCTACAACTTCAGTATCTGAATGGCAACAAAACAAAAGCATTTCAATGCCTCTTTCGACGTCATCTGAAAGGGCATTTCTGTGTTTCGAACTAATACAGCAGTAATAACCTCTCGCAATTCTATACCACGACCAACTTGAGCAGTGTTAACCAGGTTCAGCTACAACTCTGTATTTGGCAATTATTGGCATTCAGTCAACGCCTAATACAAGGGTTTGTATTCATCATTGGGAACTGTAGTTTTCCGGTGTTTCTAAATATTCAGAAATGGCATTGCAATTTCCGGAAATAGACCTCATTTAGGAATTGATATCGGGCATTGAAATGACACCGTGCCATTTCTGTGATTGGCTTTTCTTGTTGTTGGTATCCTTAGTGTACCCGGGTCAAAGACTGAAGTATTTACCATGGTCTCGTTCTGGAAATGTCGTTGTCTTGTCCTCCTTTGTTCAGGTTTGTTTCTGGTGTGTTATGACCATGTAACCATGGTGCTTATACACTAAACTGATGTAATAGATGTGTGCTATATTATTGTAAGGGTGTTATAGTACAAGTTTAACGAGTATAAAAATAAAATAGCAAACATTTTACCGGAGCAATTATGCAAATGAGACAACAGATTAATTAAAGAACTCCTTTAAACCATTAACAGCAGTGCCAATTACTCAGGTTATTTCAAAACACTTTATGTCACCACCTGTTACTGGCGGTTCTGTGAAGGGAAATGATAACTCTTTCAATGATCACAAATACTTGTTAATTAATTTGGATTCATGATTACCGTAACATATTGGTTTTCCATGTGGACAGTGATTGTCCGACGTGAATCGTAAACAATGCTCACATGTTGTCGCTAACCAGATTGTTATAAAGTGCAACACCTTGCAATATGGGAAACATATCGAAAGGCGCATATTAAGTAAACAGTGTGTTTATGCTAGACGGTATATATACATAGATAGAGAGATAGTTGCGCGTTTTTGTACAAAGCATTTGGCTTTTTTAACATCAGCCCCGTGCTGCACCGTTCCGCTTACCCTACAAGCCATGAACCAGACTGCAACCGTTAGCCGCAGAAATAGTTAGTGTTTTACCTTTTATGTATATCAATCATATCAGACGACACATTATACGAAAAAGAAATACTATGTTCGAAAAAAAGCATTGAGTTGTTCCGGAAGTCACCACTAACATGATACTAGTAAAACAACATATAGTCTATATTTTTTATCATTTTACAGAAACGGAAAAGCCCGAACGAGGACCATTTTAAGTAGATCGCTACAAATGTACACCATCATGATATGAGGATGCTATAATATGTGGACCAATGAAAATCGAACGTCTCAAGCTTTTGTTTGACTGCACGATTCCGGGCAAATGTAAAGCAAACTTTTCAACAACAGATTATGTAACCCTCGATAGATTCGTTCAGAAAGATATAGTCATCGACCGATCGTTCGACAGAATATAAACAGGCGACAATTTAAATAAAACTCGATTTCCATTGGTACAAAAATAATTGCAAACACTTTGTGTGATAAGATTAATTCAATCATAACTTCCGATAGAAATATCTGGAGTGGCAGCCATTTAAATGTTTACTGTGCATCAAAACACACATTAAGGCGTTGCGAAAAAATGATCATATGTTGATCAGCGCAGATAAGCTTTCATTCGATTTCAATAGCAGTCAAATGTCGTAATCCTGTCTGATTGAGTTTAGATTGATAATCTTGTTGAAACAGCTTGTAATCTGATAGACCGTCTGAGGGATTTGCCAGCCTTCAAAGGGTATTCTGTATCTATATATCAACATGAAATTGTATGAAACAAAACGGTTTTGTGTTTTTGTTGTTTTTGTATTTGACAATAGAGAAGCCTATATACAAAACCAAATGGCCTTTAATGACTGTATACTCTTTCAAACTAACTTGGAGTGGGTGTCTTTCATTGCCGACCTCATTCTGTCAAACACAGACTTGTATTTCTGGTTTACGGTCTTCATATCGCCATCAGGTATTCTTGTAATCAGAACGCCAAGGAAAGAAGAACAAGTCAACATACTGAATTAATTACGTTCTCAAGTGTTTTTCTTTTCATATTTAATACGAATTACAAACAGGCTGCAGACATTAATTATTCAAAAAAAACTCATCGAACACTTTGCATCAAATATGCCAGCTGCTAATCTGACAGTGATTTTGCCTTGAATAAAACACTGAATACACACGTTGTATGTATGTTCGTACTCGGAGTGAACTTCTATGGCATTATTAGACCACTCTCCCTATAACATCAAAACACATCTGATACAAGCCACACATCCGGTTGACATTTGCTTCTCACACAAATGTAGCACTTTGTTTTGACTAATATACACGCAATGTGGCCGACAAAAGGACATTCATCACATAGAGCTGAACAGTCTAAACTTCTGGGTTTTGTCAGACGAGAATCTCTACTGCTTCCGTCAGCTTTTTGCGAAGAGTGCCCTTTGTTGTTCGTGCTTTCCTTTTATTTGCTAGCGACATAATCCTGGAAGTTGGTACAATGCAGTCAGATATTTGAGAAAATATCGGTTGGTGAATTGATTCAAAACAGGTGCATTCCTTTGTCGGCAGTGCGTTTTCTGTCACATTTTGCAATATTTATCAACCAAAGAGTCTTAATTTCAAAGATACTTAACATTGATGCAAACATTTCGTTCACATTTTATACGATTTATCTTCGATCTGTGGCTCTATCAAACTTGAGGTAGTCCCTTTAATGAAACAAACTTCACTGAAGCTTTACACAGATATTGTGTGGAATAACTTCCTTAACTTTGTATACAAATCAGATAAAGAGTTGTATCATTGACATATCAATGTTTTCTTCGTTTGTTTCTTAAGCATGAAGGAGTATATCCCACCAGCCTAGTGTCATCTCAAGCTTGAATAAGTAAACAGCGGCGCACGAATACATTACTCAGACGTCGTGTCATTGACATCGCACAAGGCATGCTTCGAGATAAAAGTTTCGATCAAACATACTGATTGCCTCTGCTACATTCCGTAATTGAATTAAATCTTCATCATGTTCTTTCAACAATGCTATTAAGTATAAAGTCTCCATAAAACTTCCTTGATTACAATCTCTTCCACTGTTATATTAGCTTTGCCTCACTTGACATATCCTGGCAAGGATTGACATTTTTTAATGTAAGTTAACCGTGCCACTCCTTTCTGTTCCGCACGACTTAATGCGGTAAATTGTTCGATATTAGATAAACGTTTTATGCAGCAAACTGTTAGGGGGGCGGGGAAAGTCTTTTTTCAGTACGCCGTATGCAAACACTTTCTATGTAGGCAAACAAGTACGAGTTCTCACATATAAATACACAACATTTAAAACTCTTTTAATTTAAAAATATCCTCTTCTCTAAAATGCATCGTTACAATATTGTTTCATTTTTCCACGAAAAGGCATGTTTTCTATAACGTTGTCGGTTTATCTCGGCGAATAATATATCTTACTACATTTTGTTGATGTCGAATCGTGGTCGTGTCATAAACGGTTGGCGCATCTGATTGTTGATGTCGAATCGTGGTCGTGTCATAAACGGTTGGCGCATCTGATTGTTTTTGTCACACATAATTACTGAATTTAGCGGTGGAATTTGGTAGCGCCAATTATGGTTGCTGATTGGAGCGGCGATACTGCCATAATTCTGGACCGATAATTAGATAAGTTCCATGAAAATATCTACTAAACCAACCGTGAATGGAAACATTGCAGATTAATTGCTTCTTCCACTGGAAGTAGCTCATAAAGTATGAAACCACCGACGAACTACAATGAGTTGTATTTCCTGAAATAAAACACACACCATTATTTACAATAATTACGGTGGAAATGCAATATTTGTGGGTAGTTTGATATTATTGACAAAACTGTTATCTTGTAATACTGTTTCAATTGAATATTCGTAAGATGTTGGAGACAGAGGGTCATACGGTTCTAACCAGTGTAATGTTTTGACACCATCACCGATCTTTGGAGGTAAAAATTTTTGTTTTGGTAAATGTTATGGTATGTCTGGCTACCCATATTGAATATATAAATCATAACTTTAAAAACAAACTGTGTTTAACCCCTTGACGTTGATGTATGAATCCTTATGCGTTTTCAACTAAGCCGATTGGGCATGGTGAAGGAGAAAAGAAAATGGCAGTGATGAAAGTGTATGGCAATATTGTAAGCAATCTATAAGCGTTTGTACCAGACCACAACTTGTGTAGCCGGAAATCTGACAACCTCCATTTTCCAGTCGCGAAAAACCACCCCGGGCGCTTTCTGCCTCCTCTGTGTCTCTCTCAACATCCGGTGTTACCACTGAATCCGCCATGGTCAGGAAATAGCAAGGACATCGCAAATAAATGTTTGTGTCTTTGCCTCGACCTGTTATACATTATATGATATTTATTGTATATTGACGGCTGTTGCCACTGTTCCATCGAGACGCTTTTCTTTGAAATGTATCAATGAAAGTCATTTGCCTCAAATTTAAGATCATTTTCATTTTTTCAAGAGTTTTCATTATGCGTTGAATGCTTGCTAGATGTATGGTAAGCCTTTTACACTGACAATGAAGTAATGGTTTGAAGAAAGAAAAAGATAGCTTTGTGGCAATGCAGAAACTCGATATTGAAACAAATGTTTAATCTGTGAAATTGGGCACGATTCAAAAGAACCTTCAACAAGAAAGAGTCCATATAATACGAATATAATATGGACGAAATTCACCATGAAACGCTAACACTTAATGACTATAAGACAAACAGATCAATCACTATCTTTACAGTTGTGTGAATTACATGTTGCAAATGTGAAGTATTCGTATATTCATGCATTACCTACAATTTACCAGCCATTTCTATGAGTGTGGTTCTACTTTCAATTCAACACTGAATCCATCTAAAGTGTTCATGTATGTTTGTATTTGAAGTTTCAATGGAATTATTGATCTACTCGTTCATATACATCAAAAACCTCAGATATAAGAAAAGCATTCCCCTGACAATTGCTTTCCTCACGAACGTTATACTTTGTTTTCAACTAACATACACGCAACGTGACCGACAAAAGGACATTCGTCATACAGCGCTAATAGTCCCAAGTCCCACTAGACGCATATTTCTCCTCTTTACGCTAGTTTTTGCGAAAAGTGTTCTTTGTTGTTTGAGCATTATTTTTATCTACTAGTGACATGATTCTAGAAGTTGGCACAACGCAGCCAGAAAAAAACTATTTGAGGAGATTCCGGTTGATGAATTGATTGAATACAGATGCATTCCTATTGCCTATTGTGCACGTTTTTTTACTTCACGAGATTTACCCCACACAATGGCTCTTGGATTGATCTTCTTTAACACAAAGCATGATTTCTGTATCAGACCTCAGGAAATGAGTCTGTCTGAGGTATTTCCAACTTCATAAAAAGAGTCAAGATACTTGTGTAACATACGTGATTGCATTTTTCCGTTTAGTTTAGTCATTACGATTCTCTCCGTTATTTCTGTTTTCAAATATCAAAGGGCATCTGTGTTAACACAATAGAAATTGTTTGTCCAATACGATTATAAACCTTATAACAGCTGTGTTTGTGTCTGTTAATAGAAGAGAGGGATAGTGTCTAGTCAATTTACTTCAGTTTGTGTGCATCTGCTTTACGAAACCTGTTTGTAACTAACATACAAATAGAACCCCCAAGTACGAACATACTCGCAAATATTTGACTTATTATGAAGATGGAAATACCACAATAGAAGCAAGTTCTATCAGTTTGTCAAGGGATGCGTAGCTTGTATCTGATGTGTTTGATGTACATGAGATAGAGGTTCAATAATACTATAGGAACTCGAAACACGAACACCAATGCACAATGCACATAGAGTTGGTGTTTAATTGAATGTAAACTCACACTCAGATAAGTGGCTGGTGAATTTAATACAGAGATTGAGGTTTTTGAACAATTAATGTTTGCAACGTGTTAGTATTTTTAGAAGCTTTCCAGGCACTGTTTTACAGAAACATGTTATGAACCTTTTAAAATGTTTTAAATGAAGTATAAAAAAATGAATTGTTACATCTCTTTAAAACTAACTGTTTCTGAAAAAGGGTGTTTTCATTTGTTAATATGTTTAGTTTCAATATTTTCACTTTAGAATATACATTAACCATTTACACTTTATACATGATCAATGAGCAGTTAAGCGAATCTTTAAATTTAAGGATAAGCTACAATGATCGATTATTGTTCTTCTGTGATACGGACCCAGAAATAGTTCTGCACAAAATGAAACTGTTCATGGCACATAATGGCTTCCGTAAACAGAAATTTAATACAACTGCATTGAGCACATTATTGGCACTGGAGATCTGTATCACATCGAATTCTGTGTGTAAAAACGTATCCGTTGAGACCGCAGAATAAAAATAAGGATAAAAGCAGGAAAGAGAAAAGGAGAAAAACAGGAACAGAAAATATTCGTACAAATACTGTGAACATAATACATGTGTACAAATTCTGCACTTAGTCCTACATGAAAACTTCAAATTAAGTTTAAACGCTTACCTTTGCCTATTGATGCCATAAAATGCATATACGCATGTACAATCGAATCGTGACAAGGGCGGTCCGTGATTTGACGTTTAAGGGCTTGCAACTAATAGGGCCTAATTAGGGACGTGTGCCCCATTCCTATAGGGACGTGTGCCCCATTCCTATGTTACCGAGAAAGATATGTTTAAATGCGGGATAAAGGATGTAGGGGTCCTACCGAAGAAAGATTTGACTAATTCTAGTCAAGAAGTGTGCATTCTGCTGCGTCTTGAGAATTTGGTTTCACTCATATTGGCATTAATAGTTCACTAGGACCATTTTAGAAGGGGCTCTTTTTTCATTAATATTATTAGTTTGCATTTATTAAATATCTACAAACTTTTTCTGAAAGAGGTTAAAGAAACAAACTGCTGAAGCTTGCCTCAGTGATTTTGTGGATTAACTTCATGTATAGAATTCAGATAAAGACCAACATGAACTTTGTTGAAAACCTATCAATGACACATCAACATTTTCTGAATTTGTCTCTGAGGCATGCATGAATATAATCCACCGGACTAGCAGCATCGCCATTCCTTCTTAGTTTTAGGTTAAATAAGCAAGTGAAGACGCACGAATACGTTATTCAGGCATGTGGCATGTCCATATATGGTCTGGTAACGCGCAAGGGAGACTTCGATATAAAGGATTCGATAAAAACGCACTGATTGCCTCTGCTATATCCCGTAATTCAATTAATTCTTTAGCCACTAAATCCCATTTGTGTACACCATTCACAAAATCTTTGTTTGTAGGAAAATAAGTGCGATTCCTCACAAGTAAATACACTAACATTTAAAAACTCTTCAAATTAAGAGTTAGTTTAAAGGCATCGTTCGAATATTGTTTCTTTTAATATTCTTTTAATATTTATGCGAAAAACTACACAAACAAGCTCAATAGCAAAAAGTTTAAACATTAACGTATAAAATTTAATGGCACTTGGTAAACGCCAATAACATAGAACATAACAACAAAAAATCACAAACAAGAAACATGGAAGAACAGCGCAAGAATATGCAGATGTACTCCGTTACATTCTTGGTTTATCTCAGCAAGATCTTACTACATCTTGTTAATGGCCAATCGTGGTCGTGTCATAAACGGTTGGCGCTTCCGTTTTTTTATGTGACACATAATTACTGAATTTAGCGGTGGAATTTGGTAGCGGCAATTATGGTTGCTGATTGGAGCGATACTGCCATAATTCTGGACCGATAATTAGATAAGTTCCGAGTGAACAATAACTAAACAAACCGTGAATAGAAGCATTGCTGGGTAATTGCTGCTTCATCTGGAAGTAGCCCATAAAGTATGAAATCATCGACGAACTGCAAGGAGTTGTATTTCCTGAAATAAAACACACACCATTGTCTTGAATAGTTACGATGGGAATACAATATTTGTGGGTAGTTTGATATTATTGACAAAACTGTTATCTTGTTATAATATTCCAATCGAATATTCGTTAAGATGTTTGAGACAAAGGGTCATACGGTTCTACCCAGTGTACTGTATTGATATAATCAAGCACACGTTGGAGGGATAAACATCATGTTTTGGTCAATGGGATGGCCAATATTGTATAATTAAGCATACCAAATAAGTACATTATGGCTATTCAAACTGCGATCATTGACGTAACTTGACATTGATGTAGTATTCTTTATTAAGCTTGCATTTTTTGATTCTGTTGAAAACACAATGACGTTTAGTCATGGAGGAAGAGAAAATAGCATTCGCAGTGATGAAAGTGAATTGCCATGTTGATAGCGATCAATAGATGTCTGTACCAGACGACAACTTGTATTGCCGGAAATTTGACAACCCCCAACCCGGGCGCTTTCTGTCTCTTCTTTGTCTCTCTCCACTTCCTGTGTTGCCACTGAATCTGCCAATGCCAGGAACTTACAAGGAAATCGCAAATAAGAGTCTAGTTTGTGTCTTTGACTCGACCTGTTATATATTGACGGCTGTGGTTACTGCTCCATTGAGACGCTTGTCTTTGAACTGTATTAATGGAAGTCATTTGCGTCAAACTTAACCGCATTTTTATTTCTTCAAGAGCTTTCATTATACTTGAAATGCTTGTTAGATGTATGGCAAGCCTTTTACACTGGCAAGGAAGTCCTGGTTTGAAGGGAATGAAGTGGTTAGCTTTGTGGCAATGCAGCGTCTCAGTTCGATATTGAAACTGCAATATAACAATGAGTGTTTTTAATGTGGGGACATTTGCACGATTCAAAAAAACAACTTTATCAAGAAATTAGTCATAGAAAAAGCTAATTTAAAAAACTCACAGGTTAACGCTTACAATAACTGACTACAGAAAAACAATTCAATACCATTTTACTGGGTCATATTCAGTAAGGATCCCGGTTAACTATAAGTATACATTAAATTAAAAAGGGTAATTACTGCATCCAAAGATGAGCCAAAATATTTTATTATATATATTGATTATCTTACTAGTTAATTCTTTGTTTGATTAAATATAATGGTTGTTTTTCCGCAGAATCGGATTCTTTGGAGTCCACTAGTTATCCAATTGATAACAGGGGCGGATCCAGGTTTCGATGTAAGCGGGGGCGTAACTTAAGGGGCGTAACCTTTTGACTTGCACCCCTCTCTAAGAGACGATATTGAATTGGTTTGATGTGTTGGTAGTGGGTTTAGGCGCACTCCAACAAGATAATTTGAACAGTTTCTTATCCGAAATGGTGAATTTGTGGTGTTTTTATTAGTTTTTACTCCTATATTGAAATACAAAGTTAACTTGGACTTGTCCCCCTCCCCCCTTGATCCGCTAGGGAACAGGGAAAGGAGAAGGTTAAGTATAAAGGCACCAACCTTGCCTGAAATGTAAGGCTGATAACTAGACAGTCGTCCGTCTTTATATCATCAAGGACCAAATGACAAAACTTCCAGCAATTTTCCTCGCGTATTATCAAATATAAAACATTGGCCCGCGACTAAATTGTTTGAATAATGTCGTGTCATTAGTGTCTACAGCTAATATTGTATCCTTCTAGGACCATAGTCTCCCATTTACTGGCGAAAATTAGCTGTACTCGCTCCTAAGTTTGCTATTTTATGTAATTACATTCTCGACAGAAGACCATAGATGATTGCTTTTTCAGGAGTGTTATTTCTTATAAATATGTTGAACCGTTTTGCATTTAATGATAACAGTTCGATTCACATTTGATATTTTCAGACTCGTTTTAAATACAACCTTTCATGTCTGGTTTCATACTGGGTTTGTAATAAATGGGATTGAAAAAAAAGATAAAGAAGTCAAGATAAAACAATTATGACCACCGATTTAATGGATTGTGTTTTTGTCATCAATTACCATTTTAATAAATACATGGCGTTCACAGGCAATGCGATGAAACGTTAGTATATACATTAAAATAAATAGCAGTAAAATGTTACCACATTCTCCGGTTTTCAGAATATGTCCGTTAAACAAAATTATCAAATAAATAAACACAGGACACAGCTGCACCTCGGAGGTGTTGACAGCTCATTTTCTTTGCAGACTGTTTTTATGCTTCATTTGAACGAAATGTGTCTGTAACGCTATTCATTCCTGAAGGAAGCCTACGTGATGAAGAATTTTGACCACCCAAACGTCATGTGTCTTTTAAATGTAACGTCCAGTGTGACAACGTTCAAGAACCAAGGTTACATTCTGTCTGTGCACTATGCTCCAAATACCTAAAATGACTAACAAGCCTATCGGACCACTCAGCGAATCGGCAAGGCTCGAGTGCGAGTATCAATAAGCTTACAGCTTACATTCTCACACGTCTTATGTGCAACGATACACTATGGCCATAATGACAGGTAAAAGAGAACTAGGAAATAAACGATGGAGGACATACACGATACAGGAAATACACGATGCAGGACATACACGATACAGGACATACACAGGACATACACGATACAGGACATACACGATACAGGACATACACGATACAGGACATACACAATACAGGACATACACGATACATGACATACACGATACATGACATACACGATGCTGGACATAAAAGAAACAGGACATACGAGATACAGGACACACACGATACATGAAATACACGATGCAGGACATAAACGATACAGGACATACACGATGCAGGACATACGAGAAACAGGACATACGAGAAACATGACATACACGATACAGGAAATACACGATGCAGGACATAAACGATACAGGACATACACGATGCAGGACATACAAGATGCCAGACATACACGAAGCGGGACGATCTTTTTGACAGACATGATACTACAAGCGACGAACAATAAGAACTACACGATACAGGAAATAACGTCACAGTAAATCGATCTCGAATATCTAGTCTTCAAACAAATATTGTATTTCAGTGCATGGTTATGAATATGTTTTAGACGTTTACATATAACGAAATTACATAACAATTGTTCTTAACATTTGTATCCGCAATCTATATTTCTCAATACCTTTTATTGCAAAACAGCTTTTAAACAGGAATTCTTGAAAGGAAAGACGAATTAATATTTAAAGAACCAGCGAACATGAAATTGTCAACCGTCAACATGTGGTTCCTAGAAAAGCTCCAGATTTAATGACTGCACACGCCAGTTAAATTGATGTTAACATGTACTTAGGTATACATCGTTGCTGGTCCTAATGAACTGGAACTACTACTGCACCCTGGAGGTTGCTGCTCATCACGTGACAACTAGGAAAAGTCGATGGTGAAGAAATAAACATCAGTCTGTGGTTTTCATCTCGTTGAAAACAAGAATTTGACGTAATTAAGCCAACAGATTTTAAATTTTAGCTAGAGAAAAGTACGAACTATTTTATCTGAAATTGGATAACGAAAAGCATGGTCTTATTACCTATTCGGAAAAAAATGACGGCGTCGCTTCAAAGATATCTTGCACAAAACGGACATTTGATAGGGATTTTATGGTCAAGGGGGGCTCTTTAATTTGGGTAATATCAACGTAATATTTCAAACAAAACGACTAAGCATCGAACCATCAACCACACCAACGTTAAATATGACATGTAATGTTAAAATCTCGAATTTATTGTTATAATTACATAAGTTGGAAACATTGGCGTCATGTCGCTGTACGTTGATGTATAAGCGGGGAATCAGGGAAAATAACTGAAACGTAACTAGTTTACGGGTAAACCGTGTGTGTAACAACGCAGGGATGCTATTTCATGGTATATATTCCGGTTTCGGTTGTGTTATCGTTGTATGAATATAATTGAATTAATCTTTTGATCATGTTATGTATGACGAACACGCTTGTGTTCAAATTACTGATTATATATATAGTTACACCTAGTATGTTGAATCTTGAACTATATTTCGATGTCACCTGTTAACTAATTCGCACATTTAAACAAACAATGGCTAATCAGCACATGATCGTGTAGCCGAATTCCTGAATTCCTAGCGTTAGTACCCTTAAAAGCTGGAGAAGTTTTCACTTAAATGCTGAAATTGCTCATCGGACTGTATATCGGAGTACAACGCGTAATATAATCCAGCGGGCTTTTCAACTATGTATGCGACGTACCCCTCCTTTCCGTCATAGTTCCCACCCTTACAAAACACGTTGACTTATCCTATTTCATATGATTTTGAATGTTAAATATGTAATTCGAATAAATAAGAGGACGAGTATCACTTAATAGTTAAGTGTATACCATATATATGCTCAATTAAGACAAAATTATATTAAACGTTATTATATAGTAAGACCTAGTATGTTTAAACTAGTACAGCTGTTTATTACACAAATATTTGCGTATTAAACATAAGTCTGAAGCGTTTATGTTACGAAAGCATTTAAGATTCGCTATAGTTAATTGATGAATATATCAGGTTGAGTTTTTAAATCAATGCATGCGATTGATGCAACGTAAAAAGTAGTTTGTTATGTTAACATGTAGAATATTAAAGTAATATTTTACCTTCGCGTTAGGATATCTGATTTTATCTTTGTCATGTTAGTCAGTCATATATTGAAAATAATTGTTCCAACATGAATACGCATACACTAATCGCTTACTATTCTTGTACAATATTTGTGGCGGACAGTCATAATGTTGGTTACAAACTAAGTCAGTTAGCAGGTATTAAGTAAAATCTTATAAATTTGGCTCGCGCTCTACCTCTTCCTAATCGATAAAATTTTACTTCATGAATTCTAACTTATAATTTCAAACCCGCGTAATTTGTATAAGAATGAAAAAGCAAAACTCCAAGGTAACAAACAAACAAAATGTACACACAAAAGGTAGTTCTTTAGTGTATATGTATAAGGCATTACTACAAGACCGCTTCATGGGATTTGCTCGCGGGCCGTACTGCGTTCATACAGCATAAACGTAAGAAAAAATGAGATCAATATTTAAATTTACATTTTAAAAGAAATATTCATTGTTATTAAACATTAGCAGTATCTTCTGCAAATTACTTTTTTTAAAAGAAGTGTAACAGCCAATATACGTGTGTTAAAATGAATAGCTGATTTTGTAACGTCGTACATCATTGGTTAAATGACATCGCGCTTATTCAATTGGAGCGCAATATTGAAATAAACAATGACGTCACAATATCTTGTTTTCTATGCAATATGAACGTCAAGTTTTATCTACACAAAAATCTAGGCGAATGTAAATATAATGCTATGAAAGGGAATATATGGCATGTTTCATAAGGATATTTTGCAAGACATGGTGATCAGCTATTTAAAACAAGAACATATCTAGGGAAATCAATTTCCTTCCCTGCGGTCTTTCCTTCCCATAAGTTCTATAATCATCACAGCACCTTTGAGCTACTCGAGACTTGAAAACATTCACTAATTATTTGAACCTCTGATCTGCAATTTACTAATGCCTTCTTAAATTTCACAAGACACGCTCTTTTTATCGATTGATATGTACAATCTTTGCTTAGTTTCTCCTTATTAATGACATTATCACGATTTTCCTGTATAAGGTTATACATGTTTGTAAATAGATTAAAATATCATTTATAAAAGCAGGAAAGAGAAAAGGAGAAAAAAGGAACAGAAAATATTCATACAAATACTGTGAACATAATACATGTGTACAAATTCTGCACTTAGTCCTACATGAAAACTTCAAATTAAGTTTAACGCTTTACCTTTGCCTATTGATGCCATAAAATGCATATACGCATGTACAATCGAACCGTGACAAGGGCGGTCCGTGATTTGACGTTTAAGGGCTTGCAACTAATAGGGCCTAATTAGGGACGTGTACCCCATTCCTATGTTACCGAGAAAGATATGTTTAAATGCGGGATAAAGGATGTAGGGGTCCTACCGAAGAAAGATTTGACTAATTCTAGTCAAGAAGTGTGCATTCTGCTGCGTCTTGAGAATTTGGTTTCACTCATATTGGCATTAATAGTTCTCTAGGACCATTTTAGAAGGGGCTCTTTTTTCATTAATATTATTAGTTTGCATTTATTAAATATCTACAAACTTTTTCTGAAAGAGGTTAAAGAAACAAACTGCTGAAGCTTGCCTCAGTGATTTTGTATTAACTTCATGTATAGAATTCAGATAAAGACCAACATGAACTTTGTTGAAAACCCGTCCTTATATCAATGACAGATCAACATTTTCTGAATTTGTCTCTGAGGCATGCATGGATATAATCCACCGGACTAGCAGCATCGCCATTCCTTCTTAGTTTTAGGTTAAATAAGCAAGTGAAGACGCACGAATACGTTATTCAGGCATGTGGCATGTCCATATATGGTCTGGTAACGCGCAAGGGAGACTTCGATATAAAGGATTCGATAAAAACGCACTGATTGCCTCTGCTATATCCCGTAATTCAATTAATTCTTTAGCCACTAAATCCCATTTGTGTACACCATTCACAAAATCTTTGTTTGTAGGAAAATAAGTGCGATTCCTCACAAGTAAATACACTAACATTTAAAAACTCTTCAAATTAAGAGTTAGTTTAAAAGCATCGTTCGAATATTGTTTCTTTTAATATTCTTTTAATATTTATGCGAAAAACTACACAAACAAGCTCAATAGCAAAAAGTTTAAACATTAACGTATAAAATTTAATGGCACTTGGTAAACGCCAATAACATAGAACATAACAACAAAAAATCACAAACAAGAAACATGGAAGAACAGCGCAAGAATATGCAGATGTACTCCGTTACATTCTTGGTTTATCTCAGCAAGATCTTACTACATCTTGTTAATGGCCAATCGTGGTCGTGTCATAAACGGTTGGCGCTTCCGTTTTTTTATGTGACACATAATTACTGAATTTAGCGGTGGAATTTGGTAGCGGCAATTATGGTTGCTGATTGGAGCGATACTGCCATAATTCTGGACCGATAATTAGATAAGTTCCGAGTGAACAATAACTAAACAAACCGTGAATAGAAGCATTGCTGGGTAATTGCTGCTTCATCTGGAAGTAGCCCATAAAGTATGAAATCATCGACGAACTGCAAGGAGTTGTATTTCCTGAAATAAAACACACACCATTGTCTTGAATAGTTACGATGGGAATACAATATTTGTGGGTAGTTTGATATTATTGACAAAACTGTTATCTTGTTATAATATTCCAATCGAATATTCGTTAAGATGTTTGAGACAAAGGGTCATACGGTTCTACCCAGTGTACTGTATTGATATAATCAAGCACACGTTGGAGGGATAAACATCATGTTTTGGTCAATGGGATGGCCAATATTGTATAATTAAGCATACCAAATAAGTACATTATGGCTATTCAAACTGCGATCATTGACGTAACTTGACATTGATGTAGTATTCTTTATTAAGCTTGCATTTTTTGATTCTGTTGAAAACACAATGACGTTTAGTCATGGAGGAAGAGAAAATAGCATTCGCAGTGATGAAAGTGAATTGCCATGTTGATAGCGATCAATAGATGTCTGTACCAGACGACAACTTGTATTGCCGGAAATTTGACAACCCCCAACCCGGGCGCTTTCTGTCTCTTCTTTGTCTCTCTCCACTTCCTGTGTTGCCACTGAATCTGCCAATGCCAGGAACTTACAAGGAAATCGCAAATAAGAGTCTAGTTTGTGTCTTTGACTCGACCTGTTATATATTGACGGCTGTGGTTACTGCTCCATTGAGACGCTTGTCTTTGAACTGTATTAATGGAAGTCATTTGCGTCAAACTTAACCGCATTTTTATTTCTTCAAGAGCTTTCATTATACTTGAAATGCTTGTTAGATGTATGGCAAGCCTTTTACACTGGCAAGGAAGTCCTGGTTTGAAGGGAATGAAGTGGTTAGCTTTGTGGCAATGCAGCGTCTCAGTTCGATATTGAAACTGCAATATAACAATGAGTGTTTTTAATGTGGGGACATTTGCACGATTCAAAAAAACAACTTTATCAAGAAATTAGTCATAGAAAAAGCTAATTTAAAAAACTCACAGGTTAACGCTTACAATAACTGACTACAGAAAAACAATTCAATACCATTTTACTGGGTCATATTCAGTAAGGATCCCGGTTAACTATAAGTATACATTAAATTAAAAAGGGTAATTACTGCATCCAAAGATGAGCCAAAATATTTTATTATATATATTGATTATCTTACTAGTTAATTCTTTGTTTGATTAAATATAATGGTTGTTTTTCCGCAGAATCGGATTCTTTGGAGTCCACTAGTTATCCAATTGATAACAGGGGCGGATCCAGGTTTCGATGTAAGCGGGGGCGTAACTTAAGGGGCGTAACCTTTTGACTTGCACCCCTCTCTAAGAGACGATATTGAATTGGTTTGATGTGTTGGTAGTGGGTTTAGGCGCACTCCAACAAGATAATTTGAACAGTTTCTTATCCGAAATGGTGAATTTGTGGTGTTTTTATTAGTTTTTACTCCTATATTGAAATACAAAGTTAACTTGGACTTGTCCCCCTCCCCCCTTGATCCGCTAGGGAACAGGGAAAGGAGAAGGTTAAGTATAAAGGCACCAACCTTGCCTGAAATGTAAGGCTGATAACTAGACAGTCGTCCGTCTTTATATCATCAAGGACCAAATGACA
The DNA here is from genome assembly GCF_026914265.1 of Mya arenaria. NCBI lineage: Eukaryota > Metazoa > Mollusca > Bivalvia > Myida > Myidae > Mya > Mya arenaria. Next base: position 4,938,229 of record NC_069126.1, read on the forward strand.
AAACTTCCAGCAATTTTCCTCGCGTATTATCAAATATAAAACATTGGCCCGCGACTAAATTGTTTGAATAATGTCGTGTCATTAGTGTCTACAGCTAATATTGTATCCTTCTAGGACCATAGTCTCCCATTTACTGGCGAAAATTAGCTGTACTCGCTCCTAAGTTTGCTATTTTATGTAATTACATTCTCGACAGAAGACCATAGATGATTGCTTTTTCAGGAGTGTTATTTCTTATAAATATGTTGAACCGTTTTGCATTTAATGATAACAGTTCGATTCACATTTGATATTTTCAGACTCGTTTTAAATACAACCTTTCATGTCTGGTTTCATACTGGGTTTGTAATAAATGGGATTGAAAAAAAAGATAAAGAAGTCAAGATAAAACAATTATGACCACCGATTTAATGGATTGTGTTTTTGTCATCAATTACCATTTTAATAAATACATGGCGTTCACAGGCAATGCGATGAAACGTTAGTATATACATTAAAATAAATAGCAGTAAAATGTTACCACATTCTCCGGTTTTCAGAATATGTCCGTTAAACAAAATTATCAAATAAATAAACACAGGACACAGCTGCACCTCGGAGGTGTTGACAGCTCATTTTCTTTGCAGACTGTTTTTATGCTTCATTTGAACGAAATGTGTCTGTAACGCTATTCATTCCTGAAGGAAGCCTACGTGATGAAGAATTTTGACCACCCAAACGTCATGTGTCTTTTAAATGTAACGTCCAGTGTGACAACGTTCAAGAACCAAGGTTACATTCTGTCTGTGCACTATGCTCCAAATACCTAAAATGACTAACAAGCCTATCGGACCACTCAGCGAATCGGCAAGGCTCGAGTGCGAGTATCAATAAGCTTACAGCTTACATTCTCACACGTCTTATGTGCAACGATACACTATGGCCATAATGACAGGTAAAAGAGAACTAGGAAATAAACGATGGAGGACATACACGATACAGGATATACACGATACAGGACATACACGATACAGGACATACACAGGACATACACGATGCAGGACATACACGATACAGGACATACACGATACAGGACATACACGATACAGGACATACACGATACATGACATACACGATACATGACATACACGATGCTGGTCATAAAAGAAACAGGACATACGAGATACAGGACACACACGATACATGAAATACACGATGCAGGACATAAACGATACAGGACATACACGATGCAGGACATACGAGAAACAGGACATACGAGAAACATGACATACACGATACAGGAAATACACGATGCAGGACATAAACGATACAGGACATACACGATGCAGGACATACAAGATGCCAGACATACACGAAGCGGGACGATCTTTTTGACAGACATGATACTACAAGCGACGAACAATAAGAACTACACGATACAGGAAATAACGTCACAGTAAATCGATCTCGAATATCTAGTCTTCAAACAAATATTGTATTTCAGTGCATGGTTATGAATATGTTTTAGACGTTTACATATAACGAAATTACATAACAATTGTTCTTAACATTTGTATCCGCAATCTATATTTCTCAATACCTTTTATTGCAAAACAGCTTTTAAACAGGAATTCTTGAAAGGAAAGACGAATTAATATTTAAAGAACCAGCGAACATGAAATTGTCAACCGTCAACATGTGGTTCCTAGAAAAGCTCCAGATTTAATGACTGCACACGCCAGTTAAATTGATGTTAACATGTACTTAGGTATACATCGTTGCTGGTCCTAATGAACTGGAACTACTACTGCACCCTGGAGGTTGCTGCTCATCACGTGACAACTAGGAAAAGTCGATGGTGAAGAAATAAACATCAGTCTGTGGTTTTCATCTCGTTGAAAACAAGAATTTGACGTAATTAAGCCAACAGATTTTAAATTTTAGCTAGAGAAAAGTACGAACTATTTTATCTGAAATTGGATAACGAAAAGCATGGTCTTATTACCTATTCGGAAAAAAATGACGGCGTCGCTTCAAAGATATCTTGCACAAAACGGACATTTGATAGGGATTTTATGGTCAAGGGGGGCTCTTTAATTTGGGTAATATCAACGTAATATTTCAAACAAAACGACTAAGCATCGAACCATCAACCACACCAACGTTAAATATGACATGTAATGTTAAAATCTCGAATTTATTGTTATAATTACATAAGTTGGAAACATTGGCGTCATGTCGCTGTACGTTGATGTATAAGCGGGGAATCAGGGAAAATAACTGAAACGTAACTAGTTTACGGGTAAACCGTGTGTGTAACAACGCAGGGATGCTATTTCATGGTATATATTCCGGTTTCGGTTGTGTTATCGTTGTATGAATATAATTGAATTAATCTTTTGATCATGTTATGTATGACGAACACGCTTGTGTTCAAATTACTGATTATATATATAGTTACACCTAGTATGTTGAATCTTGAACTATATTTCGATGTCACCTGTTAACTAATTCGCACATTTAAACAAACAATGGCTAATCAGCACATGATCGTGTAGCCGAATTCCTGAATTCCTAGCGTTAGTACCCTTAAAAGCTGGAGAAGTTTTCACTTAAATGCTGAAATTGCTCATCGGACTGTATATCGGAGTACAACGCGTAATATAATCCAGCGGGCTTTTCAACTATGTATGCGACGTACCCCTCCTTTCCGTCATAGTTCCCACCCTTACAAAACACGTTGACTTATCCTATTTCATATGATTTTGAATGTTAAATATGTAATTCGAATAAATAAGAGGACGAGTATCACTTAATAGTTAAGTGTATACCATATATATGCTCAATTAAGACAAAATTATATTAAACGTTATTATATAGTAAGACCTAGTATGTTTAAACTAGTACAGCTGTTTATTACACAAATATTTGCGTATTAAACATAAGTCTGAAGCGTTTATGTTACGAAAGCATTTAAGATTCGCTATAGTTAATTGATGAATATATCAGGTTGAGTTTTTAAATCAATGCATGCGATTGATGCAACGTAAAAAGTAGTTTGTTATGTTAACATGTAGAATATTAAAGTAATATTTTACCTTCGCGTTAGGATATCTGATTTTATCTTTGTCATGTTAGTCAGTCATATATTGAAAATAATTGTTCCAACATGAATACGCATACACTAATCGCTTACTATTCTTGTACAATATTTGTGGCGGACAGTCATAATGTTGGTTACAAACTAAGTCAGTTAGCAGGTATTAAGTAAAATCTTATAAATTTGGCTCGCGCTCTACCTCTTCCTAATCGATAAAATTTTACTTCATGAATTCTAACTTATAATTTCAAACCCGCGTAATTTGTATAAGAATGAAAAAGCAAAACTCCAAGGTAACAAACAAACAAAATGTACACACAAAAGGTAGTTCTTTAGTGTATATGTATAAGGCATTACTACAAGACCGCTTCATGGGATTTGCTCGCGGGCCGTACTGCGTTCATACAGCATAAACGTAAGAAAAAATGAGATCAATATTTAAATTTACATTTTAAAAGAAATATTCATTGTTATTAAACATTAGCAGTATCTTCTGCAAATTACTTTTTTTAAAAGAAGTGTAACAGCCAATATACGTGTGTTAAAATGAATAGCTGATTTTGTAACGTCGTACATCATTGGTTAAATGACATCGCGCTTATTCAATTGGAGCGCAATATTGAAATAAACAATGACGTCACAATATCTTGTTTTCTATGCAATATGAACGTCAAGTTTTATCTACACAAAAATCTAGGCGAATGTAAATATAATGCTATGAAAGGGAATATATGGCATGTTTCATAAGGATATTTTGCAAGACATGGTGATCAGCTATTTAAAACAAGAACATATCTAGGGAAATCAATTTCCTTCCCTGCGGTCTTTCCTTCCCATAAGTTCTATAATCATCACAGCACCTTTGAGCTACTCGAGACTTGAAAACATTCACTAATTATTTGAACCTCTGATCTGCAATTTACTAATGCCTTCTTAAATTTCACAAGACACGCTCTTTTTATCGATTGATATGTACAATCTTTGCTTAGTTTCTCCTTATTAATGACATTATCACGATTTTCCTGTATAAGGTTATACATGTTTGTAAATAGATTAAAATATCATTTATATCAGTTCAAAATTAAAACAATTATGAACATTCCTGAATTCCATTAGTTTCCTTAAGTATGGAAATAATTTGTAAGAAAATACGTTAGATCTGATAACTTAACTTCAGCTAATGACGTAAAGAAATTACAAAAAGCATAGTCATTAGCGATCGTATTTTGCGCTAATTACTTTCGGAATACAAAACTATGGAGTAATATCATCCTTCAGAAAAGAATTCATCAATATTTCCTAAATGCTGAAAGAAGTCCCCGCCGTTTTCTCGACGTTATTTATTTGGTTCTTATCGCGTTTCTCTCATGGGACCAAGTTTAATAATTTTCGAGAGCCGGGATAAATGTCATATTCATGATACCAAAACCGGGGGCTTTCCTCGCAATTTGGACTCACAAATAAGCGCAAATAAGCGCCTGCTCTAATATCGTTATTAAGATACAGAAGTCGTGATTAAGCGGAATACAAAGTACTTAGATTTCTTTATGCTCCTGTAAGTGAATAGTGCTATTTAAGAGATGATTTGTCACGGGATGTAAATCAATACAGCTCTGATAGTTCCTCTGTCGTCCACTAAAGCTAATTGGATATTTCAGATAGTAGAAAACTATAACTTTTAAAATTCAGGATGAATCTTTCGTAAATAACTCTCCGCTATTAACTGCATTATGTAATGTTGGCTATCGTCTGAAATGGGTTTAATTCCGTGGGCTTTCTCTTCGTAGTTGCATTGACATTGATTAACGTTATAGATAAGATCGACTGGTTTGCATAATCGACAAATTAAATTCCATCAGAAAAACCTATATTGTACTAAATATAAACGCATGCGATTGTATTTGTGTGGGGTATAATTCAGATGACAGAAGACAAGAATAAACAGGCTACTACGCCAGCATTTCAAATTTCCCTATTAAATAAAAACAACCCTTTGAGTGGAATCAATGTGTAAATTGGCGAGCGGGAGAACAAATGAAGACATGTTGGAATTAGATTGAAAGTTTTCTTCTTATTTGCAGTCCTTAAATGCCAATGTTCTACAAATATTGGATCGCGAATTGACAACAGACATTTCATATGTTGGTTGAGACATGTTTTCGCAATATCCCTGGAATAAACTACATATCACCAAGTGTAAGAAATCCCCCCTACACCGTCTTTGATTGATGGAGAACAATTACATGTTTTATCTATGGGGAAGGATTTTAGCGTATATTGGGATCGCACTGCATGTCTATTTGGCTAATATCTACAATCGCTGACACCTATACGACTCATATGATTCTTTTGTTAAGTGTTGTGGGTCTCTAGTTAATTGTTCGTCGTCTTGTGGCGGTGTGTGTCTCTAGTTTAGTGTTCGTCGTCGTGTGGCGGTGTGCGTCTCCAGTTTAGTGTTCGTCGTCTTGTGGCGGTGTGCGTCACCAGTTTAGTGTTCGTCGTCTTGTCGCGGTGTGCGTCTCTAGTTTAGTGTTCGTCGTCGTGTGGCGGTGTGTGTCTCTAGTTTAGTGTTCGTCGTCTTGTGGCGGTGTGTGTCTCTAGTTTAGTGTTCGTCGTCTTGTCGCGGTGTGTGTCTCTAGTTTAGTGTTCGTTGTCTTGTGGCGGTGTGTGTCTCTAGTTTAGTGTTCGTTGTCTTGTGGCGGTGTGTGTCTCCAGTTTAGTGTTCGTCGTCGTGTGCGGAGTGTGTCTCTTGATAAATGCTCGTTGTCTTGTGGCGCTGTGTGTCTCTAGTTGAGTGTTCGTCGTCTTGTGGCGGTGTGTGTCTCCAGTTTAGTGTTCGTTGTCGTGTGGCGGTGTGCGTCTCCAGTTTAGTGTTCGTCGTCTTGTGGCGGTGTGCGTCTCCAGTTTAGTGTTCGTTGTCGTGTGGCGGTGTGTGTCTCCAGTTTAGTGTTCGTCGTCTTGTCGCGGTGTGCGTCTCCAGTTTAGTGTTCGTCGTCGTGTGGCGGTGTGTGTCTCCAGTTTAGTGTTCGGCGTCGTGTGGCGGTGTGTGTCTCCAGTTTAGTGTTCGGCGTCTTGTGGCGGTGTGTGTCTCTAGTTTAGTGTTCGTTGTCTTGTGGCGGTGTGTGTCTCCAGTTTAGTGTTCGGCGTCGTGTGGCGGTGTGTGTCTCCAGTTTAGTGTTCGGCGTCGTGTGGCGGTGTGTGTCTCCAGTTTAGTGTTCGGCGTCGTGTGGCGGTGTGTGTCTCCAGTTTAGTGTTCGGCGTCGTGTGGCGGTGTGTGTCTCCAGTTTAGTGTTCGGCGTCGTGTGGCGGTGTGTGTCTCCAGTTTAGTGTTCGTCGTCTTGTCGCGGTGTGTGTCTCTAGTTTAGTGTTCGTCGTCTTATGGCGGTGTGCGTCTCCAGTTTAATGTTTGTTGTCGTGTGGCGGTGTGTGTCTCTAGTTAAGTGTTCGTCGTCTTGTGGCGGTGTGTGTCTCTAGTTAAGTGTTCGTCGTCTTGTCGCGGTGTGTGTCTCTAGTTAAGTGTTCGTTGTCTTGTCGCGGTGTGTGTCTCCAGTTTAGTGTTCGTCGTCGTGTGCGGAGTGTGTCTCTTGATAAATGCTCGTTGTCTTGTGGCGGTGTGTTTCTCTAGTTTAGTGTTCGTTGTCTGTTGTCTTTTGCGACGTGTGTCTTTAGTTTAGTTTATTGGGGATCTTCCGGTAAACAATGAAAACATCAATGTTTTAGTAGGTTACTCACCGAACATAATCCTAGCAAATCATTTAAAGTGGTAGAGACTTGACAGGGACAAAGTTTACTGCAAACGATTCACACGTAAGAATATCACATGTGAAAACAATAAGAGTATAAGTATCTATCTGCATCACAGTATATTAATATACATATATATCAACCCGAGGGCAGGATGTTGTACGGAAACGAATTTTTAGAGAATCCTGCTGTCGGATTGGGATTCATCTATCTTCTACGACGGCCCATGGTAGAGGGTTTTTCCGCCATCCGTTTCCAAGGAAATAAAATGTTTTAAGAGTTGGCTGAAAATACGCGTGGTAATTAACGGCTAAATATCGGCCATGGAAATACATAAACTAGTTCCAGGTTCCTAACTTTCAAGAAAATTAATGATTTGAATATATTCTAATCGAGACAGTATATTCTTAAAACCGACAAAAATATACTCTTAAACATTATTGAAATTAATTTATAATTTCAATATTTAGTAAAGTAAATACTTTATTCATGTCTATATGTTGGCGTATTCCATTTTATTCAAGTACATGTATAAGTCGACTGGGTTTGAATTGTAAAGCAGGTATATTTTATCCATTAATACAGTCCGAAATTGAGAGCAATTCGTAATGAATAATCATTACCGTCATTCCAAGAGACAGATTAATACTTGAAGTTGATTTACATGGAACAAGTTCAAAATTTATGGAAAATTTCCTTACAATGTTAACAATGGGGCGTTCTAACTCAGACGTTCATATTGGAAGCCTCTGAAACATTGGGATGCTGTACACTTTGTGCTAATTGTGACTTTAAAGAAAGATGTCGTTTAAATAATGATTTGATGAATACATATTCAATTAACAACATTTACGATCAATATGCGAACTGTTCTGGACACCGAAATTGCACCTACATTTCCGCTGTATTTCTGGTACGCATAGAATAATCCGACCCGAGGGCACGCGCGTAAGCCGGTAACGAGGCCTTCCGAAAAAGAAAACACTTAAAGTTCAGAACATATCAGAACCGCAGCCAACCGCTTATATACCTCCGCGCTGCGCACCGCTAGTGCCAACACAGCGTTAGAGGCCGGCTGTCTGTAACGTAGACCTCATACAATGTATGTCGTTGAACCACCGAATTGTTGACCAGAGTGCGGCAGTCCATTCCCCAAAAGCCATCCGTCATAGGGCCCCACGTATGCTTCAATTTCAATGGCGCACAGGCCTGGTGGCCATTTGTAAATGGTGTTTTTCTTGAAGAAACTAAAATATCAATTTAAAAAAAAATCGGAGTGTCTATACTTCGGTTAGAACGTCTTCAGTTAACATACATACCTTTCCTTTAGAATAAAACAGTAAAATAATTCTCAAATAAGATGAATAGGTGATAACTAAAACTAAGTTAAGATGATTCTGTAATTGTCGATGTAGTTTATACTGTTTGATTTAAACAACTTCCTTCCTTTAACGATAGAGCTATTGATAGAAATCGTGCTAGTCAGCTTGATCGTAATGGTGTCGTTATGACTGTCATATTTGATCGTAATGGTGTCGTAATGACTGTCCTATTTGATCGTAATGGTGTCGTAATGACTGTCATATTTGATCGTAATGGTGTCGTAATGACTGTCATATTTGATCGTAATGGTGTCGTAATGACTGTCATATTTGATCGTAATGGTGTCGTAATGGTGTCGTAATGACTGTCATATTTGATCGTAATGGTGTCGTAATGACTGTCATATTTGATCGTAATGGTGTCGTAATGACTGTCATATTTGATCATAATGGTGTCGTAATGGTGTCGTAATGGTGTCGTAATGGTGTCGTAATGACTGTCATATTTGATCGTAATGGTGTCGTAATGACTGTCATATTTGATCGTAATGGTGTCGTAATGGTGTCGTAATGGTGTCGTAATGGTGTCGTAATGACTGTCATATTTGATCGTAATGGTGTCGTAATGGTGTCGTAATGGTGTCGTAATGACTGTCATATATCTTGGCACCTTGCAATACTATCGGTTTTACAGTTCATAAAATCGTTTTTTTTACGTTTTAACATCAAAGGCAATATGTCCCAAGCGATTAAGTGAACATTTATCATAAATAAAACAAAATCCGTTATTCATATGAAAAGGAATATATGGATGAAGTGTTGTGTAAATCATTTCCCTTAGTTTCAGGATGAATGGGGAAACTATGGGGAACATATTGCCATGTATTACTGAATATCAGAACTGACTTAATGTGAAATAGATCTTATCAGACGTGTTAGACTATTAGGATGGCTGAATAGTTCAGCCATAACTTTGATCTTTATAGGCACCTAATAGATTTAATGGTTCTATATTTTCTGTGCAAATGGTGTCTAGATATTAATAAAAATACAGGCTATGTAAAAAATCCATTTATTGTATTAGAACGAAGCAGCGCCAATTTATACAAAAGGAATACTATGCTTATTAGATATGTCATCTTGTTTTATATAGGATCGTTTCAACGCTTATTGTTTTCTATCTTTTAAGTTTGTATGTTTAGAATATTTCATGTGTATCATATGTTTGTATTAATATGAAGTAGAAATTATAATCTGCTACCAAAACTGAAACCCCCATTATACCTTGCATTCAGTTCAGGGTGTTTGTCAAATCCGGACAAACGAAATATACTAATCGATTACAAAAATCTCTATTCAAGTATATTGGCCGCTGTAGATGATGTGGCAAACAGTGAATCTAAATCAGTATCAATCGGAACGAATTACTAGGACAAACCCAGTAGAAAAAGAAACAAACACTTCAAACGATTTAAATAGGATTACTTTTTCTTTGATTCAACTCGCCCGCATTGAAGAAAGTAGCGTTTTTTCTCCTGCTGCCCGTTCCATCGTAAAACGCGATGATCGATACTAGATTCAATACCCAATACCTGGCTCAGGCATTCACACTGTGCACCATCACAGCTACAGTGGGCCTCCTACAAGGAACATCTCACTGTTATGTCAAATGGATTATCATGGTATTTTCGTATCTACTTTCAGATGGCGGAATGTTGCCAGCATGGAAACCGATTAGGATGTAGAGGGTGAGTCGTTTGAACGCCCGAGCAGTTAGTGGACAGTTCGTAGAGTCCTTGAGGGCTGGTGACAAGAGGCTGGGTCACAATGGATGATATCTCTGGGATCGTTGGTGTTACGAATAACACTGACGTGAGTATATGTGGGAATGAAACCTTCTATAACAATACAAATGGGACGTGCAATGAGACATTGGACTCGCCTGTGTATGAACTTCCCCATTCTCTATGGTTGACTATATTACTAGGAACGGCAGCGTCAATAGTGATAGTAGTGACAGTGCTAGGGAATATACTCGTGCTTCTCTCGTTTTTCCTCGAGAGATCAATACGTCAACCAACAAACTACTTCATCGCTTCATTAGCCATGTCGGATCTTCTAATTGGGACGTTTTCCATGCCGTGCTTTACCTTGTATTTGCTACTTGGACGTTGGCCTTTAGGGGAAATTATTTGCGATTTATGGCTTTCACTAGATTGGACAGTTTGTCTCGCTTCCCAATACACAGTTTTCTTTATCACCGCCGATAGATTTTGCAGTGTCACGATTCCCGCAAAATACCGCAATTGGAGGACTGATCGTAAAGTCCGGGTAATGATTGCCCTGTCATGGATAATACCATCTGTTGTGTTCTTCACTTCCATTATCGGATGGCAATTTTTCGTCGGGAAGAGGACGGTTGCAGAGAACGAATGCGAAGTGCAGTTTATGAGCGATCCTACGTTCATATTTCTGTTGACCATAGGTTACTTTTGGTCGACACTGTTTGTCATGATAACTCTTTATGTTGGAATTTACCGTGTTGCCTTGAAGCTTCAGCGCAAATCTAATGAAAAGCATAAAAAAATGCAAAACGCCATGGACTTGTCAAAGGGAAAGAGCAAATCCGGTGGTGCTAAGTCCAAGGATAGTAGAAAACGAATCGAGAACAACAATGCAAGGTATCTAAGGGGTGCCAATGAAAACAATACTCTTACCACCAGTTTTTCAAAACACTCAGACAACGAGTACTCGAAGCCTTCGGAAGAAGACAGAAGTTCCAGTCCTGCATTTGCATCGGACGATGAGGAGAACAGCAGTGGCGAGATTGAGACCCAAAAGACAAGTTGTTACGTTAATAGTGCCGTACAAACTGAACCAACCATAAGAGGAATGATGGGCTCAACAGTCAATCACATGTCTAAACTCGCATTCTCGCTGTCTGGTACAAGCGTGAGTGCTTCACAGGTCTCACAGAGCTCTGCTGAAAAGGATTCATCCGATGAACACCCTTCCCAAAATCAGCACGGTGACAATGATCAAATTAAGCCATTGTTGTCTAAAAAGGTCTCTAATACTTTTAAGCCTATAGATTCGGATTCCGTTGACAAGCCGTCAGATGGTATTACTTCAAAAATTCAGGATGATGAAAATAAAATTACTAATTCGGCTGCAGCGTTAATGGATAGTGATATTTTGGACGGAATACGTTACATTGATGAAGACAGTTTAAAGTCTTTGACATCAGCAGATAATATGAAATTATTAGCTGAAATTAAAGACATGCCACTTAGTCCATCTCGGAAAAATGAACCAGATTCGCCAGTCTGGCGAAAACGTGCACTTGAAGATGATAAATCTTTGCTTGTACCCAACTCGGGCGACTCGGCAAGCTCCGAGGCTCTATCTTCAGTTATAGACACGGGGTATGCGAACAAGACCGCCAACGATAGGCAGTGCAATAGTAAGGCAACAGAAAACAGCCGGCCGCATCACAGACATAGGAAACATGACCATAAGAAAAACAATCTCAGAGTGCCGCATAAAAGTGATAGTAATGACAAAAAATCAAAAGACAAACGACCGTATGGAAGTCCTCTCCAGTCCTTGGTAAGGTCTTTACGGCCGTCGGCAAATAAAAAAGGAAACAAAAATAAAACAAAATCAAAATCTGAAAATCGAGCTCGTAAAGCATTGAGGACGATCTCAATCATTCTGGGTGCTTATGTGTTATGCTGGACACCCTATCACGTGATGGTGTTTATTATTGGGATATGTAAAAGCTGGGACTGTATAAATATACAGTTCTACTATTTCACATACTGGCTGTGTTACTTAAACAGTCCAATTAATCCCTTTTGCTATGCCTTTGCGAATGCCCAGTTTAAAAGAACATTCATTAGAATACTTAAATTAGACTTTCATAGAACCTGATACATGTACATTGTCGTTACTAGTCTAATTGTTGTGCACAGTTAATATTGTATGTAATGGTCAGTGTAAATGTACATATGAAATATAATCACGTATGTTTATATAAACATATATTGTGGTTCATTTGTATGTGGAACGTACAATGTATATTTCTTCAAATACCATTTTGATTCCGAAAATAAGTATTCATTTTGTAAGTAGGATTATCAAAGCGTTAATGAACGTTGTACTATTTGTCATACCATGGACGAATGTGAGTTATAGAAACACAAGATATAAAGTCAAATTGATATTCGGATCCTCAAAGATAAATTGATTTTGTTTATGCACAAAAGTAATCAAATACCCTCTTAACTAATGTTTTGGCATTCAATATTCATATGTTTAACAATCTACTAGAAATATTTGCATTTTTTTTTAAATTTCGTTCACAATGATCTATAAACATGTATTCCGAAACTTTTGTTGAGTTTGTTTCTTTAAATCTGAATAGATCTCTTCCGAACGTCACTTCACATATTTGTATGTTAATAAACATGAAAAGTGGAGCAGTTTCTGTCCTTAAATCATTTTCAAGAACGTGATTAGAAATGCAATAAATAAACGTTTGACAAAACAGTTCCGCAATATCATCAATATTATGTGTGCCTGAATGTTCGAATACTGTGGAATATGTGATTAACTATTGGAATCGCATGATTTTGTTAAGTAGTTGGGTGGTAGGCGAGTGTTTATGTGCAAATGCTTTTAACACTATAGGCTATATAAATAACTGTCTGATCTGGATGTGAAAAATTGATTTGCCAATTTCCTAGAAGTGCATAATTTATAGCTCAAACAGACATCGTGTTTAATTAAGAGGAATTTTGTTTCTTTACTTAATACCTGTATATTTGACATCTTCTTGAATTGGCAATTTTTATAGCCTAGAGAAACATATCTAATGCCGATTTTAAATAGACTTTATCAAAGGATTAAATCCCTACGTTTAGAGTCGATATTGATATCATTAGTATTTAATAAAAACATTACACACCACTGAGGATCATATAGGACCGGCCAGTCAGCTCCGAAGGTGTATATAGACAAACAGCCCCCAAATGTGAATATGGACCTAGAGGTTAGATGAGGTCAATTTACTTTCGGGGGCAAACTGGCAGGTCCTTACAATGCCCTTGGCCCGAATTCGTATGTCATGTTTCTTATATTTTACAAAACAATTTATATTACCATGCAATTTTTCTACGCTTTTGATGTGTTTCATTGAACATCTGGCCGTGTTTACTTACGACAATATTTCGCCGTTGTAACGATCACAAAGACGCACTCAATAGCTTTATGACGTCAGCGGTCCATAAACTATTTTTGGACAGTTCCGGATCAGCCGAAATAAATCATGCACCGCTGACGTCATAAAACTGGATATTTATCAAAATACAGTGATATACGGTCCAATCGAATTTATATACACGACGAAGAGACACATTTACGTAAGATATAATATAAATCAATATGCTTTTGACTTATTGACCAGATTCATTCTACCACGTGCGATCATTCTACCATGAACGATCATTCTACCACGTGCGATCATTCTACCATGAACGATTGAAACCTCTCTGTAATAAAGGAATGAATTGCGGGGTTGATGTCATTATCGGGGTATGAAATCACTTTTAAACGCAAAAATTAAACACTTATGGCAACAATACATTTAAAACATAATTAATTAACACTTTCTAAAATGTTGATTTATATTTTACGGAACCTGCTGACACAATACAAACAATAACAAGATCTATAGTTTCCATGTATATTGTAATGTGATGAATTGCGATCCGAACCTATCCGAAGATGTTGCGTTCATCAATTGATAAACGCAATTGCCGAAACGCAGTTCATTTAAGGAATGAAAGTTGAGGTGTAAATATTATGGCATGAACTAAGATGGCATTATTGGTCAAAGATGGTTATAAATGTCATCTTATAATAAACATTATAATAAAATTTCCAAGAGGACAAGGCTAGCAGTCGTAAACTACTGTGATCGTATTCTCATGACAGAGGACAAGGCTAACAACGGTAAACTTACTGCGATCGTGTTGTCATGACCGAGGACAAGGCTAGCAACCGAAATCTTACTGTGATCGTGTAAACTTACTCTGATCAAGTTCTCATGATTGAGGACAAGGTTAGCAGCCGTAAACTTACTCTGATCAAGTTCTCATTATTGAGGACAAGGCTAGCAGCCGTAAACTTACTCTGATCAAGTTCTCATGATTGAAGACAAGGCTAGCAGCCGTAAACTTACTCTGATCAAGTTCTCATGATTGAGGACAAGGCTAGCAGCCGTAAACTTACTCTGATCAAGTTCTCATGATTGAGGACAAGGCTAGCAGCCGTAAACTTACTCTGATCAAGTTCTCATGATTGAGGACAAGGCTAGCAGCCGTAAACTTACTCAGATCAAGTTCTCATGATTGAGGACAAGGCTAGCAGCCGTAAACTTACTCTGATCAAGTTCTCATGATTGAGGACAAGGCTAGCAGCCGTAAACTTACTCTGATCAAGTTCTCATGATTGAGGACAAGACTAGCAGCCGTAAACTTACTCTGATCAAGTTCTCATGATTGAGGACAAGGCTAGCAGCCGTAAACTTACTCTGATCAAGTTCTCATGATTGAGGACATGGATAGCACTCGTAAACTTTCTCTGATCAAGTTCTCGTGATTGAGGACAAGGTTAGCAACCGTAAACTTACTCTGATCAAGTTGTCATGATTGAGGACAAGGTTAGCGACCGTAAACTTACTGTGATCATGTTCTCATGGCAGAGGACATGGATAGCAGCCGTAAACCAACTGCGATCGTGTTGGCATGGCTGAGGACAAGGCAAACAGCTGAAAACCTACGGTCGTGTTCTAATGGCAAATGACAAGGCTAGCAACCGCAGACAAACTGTGGTCGTGTTATCATATCAGAGGAAAAGGCTAGCAACCGTAGACCTATTGTGGTCGTGTTATCATATCAAAGGCCAAGGCTAGCAACCGTAGACCTATTGTGGTCGTGTTATCATATCAGAGGCCAACGCTAGCAACCGTAGACCTATTGTGGTCGTGTTATCATATCAGAGGCCAAGGCTAGCAACCGTAGACCTATTGTGGTCGTGTTATCATATCAGAGGCCAAGGCTAGCAACCATAAACCTACTGTGGTCGTGATCGCATGGCCGAGGACAAGGCTACCAGCCGTAAACCTTCCGTGATTGTGTTCTCATAGCAGAGAACACGTCTAGCAGCCATAAACCAACTGTGATCGTGTTCTCATGCCGAAAAAAAATATTAAGAAAGCTAAGGGTTTTGTTAAGTAATACAATGTAAAGATGGCTTTTGATAATTGTATGAATAAACAATATTACATCAGGGTGTGTCTATGTCCTTTCTATTAAAGTATCACCATGAGTCATTGGAAAGGCGCTACTGATCTAAATATAATGTATCTTGAGTCTAAGATGGACACTATGTTTCGCTATCCATTGTACACAAAGAGAGATAACTGGTGATGTTTTAGATGCAATTCTAAATAAAAACGTACGGGACGGTTAAAAGTTGCTTTATTTTGTTGAAAAAAAATCGAGAAGAAAACTGACACTCACATGCACAGATTAACTAATATCAAAGCCTCATTTAGGGGCTCATGAAATGACTTTGGTCAGAACTCACAAAATATTCCCTATTGTCCAATCAAGGATAAATCATTAATGATAAAGCACGTATGGTGTAGTAATGGTCTCTAGCTGATCCTAAAGGTACTCTGTCATAGCGTTATCCATGGGCAAACTGCCAAAGTTTGATTTATGGCATTCTTAGATGGAAAATAATGATGACAAAATCAATAAATGACACCTCATCTTTCTCTACTTATTAACAGTACAACTACAATGTGTGACGAACAGAAAAACACTTTATAATAAACATGTAATTTTCTACAAATTAAATGGAAAGTTTAGTTAAAAGCCCATTAGTTGCAAATATAACTTTCAAGTTCAAAGTTTATTGGCAAAGATCGGCATACACAATGCCTATGACCATTAAACACATAGTCATGGTGATAATGTACACAAATAGAAACACACAAAGATTCAGTAGTACAGTACAGATCATAATACAAAAACAAAAAAAAACATAAAGCAAAAAAAAGAAGAAAAAAAAAGAAAACATAATAATAAGCCAATTGATTTATACTTAATTATTTCAGTAAATTTTAGAAACAGTTCAGTTTCTAGGGTAGATTTTCTTAATTTCATTGCAAATTTGATAAATCTTACAGTATTAAGTAACTTACTAGTTGATTTGTTTAGTAAAACAGATTTTAACATATTTATAGAAGGCCAGGAGGTGTTGCCTAAGTACGTTTGTCTCAATCTATTGTAAAGTGTACAACATAACATAAAATGATACTCGTCTTCTATCATATTTGAAGAGCAACATTTACATGTTCTGTCAGCTCTGGCAGTACCAATATATCTACCAGTTTCAATTTCAAGATTATGTGCTGATAATCTAAAACACGTCATTTTTTTACTTAGTCTATCATTTTTAATTTGTACAAGATAATTTTCAAAAGAAAAGTTTTCTTAAAGTTTACAATACAATGAAAGTTTTGGCATACTATTTATATAAGCATTCCATTCTTGAATAAACTGATCACGAATTCTACATTTAAGTAGATATGGTGATAATTAAAGAAGTCCAACTTCAACACAAATTATTTATTTATGAAACAACGTTTCGGCCATTCGGCCTTCATCAGGTTGTATGTATATAATGAACAGGAAATGACGTCAACATCAAATGACGTCAACGTTGATAACGTCAAAATATAGCATACATTTTTGCGCAAAATAATGTCTTATAGGATCTATAGAGATACAATTATACTGGTAAAATGTAATATAAATGCATAAACAAACATCAATAAACCAGTATAAACTATGCAACATTAAATAGGTTAAAAACAGTTATAAACCAGATTAATTTTGTGATTTTTTTAATTCTGCATTAATTTTGAATTCATACCATTAGGAATGACTGTGCCAAGAATGTGCATCCATTTACTCTCGTTAAATAATCGTTTCCAATTGTTCTCAATTTTATCAATTGGCATAAAAGAAAAATCATTGATACTGTGGTCAGGACAATTAAAATGTTCAGACACATTTGTATATGAATCTGGAAAATGCTTTATATCAAACTTATGACTGTTCATTCTCTGACTACATTTTTGTTGTGTCTGACCAACATATTGCTTTTTACATTTTTTGCAATTGATAACATATATAACACCTGTAGAAGAACAGGACAATTCATGATTTATCTTAAATTCTTTGCAAAAATATGTAAACCAAGATGATCAATAATGGAATTTATTCTTTTTGCCCAAGAAGAATTATTTATATTAGCATTCAAATCATTATATACCATATGTATTGGTGAAATAACATTTTTTTTACTTTTAACCAAAATTTAACAGATCGTTCCTTGCATAAAATGGATAAGGGAAATCTGCCAAGCTCACCATATACAGCAGCGTTAGGGGTTTGTTGCTTTACACCTAAAATATACTTAAGAAATCTAATGTGTAGCTTGTCAACTTCCTTAAAGTTATATACCCCCATACCTCTGAACCGTACAGTAAAATTGGAACAACCGTAGCGTCAAACAATGACAATTTGGTTTTAACATCGAGATGAACTTTGTCAAACAATGACAAGAGACTATGGTAGGCCTTTAGAGCTTGATCATTTAGCATTTTAACTGCATGTGACATATTGCCTGTATAATGAATGTAACACCTAAATAAGTAAAGTTATCTACTATATTTAACAATTCATTGTTAATATAGAAATGTACATTTCTGGCTTGCTTCCGTTTTTCAAAAACACAAATTTTAGTTTTATTTACATTTATTTTTAAACCCCATTTAACAGAATAATGGTAAATAGCATCCATCTGGGCTTGTAAACTTGCTGGATCTGTGGAAAATAATACAATATCATCAGCGAATAAAATCATATACATTGATAAAAGTTCTAAATCCTTAGTAGTAAATGCTTGAAAATTTAAATTCTCAAAGATATCATTTATAAAATATATAAAGAAAAGAGGAGAAAGAGGTTCTCCTTGTTTCAGACCGACTGTTACATCGAAAAAATTGGGAAAATTCCAAATCGCCAGCAGAGCATAGCTTAACACATGACTGTATTTCATTATAAATACAGTTGATCATGTTGGTCATTTTACAGCTAATTCATGTTTGAATTAACTTGATCCATAATGCATCTCTATTTATCGTATCAAAGGCTCTCTGGTAATCAATAAATACACACCAAAGCTTTGACTTGTTGTTTAACACATTTTTGATAATAGCGTGTAAAAGAAAAATGGCATCAGCTGTAGAATGCTTATCACGAAAACCAAACTGGCAATCACTAAACTTATTGTTCAGTTCACACCAACTATTTATTCTATTCCTCAAAATTAAAGAAAATATTTTAGAAGTAACATTAACTAATGTAATACCTCTGTAATTAGCAGGATCCGATTTATACACCTTCTTGAATATTGGGACAATAGCTCCCTTAGACCAATATTTAGGGTAAACACAATTGTCATATATATAATTAAAGATAGTACATAAAAATGGTGAAATAAAATCATTCGCATCTATGAAAAAGTCCGCTACATTATTATCGTAGTCACATGACTTGTAACGGGACATCAGTTTTATAGTTTTACCAATCTCCTCAATGGTAATAGCGCAGTCGAGTTGATCAATATTCAGAGTATCGTTTCTAACGTAATCGTGATCATCCCTATTAAATTGCCCTTCGGTACAATTTGATACTTTAGAAAAATGTTTTAAAAAGTCATCAGCATCAACAGAATTATTGCTGCTTGAGGTACGTCTGAATTTTTTAATATATTTCCAAAATTTGCGTGGAGAAGATTTACTGATTTGAGACAACTTTGAATTTTCCTGGCTGTAAAACAATCCTTTAGATTTTCTCTTAGCTGCAGCAAAATTACGTCGTGAAGTAAGAAATGCAATCTTATTTATATCACTGTTATTTAAAGACAATAATCGCTTGGCTTTTAAAAATAAATCCTTGCTCTTTTTACAATTTTCATCAAACCAAGGACATTTGTATCGGGATTTTGAAGCCTTTGTAACATATGTTTTACCAAAGCATTTAAACGATATATCGTAAACAGTATTTGAAAATGTTTCCATACATTCATCAAGAGACATATTACCAGACAACAAATTAGTATTTATTTCATTAAATAACTCGGAATTTTTATATAAATTCTCATAAAATATGTCCCTTTGTTCTGTATTCCAAACTACTTTATTTTTGTGCACAGAACTATTATCAATCATCGTATTATGAATATTTATACTAAACGTCATCGGGCAATGATCCGATAACTCGGACAGGTCTAAAACATGCATATTAGTAACTGAGTTATACAGTCATGATTACAAATTAGATAGTCAACCGTGCTGGCAACAGGGTTATTTCTATAAACACCATGGTACGTATATTTTCCCTCCTCTAATCGCCCATTTAAAATGCATAAATTGTTCTCTTTACAGAGAGTTAATAATTTTAAACCAAAGAAATTGCACTGTTTATCGGAGTTTTTACGTACAGGTAAACTATTTACTAATGAGTCTAATTCTGGCATGTTGACATAACGGTCCAGGTGTATCTCTGAGATATAGTACAGCTGACCACCAGACCGAGAATTTAGGTCACCGGTCAAGTAAACATTCCCACGGTCACTGTATTTACGAATGTCAGAAGATAATTGTTCAAAAAAGTCAAACTGAAATAAAATTGAGTTCGGATTTCTGTAAACTTTGGAATCATGCGGAGGTATATAGCAGACACAATAATAGGAATCTTTTAAAGAGTTAGTAAATTCCTTTTTTAACTTAAACCGTATATATCCTTTATCAATCAAGTGTATATGGTCCGAGTAGCACTTTTTAAAATACACACTAATACCCCCGCTTGAACGTTTAGCTTTGCTATTAATAATTAGGCGCGGACAATTGAAATATTCATATCCTTCAATGTTAATATTGGATGTTTTACTACTCCATGATTCAGTTAATAACAGAATATCAAAATCAGATACAAAGTTTAAAAAATCAGGGTCATCAAGTTTAGAGCGAATACCCTGGACATTCCATACGAGAAAAGTTAACTGTTTCCAATCACAATCCTAGTTATAATCAGAAGTGTTCACAGTGTTTATGGTATAGATCTTGTTATTAATGTAAAGTTTATCATACGACAGGTATGCTGTCTTGCCGTCCTGTTTGGTATTGATCATAGCGGGAATACGCTGCTTCCGGCGCTCCTGGATGACTGGCGGAAACTGCTCACTGCACCGGATTCTGTTTGCATCCTGGGATCCATGGCCATCAGTCGTCGGTGGCTCGGCGTGTTCCCTGAATTTCTGCTTGATTAGCAACTTGTCTGGAAAATGATTAAACATTGCCACGATCGGGCGTTTCTTTGAAGGCTCATATCTTCCAATGCGATGTACCCGCTCGAATTTGATTGAGTCCTGGGGATTTTCAATTTTAAGAACTTCCCGGAAATGGTTATAAAGAATATTTGAACAATCCTCGTTTTTCCGATCATCAGGTGAACTTTTCTCAGGAAAACCGAAAAATAACAAATTGTTTCGCATTGATCGAGATTTCAAGTCAGTAATGTCCTGCGCCGAGTTAACTTTTGCCAGGTCCTTTTCAAGTCTAGCTATTTTATCACGTTCGGCCTTTAGGGTGTTATCAATGGCAGATTGCTTTTTGGCTATATCGTCATTAACACTTGACCTAAATGCACGTGTCGCTTCCAGCTCGACTAATCGTTTATTGACATCGTGGGAAGCTGTTTCAAGAGACACGACACGGCGGTCCATTCCAGAAAGTTTGGATGAAACATCCGACAGCTGCTTTTCAATGACATCAAGTCTCACAAGACGTTTATCCATTGAATTTAGTTTGTCTTGGATTTGTTGCTGAAACGCGTCATGTGGTTGACAATACTGGGGGACGAGGGTAGCGTAGCTGGTGTGTAGAAGGCACCCGTCGGGGTTTGATAAGCGTTCATATTGCTCATGTTGGACATATTCATAGGTTGAACATACTGCTGCGGCCCGGTTGTTGCCATGCTATGATATGTAACAGGCTGATCGTGTGGGGACGGGACACCAGGCAGTGTCCTCTTTTCCGGTTGCGAGTTGGTTTTGTCCGGCGAAGAAAGGTTCCGCTTTTTTTTGCCTTTACGCTTAGCTGGCATTTGGGAGCATTATATGCTAGTAGCATTTACAGTTAACAATTGTTAATTGAAAAGAACACATAATCCGATAAACGAGTGTTCACCAAATGTTCACCGCACAGGTGTGATGGTATTGTTGCCAAGCTTACCCTTTGTTAAAAGACTATTTTAAAACTATTGTTCTTATGTTTAATTGCAATATCCTCATTGTGGTAGCTTGTATAAAAACACAATTTAGCAAATCACATTACTCTAATAAAATCCAACGTTTTGGTATATTTTTGTGACTATCCTATCAGTATATCCAGTTCAAATTACGAAACTATCAGAGCTCCTTAAAACACGTCTAACCACCAAGCTAAGCTCTAGTATAAAACGATGGCCTAACTTCCACATAACGCCACATAGCCTTATAGTTGGGGTAAACAACCTCGATAGGTCAATTAAACCAAAAGTTCATTGCGAACGCTCAACCTCATACCTGTCGCAACATCTTCAACACTTAAATGATTAAGCCTCATCTGAGCAAGCATAGGGTTGACTATAATAAGTAACACACTATAAACGTATTGCTTGCCCACATGATGGTTGACGTCACGTGTTGATGAGTGGCGGATAAAGAAGAAAAAGACGTGGGTTTTGCACGCGACACGTCCTCTTTATGTACCGAAAACATGTGTCAAGTAATGTTAAAATCCCGCGTGCATGACAACGCTACGACCCGGACACGCCCCGGACACGCCCAACTTTATTATACCTATGTGCATATATTCAACATTCCGAACTGATTAAAAGTGTTAACTTGCACTTTAAAGTAAGGCCGTAGGTCTTGCAGGCGCCACATTTCCTTCATGTACCGAACACACGTGCCAATTATTTTTAAAATCCCTCCGTGCATGACAAAGTTACAGCCCTGACATGACTTCATAGACACTCTCTGCATATATAGAACATTCCATAATGCAAAGTACACGTGTTATCTTGACCTTGGAGGTAGGGACGTGAGTCTTGACCTTGGAGGTAGGGACGTGAGTCTTGACCTTGGAGGTAGGGACGTGAGTCTTGACCTTGGAGGTAGGGACGTGAGTCTTGACCTTGGAGGTAGGGACGTGAGTCTTGCATCCGACAAACACATGTACTGAGTAATCTTAAAATCAATCCGTGGATGACAAATGTACAGCCCGGATGCGGAAAACTGGGTGGATGGACAAGGTCGGATGGACCATGCTAATTAATATTCCCACCTCCCAGAAAGGAATATGATAGTCGTAAAAAATAACATTTAATCCACGACCAGATACATATCTTATATGCAATATACTACAAATAGTCTAAGCAACAGTGGTAACACCTCCAAGTTACGATGCTACAACCACAATACATACTCAATTATAGTAAGTATATTGACCCGAAATGTGCCTTCCAAATAGTTGATATAATATCCGCTATTGTACACATTAAAAAATAAAAAGGTGATAGTGGGTGAACCTTATCATTTCGGCCTTTTTTATCTGCGAAAACCACTGTTTTATATTTTTTATAGTTCTTGGTTTTACTCCTTTTTCAGTGTTGCATTATCCCCTAATTGTTAATAACAAGTAAGTTGATATTTTGCAAATATATAGGTGAACATAACTCATAAACGCCACCTGAATAAGAGAAGAAAAACATTAAGAAAACATTTAAACAGTCACTTAATAATGGCGCGATGTTTGTATGTAGGTGATTCGACGATGAAGCAAGCCGCCTTCAATTTCTGCGTCATAGAATCACTACACTCTCATTCACGTATCATAATAACTGTTTATTCATTGGCATAGTGGCGAAAAAGGCGTCTGGCAAACAAGAATAAGTTAGTTTGTATTCAACAATAATTCTTATCACGTAGGGTTTGCTTTTATTAGTTTAACTTCACAAATTGAGTCCAAGACCAAGGTGTGGGAGGCATAACATGATCATCAATGTCAATCGGAGCATTTTCTATCGAAAACAAGAAGTTGTCCGTAATGTTATTAACAATGAAGTTCAAATTGATTCCCACTAAAGTGTATAATTGCATAAATAAATAAGATTCCTTAGAGTAACTTCCTTAGGTTTAACTGCTATATTGAAAATACTATGCGGTCAACTTGCAGTGTAGTAAAATGTAAAGAATTATGACATTTTAAATCGTCCAAATACATCCGAGGTTGCTTTCAATGGAAAATAGCTAAGGTGTTCCGATCGCATCGATGTATGCATTTGAAAGACACTTAGAATACGAGCGTCAGCGTTCACGCTCCTGTTCTTGCTTTTCAATCACAATTTTACAACAGGTAAAATTGTTTCGCACTAGTCTGAATATGTATTTGCTTTGTCAGAACATCTGCGCATGTATTCCAAACAACAATTATGCAATGGCCAAGGTGTTGCGATAGCGTAGTATTCAATTGTAAACACAGGAACAGACGACCGTCGGCATTCGCCTCACGGCACTCTTGCTCTTGTTTTCCAATCAAATTTCAACAATATGTGTAACAGTTGGTTGCATATGTATTTGCTTTGTCAGAACATCTGCGCATATACGAAAATCAATAATTATGCACTCAAGCAACTTTTGGTTCATTCTATTCGATCAAACACAATTATACCATTCATTTTATAATTATATAAATATATTCTATTGAACTCCTAAATCGTTTTAGAGTGTTTGATATATATATACTAAATTGTTTAATAAGCTTATTGATTAGCCAACATATCGTGTATATATACTAGCAGTTTCACCATTTTCTCAAAAGACTATGAAGACCTTTAGTTTTAAGTAGACTGCCCTATTACGGGTGAATTAACGGTGAGAGCAATACATTTGTCACTTAAGCAATAAAGAAATAGCCGTAAGCAGTCTCTTTATTTTTTAAAACTAAATTTCCGAAACCGGTACGTGTAAAGTGCTTAAAAATTGACTGGTACGTGCGGTGACTGCACGTGTTTTAGAAAAAAAATCCTTATATAGAATAAGAAACAGTTCTTGTTGTTTGTTTCAATATGCATATTAAGGCACAAATTTTTTCTTCGTTATCTTTCATATAATAGCTCAAGCAGGATGAATACAATACTTTTGATCAAAGACAGTCCGACAAATGGATTGCCAACAACAAAGAATTTTCTGTTCTATAATGTTGCTTTGAAGGATGTTAAAGCTAAGTCCTATTTGTTCGTAAATATGGACAGTTTACTACAAGGACTACCCAATTACACCTTACAGCTCAAGTTCAATATATTTTTGTTTAATCTGAGTTGTTGAGAATATTGTTGAGGTAACATAACTTTGGTTCCGACTAGTTTCCTTACATTTGCGTAAATCTACCATTTGCAGCAGTATTTCGTGGTCACTCAAGCGTTGGACTCTGTCTGCGGTATTCTTGTCGGCTGGGCGTTGCAATCGTTTATACAGTCATTGAAAACCCATGTTAAGAGGAAAGTGTTTTTTCCTCGTTTTGTTCCTTCTAATTGCGAGGCAGCTGATATAATACTAAATTACTGCTTGTGGTTATCTTACCTTAGAGCCCTGTACAGCGGCGGTTCAATCATTGTTAGACTATATTATGTACTAGCGTATCCGGGGGAAGAACACAATATGGTATATTGTAAGGAATACATTAATTTTATTCTGAAGAAAATAGATGTAAATTCGACCTTGACATGTCAATAGTTATCACGTTTTCAGAGGACATTCACACAATATTATACATCTATAAATATGCTTAAGCTTCAGGATATAATGTTTTCTTATTTCAAACGCTCTTTATACAAAGACAGCGAGGTTTCTAACTATATTAACAATCTTTGACATGAACAGTTCAATGGTTTTAAACATGCTGGGATTTCTACAATAATATCAGGCAGGTATCTTTGCCTCATTTCGGAATGCAAATTGCATTCATAAAGGAAGATAAACTCATCTTCTAACATAATACATGATGGACTTGTCCTATCACCAATATCTGTATTATGCCATCTCTCAGTTTCGATTCTAAGCCTATGTGATGATAATCTCAATTTGTTGACGGCATATGAATACTTTTCAATATTAACACATTTCAAATAGAATTGGAAATCAAATGGAAAAATATATAGAATAAGGCCCTAGACGAATCGTTTAGCCTACCATGGACATTTTGGACAAAGTTATCTGTTAGTCTTTGTTTATTTGGTAGCAAAAATAGGATTATCTCCAACATTTTGTGATAACCAAACATGATAGAATCCAAATGAATTAAAAACAGATTTTACTTGTCTAGCACAGTTATTTTTATAGGACGAATTTTAATATCATCTAACATAAGTTCAAAGACAAGATTAATGTATTTGTGTTCCGGCGAACAAATTACTTTAAACTAGTACTTAATCATGTTTTAATGCACTTAACCTCATAATATCTAGTCTTACTGTTTCTAATAAGATACTAGATATGTACTAGTTTTACTGAAAGTATATTTTTGATAAATTGCGTATGTATTCGTTCTATATGATTTTTTTATGGAGCCCCATATTTCAGACATATACAACACAATTGGCTAAAAACGTTTGTCAAAGAGTTCAATTGTATGATCAGGAGTAATATTAAATATTTTCTTAAAGTGTATATTTCCTTTCACGCTTGCTCAGGTAGTGCTTTTGTGGCCTGCATAGAAGATATTCCTGTTGGTAAAAACTATCCCTAAGTAAATATATTAACAATTTCAATGGCGGTACGATCATATAAAATTTCTAATGCTCTTGGTAATCGTCCGCCTTTTCTGACAATTATTTATATTAACCTTAAGCATCCATTGTTTGTAGTAATCGCAATATTATATTGAAGTTCCTCTGCAGAATTGGCAAAAATACAATATCATCTGCGCCATGAGTTAGAAAAAAATAACCAAGTATCGACTAAAGGCTTCTTTCAGGTAAAGTACCTCATCTAATCATTAATGTAAAGAGAAAACAAAATTGGAGAAAGGCATTCGACCTGCCTTAACCCAAGATGACTTTCGGGTATTGCACCTATATCATTTTGAAGCTTAACTATTGTAAATACATGGTTATACATTGACTTTATAACATTAAAAAGTCTACCATTTATACCTAGTCTATATGTCTTAAACCAAAGGTTTTCCCTTATAACATAGTCAAATGCTTTAGTAAAATCAATAAATGTGCAGAATGATTGCTACCTTGGTAGGCAAAATGTGTAATTAGTCCATGCAAGGCAAATATATTGTCAGTCGTTCACATCTTATCTAGGCCTAAAGCCTGCCTGAGTGTCCAAATGAAATGTTCATTTTTAATATATACAGAACAGAATGTTTATTTAACGTAATCGTATACGGCTCATCGTTTGAAACACACAAAAATACTAAATGTTGCATGCATCAAAGAACAAAATGAATAATTTTGCAAGATATTGTTTATACAGTGACAAAATAAAGCTTATTTAACAATGCTGTATGTGAGGATGTCTCTATAGGAGATTTAATATATTTAAGTGTATTATTTTAAAAACTTTGGTACAGAAAATAGCTGTTCTTATTTACAGTGGTTAATCATCAGAATTAAGTAATGATATAAATTTTATTATTTAATTTCTGACATAAAACCTAGAAAAATAAGTCTGTCGTATAATATTATACATCAAGCACTAAAACAAATTTAAATTCATCTTCAATATCGTTTTAACTACATAGTGTTCATTTCCGACCTTGTCTATGAATATTGTTATATCTTCCAAGTTCAATATTTGAATTATTGGCGGATATTCTGAGTTAAGCTAAAATCTTTCTTTATTTGAAAATTTCCAGTAAAACTTTGTAAGTTGACGTTTTGAACATTTACTTCATTTCGTTACACAAATACAAGAATGCATGTGTTTCAATGGTAACACGCCAACCTGCTATATACACATCTCGCAATCTGTCTCTGAGCATGGGCACAAATAGGGACCGGTGCACGAATATAAACACACTCTGGAAATTGCCATTTGTCCGCAAACCAAGATGACCCAAAGATATGTTTTTACTTTAGCGGCCCAGTTTAGACTTTGTGGGTTATCGTGTAGTTACCGGTATTGCTAGGTTAAAGTTGCCCTTCTGAGAATACAATATGGTACAATTATGCATAAATCACACCATGTGATGGCACACTTTGGAAGAAGGCTGTTAGTGCATCACTGGCAAGTGATTTCTGAATCCGCTGCTCGTTAATTGATATGGTTTTTTGAACAGGGTTGTTTTCAACCCTGTTCAGTGTAGCCACAAACTCGACACTCACAACATAAAATTCCTATTCATAGTAACAAATGTCGCCTGCCGATTTACCACCAAAAATATAGTTTGAGAAAGTGCAGACTATATAAATTTCCAATAACCAAGGTAGATTTGACAAAGCAAGAATCAATCATAACGCAATATCTATTTAAATCATTTAATCTGTTGAACTTAGATAAAGATAACATTAAAGTAGTATCCCTGCCCCAAAAAATGAATAAACATTTAAACGTAAACAAAGAATTTCTATCCACTCAAAGCTCATCATTCAATCACGTGACACAATGATGAAGCCAAGTGAATTTACAGTCGAAGAGAGATAATCCTGTAATGAGATAATGCAGTAAGTTAATCAGATTTATCTCCCTTGCCTTTGGAGAGGCGGGAAATCTCAAGCTTGATTGATTGTCGTGCACAGTTGAAGTCTACAGAGATGTTTGTTTTACTTTGTTTTAGAAAACTTGATTGTTTTACTTGGAATCTGATGTTCTGATGGTTTGAATTGATTTGCATTTGTAGTTTTTTGTGTTTGTCTTGGGTTAGCAATGGATTGGAATGATAATTATTTCATTCAGCTGCATTTATTTAGTTTTGTCATGTATTTTCACGACATCAGCAGATTTTGTATTTACAACGAGAATGGCAGTTCCGTGATATTCTTTTAGCCTCTTTCCATATACTAATATGTATACAAATATGTGGGTTTGGTTACAGATGATAACATCCATGGATAACAGAAGTCACTATTGGAGTACGAGGGAGTAGGAGTGTTTGATTCCATAAATCAGTAAGTTCCATGTCAATGTTTTGTTTTATGATGTACTGTGTTGTTGTTGTTGTAAACGTTTGTATTATATGTGTGTTTTATATGCTTGAGCCATTTAATTTAATCTCCCACTGCACACGATTAAATCATACAAGATATTAGACTGTTTACGATGTTAACTTATAAACATGTTATTATTCATTATCTTATGATTGTTTATATTTATATTTTCAGGACGCTCCGATATTATATCTACATTCGATAATGTTGAATATAGAGATATTGAAGAACACTGTGTTTGTTGTTTGGACTATCAAACTGCTACATATGGTAACCTGGACATATAGACCCACCCTCGCTTAGGAATTGCAAATGTATTCCCATCTTTAAACCTGGAATGACCTAGAAAAGGTCTCATTGAACTCAATGATCACACAGTTTCCCTGCTAAAAACATCACGCGATAGCCCACGTGGGAATAACAAACGCACTCATGACAGGCATGTACTAAAGCGCTGACGAGCTACCTGACGATATAGAAATAGAAGAGAGTTGCTGACCATATAGACAATGAAGGAAAAAGAGTTTTTAAATTAAAGATTTTATGCTAACTTTATTTTATATATATATATACATATATATATATATATATATATATATATATATATATATATATATATATATATATATATATATATATATATATATATATATATATATATATATACACTTTTTATAGTGTACGTATAGACGGATGTTTGTGCATTTATTTTTGAAAATGGAATTTTATTGAAATGAACCAAATTCTATTTTTGCTGGTTAGGTGTAAATATGAGAAAATATCGAGGATTTAATAACATTTTTAGGTGTTTCATCTACAATTGTTTGAAATCAATTATTTAAATTTTCATCATTTTAATTAAGAAACTATTTCTCTTTAATCTGTTGTATTTTCGAAGTTGTTTTGTGAATAACAAGGCAAACATATGCAAACTCTTTCTAATGAGTAAAGTTTGTGATTATTATATATATACTCATATGGAACACCATATGATTGAGTTCTGCTTGGATTGGTTACATTCTCCATCCTTGTTTGCCTTCTTACACATTAATTTTATTGTCATTAAAATATTAATTTTTCATTTACCATCATGCTTCAATAAAACTGGGGCGACCCATGTGGTTGTTTTACACGGGGACTCTTAGATTCACTGTGCAACATATCAGCACCTTATTAATACACACATGATCGTGAATCATAATGGTGAAAACCCGTATAAAACCCTGTTCATGCAGTGCTATCAGCGCTTTGATTATAGTCGCTATCTCCACAGCGTCCCTACGTGGTTTTAAGTACAGCAAACTACTATATATAATGTTTGTTCTAGCTTGGACCGTCATAATTCAGCCGTTTGCAAATATCAAACTTAAGACTGACTTGTGATTTTCAACGTGTTCGGGTAGCGCGTACTATTAAGAAAATCTTAAAAATAGTTTAAAATGCGGACGAAATAAATGCGGAAGGATGTTCAGTTTAATAAAAAAGATGTATTGTGCCTTTACTATGGTACTAATAAGTTAATAACAATTTATCTGCGCATGTGTAGCAAATCCATAACATATTTCTAATATATTTGTCCGAGACAACCGATCTACATAAATGTATAGCTTGTCAGGGTAGACAGCTATTGACATGAAACTTTATAGTCAGTTTACAGGTTAGTTAAGCCTTCATGATGGCTAATATAACGTATTGCATAGTTAACAACATAATTTCAAGCACTAATTATTTATAGTATTTTATTACGGCCACCTCATAATTTCTAAAGACGTAATCAAACGAAATGTAATTAGATACTATATGCAACGTGCACTCAAGACAAAATGCAATATGCAATAAAAACAGCTGCATTAATCATTAACAGAAACATTTGAAAAACAACAACATTTCTATAGTAATCTTTATGTTATTTTGATATATAATGACCATTAAGAAAACCGGAAGGATGCACGAATACACGGACGAGTGGACACTCAGACAATCTGTACGACTTCAAAGTTCCCACATCCGGGGGCAAAAAGGGAAGTTAAAATTCGTATAAACATAAACATTTACTCCACGGCCAATTACATTATACACCATCTAAATTATATAATCGGAGCAACAGTGCGAACAACACTAATTATATTAGCCCTAAATATGCCTTTCAAACATGTGATATAATATCTACAATTGTACACGTGAATACACGTGAATACATAAAAATATCACTTACAGAGACCCCGAATATATGTTATACGTTCGAGACCCTGTTCTAGCCACTACAACATAGCTACACTACTGATAATACGAAGCATGTTTCTTTCCGCAGAAAAAAGCGCAATAACACGACTTCTTGAAATACTAAGCTTTTTGTTTTTGTTCGCACAAGCAGAGTTATGGCCAAATGCTGGAGTTACCAGGCCATGACACGACTGCTGGAGATACGAAGCTATGACACGACTGCTGGAGAGACGAAGCCGTGACACGAATGCTGGAGATACGAAGCTATGACACGATTGCTGAAGAGACGAAGCAGTAACACGCCTACTGGAGAGGCGAAACCATGACACGGTTGCTGGAGAGACGAAGCCATGACATTAATGCTTGAGAGAGGAAACCATGCCAAGATCGCTGGAGAGACAAGACAATGACACGACTTGGGGAAAGACAAGGCCATAGCACGACTGATGGAGGTACGAGTTCATGGCACGACTGCCGGAGAAACAAAGCTTTGACACGATTACTGGAATAAGAGAACAATGACACGACTGATCTAGATACGAAGCCATAACAGGACTGCTGCAGATACAAATCAATGAGGAATGTGTGCTTTTGTATGTTTATGTTTTTGTGACTTTGGCTCTTGACTGTTATTTCTTACCTCTGTGCCAATAAACAGGATTAAACTGTTTCACATTGGCTTGTCCCTGTTGTTTCATTGTATATTATATGTGATAGAATGGTTGATCAATGCATCATTCCAATTTAAAATCTTATTACCCACGCAAACGTAGTGATGTTATTGACAAACTTGTACATTTTTACAATAGTAATCATATAAAACCCATTTCCTTTCTTACGAGCCGTTACAAGAATCATTCCGCATTTTTTCGTGAAATTATACATATACAAGCAGGTGTTCGATGACGTATAAAAAAGCATTGCCTTTTTTCAAAAGAATGATTTTATAACGTTCTCAGATACTAGATTTATACTTTTAGTTTTTCGTTTGTTCGAATTAAATGCGTTTTTTATCAGATTATTCCGTTTAGACCATATGACAGCAAATATTACTGTTTAATTGAGAAACTAACCACCACATTATTTTGGATGTCTTATATGTAAAAGTGTGAGTGGTATTTTTCGGCAACACTTTTTTGCTCCATATCTTCTAGAAGTGGATCAGATATTTTAAACGTCAGCCATCTGGCAACCATCAATTAGAAAGTATGTATTTTTGGTATTTATCCTCGAAAACTCTTTTGTCTTAAAAAAATAACCATGAATTGTTTTATTTTAATTCCTCCAAAACCTCATTACCAGCCATGCGTTCATTTTTTTTGCCTCCGAAAACCATGAATTTATCTCCCTCATTGTTTTCTTGGTTTAGTGATATTTGTAGTATTACATTATCTTCTAGTTTTTGATAATCATTTAAAGTTGATATTTTTAAAACAAAGATGAACAATTGAAAGTTAATCCATCTGAATCAAATTTCATCATTCAATATCAATATATATTTGTAAAATGTTTGAATGAAAAAAGAAGAAACATTACCAAAATAAAACAGTCAATCTGTCTCTTGTAAGACCTAAGCGCGACATTTGTATGTAGGTGTATCTACAATAATCCTAGCCCACTACAATTCCTGCGCCATGGAACCACTACACTTTCTTTTACGTATCATAATTACTGTTTATTTAAAGACGCATTGGCGGAAAGGGCGTCTGGCAACCACCAATAAGTAAGTGTGTATTTAACAATACTTCTGATCACGTACGGTTCGATTTTATTAGTTTAACCACACAAATTGTGTCCAAGGTGTGTGAGGCAATTCATGATCATCAATGTCAATCAGAGCACCTCGGCCATTTCCATTGAAAACAAGAAGTAGTTCAATGAAGAGTTAAAGATAATAATGATAATAATTAAGTATATTGTTTAAACGTTTTATATGTATTTTTAAGTTGAAGCGTATTATTGCTAGATAATTTATATTTCTAAGAGTAGAGTTCTAAGGTTAAACTGCTAATTGAAATTACTATACGATCTACTTGCAGTGTAGTTAAATGTAAAGATTTCTGACAGAGTAAACCGTCCATATATATTTCAGGATGTTTTCAACTTAAAATGGGAAATGGTGGCGTTGTGCAAAAACTAATATATTGGCCATTACACATACATCGTTCAAGATATCCAAATCATGTTTAGCACGGCCCTTATTCGACTGAAAACACACCAACAAATGAACGTCAGTATTCACCCAACGACGCTCTGGTGCTTTCTTTCCAATCACATTTTAATATCAAAACGGATAAACACTACGCTGCGTATTTATTTTCTTTGTGAGAACATCTGAAAGAGTACGCAAAACAACAATTATGCACTCATGCAACTTTTGGGTTCATTTCATTCGAACAAACACAACATTGTCCGTTCCAGCCATTCAATAATTATATAGGAATACCTTTTTGAACTCCTAAATCGTTGAAGCGTGTTTGATTTCTTTAATATATTTTTGAGTAAGCTTATTGATTAGTCAACATATTGTTAATATAAACTAGTAGTTTCAGCACTTTCTCAAAAGACCATGGAGACCCTACGTTTTAAGTAGACTGTCTTATTACGGGAGAATGTCGACCGGTGCGAGCAAATTACTTTGTCACTTACGCAGTAAAGAACTAGCAGTAAGCGCAATTTATCTCTTTATTTTCCATTACTAAATTTCCGAAACCGGTACGTGTGAAGTGCATACAAATTGGTTGTTACGTGCGGTGACTGCACGTGTTTGGAAAATAAATCCTTTTAAAGAATAAGAAACAAGTTTCTTCTTTGTTTCAATAGGCATTTTAAAGATGCAGTCTTACTCTCAAATAAGATTTACCACAATTAATACAATTGTTTTAATATACTATAGAGGATAAATAAATGTCGAAATCATTGGTTCTTATGAAGGGTACCGAGTTTAATTTGAAAGAAAGATGCAACAATCATGGTTTTCTACCTTATGAGACGATATCATATCACAGTAAACCTTTTAACACTCACCAATCATTTAATATTTTTGCGTTTTCAGCTATTAAATACACGATTAGAATATTTCTATTAGTAGTTAATATTTTCCATATATGCATTAATTAGTAAGAAGTCCAAGATTGATCACTAAGATTATTTTTTTGTTATTATACATCTGTTTATATTTATTTTGAATAAAAGTGTAACTTTAAGGCACAAAATTATACTTTGTAATCTTTGATATGCTAGCTCAAGCACTATAAATACAAGTTTGTCCTAGACAATCCTACAGTTGTATTGTTAACAACCCCAGTGGGTGGACATTGCTAGAAATGTTGTATTCAAACAATAAATTGGCGTTCAAAAACACTTTGTAC
This sequence comes from Mya arenaria, assembly GCF_026914265.1. Lineage (NCBI taxonomy): Eukaryota > Metazoa > Mollusca > Bivalvia > Myida > Myidae > Mya > Mya arenaria. The sequence continues at coordinate 4,972,373 of NC_069126.1, forward strand.
CATTTATGCTATATATGCTATATATAGCTAAATTTTTATGATAATTATGTTGTTTTATGTTGCATAATGTTGCTTTGAACGATGTTAAAACTTAGAACTGTTTTTTTTTTCGTAAATATACAAAAACAAACTACAAGGACAACCCAAATACAGCTCAAGTTCAATATACTTTTGTTCAATTTGAGTGCTTTAGATTATTGTTCAGGTAACATGACTTTGGTTCCGACTTGTTTCTAAAAGAAAACATTCGCGTAAATTTCATCTGTAGCGGTAATTGACCATCACTCGATCGTTGGACTCTGTCTGCGGTATTCATGTACTATAGGCTGGACATTGTAATCGTTAAGACAGTCATTAAAAAACCATGTTATGAGTCAAGTGGGTTTTTTTCCTCGTTTTGTTCCTTCTAATTGCAAGGCAGCTGATATTATACCAACTTACTGCTAAATTGTACCCCTAACTTGTCTCAGAGCCCTGTAGAGCGGTCCAATCATTGTTAGACTATGTGTACTAGCGTATCCAGGGATGGCAGAACAGGCCTTTAATTTTACAAATGAACGTTTCTTGTCAATATGAACAGAACATAATCATTATTAATAAAATAAACTTAAGCGTAAAAAGCTTTTGAAACGCAAAACAAATATAAATACCAAATGTTGCATGCAAGAAGGAACAAAATGAGGTATTTTGCAATATTTTTTGTACTAAGTTATAAACGGTACTGTATGTTTGGATGTTTTTATGGGAGATGTTATATATTTAAGTGTCTTATTTTAATATCTAGCTTTGGCACAGATAATAGCTATTCTTTTTCACAAAGACTTATTATCAGGATTTGATATAAATTGTATCATACTTAGATTTCTGACACAATATCTAGGAATATTATTCCTTTGAACAAACTAAAGGAAAATGAAATGCATCTTCAATATCGTTTGTACTACAAGGTCTTCATTTCTTATCTTGTCTATGGATATTGTTATATGTCTACCAATTTCAATATTTAAATTATGGGAGGTGTCAATCTGAGTTTAGCTCAACTAGATATTTCTATTTTTAAATTGTCCGATAAAACAATGTAAGTTGACAATTACCTTATACATATACAAGGATGGAACTGTTTAAATGATAGCACGCAAACCTGTAATACATACATCTCGTAATCTGTCTCTGAGCATGAGGACAATGGCGCGATTATAAACAGACTCCAGAAAAAGCCATACGTCCGCTAACCCGGGTGACTGAAGAATGTTTTTTTTTACTTTAGCGGCCCAGTTTATACTTTATGGGTTATCCTGTTGCTCCCGGTATTGCTACTAGGCAGCAGATGGCAGTTACTCATCAGCAGTTGCAAGTGATGTCTGAATCTGGTCGTTGATATGGCTTTTATTGTCGCAATCAGAACAGTGTCTCTGTTTTCAGTGCAGTATTTTATAGCTACTTTATACTATGTTTATGTTTGGACCATCATACTTCCAACTGTTAGCACTGATGAAACATAATATTAAAAACTTGTGAATTCGAACGTGTCCGAAAAGAATGATACACTACTTGCTCATGCTTTCAAAACAAATCAGAATAAATAGTTTTAAAAGCAATCTAAATTTGGAATGATGTTCTGATTAATGAAAAAGAAATATATTGTGGTCGTTCTTTTATTAAAGGAAAATTTGGGTTTTGCATGAAACTAAGTACATTAGAATAGTACTAATTACGATTTATCTGCACGTGTGTAGCAAAACAGTAACTTATTTCTAGCAATGTTGTCCAAGGAAACCGATGTATGTAAATGTATAACTGGCCAGTGTAAAAAGCATGTTCACATGACAATTTATATGGAAATTAAAAGTCGTATAAACATAACCATTAACAACACGGCCAGATATATTTCTCACCTGCTAAATAATTGATGCAACAGTGATAAAGTGATAACACCTCAAAGTAACGACGATACAATCACATCACTAAATCTATTGGCCCAAAATATGCCTGTCAAAACTTTGATATAATATCTGCCATTGTACACGGGACTTCATAGGAATCTCGCTTAAATATATGTTATTTGTTCTATCTGCAGAAAGACAACTATTGGAGATATAAAAGCATATTTTCATCCGCAGTAATAGAGCTTTGACATAAATGCTGGAGATACGAAGCAATGACACGACTGCTGGAGAGACGAAGCAATGCCACGACTGCTACAGAGACGAAATCATGACATGACTGCTGGAGAGACAACGCCATGACAAGACTGCTGGAGAGACGAGCATTGATATGACTGCTGGAGAGACGAAGCTATGACACGAATGCTGGAAAGACGAAGACATGACACGGCTGCTGGAGAGACGAAGCCATTGCACGACTGCTGGAGAAACGAAGCAATGACACGACTGCTGGAGAGATGAAACCATGACACGACTGCTGGAGATACGAAGTCATGACATGACTGCTGGAGAGACAAGGCCATGACACGACTGCTGGAGAGACGAGGTCATGACACGACTGATTGAGAGACGAAACCATGACACGGCTGCTGGAGAGACGAAGTCGTGACATGACTGCTGGAGAGACAACGCCATGGCAAGACTGCTGGAGAGACGAGCATTGACATGACTGCTGGAGAGACGAAGCTATGACACGAATGCTGGAGAGACGAAGACATGACACGGCTGCTGGAGAGACGAAACCATTGCACGACTGCTGGAGAGACGAAGCAATGATACGACTGCTGGAGAGATGAAACCATGACACGACTGCTGGAGATACGAAGTCATGACATGACTGCTGGAGAGACAAGGCCATGACACGACTGCTGGAGAGACGATGTCATGACACGATTGCTGGAGAGACGAAGGCATGCCACGGATGCTGGAGAGATGAAATCATGATACGACTGCTCAATATACGAAGCCATGACACGACTGCTGAAGAGACGAAGCCCTGAAACGTCTGCTGGAGAGGCGAGGTCATGACACGATTGCTGGAGAGACGAAGGCATGCCACGGCTGCTGGAGAGACGAAGCCATTACACGACTGCTGAAGATACGAAGCCATGACACGACTGCTGAAGATACGAAGCCATGACATGACTGCTGGAGAGACAAGGCCAAGACATGACTGCTGTAGATACGAGGCCATCACACGACTGATGTAGATACGAAGCAATGACACGACTGCTGAAGAGACGAAGCCATTACACGACTGCTGGAGAGACGAGGTCATGACACGACTGATAGAGAGACGAAGCCATGAAACGACTGTTGGAGATATGAAGCCATGACACGACTGCTGAAGATACAAAACGATGACACCACTGCTAGAGTGACGAGGTCATGACACGACTGATGGAGGGAGATACGAGGCCATGACACGATTGCTGGAGATACGAAGCCATGACACGGCTATTGAAGATACGGAATTATGACACGACTGATTGAGATACGAAGCCCTGTCATGACTGCTGGAGATACGAAGCAATGACATGACTGCTGGAGAGACGAAGCCTTGACACGACTGCTGGACAGACGAAGCTATGACACGACTACAGGGAAGTCGACGCCATGGTTGGACTGCTAATGAGACGAGGTCATGACACGACTGCTGGAGAGACGAGGTCATGATATGACTGCTGGAGAAACAGAGCCTAACATGACTGCCGGAGATACGAAGCTTTGACACAACTGCAGGAAATACTAAGCCATCAAACGACTGTTGGAAAGACGAAGCCAAGACACGACTGATCAAGAGACGATGTCATGACACGACTGTTGGAGATACGAAGCTATAACACGACAGCTGGAGAAACGAAGCCATTACACGACTACTGGAAAAGAGAGCAATGATACGACTGCTGTAGATACGAAGGAATAACAAGACTGCTTTATATACAAATCAATGAGAGTGTTTTGTTTGTCTAAATTGTCTTATGACTTTGTGTTTCACTCGTGTCTGATATCAGTTACATTTAAGTCTCTAAACAGGGTTAAATGTCTGACTATTTGGATTGTCCCTTCTGTTTTATTGTATTATTAAATCTGATAAAATCCCTAATCATTTCATCAATATGACACACTGTCGCATTCGAAAAGATATGCATCCTAACATATACTAAAAACATAATAGATACCCGGTTCTAGTGTATACAAAGAAAATGTTCTATGCAGTGAGACAAATGAAGATATTACCAAACGGAAACGGCCAATGAAAGGGTTGATTCATTTTTATTAAATCCAATACAATATTTTCTTGACAAAAGTCTCGAGTCAATGTCAAATTATATCCTCACAGAAATTCGGGGATGTCTAGAATAGCATTACCTGTTTTAAAAAGTACGTTTTCTTAACGTACTCTGATACTAGGTATATAATTCCAGTTTTTCATGTCTACGTATGAAATCAACGAGCAAAATACTTGGGAGAACATTCGATTTTTACCATCTTGACAACAAATAAAAACTAATTTATTGTGAAAACTCATCTTCCTAACATAATGTTTGATGTCTTATATGTAAAAGTGTGCGTGTGTGTGTGGTAAATTCTCGGCAAAACCTTTCTGCTCTATATCTTCTGGAAGTGGAACAGATATTTTAGACGTCAGACGTCTGGCAACCATCAGTTAGAATGTAAGTATTTTTGGTTTTTATCCCCCAAAAAAAACGCGCATGTCGTGAAAATTAACCTTTCAATTGTTTTGTTATAATTCCTCCAAAACCTAATCATTACCAGCCTTCGTTCTTTTTTATCTCCCAAAACTATAGATTTATATTTCTGTTTTTTCGTTCTGTCCCTTTTCCGTTTTATATTATCTTCTAATTGTTTATAATCATTTCAAGTTGCTATTTTGTAAATAAATTGGTAAACATAACTCAGAGACGCCATCTGAATAAAATACTTATATGTAAAGATATGTACGTCCATACATCATTCAATACCACGATATATTAATTTGTAAAATAAGTAAATGAAAAAAAGATTAAAAAAAAACATAAAAAAAAATAAAATAATCTCTCACTTGTGAGCTCTTAGCGCATTCATTGTATGTAGGTGTATCGAGGATGGTGCTAGCAGACTACAAATGTTTGCGTCACGAAACCACTCTCATTTACTTCTCATAATTAACGTTTATTCATAGACGCATTGACGAAAAGGGGCGTCGGGCAACTGTCAATTTGTTAATGTGTATCAAACAACTGAACTCAGCTCAATATTCTTTATTATATCACAGTTTACATTTAAGTAAACGCATGTGAAAACTACATGTGAACACAGCTATAAAGAGGTGGGTTAATGGCGGCTTCACAACAGGTTTGAAGTTTTTCATTATACAAAACAAATATAATTAGTTAGTAAGGGGATTGTGGTTCGTTCAAATAGTTTTTTTTAAACAAAACAAATTCACGTGTTTGCACTAAGATGAAATATAATCGATACAGTAATGAGATATGAAAAAAAAAATATTTCACACATGATCAGATTCGTAAAAAGTGATCAACTAAGATTTTAACAAAAATTATTTCTTAAAGTATCCGGTTTCTTACAATTCAAAACTTCACTCAAATTCAAGACATTAGGCTTTGAGTAAAAACGACAATCTATGATTTTTTTCCGGATGGGATCAAAAGGTGGACATAAAAGTTAATAGTGCAGTTCTGCACAGATAGTGTTAAGATTACAAAAACAACACTTTTTATTGACATGTGGTACAGCACCCTGTCTCCATGTACCGATTTCGACAGGAAGTTTATAGTTACTAGTACGGAAATGCAGAAATGTAAAACGTAGATATTTGTGTAAGATATTGAGTTACTCTTCAAGTTTTACATCGGACTAAAACAGATATACATTCTAACCTTAACGAAATACTAGTATATGAAAAACTACAAAAACAAACTCAGTAGCCAAAAGTTTAAACATAAATCCAGTTTAATGACACTGGGTAAACGCCAAAAAAATCACAACCAAGAAACATGGAGCAACAAGTTCATTAACATGTTCTGCAGATATTCTTGTTTGGATAAGGCCTAAAAAAATTAATTGTGTTCGGGTCACCCGACCCTACCTGGAAAATATCGCCGATCCTACTGTTGTTGTTTTTGGTGCGACTTGCGAAAAAACCCACTCCAGAACGTCGGGAATTTAAGCTCATAACACCAAAGATGAGTTTCGAAGATGTAGAGATAATGTTTTTGTTCGAGCCGGGATCTGTATCCGAGATTGACATGTCAACATCCGACAAAGGGCCTTGGACCCGTTTGTATGAAGAACAGCTGTACGATATTCCTGTCGTACAATTAATCGGGAAATTCTCGGAGGTATATACAATGGAACAAAATGTCTCTTGATAATAGTATAAGTTTTCTCACACATAAGATTGAATGCCGGTCTAATTTTAATTTACCCCACCAACCACTGCAGGACAAGGCATGCTCCTTTTCACTTGTCATGTTGTCAGATGCAATCATAAAAAAAAAATAGTTTAAATAAAATAGCAGCATGGCAAACATACTACTAGAATAGAAAGGAAATATAAAATACTGGGAGTTCTGACATTGGCTGGTGCCTGACAAAATGTTACTTTCTTTTCAACTGGGACTGAAACCTGGGTATGTTGACATTTGTACAGTGTATAAAATATTCCTAACTTTACTTCTTGGAGAATGGCAGAGAAAGTTTTTTGAGATGCTGAAGCAGGTCAGTATTGTCACATTTAATTATCAATATGTTTTGCTTTCGGAAGGTGTGTGACGAATGACAACAAAACTGGCAATGACACACCACCTAACTGCAGCGATGCTCAGCAATGTCCTGGTATAACTGAAATTCTGTAGAAAAAGAACAAAAACAAAGCAAACAAACCTGTACCAAACTAAAAACAAAAAAAAAAAACAAATCCCTACCTAACCTATCTATTCTTGGGGGCCATGTTACCCGAACCACACAATTTATTTTTTTAGTCCTAAGCCAAACGTAGTAATAACATTTTTAATCAAGTATTGACTTGATGTAATTGGCCCAAACTGTTATGTTACATGTATTTATAGTTCACGAAACTTATTTTCGAGTCATAGGATGAAACGAGTTTACTCTTTTTTTAAATATGATGTTTTTTTTTTCTCATTTATTTTCACATAGAGTAGTAATAACACATTATCTTCATCTTTATATAATATAACCTTCTATGCATTTTCTATCAGTATGGTAAAGCTCACACACACACACACACACACACACGCACACACATACACACACACACACACACACACGCACACGCACACGCACACACGCACGCACGCACGCACGCACGCACGCACGCACGCACACACACACACACACACACACACACACACACACACACACACACAACAGTGATGTCCCCTACACTAAGATATGCATACAAGTAAAAACTACAATAGAGATTTAATTTTTGTTAAATAATTCAACAAAAACATACATTACGAAAATAAAATATAAAAAAAGAATCGTTATGGCTATTTGTGTCATTTACTGATTATGTAGTTTCAGTATTTCCCACTTTTTATTGTGGGCTTCGTACTTATCGTTTTGTAAAGCAATTTGCTCTTCTATTTTAATCCTTAATTTAAGATACATCATATATGCATTAAATGATAGATGTCTATTGTTGCACTTGGTTGAGTTTATATAAAATTTCATTAAAACAATAAGGAAGTTGCAAACATTACTATATTTGTTTTTACATACTAATCCCAATAAAGCCTCACGTTTATTGATTACGATGTTAATTGTTGTTGAGGCAATAAAATTATTTAATTTGTTCCACAACTGTTGTGTTTCATGGCACTCCCAATATAGATGTTCTATGGATTCGACACCTGAATGGCAAAATGAGCACAATGTACAATCGACAAGTTTGTACTTAAAAAGTAATGTATTTGTTGGTATTATTCTCAAAAGGAACTTGTAATAAAAACTACGTAAGGTGCTGTCTATTGTTGATTTGTATATATTACTATAAATTTGTTTCCATTCCATATGTTCATTTTCGCTTGCTAAAGTTTCTGTCCATTTTAGTTCTGAAGTTGGTGTTAATGTTGTTTGAAGTAATATTAAGTAAAGAAAATTGTTTGATTGCTTTGATTGTACAACTTTTTCTTTGAATGATGTGTTGTTAGTGTGGCTAATTCCATCTTTAGTAAGCTGTATTCTCGTTTCCATCGGGATTGATTTAATGAGGGGTTGGTATCTTATGAAATCGGAACTTTGTATGCCGTATAAATATTCAATTTGATTAAAATTGTAAAATTTATTCGTTCTATAATCAAAAATGTGCTCAAAGTACTTTATGCCTTTTTCATACCATTTTTTATAGAATATAGTGTTTCCTATATTACGAACATTTTTGTTATTCCAGATCACTGTTTTGGCAATTTTGATTTTATTAGAGTCGTGTATTTGTTTTATTTTGTTCCATGATTGGAGAACATCATTCAAAAATGTGCCGTTTTTTGACACTTTATTAATAAAACACTTATCCATTTCACTTTCAAATATAAGATTATTTCCATACATTTTCATTTTTTTGTGAAAAAATAATTTCCATTGACTTTTATTAGTGTCATCCAGGTATCTTTTAACCCAAACAGCTTTTAAAGAGTCAATGAAAGCTGCAATATTTGTAAGTTTAAGTCCACCCTTTTCATAGTTTTGATACAAAATATTTCTTTTTATTTTTTCTGGCTTACCATCCCACAGGAATTTGAAAATGGCTTTTTTATAATTTGTTCAACACATTGTTTGCTTGGATTCGATAAAACTGTAAATGGGTATATTAATTTTGGTAGAGCATACGTTTTCACAACTGTTACTTTACCCATTAACGTTAATTTCCTATGTTCCCATTGTTTCAGTGTTTTATGAAACTCAACAAGCTTTTTGTTGGTATTTTTGTCAATTGTTAGTTGTTTATTGTTGTAAAAGGTAATACCTAATGCTGTTGCGCATTCTGATGTCCATATAAATGGTTTAGATCTGCAATATTGTATTGCTGTTGTTTTTAGCGTACCAACTCTTAGAATTATGGATTTGTTTGTGTTCAGGTTTAGACCTGAACATTTTGAAAAATGTTCTAATGATTTGATCAAGGATTCAAAAGAATGTTCTGAACCATCATTAAAATAAGTTGCATCATCAGCGAAAAGTGATTGTTTAATTTCCACGTTATCTACATTTATTCCCTTAATATCAGGGTTTTGCTTGATATAACTTGATAGTATTTGTAGGCACAGGATAAATAAAATTGAAGAAAGTGGACAGCCTTGTCGTACTCCTCTTTCAATTGTAAATGCTTCCGACATATGACCATTATTTATAATTATACTTTGTATATCTCTATAGAATAGTTTAATCCATTGTACGATATCGGTGCCAAAGTTAAAACTTTTAAGGCTATCAAATATAAAAGAGTGATCAATACTATCAAAAGCTTTTTGAAAGTCGGCAAAGAATAAGAGCCCAGGCTTGTTTTCAAGATATTGCATGACCTCAATAATAAGTCGAATATTTTCGCAAATGTATCTACCCTTGATAAAACCCGTTTGCTCAGGGTCAATAATTTTTGGCAAAATTTGTTTTATTCTATTTGATATTGCTTTCGTTGCTATTTTGTAGTCAATGTTTAGTAAACTGATTGGTCTCCAATTTGATAGGTTTTCTAAATCTTTGTCAGGTTTTGGAATAAGGGAAATTATACCCTGTTTTTTGGAGCGGTGTCAAATGACCTTTATGAAAGGAGAAATTTAAGGAGTTAATTAAAGCATTCTTAATGTCATTCCAAAACATCTTATAAAATTCCGTAGTTAGACCATCTGAGCCGGGACTTTTATTATTGTTCATGTTTTTTTAATGCATTTCCGCATTCATGTATTGAAAGTAGGCCTTCGCATGAGTTGCTATCAATTTCAGAAAGCTTGTTGTTAACAGAATTAAGAAATAGGTTCCTCATGTCTTCTTCTAGGTCTGTGCTTTTACTATAAAGTTTCTTGTAAAATTTGACTTCTTCTTGTAGTGTATTTTTAACCCCTACCACCATTTCATTGTTTACTTTTAGTTTGTATACTGTTTTCTTCTCTGCGTGTTTTTTTTTCAAGACTTGCAAAATATTTGGTATTTTTTTCATTATTTTCAACATGCATCGCTTTCGATCTTAAAATACTTCCATTTATATGTCTAGTTCGGATTTCATCAAGGAGTTGTTTCTTTTGTACTAGTGCTTGCGTTAGGTTATCAATAGAGTCAGGGATGTTATTATTTAGTTGTGATTCAATACATTCTATTTCATTTATTAACTTTTCCTCCTCTGTTTTTAGTAAATGTTTTTTATGTGAAGCATATTTTATTGTTTCATTTCTAATCGAACCTTTTATTATTTCCCATAATGTGTTTGGGTTTGCATCGTTATTAAAATCTATCGTTTCTTGGATACATTCTTTTATCTTGGACTGATATTCTCTGTCCAGAAGGAGAGAGTTGTTTAATTTAAAATACCCCGGACCTCTTTTCGCCTTTAAATTATCTATTGTAAATTGTATTAAAGAATGATCGGTTTTAAATCCTGGTTTTATAGTACTACTTTTTACGTAATTTAATAGATTGTCTGATATTAAAAAGTAATCTAATCTACAGTGTATGTGAGGTTTATTATTCGAGTGCCACGTATATTGCATTTTTGACGGATGTAGCAATCGCCATATATCGACTAATTGGCAAGTGTTGATTATACTATTAATATCGTCTCTACATTTTTGGTGTGTGTCCATTTTGCCGTTCTTTTTATCTAGTGTATGGTCTAAAATCGTATTAAAATCGCCACCGATAATAAACGTTTTTTCGTCATTTCCAAGCAGAAACTCATGTAAGGCTTTAAATATTTCCGGGTCATCTTTGTTAGGCCCATAAATATTTATTAAAGTTAATTCATCTTCATTCAATTTAATATCTAGTGCAATAATTCTACCTTCTTTAATTTCAGTATATTGTTGAGTTTCTATATTAGCGTTTGGATTTATAAAAATTGACACTCCTTTACAATTTGTACTATTCCCGCTAAAAATACAAGGTCCGTTCCATTCTTCCTTCCATTTTGAAAATACTTTTTGTGAGCAATGCACTTCTTGCAGCAATATAATATCATAGTTTTTACTTTTTAACCACTCAAATACTTGTTTACGTTTACCGGTGTTGCCTAAGCCCCGAACATTTAATGATACTATTTGTGTTTCCATTTAGCGAACTTGAGAATAACTACGACACAACTTAGCCATAACAAAGAAAGTACTGAATTGTATAAAATATGCGACATTTGCAAAAAACAAAACAATTGAACTTCGTTCATGATTCTGATGAACTTGTATAAGTTAATGCATTTTGGGGTATATGAGTCACGGCTATATCTAAAATAAAAGGGCGATGTATAATGATTTGCTAATTCAAATACAAAAAGTGAAAAAATAAGCTTAGCAAATTTGTACAATACATTCATCAAACATTTTGACACATAACTAAATAAAAAAAAAATAGTGATGAAACACTTTAGTAACCAGTGATTCATAACATTGTGTATGATATATACACATTTTCATACACTTACATATACATACACGCATGCACAAACTTCTGTTTAAGTTTTTAAACCCATCTTACACACATTACATGTTTACCTGTTATAAAAGTTTTGAATATGATTGATCTAGCCTTAAAATTATGCTGTATGAAAACAAATACACTTAATACAGTTTTGATTTAGTTAGGTTTATCTATTAAGCCTGTTCATTTGAGCGGTGCGTATAAAAAGGATACACAATGCCTAGTGAACATGAAAATCTGCACTTTAAACAAAATATCAACAACAAAGCAATTTCATTCTCTATACACTATAAGATTGATATATTTGTATTTCTATTTCCTGTATAATGTTACTTTAAATAGTATACACTATAATGGGAAACAATATCTTAAGAAGTTACACAATTTGTTCTGTAAACTATTATCCTAAATACAAATTATTTTAAGTTGTTTTAGAGAATGATGCTATCTGTGTTTGATTATGAGATATAATTGATCGACATGTAAAATCACGTTAAGGTTTCTAATTTATACTTAGAAAAAAATCACGTTAAGGTTTCTAATTTATATTTAGAAAATGTATAGTAAGGGTACCTTTCTCTCATATCAATTGTCCAGATAATATGGTATTGAGATGTAAATCGTGCATCCACGATTAAATATGATGTTAAGGTGTTATCTACCAAGTTCCGAGTAGAGCATGTAACGTGGAGTAACGTGGAGTACTCTTTTTAGTATATGTAATCTGCCGCAAAATATAAAATAAAGTTCCTTCAACAGATCAAGGTTTACAAAGCCCTAGACTACACATCCGTACGTTAGAATGGGGACAATGGTAGCACCAAACCAATACACTCTCTCATTTACGTATCATATTAACTGTTAATTCATAGACTAATTGATAAAAAAGGGTGTGTCTTAGGTGTAATCAAAGAACCGCAGCCATTTCCCATCGAAAAAAAGAAGTAGTTTTGTGAAATCAAAAATAATATTTATTTAGTGTAGTGTTTTAGCGTGTTATATGTATTACTAAGTTCAAATAGATTCCCATTGAAGTGTATTTATACATTTATAACTAGAATCCAGAGAGAAACGTCCTAAGGTTTAACTGCTAAATTGAAATTACTGATCTACTTGTAGCGTAGTTAAATGTAAAGATTTCTGACATTTTATACCGTCAGTACACATCCGAGTTTATTGTCGGTGTTCCGATAACATCAATGTGGCTTTGTGTTTTAAAGGGTGCCTGCCTTTAAAAGAAATAAATCGGGGAATTGTTACAGCATCGATGACCTTGTGTTAAAAGTAAATCATTGGCATTACATTAACACCGCTCAAGATATTCAAATGAAGCTTGGTACATAATTTACAAGATACAATAAAGCAAACGTCCATTGTTTGACTTAAAATCCACGAGAACAGACGAGCTCCGGCGTTCCCTTAAAGTAACGCTTGTTCTTGCTTTCACATCATATTTCATAAATGGGTGAAAACATGTGTAACACGAAGCTGCAAGTTTATTCATTTATTTTCTCTTTGTCAGAACATCTGTACAGTTACCCGAAAAGTCAATTATGCAGTCAAGCGACTTTTAAAATCATTTCATTTGAATAAATACAAAATAGAAAATGATTAATTCCAATCATCAATACGATTGATCTTAATACGTCTTTTGAATCTCTTAAATCGTTGTTGCTGTTGTTGTTGTTGTTTCATTACCTTATTGTTTGGCCAACTTATTGTTTTTATTTTTATTTCAGTAGTTTCTACAGTTTTTCAAAAGATCAACAAGACCTTTAGTTTTAATAGACTGCCTTATTACGGGAGAATGTCGACCGGTGCGAGCAAATTACTTTGTCACTTTCACATAAAGGAAATAACAGTAAGCGCAATTTATCTCTTGATTTTCCATTACTTAATTTCCGAAACCGGTACTTATGAAGTGAATACAAAGTGTTTGTAACGTCCGGTGACTGCACGTGTTTTAGAAAATAATATCATTATATAAAACAAGTCAATGTTTCGTTGTTTGTTTCAGGGCAATGAACTTAATATCGTAAGCCTTAATATGCTATCACACGCAATATGAATTTATCAAGTTTGCCCTAGAAATAGACTAACAATTATATTGTATTTATTAAAATATATAATAATATATATAAGAACACGTTACTTACATTACTTTGATGCAACATAATACACTGTGTGGAAATTTCTGGAGTTGCTGTCATCAAAGAATAAATTGGTGTGAAAAAACACGTTTGTACGTTAATTACTAAAGCTATTGAAATTAGAAAGTCGATCATAAATGCTCCTTTATAATTATATTTGCAAGTTTGACTATGTTTGTTATTTATTATTTGTATATCTATACCGTGTGTAGGAATTGTTTGGATGGATAAGAACGCTATGTTTAAATCCAATTATATCATCATTCTGTCATTTTGTGTTCTATAATGTTGCTTTGAAGGATGTTAAAGCTAAGTTCTGCATGAACGTAAACATGCAAAGCAATCTACAAGGACAAATCAAGGACATCTGTATTTCACCGTGATTTTATATAGTCTGAGTTTTTAGAGTATTGTTCAACTAACATGACTTTGATACCGACAAGTTTCTTCAAGAAAACATTCGTGTAAAGCTACTATTTGCAGCAGTAATTGGCCATCACTCGAGCGTTGGACTCTGCCGGCGCTATTCTTGTACTGTCGTCTTAACATTGCTATCGTTAAGACAGTCATAGGAATATGGAAGGGTATTTAAGTAAAAAATCAATTCATGTACATGCATTATTCTTGTATGTAAATTACATTAATATTATGGTAAATTTATATTCTATCATGACTGCTAACATGTGTATTCATACTAGTGACATGTGTATTCATACTAGTGACAACTGCATAGTCTCAAATGGTAAATCGACATTCTATTAGTATTACCAAGATGTTTATGCATGCTATTGCGTGTAAATAATAACCGTCTTATTCGTGCATGTAATTGAGCGAGTTCATTGTGTTGCTTCATTACTTCTGCATGCAGCATAATCAAACTTTCCTTCAACATGTAGATTCTAATGTTAAAATTGCACTTCTACCTTATATCAATTAGAAATACACAAATTCAATGTTCTGATTTTTGCAATATAAGCACTCATAACGCACAAAGCATTGTGCATTGTGTTATTCGAGATATGGAAGGGAACCAGTAATAAAAAAACAAAATTCTAGCGCAAATTGCTATAAACGGGAGGTCACTCTGTCAAGCATCTTCATAACTTCGGGATTTTCCGTGACGAGACGGTGCATGGATAAACATTACCCGATTCCTACAGCCCCAGATAATACGATGAACAACGACGATAACAAAACAACACATATTATATACACGTCGTATGAGGTAAATATCAATAAACATACATTGTACATTGAAAAATTACATTAAACAAGCCGCAACATTCCTACGTCTTAATCAGGAGTATATATTTGTCCAAATAGAAGTTTATATTTGTCGACCGCAAGCATGCAATTCGGATACGTCAATCCGGATACATTGGACTTGCAACTTGTGAGAAAGTTTCAATGTTTTACTTGCAACTTGTGCGAAAGTTTTAATGTTTTACAAATTGGGTTGTACACGTTAAATGACTCATCGCAAACTGGAACAATGACTATTTATCTCACAGTTTCTATATAAATTTAAAAATCTGAAGAAGCAAAATCGTTCTACAGTGTTCAAGGGAAATCGACATTGTCTGGTCAGTGCAAATCTTATAATCAATTTTAGTTTTGCACTAACCGATCGGTATAAAGTTCTGTTTAGACGTAAATTGTACTTTTATGGAGATATACCTAGTGTAGGACAATGATTTGAACCCACGTCTAACTTGCAAGACTGGCCCCCCTTACCTAATCTGAGCCTACTCTGCCCCTAAACCAGCTCTTTTTACGATTTTTGATATTTTATGTGGCTGGTGTAGGGTCAGAGGAATTTCTATAGTGAAAATGTGGGACTTTGCTCCCCCTCGCAAGAGAGGAACTTAAATCAATATATCTCTGTAACCATGCATTGGATTAATATTTCAATGTTACAAATATATTATCAATATATTTATTAACCTATCTGAACTTTAACTTTTGTTTTTTTAAACCATTAGGTCTTAGTTAGAGGCAATCCAATTCAGAGTTATCTGACAAATCAAATGCCTCATGTATAAATGTACTTATGCCATACATATTTGCTGTAACCTTTACCACAACATATCTGAGGTGTACAAAACATTTCTTTCTGTTCAGATAGGTTCAATAATATCTAGATAACAGATGCATAGTGTTAAAATGTTTATTAAATGATGTTTTACAAAGATATAGTGGTTTAAAGTTCCTCTCCTGCGAGGGGGAGGAGAGTCCCACATTTTCACTATAGAAATTCCTCTGACCCTACACCAGCAACATGAAATATCAAAAATCATAGAAAGGGCTGGTTTAGGGGCAGAGAAGTCTTTGAAATTATGTAAATTCATGCCGTTACTAACTGAGCCACTGTTTACTCTGAGGTCCCCAGCTAGCTCAGTTAGCGGTAGAGAGCAGGATTTCTAGTGTCACGGGTTCAATCATCACCAGGTATATATGCATTACTGGAAAAATAATTAAATATCTAACCAAGAAATCACAAATGGAGGGGGCAAAATTTAGCTCAACTATTATTGGTAAATACCGCCAAGACACACAAGCTAGGACACAAAGACACTAACAGTAGTGGGTAATCTATTTCAAAGCTTTAAAATATGTACTGAAAGACATCAATTATAATGTTTTAGTCTGTCAAAATCTAAATAACGTGTTTTAATAGTGTTAAATAGTCCATGCATATTATGAGTGCCATGAGAGGTACTGTTTCATAAGAAACACTAACAGTTAATTGGTTGACGACAAACCTAAATAACCACTAGGATTTAGGGCCAGGGTAGGGTTAATAAGGGCTAATAAGATCAATTTCTACTTGATCCGGCAAGGTTAATAACATAGAAATAGACATTCTAAACCAGTAAAGACAAAGGGGAACATTTGGTTGAGACTTTGAGCCCTTTCTACATTTTTGTAATTATTACAAACAAAAACGATTTTAACCGGTAAAAATGATTTTATGTGATATTTTTTTTTAGCTCTTAACTGCTTAATACTTAGTACAGTGCTTTAAAGTAGCTTTCCCTTAAAGTTGAGGTGTCTTTGCATGTCCTTGTGTGTCTTAGCGGTCCTGAGGTGGCTATTTCACAAAGATTATTTGCAATGGTTCTTTTGTAACCCTTTAATAAGTTGAGCGATGTAGGACCACTATGTCTCTTGTCTAAATTAAAGATGGGAAGAGCCTAACTTGAGCTAAAATGAGTTGGAATATTGAAAATCAGTAAAACATTAAGCATTTTACTGTTTTAATCTTTTGAAGTTTGATCATACGATTGACTTGAGCATGAACAAATTTTCATATTTACAGGCCTTATCTGTTTATCCAGATTTTTTCTTATTATCTATCGTAAAATATGTTGTTGTTTTTTAAATTTATGATAGACAATAAGAATTATTTATATTTTTCTTATTTGTCCTATAATTACATGAAAACACAAGTAGTAAGTTTCTTACAGTCAATCATGGTTTTTGCTTTACTGTAATTATGTATAATTTGTTTTCGTATTGTCTATCATAAAATATATTTATTAAAATTTATGATAGACAGTAAGAAAAATATTTCATGATAGATAATAATGAAAATAATTCCTGATAGACAGTAAGAAAAAAATTCATGATAGACAATAAGAAATATTTAATTTAATCATATGTATTAAAATTTATGATAGACAGAAAAATATTTCATGATAGACAATAATAAAAATAATTCATGATAGACCATAAGAAATATTTTTCATGATAGACAATAAGAAATATTAAAAAAAAAATTATTATTGTCTATCATAAAATATGATAATATTTATGATAGACAGTTAGAAAGATATTTCATGATAGGCAATAATAAAAACAATTCTTGATAGACAGTAAGAAATATTTTTCATGATAGACAATAAGAAATATATATTTCATGATAGACAATAAGAATATTTTTTCTTATTTATCATTTACATAAAAAAATATTGTCTATCATAAAACATGGTTTTCTTAATTGTCTTTCCTAAACATATATATTTTATTTATTTTCTAATATAAAATGAATCTTTCATACTGGGATTAATCTTATCAATAAAAAAAATAGAAATGAACATTACTGTTCATTTAACTTTAACCATTGTTTATCTGCCATCATATGGCTTCAAGATAAGTTTAATAAATTTTATTATAATAATAAGGTAATAAGTGATACTGGTTATGAAAGTTTATCTTAAAAGCAGGGGAGAGTTCAGGAATAGACGTTAGGGCATACCTAAGGGGGCGTACTCCGCTCCCCAAGAAAGGGCATACCTAAGGGGCGTACTCCGCTCCCCAAGAAAGGGCATACCTAAGGGGCGTACTCCGCTCCCCAAGAGAGGACATACCTAAGGGGCGTACCCCTCCACCCAAGGGTCCGCTAGACGTAAGCAATTTGTGAAGACATCAGAAAGACATACAAGTGAACATAACACATCGGTGGCCTTCAAGTAGTGGTGATATTGACTTCATGGCATATCTTGCACATGTTCAAGGATTGCGTTCTGCTACAAGACTGGAGAAAATAACTTTTTTCTCAGTTTTATGGCATGTATGCTTTTCTTGTTTTCAACAAATATCACACGGATGATGGATACATTTTCACCAGTATTGGAAATTGTTGGAAGACGTGGAAACTGTTGTTTATATACGGATGAAGAAACATCAAGAGGACATAATTAAAGGAGGTTGCGCTGTTTGAATTTGTTGTTTTTATGAGTTCACATCGCCTGCACATGATGGCATTTGAAAGGTGTAGTTTATTAATTTCCACTCCTTTGAGATAGAATGCAAACTTTGAAGACTTTAGTGATGGGGCATGTGCCGGGTGTGCCATCCCCCCTCCCACGGAAGCGTTTGTGTTAACTGTTGGTCATTGCAATTGCTCATTGATCTGTGATAGACTGCAGACTGTGAGCAGAAATTATTGATTGGCAATTGAAGCCAATTCTATTTCTTTCTCACTTACTCTTGTTTGATCAATGTACTTTTCTTTATATTATCAAAGAACATATTTGATGCAAAAAATAAAATATATCAATTGATTTTGTTAATATGTACCTTCAAATGTCCATAAAAGAAATGGTATATGATAGGGTTATTTTTGTATGACATACATAAATATCAATTAAAATATTTTTTTGTTAGACACTAACAACTTCGTATTAAAAGGTACATATTATTGAGATGCGGACAACAGTTTCATAAACGTGATACTTTTAAGCCTAAAATCTGTTTGCTCAATAGCCTATTTCGTCAAGCTAAATAATCTGTGATAGACAACAGTTTCAACGTATTTATAAACGTTGCATTAAAATAGTTCATGATAGACTCCTAAAAAAGTATGGAATATACTATAATATAGTAATATTGCCTTTCCTTTTATAACATAAAAGTAAAAAAAAAATTCACGACAAAGATGAACGACATTAATAATTCTGATGGCCTCAAGCAGGTCCGATCATAATTTAGGATAGACAACTGGGCCGACCAGAGGGAACACGCAATCGTAACAACTCGGCCATCTCCGGCAAGCTTCGAGATAGACCTCGTAAATAGTAGTAAGGATATACGAAAGTGCGATGCGGCTGCCGGCGATTAACACCGTTTTCAATCCGCGTAAAGAAGGCCCATTGTAACAACAAGGAAATGGATTGTGTTAAATTAAATGTGCTTGTTTAAGAGAAAATATTTATTGTAACCTCAAAAAATGTTCGTTTTATGAATATTTAGATGTTTTCTTATAGTTGAAGCACTCTATTTCCTCTAGAAAAATCGTGAGCACACAGAAAATGTACTTGACAGTCATTGAAATGATCATACGTTTCATGGCATGCATGAATCATTACATTGGATTAAATGCATGCATGGACTAAATGTCAACATTTTCTCAACAGTTATAGGAATACCCTATGAAATGTAAGTTTTAAGTCATACTTTGCCGTGTTATTTTTCACACCATGCCTTGCCATTAAATCAACATTACTATTCTGTAAAATCATTGATTGCATTGTGCAGACTTTTGTGGATTGTAGTAGGATGGGTGTGAGCTTGGCACCCAGTCAGCTTTACCAGCTGAAATCTATGCATGCCTTTACTTCAGCATTATTGGGTTTGGGCTGCAGATTTTTTTTGTGTAAACAGTTCTGTGGGGTTGAGGTGGGGCGGTGACTATCCACGCAGTAAGCTCAATTGTTAGAGTACCAATACAACGTTCATGTGGATATGCACCAGACAATTGTAACCACGGCCTCCCCAGGTCTGGGGAATAGTGGGGACTTTGACTTTCAGTACAGCCAACCCCGGCTAAAATCCCCACCCTGCGCAGATGATCCAATGGCAAAATCCCTGCCAAATGCCCCCACACCACAGGGACTCTAGGTAAGGTCCATTCCCCTCTATATTTTAAGCGAAGATAAAACCACCCCATTCAACCAGCACTGCAGGGCCACCTGATAGGTAAAAACACGGCCGTTTTCTCCTGGTTAACCCCAGTATTCCCCCGGACCTGGGGTGGGGGGGTTACAATTGACTGGTGCACTAAGTTGACAGATCTTGTCTTAAAATTGTATTTGTTCAAGGCAGATCATGCTTCACTTTACCTCCTAGGCTGTGGATAAAACCCACTCATTAGAAGTTTCCTTACACATTATACATGTCTAAATCTATAATTATTAGTCTCAATATCTTTGAGTAAATTGTCATTTTTTATTAAAAACAACAACACCAACAGAGAAACTGATAAGATACTCAACTGATTTATTTTTTTTGTAAATAAAAGCCTTAAACAAATATTTAGCCAGGTTAATAAGCTTTTCAGCAATGTATACCAGACTTTTTTCAATAATACTTAATCTATTTTGAATAATTAGCCTTTAGATCACTCTTCACCAAATGACTCTTTTATGTCCAACTCCATAAAATGCAAACAAGAATAATTACAGTTTGGATCAACATGTCTCTTAATTTTATTTTTAATATTAGTCAAGTAATAACAGAGCCATGTGTATGCAATCCAATGTAAAACTAATGATAAATGAGGTTTTGCTCCCATTTTTACTTTCATTTCTGTGCCAAGCCCTTTTAAGTGCATTGAGTCTTTTGGGAGACTTCACAATATTTCTGGCGCTTAATCCCCATGTATGGCTTTAAGTTGCCATACAAATTTAAGTCTTCATTACAAAATATACTGTATGTCTCCACTTTAACCATAAACACACAATGAGAGGACTATTTAAAGCATTACCATGTGTCAGAATTATAGATCTTTCTTTACATTTTATTTGTCTAATTGTATTACCGGTCTCTTTAGCAATATCCTTGTGCCTCTTTGAGTAATTGGCTTGACAGTTTGGTTTTTAATACATTGTTTTGAATGTTTTATTTGTACACAACAATGACGATGATGACACTATGCTATGCCAAAACCTCAACACATTTTCTTCAAACAAAAAAGGACAGTCATTCAGAATAACTTTTATTACATCATTTGAGAAAATAAACTCATACAATCAATGAAATAAACATGCATCTGTAAAATCACAAGTCATGTTATGTGTTCGTTAAATTCAACTTAATAAAGAAAATAAATATTGGTTGCAGTAAGCAATGCGCATCACTTCTAATAAACTTTCCAACAGACTGAAAAATAAATCAACACAAATGGAAAAACTGTTTGCAAGTCAGCTAGTATCTTATTTTATGCCTTATCAGATTGCTATGCATGCTGGAAGCTTACAAAATCACTCTTAAGTCTGTTGCCTAAGAAGAAACAAGTATGTACATCCTTTTGCTGAGGTCAAGAGAAAGTACCTTGGAGGTCTTGAACTCACAACTTTGAATTTTGGGCTTATCCTCTAGACCACTTTCACCTTTTCACATTTTAAAGAGCCCAGTTTACAATATGACATTTGCAAGGATGTGCCCTATTAACAGATTTTCTGAAGTCTTAAAAATTGAACTGAACAAAATAGTTCTCCTTTATTTGGTCTACCGATGCCATCTGTTTCTGTTGTTATCTTCCCTCCATAATATAGGAAAACCACTTAACGCGTATATAAATCCTTTACCATTTTACCCTTTTAAAATATATGTTTGGATTTTTTAATAATCACGGACCAACAGATGACTTTTATCTTCAACTTCACATCAGTATGTAAGTCATCAAATATTTGAGATGACAAGATGTTCCACTGAACGCTTTGTTTCCATCTTGCACTCATTTTTCCAAGGAAAGCGTTGCAGTTGTGTTAAGATGATTGCCATGCATTGCAGGTCAATCCTCATACAATGGCATTTTTGATTACATTCGGATTCCAGTGCCTGAAATAGAAAACAGAAAATACAACAATAATAGGAATTATATTTTCAGATCAATTATTTTAAAAGCCTGTACAACAACAGAAAAGTATTCACAAAACATTAAGTGCAACACCAATTTAAAGCTGCATCCTCACAGTTTTACTGTTCTGACACCTTTTTTTATTTTTGTCTTTAAACGAGCCAATTGGCAATTATTGTGCAAATGTATGGAAACCAGTGATATTAGACTGCTGACATAATATCAGATCACAGTCTTTCATATACAAGTCTGAAAATTTGGTAAAAATTCCTCCAACTAGTCATAAGGTCACACATAATAGAACAGATTTCAATTGTTTGGAAAATATTTTTTTGCTATTGCTTTAAGCCATATAATTAATTATATGTGTAAATTTAATTTAATTACTCCTTTGGGCTTTTGAAGAATGACCAAGAAGAACTGTCAATCTGTGAGAGAGCAGCTTTTAGCTCTGGACTACTGGTTAAAAAATATGAAATGAAATTGTTATCATGTTTAAATTCATCTACAATGTTGATATTTTAATACCGTCAATCCTTGTTGGTTAATTGTACAAACATGCAGGTACTTTTGGGCTTAAACCAATAGGATACTTGACTGTTAAATTATTGTCCGAATTTCGAAAATAGCACAACCATTACCTCATCTGCCTTTTTTCATTAGAACAAGCCGGGAATCAGAGTCAGCTGCACCCCTGGTACCATACTCTTCTCTGAAAATGACAATAAGATTAAAATTTAAATGTCTGCATTTCATTGGCACAGTAAAAATGTCAGCATTTTTCAATGTTTCTGCATCACCACCACTGGTGGATATCAAAGAATTTAGTGTTGAAAGAAATGTGTGCTGGTTTATGCGTTCAAACTCATTTTGTTAAACCAATAGAATGAAGATCTAATTTATATAGAGAACTATATAATTGAACAGGGCCGAGGTATTCAATTGTGCCATTACATTAAGTTGTTCGCTACCAACACTCACGGACATATAAACCATACATCCTTGGTTAAAAGAATGTAAATTTTAATTATAAAAAATTAAAGTTAATGATATGAAATGTATGCGATAAATACACTGAGAAAGAAAGTCTAACCTATTATCGATCTAAGTAAAGTCAGATTCAGACTTATTTGTTATTAAAAAAAACAAATAGAGTATTTGTTTTCTTAATTTTTGCCACTGATCACTGGAGCTTCAAAATTGTTGTTTACTAAATTAGAATCTGTCAAATGAAAGAAGACTTTACCCCACCCACTAAGAATTAATGACATTTCCAATTAGTTTCTCATTAGGGCTCTTTTAAAACTATTTTTATATTTTATTAAAATACAATAAGTATAAAAATAACACTAACACACAAATAAGTGGTAAAAGTTCGCTCCTCATTCTGTCTTTGGACTAACATATCTCTTGGTTGTTTGAACATCTTCTTGGTCGGCCATGATGGACTATTTTCTTACGACCCGTATTATATCCGAGGCCATATCTTGATACTAGCCGAAGAGTTCCGATTGAGGGAACACGCTCCTCGCGGTAGGAATTTGCCGTGGTATTTTTTTCAGGTAACACCGGTGCGCACCTTGCGAATCACGGAAACAACCGAAGATAATGGTCCCCAGCTTTATATGAATTTAGCTTCGTCACGGATTTATACAAATGCTTGTTGTCTACTGCTTGCTGGCTGTGTTATAGTACTGGATGTTTTCGCTTAGCATAACCTTAACTTATTAATTTGAATTATAAATAAACTATTCGTTCAGATTCACGCAAGCAGTTATTAGGCAGTAGTCAGCAGACATTTGTCAGTCTGTAGATAAAATCTAAAATTAACAAGTTTCTAATATATGGCAGCAATTTGGAATTAAGAAGTAGTAAAATCTCTAAATGTGCGTAACATTTGTATGAATGCACATGTAAGCAGTAATGATAGAACAAAGATTTACCATAATATCAATGTAATTTACATACAAGAATAATACATTTATATGAATATCATATATGGCAGCTATTTGTAACTAAGATGTAGTAACATCTCTAAATGTGCGCAACAATAGTATGAATGCGCATGTTAGCAGTAATGATAGAATATAAATTTACCATAATATTAATGTAATTTACATACAAGAATAATTCATTTATATGAATTGATTTTTTACTTAAATACCCTTCCATATAGGAACCTCACTGCGTGTATACCTTAGTACGAGGCTGTTTTTTTTCTCATTTCGTTTCTTCTAATTGCAAGGCAGCTGATATCATACCAAATTACTGCTAGCTAAAACGCCTTTAGTTTATCTTTACCTAAATAAGCCCTGTATAGCGGTTTAATCATTGTTAAACTATATGTACTGGGAGGGGGGCGAAGACAGAGCTGGCAAACCACCCCTTTAATTGTCCAAGTTAAAATTTCATGTCAATATGAACAGAACAGAATGTTTATTTATCTGAAGCATATAAATCATATCGTTTTAAACACGAGACAAATATAAATATCAAATATTTCTTGCATCATAGAGAATAATTCTGCAATATACTATTCGCAAACAAATTATACAGAGTCCTTAAAAACTAAAGCTTATTTAATATTTCTTGTGTGTGAGGATGTCTTAAGGGGTGATTTTATATATTCAAGTCTCTTTTCTTAAAAGCTTTGGTACCGAAAATAGATAATCTTAAAAACAGTAGTTTATCATCAGAATGAAGTAATGATATAATTTTTATCATACTCGGATTTCTGACATAATATCTAGGACTATTATTTTGTCGTATTTTATTATACATTGAATAAAATGAAATATAACGAAATTCATCTTCAATATCGTTTAAATTATACATTGTACATTTCCTATCTTGTCTATGAATATTGTTGTGTCCCCTAAGTTCAATGTTTAAATTATGTAAGGCAAAATCTGAGTTAAAATATTTGTATATTTTTATGTTCAAGCAAAACAGTGTAAGTTGACAATTTGAACATTTCCGTTCAAATAACAGATTTGAATAATTGTTCAAAGCAACATTATATAGCAGAAAAGAACATAATGATGATATAAATGGATTTAAGTATTTACCATTTCATAAATCATACAAATTATTTCTACACAATATATAGGTATACATATAATATATAACAAACACAGCATATATAATTATATAGTAGCATCGACTTTCTAATTTTAATAGCTTTAGTAATAAATGTACAAAGGTTTTTCGAACGCCAATTTATTCTTTGATGACAACAACTCTAGCAATATCCACACACCGCAGTATTTTGAATGAAAGTTTCTAAAGTACTGTTTGCTAAAATATTACATTTTTTTATTATTATAAAGTCTGTGTTGTTGTTAATACAATAGAAGGACTGTTTAAGATCAATTTAATTTATTCATAATCCTTAAACTAGCATATTGAACATTACGAAAAAAAAGTCTGTGCCTTAAAATGCCTATTGAAACTCACAACGCAAACTCTTTCTCTTTCTATATTTTCTTCTAAAGCACGCGCAGTTATCGCGCGTAACAATTCTTTTGTATGCACTTCACACGTACCGGTTTCGGAAATTAAGAAATAGAAAATAAAGAGATAAATTGCGCTTACTGCTAGTTCTTTGATTTGTTTTTTAACACTATCCTTAACAAGGGGACGTTTCCCAAGTCATGGGCTAACGGGGCTATTATCCCCATATATAAGAAAGGAGATCTTTCGGACCCTAACAACTACAGGGGGATTACACTGATCAGTTGCTTTGCAAAGTTGTTCACCGGTATATTAAATGAGAGGATTAAGAAATGGGCGATGGAGTACGATGTTCTCACGGATGCACAATTTGGTTTTAAGAACAATTGTAGTACAGTAGATCCTATATTTATATTACAATCATTGATCCAAAGACAGTTAAACTCTAAAAAGAAGTTGTATTGTTGTTTTGTGGACTTTAAAAAGGCGTATGACAGTATAAGTAGGAGCAGGCTATGGTATAAACTAATAAAATCCGGCGTCGCTGGTAAATTACTGGCCCTTTTACGCTCAATGTACGAGGAAGTGAAGCTTTGTGTTAAACATGTTGGGACATTGTCTGATTTCTTTGATAGTAATGTCGGATTATTTCAAGGGGAAATAACTTCCCCGATTTGTTTCTCTCTGTTTTTAAATGATATAGAGTTACATATGCAACAAGGAACTTATGCCGGGATCTCTCTCGATGAAATAAATATCTTTCTGTTGTTGTTTGCAGACGATGCTGTGTTAATGTCAGAGTCGAAAGAAGGCCTTCAGACGTCATTAGATAACTTACAAACATACTGTGATCGCTGGAATCTCACTGTAAATATTGAAAAAACTAAAATAGTTGTATTTAGAAAAGGCGGTAGATTGTCGCAAAATGTTGAATGGAAATATAAAGGTGTTGTTGTAGAAATCGTAAATTCCTTCAATTATCTTGGTGTTGTTTTCTCATCTGGTGGCTCATTTGCTCAAGCAGCTAAAACTTTAGCTGGCAAAGCTATAAGGTCTATGAATAGTCTATTTGCGGTTATAAAAGATACACTCGCCCCTGTCCATATTCTTTTTAATCTGTTTGATGCATATGTTATGTCTATACTTAATTATGGATCGGAGGTATGGGGATTTGGTAAGTATGAATGTTTGGAAAGAGTGCAAAAAAGGTTTTGTAAATGGATCCTCAAAGTGAAAAGGTCGACAAATACTCTTTCTCTATATAGCGAGCTGGGCCGGTTCCCATTGTATATTGAAAGATACATGCGATGCATTAAATACTTTGTTAAATTGTTTACATGCAAATCTAAGAATTGTATTTTAAGAACTATCATTTTAAAGGAAGTGAGTGAAGTAGAACTAAATCCTGCTGTCATAAATTGGGCCTCGAATGTTCGAGATGTATTACAACGCTCAGGTTTTAATGATGTTTGGTTATTCCCCGAATCAGTGAATATGTCTGCATTTGTACCTCTGCTTAGAAATAGATTACGAGATATTTATATCTCAGAATGGAGAGTGGGTATGGATAGCTGTAGTTCATTAAATATATATATATAAAAAAATTAAATGTAATTACCAAGTTTCTAATTATATTTCGTTATTAGACAATATCAAATACAGACAAGTGCTTGCACAATTACGGCTATCTTCCCATAGGTTAAATATTGAAGTTGGCCGACATAATGGTATTGCAAGACATGATAGAAAATGTACCTATTGCAACCTTAACGATATAGAAGACGAGTACCATTTCGTTTTAAGATGTCCACTATATGCTGATATTCGTAGAA
Organism: Mya arenaria; assembly: GCF_026914265.1. Classification (NCBI taxonomy): domain Eukaryota; kingdom Metazoa; phylum Mollusca; class Bivalvia; order Myida; family Myidae; genus Mya; species Mya arenaria. Next base: position 4,999,788 of record NC_069126.1, read on the forward strand.
GGTATTTGCCAAATTACTATTCAAGACATCCTAGTATGGAAAAATTTATTACCTTACTGCAAACAGATAATAAACCTCTTCTGGTTAAACTAGCTATTTATTGTTTAAAAGCTTTCAAAGAAAGAAACGATTATGTTTGAATACATATATGCTTTTTCTAGAAATATTTATATCCTTGTACTGGATGTTATCCCATGTGTTTTGTAGATGTCTTAAGATTAGTTGTATTTGTACTGTTATCTTTGCGCTGATAACTATTTAGTGATCAAACCACTGCATTCTTTTAAAGTACCCTTGCCTAACATTTGCCTAAACGTTCCTCTATGGAGAGTAGGGAGTGAACACTCTCACAGGTATCTATAGGCGCGATGAAAGCTGTTGTTGTTTTTTTTGTTTTTTTTGTTGTTGTTTTTTCTCTATCACCATATATATAGAAATTGAATAATTCATGCATTTATTCATCTATGTATTATTTATTTGTATGTGTATGCGTATTGTGTATGTTGTGTAATGTGACGATGAGCTGTTTATATGCTTAAGTCAAAATAAATTTTCTGTTCTGTTCTGTTCTGTTTTATTGCGTAAGTGACAAAGTAATTTGCTCGCACCGGTCGACATTCTCCCGTAATAAGGCAGTCTACTAAAAAATTAAGGTGTTAATGGTCTTTTGAGAAAGGTCTGGAGCTGGTATTTGATATAAACAATATGTTGGCAAATCAATAAGGTAATTAAACAATGAATTAAAGAAATCAAACAAACTAGATCGATTTAGGAGTTCAAAAAGTGTATTCCTATCTAATTTTTAAATAACTGAAATGGATAATTTTGTGTTTATTCGAAAGAAATGAACCCAACAGTTGCTTGAGTGCATCATTGTTGTTTTGCGTACATTTGCAGATGTTCTGACAAAGCAAATAAATACTCAGCGTAGTGTTTATCCGTTTTGTTGTTGACATGTGATTGGAAAGCAATCACCAATGTGTCGTGGAGTGCATACTGACGTTCATTTGTGATTTCAGTCCAATCAATGACGCTAAGAAGAGCATCTTGCTTTGTGCCTATTGTATTTTTTTAAATTGTATAACAAGTTTCATTTGAATATCTTGAGCGGTGTTTGAGTAATGGCCAATGTTTTAGTGTTTGCACAACGACACCCAGGCATTAGCTTTACCGCGTTTTTATCTTTGTCTCCCTTCAAACACACACATTGATGCAATCGGATCATTTCGGTCATTTTCCATTGACAACAACCTCGGATGTTCACGGACAGTTGTCATTGTCAGAATTCTTTACATTTAGCTTCACTGCAGGTAGATCGATTAGTAAATTCAATTTAGCAGTTTTGGTACGTTTCTCTTAGAAGTCCTAATTATTTAAGCAAATATTCACTTCATTGGGTAACCATTTAAACATACAACAAATTAAATCACTACTCTTAATTAATATCATTAATATTAATTTAACGAGCAAATGACCGAGGAGCTCCGATTGACATTGATGATCATGTTATGCCTCCCACACCTTGGTCTTGGACTCAATTTGTGAAGTTAAACTAATATAAGCAAACCCTACGTGATCAGAATTATTGTTGAATCCACACTTACATATTCTAGACGGTCAATGAATAAACAATTATTAAAACTATAAGAAGGTTAACTTTCAAGATTGTTTGCGTGGATACCAACAATACATCCCGTAATATACCTCTGAGCCTCGGGACAAAGGCACAAATACTAACTCCCTCTGGAAATAGCCATGCGTCCGCAAACCCGGAAAAGCCTGAAAGATATTCTTTACTCTAACGGTCCAGTTTAGAATTTGTAAGTCCTCGGTCGGGTAGTTCCCAGTATTGCCCCGTAATAGTTGCCCTGGGAATTCAATATGGTAGAGAAAGTATGCATAAATCACACCATGTGTTGGCACTCTTTGGCAGATGGCAGTTAGTGCATCATTCAGTGGCAAGTGATGTCTGAATCTGGTCGTTCACTGGTATGGTTTTTATTGCCGCAAGTGCCACAGTGTCTCTTTGAGGTTTTTAGTGCAGATAATTATACCTACTATAAGTTGGGACCATCATAATTCTAGCCGTAAGCAAAGATCAAACTTAAACTTAAAAACTCGTGATTTTTCTACGTGTACAGGCAGAATAATAAGATTATTGCGCCCACTATCAAGAGTATCTGAAAAAATAGTTCTAAATGCGAACGATCTAAATTGGAAGTATATTCTGTTAAATGAAAATGTAGATGTATTGTGCACGTCATTTGTTATTAAAGAATTCGATTTTTGCATGTAACTAATTACATGAGTTGGTTACTGATAACTGGTGTATATCTGCGCATGTGTAGCAAAACCATTACTTAATTCTGGCATTGTCTGAGGAAACCGATGTATATAAATGTACAGCTGGTCATTGTATACAGCTATTGACATGAAACTTTAGAGTTTTCAAGATAGCAAACCCTTCAGCAGCCTGCTGGAGATACGAGGTTATGACACGGCTGCTGGAGATACGAGGTCATGACACGGCTGCTGGAGATACGAGGTCATGATACGGCTGCTGGAGATACGAGGTCATGACACGGCTGCTGGAGATACGAGGTCATGACACGGCTGCTGGAGATACGAGGTCATGACACGGCTGCTGGAGATACGAGGTCATGACACGGCTGCTGGAGATACGAGGTCATGACACGGCTGCTGGAGATACGACGACTTAACACGGCTGCTGGAGATACGACGACTTAACACGGCTGCTGGAGATACGAGGTCATGACACGGCTGCTGGAGATACGAGGTCATGACACGGCTGCTGGAGATACGACGACTTAACACGGCTGCTGGAGATACGAGGTCACGATACGGCTGCTGGAGATACGAGGTCATGACACGGCTGCTGGAGATACGAGGTCATGACACGGCTGCTGGAGATACGAGGTCATGACACGGCTGCTGGAGATACGAGGTCATGACACGGCTGCTGGAGATACGACGACTTAACACGGCTGCTGGAGATACGACGACTTAACACGACTGCTGGAGATACGAGGTTATGACCAGGCTGTTGGAGATACGACGGCATCACACGGCTGCTGGAGATAAAACGTATTGCAATATTAACATCACAAGAACAACTAATAGTAATTTACGATACGGCCACCTCATAGTTTATAAAGACAATTTCTTAAGATGGAAACAAACAAAATGCAATGGTATGATATATGCAACATGCACTAAAGACAAATGACAATATGCAATAGCTGCGAATTATTTTAAAAAACAACAACATCTATATATTGTGTATATTATATATTATAAATGTTATTTTTATTAATATAGATAATAAAGAAAACCGGAAGGATGCACGTACATACGCACGGGCAGTCGCTCAGACAGTCTGTAAGATTTCATTGTTTCTTCATCCGTGGGCAAAAGGGGAAATTAAAAGCCGTATAAACATAAATATTAACTCCACGGCCAGACATATCTCTCACCTGTTTCAATATATAATCAGAGCAACAGTGCTAACGTTTCAAAGTAACGACGATATAATCACAGCATTAAATATATCGGCCCTAAATATGCCTTTCAAACATACGACTGCTGAAGAGGAGAATCTATGACACGGCTGCTGGAGATACGAGGTTATGACACGGCTGTTGGAGATAAGAGGTCATGACACGGCTGCTGGAGATACGACGACTTAACACGGCTGCTGGAGATACGAGGTTATGACCAGGCTGTTGGAGATACATACAACGGCATCACACGGCTGCTGGAGATACGAGGTCATGACACGGCTGCTGGAGATACGACGGTATGACACGGCTGCTGGAGATACGAGGTCATGACACGGCTGCTGGAGATACGAGGTCACGATACGGCTGCTGGAGATACGTGGTCATGACACGGCTGCTGGAGATACGAGGTCATGACACGGCTGCTGGAGATACGAGGTCATGACACGGCTGCTGGAGATACGACGGTATGACACGGCTGCTGGAGATACGAGGTTATGACCAGGCTGCTGGAGATACGTGGTTATGACCAGGCTGCTGGAAATACGTGGTCATGACACGGCTGCTGGAGATACGAGGTTATGACCAGACTGCTGGAGATACGAGGTCACGACACGGCTGCTGGAGAGACAACGACATGACACGGCATCTGAAGAGACAAAGCTATGACACGGCTGCTGAAGACACGAAGGCCTGACACGGCTGCTGAAGAGACGAAGGCGTGACACGGCTGCTGGAGATACGAGGTCATGACACGGCTACTGGAGAGACAACGGCATGACACGATTGCTGGAGAGACGCAGCCATGACACGATTGCTCTAAGAGATGATGCCGTGACACGACTGCTGGAGAGACGATGCCCTGACACGATTGCTTAAAGAGACGATGCCGTGACACGATTGCTTAAAGAGACGATGCCGTGACACGACTGCTGGAGAGACGATACCGTGACACGACTGCTGGAGAAACGAATGTATGACACATTGCTTAAAGAGACGATGCCGTGATACGACTGCTGTAGAGTCGATGCCATGACACGACTGCTGAAGATAAGAAGGGGCATGACTCGATTGTTGGATAGATAAGGCAATGACACGACTGCTTGAAATACGAGTTCATGACACGGCTGCTGGAGATACGAAGTCATGCCACGGCTGCTGGGGCACGAACGCGCTCGGATACTAGATTTATACTTTCAGTTTTTCATTTGTTTGCATTTAATAAACGAGCTAATTACCGTGTGTTTGTCTTGACAACAAATTAAACTGTTTGTGACAAAAAAAACTTTCTTACATAACATTGGACGTCTTATATGTAAGTGTATGTGGTATTTTTCGGCAATCCTTATTTTTGCTCTACATATTCTAGAAGTGTAACAGATATTTAAGACGTCAGGCGTCTGGCAACAATCAATAAGATAATATGAATGTTTGATTTTTATCCACCCAAAACGCTTATGTTTTAAAAACTTACCTAGCTATTGTTTTTTTTTTATAATTCCTCCAAAACCTAATCATTACCATCCTTGCGTTCCTTTTCATTTCTGAAATTCATAAGTATATCTTTCTTTTTATTTCTTGGTAAAGTTCGTTTTTAAAGTTGCTATTTTTCAAATAAATAGGTGAACAATTCTTAGAAACGCAATCAGATGAATCGTATGATCCGATATTTATCAGAATACTTCTCCTTAAATCGCTGTTATTCTAGTTGTGTTGAACTGTTCTTAATGTTCTGTTTGATTACCGAATTGTTAGGCCAAGATATTGTTTTTATATTAATTTTATTCCGGTATTTTCTACACTTTCTGAAAAGGCTAATAAGACCTTTAGTCTTAGAAGAGTGCCTTATTTAGCGAGAATGTCGACCGTGCGAGCAGATTACTTCCTCACGTTCGCATTAAGGGAATACCAGTAAGCGCAATTTATATCTTAATTGTCCATTACTAAATTTCCGAAACCGGTACGTGTTAAGTGTATACAAAGTGTTGGTAACGTGCGGTGACTGCACGTGTTTTAGAGATATATATACTTATAAAGAACAAGAAACAGTTTTCGTTGTTTGTGTCAAGGCAATGAACTAAACATCATTATCCTTAATATGCTATCTCACGCAATATGAATTTAACAAGTTCGATCTATAAATAAACCTACAATTTAATTGTATTTATTAAAATATATAATATAATATATTAGAGAACGTTTGCCATCATACAACATAACCCAGTTTGTGCCAGTTCAGAGCCGGAATGTGCGTCATAACTCAACGATGTTTTGATATACTGGTCTCATTTTATACCAGCGTGCATATATATCCCCATCGAAACACATTCCCCATTGTCCGAAGAAATACTTAATGTTATATTAAAAATGAGTCAACGCGGTCAACCTACCTTTTCTGGTCAAAATACCCGTTGACAGTACCCTCACCGGAATTTTGCAGAGCAATGTTCTCGCTTCTCCAGCGGTAACGGTTGTGTGCGATCTCTCTCCCCTGTATATATTCTATGACATTGTTCAGCAATGTTAACCACGTATGTGCATATGCGTTCGAAACGCTCTGAACGCCTCAGTCGTAGAACAGAAAATAATAGCAGATTACACAGTATACACAATGATAGAAAGCAAAAATTACCCATGTATTAGCATCGCTAATAAAATATTGCGTGTAAATAGAAAGATAACAGTATGGATGTCTAAAATAAGAAGAAATAACTTTTGAGCAGTTTATGACCAAAACATATTGCATAACTATGTTCTTATAAAGTGTGTTAAGTATTCATATATATGTTATTGTGTTAAGACACATGTTATCACTATCTTATTTGAAAGGTCATTCTTAGATAAGTGCTGTTGCTGCTAGACCATAACAATGCCTACGTCATGACGCCACTCCACGCACTCAGTTACAGCAAAAGGAATCACCCTTCTGTGCTGGTGTCTGGTATCCATTTATTGTCTTTTACTGATTTTACTCTGGACTCGATTTTATTATTTTTCCCACTCAAATTGTACATGTATAAGCGCACTATATAGGGTAATGCAAATTTTAGTGATCAACCCATTTTAAACTCATCTTACTTAAAAGATTAAAACAAAACAAAAAGCATATAATTTGCCTACAGATAAGAACTATTTTTTATTAATAGCTACGTTGTCACAAATCACCCAGTTAAAAACGCGCTGAAATATCGCTTACATTATATTCATCAATACACAAATAATGTGTTATTGTTTTTTATAATAAAAGATAAATGAGTGAAACATGATATCCATTACACTTAAATTTAACACGAAAAAACATCAACCTTTATCGTGCGTCTTAAGGATGGTGAAGAAATACCGGAAAGAAATGTACAAATATTGCATTCGGAACTCCTCGGCCATTTTTTATCGAAAACAATATCGGATGTATTTGGACGGTTTACATACTCAAAATGCGTTTCGTTTAATTCCGTTGCAAATAAATCGCGTGATAATTTTATTTAGCAGTTAAACTTGGCTTTACTCTTGGGAATCTTAATTATGTTTGCAATAATACACTTCACTGGCAATCAATTTAAACTTAGATCAATAAATTCAACTCAAAACTGATCAATTAATTCAACTCAAAACTCTACATTTAATTAAGGATATACTTAAAAAAAATACAAACTACTTCAACTGATGTACCAGCATACATCCGAGGTTGTTTTCGATAAAAATGGCCGAGGAGTTCCGAATGCAATTATTGATCTTTTCAGTCCAATGTCACCACCAGTGACGGGTGATCACGTGAAATCTTTCGAATCTACGTTTAAGTAGGCTTAATTGACTCGAACCAATAAAATTGTTTGCATTCAAACCACTTAAATATAATATGATACGATTTAGTGTTGTTGTTAATGTTTAATAAATGTATTTATTTTTGATTCAGATAATAAGAGAAATCTAGATGTGCTATCCTATATTTTTGTCATCCCATTACTACTTTGTTATATATAATGGATGGTGTTTATATAAAAGTACTTTTTTCAAAAGAACATTGAAACATTGTTGTTTGTTTGACAGCGTGTTAGTTTGTTGCTTAGGTGGAAACTGTTAATCAATAGAGTGCCGATCGCGCGAGAAATGTAGTTGACATTTTGATCAAGTAAATAAGTGAGCAGTTTCAAGATGTAACAAGAAACGCACTTATCAAACCTAGTTTATTTTGCCATTTTTCAAAAACCCGTGCTCTGTGTCAACGCAAAGCCTTATATCGAAGACGTGAATAGGGTCACGTGCTTTAATATTTCATGAAATCATTTCACTTTTTGTGCGGCGCACTTTACTTTTACATAAATGATTCTATTTTGGAACATTAACATGAAATTATGTATATGTTGAAAGCTAAAACGACGAATTTAAATGAGTTGAGTACATGTTAGCTAAAGATGACGAGAACAGATGTTAATAAACAGTGCGTCTGCTTTTTATAGACGCTATGTTTGGAATTGGAGACACGTGTAACGAGTCAGAGTACAAAATAAAGTACAGAAAAGGTGTCCAGACGACAATTGTTCCTTTGGTCGAACAAGCTGACAAAGGCTTAGATTTAAGAGACTGCTATGGAGCACAGATATGACGTACTTTACTGAGTGTCGAGGAAAAAGCCGGTAGATATTATCAAGTAAACAACATGGATAAATCAAGAGCACAACTAGACCCATAGATATGAAGAAGAACACAGAAGCGGCGAGTCTAGAGCAATACACGACTTGTAGATATAAAGTAATTTACAATAAAAAAACGTATCAAGAGCAACTCCAACACCAGTAGATATTCAGTACTCCACAGAAGAGACGAATCAATAGCAACACATAAACAAGTAGATATGACGTACTACACAGAAATGACCATTCCTGAAGAAAACAAAAACCACTAGATATGACGTACTACACAGAAGTGACGAGTCCCGAGAAGACAAGAACCACTAGATATGACGTAATACACAAAATTGACGAGTCCCGAGAAGACAAGAACCACTAGATATGACGTACCACACAGAAGTGACAAGTCCTGAAGAATACAAGGACCACTAGATATGACGTACCACACAGAGGTGACGAGTCCTGAAGAAAACAAGAACCACTGGGTATGACGTACTACACAGAAGTGACGAGTCCCGAGAAGACAAGAACCACTAGATATGACATACCACACAGAAGTGACAAGTCCTGAAGAAAACAAAACATTAGATGTGACGTACAACACAGAAGCGACGAGTCGAGAGCAACATCAAAACATAAGATGTGACGTACAACACAGAAGCGTCGTGTCGAGAGCCACACCAAAACATTAGATGTGACGTAAAACACAGAAGCGGCAAGTCGAGAGCCACACCAAAACATTAGATGTGACGTAAAACACAGATGCGGCGAGTCGAGAGCCACACCAAAACATTAGATGTGACGTACAGCACAGATGCGACGAGTCGAGAGCCACACCAAAACATTACATATGACGTACTACACAGAAGCGAGATGTCGAGAGCCACACCAAAGCATTAAATGTGACGTACAACACAGAAGCGGCGAGTCGAGAGCCAAACCAAAATATTAGATATGACGTACTACACAGAAGCGACGAATCGAGAGTCACACCAAAACATTAGATGTGACGTAAAACAAAGAAGCGGCGAGTCGAGAGCCACACCAAAACATTAGATGTCACGTACTACACTGACGCGACGAGTCGAGGGTCACACCAAAACATTAGATTTCACGTACTACACTGACGCGACGAGTCGAGAGCCACAGCAAAACATTAGATGTCACGTACTACACTGACGCGACGAGTCGAGGGTCACACCAAAACATTAGATGTCACGTACTACACTGACGCGACGAGTCGAGAGCCACAGCAAAACATTAGATGTCACGTATTACACTGACGCGACGAGTCGAGAGCCACTCCAAAACATTAGATGTGATGTACTACACTGACGCGACGAGTCGAGAGCCACACCAAAACATTAGATGTCACGTATTATACTGACGCGACGAGTCGAGAGCCACTCCAAAACATTAGATGTGATGTACTACACTGACGCGGCGAGTCGAGAGCCACACCAAAGCATTAGATGTCACGTACTACACAGAAGCGAGATGTCGAGAGCCACATCCAAACATTATATATGGCGTACTACACTGATGCAACGAGTCAAAAGCAACACATAAACCAGTCGAAATATCCTACTACATGTACAAAGAATCGACAAACACCAAAGTCACTATATATGACCATCTACATTGAAGCGACAAGCCAAGAGCAACATCAACACCAGTAGATACAATTAACTGCACAGAACCAAAAAGTCCAGATCAACAGCGGAATCAGAATATATGACCTACTTCACAAAAGCTGAGAGTCAAGACGTAGGCCATTAACCTTGCCACAAACTTCTGTCGGTTAGCCCAACATTTTCTGATTATTATAATTTAGACATTCTGTCTGTAAGTTCTTTTTATATGAAGTTGCGCTGTCAATGCCAGAAAATATCAACGCCTACGTCATGAGGCCACTATACACTATCACTTACCTAAACGAATTACTCTTGAGCGGTAGATGTATTGGCGAAAATAGGCTTGTGACGTCTGGCCACCACCAATTGGCTTCAGTCATCACGGTAACATTGAGTTTGATTTTATTTCTCCTTATGACGCATTGCTTTCTAAACTGTGTTAAATAATAAAACAATGGGAATACATCAAAGAGAGTTCAATGTGTTTTTGTATCATTTTAATCACATAACACCACCACAGACGGGTATATATATACATGCAGATATAATTATATACAGATAACGTTTGAAACTACTTATGTAAAAATGGTTAAATCATTACAATAAAATGTGTCCATTCGAACTAACGAACAGTATGTATTACTAGTTGATTACTATTATGTGTTTGTTTACATGTTTGTCTTTCTCTGTACGGGTGCTCCCATAAGTTTGAATCATAGCTGTTTTAGATAGTCATGTTTAAGTTTTGAGAACGTCTGCATCGACAAGATTTTAAATAAAATGCAATTTCAAACTGCAATATATATCTCTAAGCGCGTATATTTCAATTTTGGTATAATTTTCTAAATCAAAAGTACTTCTACTCATAGCGAGGATTACCACTGGTGCTCAGGTAGTGCAGGCCGTGAGGTAAAATAAGATTACTGTCACATAATTGTCCTTCTCTTCCCACCGTCTTACTTAAAATTTGTTCAAAATAGTGTTTTCTGACACATTCTTTACGGTTTTTAGAAGCATATTAAAAACATATGTTGAAAACAAATTTTAAATGTAAAAAAAAATGTTAACAGGGATTCCCTGTAAATTTCAAACATCTAGGGAAATTTAGTAATGGGCATTTTATTAAATCATTGCTAAATCAACATGTCCATATAATTGTATTTGGCATATTCTAAAATACTTTTATATGTTCATAAAGCCTTAAGTTCTTAGAAGATTGCCAAATTAAGTTCTTTACTTCTTCGAAATTGCTCTTATCCAAGTTGTAAATCTACAGAAAGATTCATTTTCAGGAACTCCGACCGATGCGAGCAAATTATTTTGCCATAAAGTGAATAGCAGTAGGCAAATTGTATCTTTTTATATTCCATTGACATACATCCGAATTCGGCACGTGCTGTGAATTCACATGTTTTCAAGGAAACGTATGTTGTGTGTTTTGAACTTTCAGAATTGCGGGCTATTTATAAGTGACGGGTATGCTGTCTTTCAGTCGAATAGGCTTTGATTTGGGAAGGAATTTCAAGGAACTGTACACCAGATTGGCACAAAAAAGTTGTTTTTTCTGTAACGAATCTCAGGACAATTATTTAATATAATGATTTACTCTTTGATATCATAATTGTAAAATAAATACCAAATTATAAAATAAAATCGAGTCGAAGACCGGGTTCGAACCGGTGTCGCCAAAATTGTAGTTCAGTGCTGTATCCACTGTGCTACGAAGGATGACCCTAAACTGGAATATTTAAGCTATATACTTAACTTGGTAATATCACGTGATGACATCGACTAGCCAATCACGCATAAAGAATGAATTCTACTAGGTAGACATACCTAGTAATCTTTTTTAATGGAAAAATACGAAAAAAAAACTGCAAATAATAAATTAATTGTAAACTATGTGGTACTTCAGTTCGTAAGTTTCAATGCATTGAACACATCGATACCAAGTTTATGTCAGTTTTCGACAATTTTCTTTTCTTTTTTTTCGCTATTTCATCATACGGAGTATAGCCCCTTTAACGTGTAATGGTCAGTATTGAAGCCGTCTTTCATGTATTGATTGTCACTCCTTGGAGGATGCGTGGTCTAGTGATAAAACACTTGACTGTCAATCCAGGTGTCACAGATTCGATTCCCCGCCCCACAACTAAAGGATACCAATAGTATTCCACCCACGAGTCTATGGTGTAATTCGAGGATATTAAATGACATCTTTTTGATCGCGGTGATAAAATAAATGAGGCAGTGACATACTTCGGCAAGATAGCACTCAGTGTTTTGTCTGCATGCAACTTATATATCAGTATAGAGACATTTGCACCTTACACTCGCTATTATATAACTGTACACTTTCATTTGCTTCTTAATGTCATTTCCTGTTAACCCACGGCATACTGTCATTTACACCTTATTTCTGCAACTTAATGCATAATGTTATTTGTTCCTTACAATCACAAGTTTTTAAACTGTCTAAATTTAAGTCATTTGCAACTTACCATAGCAACTTAGATAACTGTATACTGTAGTTTGCGCATTAATTTAGCAATTTATATAACTGTTTAATGTCATTTTCTTTTTTCAGCAAATTATATTGCTGCATAATGTTAGTTTTTTTCTTACGAATGTTAAACCAAAATAATGTTTCTAGTTGAATTCACTTCCCGATTTGCCTCGTGTCTATACCTCTAATAGCTGATACGCTCATGAACAACATTATTCTTGCATGCACTTTAGGCAGGAAATAAGAGAAAATAAGGATTTCAATTATCGCACGTGTTAGATTTTGGTTAAGGTTTGTTTAAGTTGGATTTCTGAGGGGTTTTTAAGTATAAGTCACATTAAAGAAATACAAAGTGTTGTCTACGACAGATGAAGTATCTCGGAACTTACAAATGAATTGAATACACACGGATTAGTATTGAAGTTAAATTCAATGGTTGAGACTAATATTGTATAATTATGTGACATATGATAAAAAGTTTGCCAAAAGATGCGGTGTCCGATTGACAACTTATGACTGATACACTTTATGTAATATATTATTTTGTACGTGAGTTTACCACAGTGACTATACAATATAGGCCAAGATCGACCTGTGTTACAATACACTAATATTTTACGTAGTTATGGCCCCTATTTTTATATAACTTTACGAAAGAAAACGTGGTGAAAGAGTTACTGCAAATAGATTACCATTTCTGGGTCCAGGCGGTGTGTAGGTTTATATTTCACTCCGGTTACAACCTATACTAGTTAGGAATTTCGATCATAACGATAGATTTAACATATTGCATCTCTATATAAATGAGCAGGAGTCGGCAAAAGGGCATTATTTTAAAAGAAATATGAACGGATATTGTAGTATACGCTTTTGTTCTCTTATCTTTCGTGATTTGTTTTAACCCGACTGTCAAGTATACATCATAAACCCAACTGACAAGTATACAACATCAAAGAAACATTTCAAGCTACGCAAATCAATGGCTCGAAAGGAATTTATGACTGGAGTACATTAGTATGTCAGCGACTCAGGAAATAGAGGGACAATTTCAATAGAAGTTTGTTTTACAATTGTCAGACTTCTTGGCGTTGATATATTTATGTTGACGTCAATGTTGTAAAATGAACGTGGTCATTGGAAGAGTTTAACAAGACAGTGTGCGATGGTTATGATTGACATGATTAATAATCACATGTCTCAAACGAAACATGAGTATATGTTTTTTAAATGATATTTTATCGGTTTAAATAAAAAAATCGCACTATGTCTCTTGTCCAGTAAAAGTGTAAAATTATGGTTGTAACAAAACATCAAGAATCGTATTGTGAATATTTCGCTACGAAAGGCCTGTATCATGATTCAGAGCGATAGGATTTTTTCAAATATTCTTTTAGCGGTTTCAAAAACAGTGTGTGTATACCACATGGTAAATTGCGTCATAAAGGCTACGTCGGAAGGCAATATTTCATTTTCTTTACCATTTTAAATGCATCGTGACTGCTTTCGTCCAGCCAAGGTGTAAAGAAGGGTTGTAACGATATGCCAAAAAGGAATCGCGTTATATATATTGCGATTTTCTAGACCCTTATCATGGTATATTGCGATACGTTTGTGTGTTTTTGCCAAACATGTGCTTTGTTATTAAACAATTATTCGACCCGGTTTTGGAAATCACATTTCGGAACAGTATAGCCTAAAACAAAAATCATAGGATTTGATTAGCAGGAAGTTTCAAGGTTTCAAAGGTTTCAAAATAAGATATAACAAATCATTTTTAAAGGAATTTGCTATAAAGAGTAAATATTTATTGTCAACATCAAATGATTTTGACGTTCATTTCAATATGTGAGTACAGCTAGTGTCGATCAAGCCTAAGAACAGTTTTATCAGAAACTGTACCTGAATGACCTTAGCCATTTCGCTGGAACAATTTATATTTCTCAGCAGAATAAGTAAAAAAAAAAAACACTTTTTGATAAAGCAGTTCATTATCACTGCTTTTTTTGGCCGGTATGTGAGAAATTTTTCGGTAGAACTCATTTGTCCATGTATATACCGTATTTTCGCTTTACGTTGTTTTTTTACAAAAAAAGTAAAAAAACAAAATGGAACATACAAATCCTTTTCGTTCTTCTAATGATTGAAAAAAACAATAATTGATAGGCTTATTCCTTTTCCGTTTTTAATTATAACCACGGAATACAAAACAAAGAAACTATTTATTTATACCGTTTGTTTTTTCGTTTTACAAAGTTTTACTTTCAATTGTAAAAAACGAAAAACGAAAATACGGTATATACACGGATCCTCATTACTGAAACAAGGAGCGTGTCATTAATCTGTATATGATCGATGGCGTAAAAAGCTCATTGAGCTAATCGTTTTTATAAAGTATAAGAAACTGTTAAAGCTTATAAAAAAATAGTCAAAGGGGAATAACTGCCATGTTGTTGACCATTCGGTAACACCCGACACCCGAAATGCAGTCTGCTACGCTTTTTAAATCATGAATACAACACGGGGACATGCTGTTTCAGATTTTGATCAATTTGTCTGAGTGTGTGTGTGTGTTATCTTTCAAAATGCATAAGAACTACATAAGATATTTTTACTTTCTTTACAATGACCTTGCTGTTAAAAACATCCCACCATTAAACATTGACTGAAACGATTTTAAACAATTACTTGTATTATGAAAAATGTCAAAAAGGGAAAACCAGAAACTCCAAAACCAGAACCTGCCTTTCACAATTCTGAAAAGGGCCATGTCAAAAAAAAACTTTCTTCCAACTTTATTGTCTTATAATTTCGAGAAATACCAGACATATAATTTTTGTACACTGTCTGGATTTGAGTGTGTCTTTAACCCTTTTTTCTGTGTATACATTACTATGCCCCTTCTTTCGCAGATTTTAAAAAAATCTAAAGACCCTGCTACGGCTGCTACCCCTGTTACATGCTATATATATTTTGAAACAAAGTTTTCAAGTCTCAAGTACAAACTGCATTACAAATAAGATCTTTTAGGTAAAAAACTTACCCTGTCAAATTGCAATATTCAACATGCCTACGCAGAACGTATTTTGATGTAATCTTGCAAGATGAAGCCTAATAGAAGGGGAATAAAAACAGTTTGATCTTTGCATAATATCAATTTAATTGTTACTTGATTGTTTCCTTAACCTTGCACCGGCTTATTGATCTGGTAGGTGTTATTATCGTGGACATGTAAATTTACATTTTACTGACCGTTCCAAGGCGGTACCTAACAATTCTTGATAAACATACCAATATATATTATTTATGCACTGTGCTGTTTGTAGAGTTTTGTGCTGTTCTATGTTTCTTGTTTGTGATTTTGTGGTCTATGTCTTTGGCGTTTGCCCATTGCCACTAAACCGGGTTTATGCTTGAACTTTTTGCTACTGAGCATGTTTCTGTAGCTTTTTGCATAAAGAATGAAAGGGATTGCTTATGTCATATCTGATGAAAAGCTACATACGAAGCAAAGCTACAGACATTTCTGCGTGTCTAGACACTGTTATAATAGGCAGGTCTGGCTCTGAGCACCTTTGTTTTGTATGATCACACAGCCTTGATTTCGTTGTCATTATATAATCTATGTTGTTTTAAATAGTGGGTATAATACTCATGTATGATAAAGTTTAAAGATATATCGAAGTTGTTTCCCTTGTGATATGCCATTTAAGTGACATTGACGGTAAATATTGTAGAGAAAAAACTGGTTTGATCAACGGTTAAGAAGTCTTGCCTTACACAATTAAACCTTCTCATTCCTTATTTTCGATAAAATAGGGTGACAACTAAATTTTATTTGATTCGTTTGATAAAAATGAAAGCTATTACCCCAAACTTCTTATTCTCATTTCAAAGTGTACTTCAGACTTTAAAGCGTGTCAACTCGGACTACAGCAGTTAATGTTCTAATATATGTGTTCAAATCTGCATTCTAAAATCATTGGGGCGAAAATGTCTTCACTCTTCTGTTTATGCACTAAAATACACAGAAAAAGAGATTTGTAGATTATCGATTCCAGAAAATCTGCACTGAATCCATACTTTATATTCTGCGTACAAGTTAGCCAGAGGATACCCTGGGTAATACGAATTTTAGATTTTTAAACATGATTTTGTTTTGATAGAATTAATTGATTAACAAGTTGGTTTACATTTTGATGCTTCTGTTTATCACCAATTTGTTTTTCTTAGACAGTTTCTGGGTTTCATAACATGGTTTTGATACTATAGAAGTATACTGAAATGCTGTTACAACAGACTCTTAAAATGTTAAAATATATTTGTATCTACTATCTCAATAATACAAATTCTGGATATTGGATACGAAATGCTCCAATTAGAAAAAAAATGGAATTTTGCCCAATTGTTATAGCAGTTCGGTAAAATGACTTCGTGTGCGACGACGTCAGTTGCATTATTTACAAACAACGTGAAATGCGTGTGAAGTCAATGCTCGATATAGTATGTTGTTGGGCTCGCCCGTCTGACAGTAGGTGGAAATATGCATATCTAACACATAGAATCTGGAGAACTAACTTTCATTCGTTCTTCCCTGCGTGGATAGTAATTGAGTTACAACTGTCTCAGTTTTGAAGGTTTTATATAAAAACATTTATTTAAGAATTGAACATTATTTTTCTGCGTTTCATTGATGTATGAAGTGTCGGAAAAATTACACCTAATTTGCATAAACACCGATTCTTCAAATTCTGGAGAAATCTCAGCAGCAGTAGCAGTTTCCTCACTCAATTCTGGCACAAACTACTCAAAACTACCAAAAGGATCTTTAAACGAGTCGAAACCTGACAGATCATCCGCCATATCTACTCTGTGCTGCAGACGAATTTCAGCTTCCAGTTCTCCGCAATCAATTCATTGGCATTTATAATAAACAAATAAATCAAGATCAGCGTTTTTAAAAGGTTTATTGTTCAGTTGTTGCTTTATTTTAACCCCAAATTTGTATTAAGAAGCAAAATACACATGTAAACAAATTCCTACTGTGACATGACGTCATAGAAGGTAGTCCGGTTATGCATATAAATAAGTTGATTTGCATACACGAATACTTCATGGAGAAATGAATGAATGTCACATGGGTAGTTTTACCCAATACAATTTAAGCATTTACTCGCACATGCTCGAGGTTGTAATTATCTTGTTTTAACTAAAAAAATAACAAACGAAGAATAAGATAAAGATGATTCATTGTCAGGAATGTACATCCGCAGTCTTCCTTGCAAAGTTATGCCTGAAACTTAAAACATTACGATGATTGGCCATTACAAACGATACAAGAACAAGATTATTGGCAAATTGTCACATGACTAATATACATATATGTATATAAGGATACTATGTAAGAATTTAGCTAATAAGTACTTTTCATGATGCGCTGATCGGTCAAAATGCAATTTACCCAGGGTGAGAAATTACGAGACTTCAACGGGGTTCTCAACTTCTCACATGGGTTACTACTGGTCAAAACCGATTAAATCTAACAAGTAAGAGCGTTAATTTCTAATAAACTGTTTGAGATAAAAGATATGAAAACAAGATGAGAACATTATTACGTTATAAATGACTGTATTATGACGTATTTGTATGTCGCGTGACTACTATCTTAGCCTGTAAAAGACTGCTTTTTTCTGGTCCAACACGTGTGAAATATTCTAGATTTACTTTTGTTGACGATGCAATCCTTGGCAAGAAATCACGGCGCCTTGCATCGTTTTGCAACGTTCGGTCAAGATGCAAAAACAAGCATCCTTCAGTCAACAACTCATTGAAAATAAGTGTTTGTTTAAGTTGATGGTATTCAATGTTTTTAACCAAGTGATCACCAAAAGTAATATTTCACGAACCGCTGTGCGACGAGTGACTATTTACTTTTGGTGTTCACGAGGTGATATTTATTGCATTTATTACAAACATTTTTTTTATTTTCATTTTATGTTTTAATTTAACCAAAAAAAATAATTCATAAGCAATAAGAAAACTGCGTGAAATTCGACTCAATGACGTCATACCGGAAACGAAATTCAATGACGTCACTAAATTTTCATCCCGGCATGCATGCATTTATGTTAACATTTCTGCAATGAAACGAGTTAAATATGTGAAATTATTATTCCCATTTGGGCGATTATCAACCGAGAGCAAAAGTCAACCATGTACTCTTTTCATTATTAACCCACCGTTACATTTCAATAGATCATCGAAAAGCATAAAATCAAGTGTTCTGTTTCATATACTTGTCGATGAAAATATTGGCCGTTGTTTCAAAGAACTTAATTCTTTCCTCAAACTACATTTTCTCCGATTTAATGCGATACAAAAATGCGTTTTACATGTGAAAAATAATTTCGACACACAAAACAACCTTCCGACAAACATTAGAGAATGTTTGCTACGATTTCGCCAACGGTACGTTTGAGACAGCAAAATAGCAAGTCCTTAGTATCACGTGAGGCAACCCTAACAAATTACGAATGTAAAGCAAGCTTTAACTTCAAGGGAAATACTTGATCTCAATCAAGAATATGGTCATCCCGTTTGTTTCCCTGATGTTTTACGCAGACTCAAATCAATTATAGCACTGTGACATTTTTATTTTTATTTTTTTATATAATAAAACATATTATTAATTGGAAGTCATAACATAGTAATATAAAAGTCCTATTCTGTCTGTATAAGAGATGGTGGTAGCGTTATGATTGTTTGGCATTTAAGGTTTTGTACTAGGAAAATGGTGTACTCAGTACTGATAAAACCCAGGGAAGTTGTATGCCGTGTATTGGTGTTTTACACGTGCACGTCAAAGAACCAAGAGGTCTCTTCACAAAGAGCTAGGGTATTGCACCCGGATCTCTTGTATCTTACTTTGTTTCTTCAATTTTATTTGAATCGGAACTTGACTGGTAATTAGAGTTACTTCTTTATCATGTTACTTGAGGTAATAGATAGACAACGGAGTGGCCAATGCATCGCGGCGCTTAACATGAAGGTCAGCATAAAGACAATCCGTAGCATGCGGGACCAGTACTTGAAGTTAAAGAAGTCTTTGGTGGAAGAACCGGCTGTCCTTGCCCAATCACGACGAAGAGTGCACACAGGTTTGTGACGGTACGACGAGAAGGTACAGAACTGTATTCGCCAGGTGCGCCTTAGCGGGGGGGGGGGCGTAGTCAACGTCCGGACTTTCAATGCTGCAGCTGTGGGCATTCTGATCAAGTATGCGCGTCATACACTTGCAAAGCATGGCGGGCACTTGACAATCGAGAAGTCGCAAGCCAGATGTCCATTTTGAGACGCACGGGGTTCGTCATACGAAATGGTACAAAGGCGACGAAAACGCTCCCTAAAGACTTTGACGGGATCAAGGACAACTTCGTGTTCAAGGTCCAAGGCATGATAGACAAGGACCAGACCCCAGAAACCTTGGTCCTAAACTTCGACCATACGGGATGCAGCATAATGCCAGGTGGCGTATGGACGATGGAGGAGCAAGGCTCAGCACTTCTTACCGTGCCGAAGAGCGGAAGGATGCTGTCACCGCAGCCTTTTTATGCAGGGAAGACAGACCGTTGCCACCCTAAGGGTGTGAAATTTCCGAAGGGCTTAGACCCAACTTGCACAGAATCTCACTGAAGTAATGAACTATCAATCCTGCGCTACGTCGACAAGATATTGGTACCCTATGTCAACAGCCTGTGCGATTCCCTACCGCTCGCATAGTGTGACCAGCAGACCTTGGTCATTTTAGAGGGCCCACCAGAGCCACCAGTTCCAGCGGCTTCTACGTGAGAATGGAATCTGCTACGCATACGTACCACCTGCGTGTACTGACCGCCTCCAGCACTTCGATTTGTCTTTCAACTTTGACTACAATGAGAACGTGAATGGTTGTTTTCACCAATGGTATTGTGGACAGGTCGTGTCCCCCCTTGATGATGGCGACGCCGACATGACTACTGCCACAAGCGTCGACATGAACACGACAACAATCAAACCGCTTCATGCCGAATGGATCATCGCCACCCACTCGAAGAGTGTACTGTTCTCATGTTCATAGTGCTTAAGATTGCTTTTCCTTGTCACTTCAATATCTATTTCATCTTTATTTCGTTCAATAAGTTATCATTTTACGTCCACTCGCTATTTGTGTATCATTAATAAATAATCGATTAAATATTTGATCAAGGAAGCAAAATCGATGCTCAAACACACGAGGTTAATAATCAGCACGACGTTAACATGTGCCGCACAGCACAGGAGGTTGATTATCAGCTTGTTTTAATGTTTCGGTAATACGAAAACTGAATACTAATATTTGACTTTAATTTATGTGCATTGCGGTTAAATGATAAATAATATAAAACATATTAATAGTAAACAAACAATGATTTAAGAACTTACAAGGTGTATACAGAACCCATGTTAATTCATGTGAATAAATGTATATCCCTATTTTACATAGACAATATGATTTCAGAATTAAAGGTCAAATATTCGTTGGGATCTTGAATTCGTGGATAAGCCAACCTACGAAATTCACGAAAATTAATGTCCCACAATAATTAAAGATTTCACAGTAAACACAATTTAAGTCATGATGGCCTCACGGTGGGTTCAAGCCATAGCGCAGGCAATAAACGTGGGCAGTCCATGATAAACTCAAGTACACGTACGAAGTTATGATGGTTACAAACAAAACTTCGTTAGTTTGTTAATTGCCATTAAAAATAAGTTTCATGTGCTAATGGTCATCTTGATATACATTAGTCACATTCATTCAAAATATCCTTTATTTATGTTTAAAATACCTCGTCGCTTACGTTGAAAAATAAATTTGATCAATTTTATTTACATGAGCCATATTCACGATTTCTGAATCATGTTTATCATAGTGAATGTGTGCTTGTCAGGGAAAGCAAACAGGGTGCGTCATAAAACAATAAATTTCCTGACTGCCACGATCACCATAAACAATTACTAGTATGTTGACAGGTTAACAGGGGCGTAGCTGATCATTTATACGGTTAGGGCTTAGCGTGGTTTTAATCGAAATCATGTACATGAGTTAAAACGATGATAAAGTCTAAATGATTCCCAAGTGCGAAATTCACCAATGCCCTATATTAATTAGTGTGATTGTTGTTATCGAAGAATTTGGCGTAAGGACTTACGAACAAAAGTTTGAATAAAAATTATCGCGGTGCCCCTGGATAACGCTTTTGGATTATTTATTTGTTAAAATGGGATGGTGTACTAAAAACTGTTCTAGTTTTTGTTCGACTTGCAACGAGATTGACTATTAAAATGTTTTTAAGGATCATTTTGTCTTGTTTCGGTAAGAAGTTATTTATTTACCTTTGTGCTTGTATTTTTGTCTTGCCTATAATCTCATTTTTATCGATTAACACAATATATATCGAATTTAATTCTCTGAGATGCGTACCAACGAATTCACAATGATAAAATAATAAAATTATCTTAGACAGTGAC
The DNA here is from genome assembly GCF_026914265.1 of Mya arenaria. Classification (NCBI taxonomy): domain Eukaryota; kingdom Metazoa; phylum Mollusca; class Bivalvia; order Myida; family Myidae; genus Mya; species Mya arenaria. The sequence continues at coordinate 5,021,620 of NC_069126.1, forward strand.
CTATATGTATTGCAGTTTGGGTCGTTACAGAGGCCAACCCAACGTTGACAATCACGCCATCATCAGTAATCATCGGCGGTGACGCGAATGACGTCACAACGACCTCACCATTGTATGTCAACATAGAATGTCGAATGTCCGGGGTTCAGCAAGTTTACTCCTTGTACATAAAGCGCGGCCCCACTCAGGACAGTCTAGCTGAAATAAGTATTGGTAATCCGCCTAGAGTAAGCACCAATGCACCTAACGACATCTTGCAGAAAATACCGGAAGTGACGGGCATGCTTGGAACTTCCGGAAACTTGCTTAGTGTGCGCTACCGGCAAGACCGGTTGGACTGCGTCGACGGAAACTCTTACCAATGTAAGGTCTTTTACAAACCGAACAACGGGGACACTTTGACTGCGAACACCTCAGCCATATTGTCTGTTTCCGGTAATATCTGGGGTTATTTTTCTTTTTATTAAATGTTGTATTTTAAAACATTTAAAGCTGCACTCTCACAGATATACCATTTTTACATCTTTTACATTTTTTTGTCTTGAAAAGAGCCAATTTGCGTAAATATCTGCAAAACAATGATATAAGATTGCTGACAAAAATTCAGATCGTTGATTTTCATATTTACGTTCGAAAATTAATGTTTAAAATGCATAAAACATAAACTTATATATATAAGAATCTGCAATCTTATTTTTTGTTAGCAGTCTTATATAACTGGTTATCATTGATTTTCGGAAAAAAGGCTCGTTTTAAGAAAAAAAAAAAGGTGTCGAAACGTTCACTCTGTGAGAGTGCAGCTTTAAAATCACTCATTTATATTTATTTTAACTGAAAGTTGTATTTAAAACCTTTAAAATCGCTCATTTATTTACTATTTATAGATAATCAAAATAAAATCTATTTTGTGACACAGAAAAAAGACTACCATATTTTGCTTACTTTGCCTTGTAAAATAACAGAGCCGATATCGCCTGTGTCACAAACAAAAAAGTTATTGGCTATATTTTTATCAATTTTTGACGATTTAAAGGATAATCTGGTTCATTAAGATGCAATGTCCATGTTATACATATTGTATCAAATTTGCTAGGTATTGGATGAAGAATGGTAACGTAAAAGAGTGGCCACGAAAGTGTAATGACGCGGGTTCCGCCAACGTTGCACAACATGATCCTTATCTGTCTGTCATGCTACGCAGGCTAAACAAACACTTTCGATACCTTATTCTAAACATTCTAAGTGTTAAACATTTATGTGTTCAGTGCGTCCGGGGAACCTGCAGTTGCTGGCCGCCCGCGTTGTTAACGAATTCATGACGGAACCGGTAATGAACAACTCCCTCGTGCAGCCCGGGGAGCAGCTTGAGCTCACGTGCACTGGCAGTATCGGAGCTTCCCCAGATGCCCCCATCCAGTGGTTTCGGCGGACGGCGGGGAGCCAGCTCGTGTTCCAGGTCAGTTAATATGTTGACAAAATATTAAACGTGCCGTGCCGTGTAGTCTAAACATATCATCGGATAATGTAATGTGTCAGATACGAGTACCATCAGCTCATAAAGAATTGGCGCTTGTGCATAGCATACTTACAGTACTCTGTGCTTATACTTACGTTTTTTTATTATTTTTACTTAGTTTTTATTCAGGTAATTGAACACATATTATTTGCACTACTTTTGTTGTTCATGTAGGTCGAGCATATTTTGACAAAATCACGTGCCGTGTAGTGAAAACAAACCATCGGATAGTATTAGTTGCTTAGTAGTTCCGGTATTTGAACACATAATATTTACAATACCTTTGTTGGCTAAATCAAGATATTTGTCAACCTAGTATTTCACCCCGATTCGAGACGCAGACTACATCTCTGAGGGTGAAGCTTCCGGCATCTCGACGCCCATCTGCCATTATTCGCGGACGTCCATGCTGCGCTACACGGTAGAAGCAGCGGACTCAGATTTGGGCTTCCGGTGCCAGGTGACGTCACAGCAACAGATGACGTACACGGCACACTCACCGGATTACACGTTCATGTTCGGTAAGTTTAGGTTAAACATAAACACACCGAATTCAATGTACAACCATTCACTGAAGTAAACAAGCAATGTTATAACAAGAACTTGCGATAAATGGCTTGAAAATATGAAGTTCCAATTTAACCAAAAGGTGGTCGATTTACCTGAACATTCATTTCTGTTATTGCTTTCCAGATCGAAGTGGGATGAATTCAGGCGATGCAGCGAAAGTCTCTTTTCTAATTTCCGGATATCTTCTAACTTGTATTTGTTACGTGCTTATTGCCTTTCTGTGTGAAGTTTAAACTTAAAGGTACACTTAGACTCGTCTAAACTCGTCTATTTACTTACAGCATCTGATTGCACATGCATGTTTTATGTTCTGGTTAACTAGTTATTTGAATCATTTCGACTTTTCAGATAACATATGTAATGAAAATACAAAACTATTTGGCCACAACAGTAATAATAATTTGGAGCCACTTGTCCATGTTTTATAAGGTTCAAAATACAGCCAAATATTTATATTGTTTTAGAAAAGTGACAAAGAATTAACTGTGTTGCCGGAAATCGTTAGTAACAATGACTTAAGGCTTGGATTTACCACATTATGTTTAAAGGACAACCTGCCAGTTGGTGTTTCGTGTTTGTACATACAAGGTAGTTCAGTGTCATAATTTCAACAGAATTAATAAAAACATCAATGACCACAAACAATCTGTGAAGAAGTCATTTAAAGGGGCTGCACTCCGTATGATGAAATAGCGAAAAAAAAAGAAATTGTCGTAAACTGACATAAACTTGGTACCGGTGTGCATTGAAATGCATTGAAACTTACTAACTGTACCACATAGTTTACAATTTATTTATTGTTCGCAGTTTTTTCGTATTTTTCCATTAAAAATGATTACTAGGTATGTCTACCTAGTAGAATTCATTCCGTATGCGTGATTGGCTTGTGGATGTCATCACGTGATATTACCAAGTTAGGTATATAGCTTAAATGTTCTAACTGTTTAAGGTTAGCCTTTGAAGCACAGTGGATACAACATTAGACGGCAATTTTTTGCGACACCGGTCTCCAACAAGATTTTTTTACATTTTGATTTTTGGGTTCGAACCCGGTCTCCAACAAGACTTTTTTACATTTTGATTTTTGTATGTCTTTTACAATTATGACATCAAAGAGTAAAACATTTTATTCAATAATTGTCCTGAGATTGGAAACATAATGGTGCAAATCTGGTGTATAGTCCCTTTAAAGTGAGACAGCAAACTGTATATTGTCTGCAGGCTGTAAGTGAAGACTTTAGTCACGCCAATTTAATAATAGCCGCCACTTATCATCGCACGTGGCTTTAACCCCACTTGTTTATTGAACTGACTCAAGAAAATATATCATATTTGGGTGTGCATATTGAATGAAGTGTTCACAATAAATATGTATCGAGGCTATAGACTGCATTCGTGTAGTGAATACGTGTATGTGTATTAGTCGACGATAAATAGATATTAACTTGACTTGTCCTGTAAGTGTTCAACTATTACCATCGTGGATAACCATTGCATCCCATTGATTGAACTCCTTTATCATTTCGTAAGTAGACTTATATACACGTACATACGTTACCAATTACAATGTGTTGTTGGCATCATAAGTAATCAGAAACTTAATTGAAAGTACGGAAAAATTATCACCGGCAGGAGTCGTCTTTTTCGCTCATATTTCCCACCAGTGTACATACATGATCACTGCAAAGGACCTCGGTATGAGTGTGTGTTAAGCTTTTCTAATCAACAGCAGTGGCGTCCTCTTGTCTCGCTTTCATGACAAGATTGACTAACTAAGCTTGTACACACGTATACTGATTGTCTACGAGGTCACAATTTCTTAATTGTGCCACATTGTATAGCTTATTCAGATAAATAGCTGGTATATAAACGTCCTGTTCGAGCCTCCACCAGGGGAACGTTCTCTATGCCTCTCAGTACTGGTCTCGAAATTTCTTAGTCCTTTATAACAGGATAAAGCTAATCTCACTACTTTTCTTTGTCATTAATTCGCGTAATATCAACTTTCAATTACTGTTTTATAAGCTAAGTATCATTGAACTAAGGTTCTGCAACCTATTTAGCATTGCAGGGGACTTAAATTTCATTACGGACTCATCCTTGTTGTTTTCACGGTTTGAGCGACTTCCGTGCCTTGAGCGACTGCTTTTGAGTGACTAACATGCCTATAGGGACTACTGTTTAGCTAGTACAGTTCCTTGAGGGACTACCTATCTTGAGTGACTACCGTTGAGTGACTATCGTGTTTTGACTGACTTATGTTAAGTGCTTACAGTTCCTTGAGGGACTACCTATCTTGAGTGACTACCGTTGAGTGACTATCGTGTCTTGATTGACTTATGTTAAGTGCTTACAGTTCCTTGATGGAATACCTATCTTGAGTGACTACCGTTGAGTGACTATCGTGTTTTGACTGACTTATGTTAAGTGTTTACAGTTCCTTTAGGGACTACCTATCTTAAGTGACTACCATTGAGTGAACATCGTGTTTTGACTGACTTATGTTAAGTGCTTACAGATCCTTGGGGACTACCTATCTTGAGTGACTACCGTTGAGTGAACATCGTGTTTTGACTGACTTATGTTAAGTGCTTACAGATCCTTGAGGGACTACCTATCTTGAGTGACTATCGTTGAGTGGCCATCGTGTTTTGACTGACTTATGTTAAGTGCTTACAGATCCTTGAGGGACTACCTATCTTAAGTGACTATCGTTGAGTGGCCATCGTGTTTTGACTGACTTATGTTAAGTGCTTACAGATCCTTGAGGGACTACCTATCTTGAGTGACTATCGTTGAGTGGCCATCGTGTTTTGACTGACTTATGTTAAGTGCTTGCAGATCCTTGGGGACTACCTATCTTGAGTGACTACCGTTGAGTGAACATCGTGTTTTGACTGACTTATGTTAAGTGCTTACAGATCCTTGAGGGACTACCTATCTTGAGTGACTATCGTTGAGTGGCCATCGTGTTTTGACTGACTTATGTTAAGTGCTTACAGATCCTTGAGGGACTACCTATCTTAAGTGACTATCGTTGAGTGGCCATCGTGTTTTGACTGACTTATGTTAAGTGCTTACAGATCCTTGAGGGACTACCAATCTTGAGTGACTATCGTTGAGTGGCCATCGTGTTTTGACTGACTTATGTTAAGTGCTTACAGTTCCTTGAGGGACTACCTATCTTGAGTGACTACCGTTGAGTGAACATCGTGTTTTGACTGACTTATGTTAAGTGCTTACAGATCCTTGAGGGACTACCTATCTTGAGTGACTATCGTTGAGTGGCCATCGTGTTTTGACAGACTTATGTTAAGTGCTTACAGATCCTTGAGGGACTATCTATCTTGAGTGACTATCGTTGAGTGGCCATCGTGTTTTGACTGACTTATGTTAAGTGCTTACAGATCCTTGAGGGACTACCTATCTTAAGTGACTATCGTTGAGTGGCCATCGTGTTTTGACTGACTTATGTTAAGTGCTTACAGATCCTTGAGGGACTACCTATCTTGAGTGACTATCGTTGAGTGGCCATCGTGTTTTGACTGACTTATGTTAAGTGCTTACAGTTCCTTGAGGGACTACCTATCTTGAGTGACTTCCGTTGAGTGAACATCGTGTTTTGACTGACTTATGTTAAGTGCTTACAGATCCTTGAGGGACTACCTATCTTGAGTGACTATCGTTGAGTGGCCATCGTGTTTTGACTGACTTATGTTAAGTGCTTACAGATCCTTGAGGGACTACCTATCTTGAGTGACTATCGTTGAGTGGCCATCGTGTTTTGACTGACTTATGTTAAGTGCTTACAGATCCTTGAGGGACTACCTATCTTAACTGACTATCGTTGAGTGGCCATCGTGTTTTGACTGACTTATGTTAAGTGCTTACAGATCCTTGAGGGACTACCTATCTTGAGTGACTATCGTTGAGTGGCCATCGTGTTTTGACTGACTTATGTTAAGTGCTTACAGTTCCTTGAGGGACTACCTATCTTGAGTGACTACCGTTGAGTGAACATCGTGTTTTGACTGACTTATGTTAAGTGCTTACAGATCCTTGAGGGACTACCTATCTTGAGTGACTATCGTTGAGTGAACATCGTGTTTTGACTGACTTATGTTAGGTGCTTACAGATCCTTGAGGGACTACCTATCTTGAGTGACTACCGTTGAGTGACCATCGTGTTTTGACTGACTTATGTTAAGTGCTTACAGTTCCTTGATGGAATACCTATCTTGAGTGACTACCGTTGAGTGACTATCGTGTTTTGACTGACTTATGTTAAGTGCTTACAGTTCCGTGAGGGACTACCTATCTTGAGTGACTACCGTTGAGTGACTATCGTGTCTTGACTGACTTATGTTATGTGCTTACAGTTCCTTGATGGAATACCTATCTTGAGTGACTATCGTTGAGTGACTATCGTGTCTTGACTGACTTATGTTAAGTGCTTACAGTTCCTTGATGGAATACCTATCTTGAGTGACTACCGTTGAGTGACTATTGTGTCTTGATTGACTTATGTTAAGTGCTTACAGTTCCTTGATGGAATACCTATCTTGAGTGACTACCGTTGAGTGACTATCGTGTCTTGACTGACTTATGTTAAGTGCTTACAGTTCCTTGATGGAATACCTATCTTGAGTGACTACCGTTGAGTGACTACCGTTGAGTGACTATCGTGTTTTAACTGACTTATGTTAGGTGCTTACAGTTCCTTGAGAGACTACCTATCTTGAGTGACTATAGTTGAGTGACTACCGTTGAGTGACCATCGTGTTTTGACTGACTTATGTTAAGTGCTTACAGTTCCTTGATGGAATACCTATCTTGAGTGACTACCGTTGAGTGACTATCGTGTTTTGACTGACTTATGTTAAGTGCTTACAGTTCCGTGAGGGACTACCTATCTTGAGTGACTACCGTTGAGTGACTATCGTGTCTTGACTGACTTATGTTATGTGCTTACAGTTCCTTGATGGAATACCTATCTTGAGTGACTATCGTTGAGTGACTATCGTGTCTTGACTGACTTATGTTAAGTGCTTACAGTTTCTTGATGGAATACCTATCTTGAGTGACTACCGTTGAGTGACTATTGTGTCTTGATTGACTTATGTTAAGTGCTTACAGTTCCTTGATGGAATACCTATCTTGAGTGACTACCGTTGAGTGACTATCGTGTCTTGACTGACTTATGTTAAGTGCTTACAGTTCCTTGATGGAATACCTATCTTGAGTGACTACCGTTGAGTGACTACCGTTGAGTGACTATCGTGTTTTAACTGACTTATGTTAGGTGCTTACAGTTCCTTGAGAGACTACCTATCTTGAGTGACTATAGTTGAGTGACTACCGTTGAGTGTCTATCGTGTTTTGACTGACTTATGTTAGGTGCTTACAGTTCCTTGAGAGACTACCTATCTTGAGTGACTACCGTTAAGTGACTACCGTTGAGTGACTATCGTGTTTTGACTGACTTATGTTAGGTGCTTACAGTTTCTTGAGGGACTACCTATCTTGAGTGACTACCGTTGAATGACTACCGTGTCTTGACTGACTTATGTTAGGTGCTTACAGTTCCTTGAGGGACTACCTATCTTGAGTGACTACCGTTGAGTGACTATCGTGTTTTAACTGACTTATGTTAAGTGCTTACAGTTACTTAAGGGGCCACCTATTTTTAGTGACTACCGTTGAGTGACTATCGTGTTTTAACTGACTTATGTTAAGTGCTTACAGTTACTTAAGGGACCACCTATTTTGAGTGACTACCGTTGAGTTACTATCGTGTCTTGACTGACTTATGCTAAGTGCTTACGGAGTCTTGAGGGACTACCTATCTTGAGTGACTACCGTTGAGTGACTAACGTGTCTTGATTGACTAATATTAAGTGCTTACAGTTACTTAAGGGACCACCTATCTTTAGGGACTACCTATCTTGAGTGAGTACCGTTGAGTGACTATCGTGTCTTGACTGACTAATGTTGAGTGATTACATTTCATTGAGGGACTTACGTATCTAGAGTGACTACCTCGTTTTCAGTGCTTACAGTTCCTTGTGTGACTACCTGGCCTTGAATGACTGCCGTGTTTAATGGGGGACAACCGTGTATTGGGTAACTATCGTATCGTGGGTGGCTACCATTGAATGACTACTGTTGCTTTTGCGATAAATGGGTCTTAAATGACTACCGTGTTTTGAATGAATATCGAATAACTACCATGTATTGTTTTACTTCCTTGTTATGTGTGTATTGAGTGAATACCATTTAGTGACAACCGTTGAATGATTATCTTATCTTTAGTGGCTATCGTGTCCTAATTGACTTTCGTGTGTTGGTTGACTACCGTGCCTTAATTGCCTACTGTGTCTTGCGTAACTACAGTTAATTGGTTGACCACTGTGTCTTGCGTGACTAACGTATATTTGTTGACCACTGTGGCTTGCGTGACTACCGTTTATTGGTCGACCACTGTGGCTTGCGTGACTACCGTTTATTGGTCGACCACTGTGGCTTGCGAGACTACCGTTTTATTGGTCGACCACTGTGTCTTGTGTGATTACCGTTTCTTGGTCGACCACTGTGCCTTGCGTGATTACCGTTTCTTGGTCGACCACTGTGCCTTGCGTGACTACCGTTTCTTGGTCGACCACTGTACATTGCTTGACTACCGTTTCTTGGTCGACCACTGTACATTGCATGACTACCGTTTCTTGGTCGACCACTGTGCCTTGCTTGACTACCGTTTATTGGTCGACCACTGTGCCTTGCGTGACAACCGTTTATTGGTCGACCACTGTACCTTGCTTGACTACCGTTAATTGGTTGACCACTGTGCCTTGCTTGACTACCGTTAATTGGTTGACCACTGTACCTTGCTTGACTACCGTTAATTGGTCGACCATTGTACCTTGCTTGACTACCGTTTATTGGTCGACCACTGTGCCTTGCGTGACAACCGTTTCTTGGTCGACCACTGTACCTTGCTTGACTACCGTTAATTGGTTGACCACTGTGTCTTGCGTGACTACCGTTAATTGGTCGACCACTGTGCCTTGTGTGACTATCGTTTATTGGTCGACCACTGTGCATTGCGTGATTACCGTTTATTGGTCGACCACTGTGTCTTGCGTGACTACCGTTTCTTGGTCAACCACTGTACATTTCTTGACTACCGTTTATTGGTCGACCACTGTGTCTTGCGTGACTACCGTTAATTTGTCGACCACTGTGCCTCTGTGCCTTGCGTGACTTCCGTTTATTGGTCGACCATTGCGGCTCGCCTGACTACCGTTTATTGGTCGACTATTGTGTCTTGCATGACTACCGTTTATTGGTCGACCACTGTGCCTTGCGTGACTACAGTTTAATGGTCGACCACTGCGCCTTGCTTGACTACCGTTTATTGGTCGACCACTGTGTCTTGCGTGACTACCGTTTATTGGTCGACCACTGTGTCTTGCGTGACTACCGTTTATTGGTCGACCACTGTGTTTTGCGTGATTACCGTTTATTGGTCGACCACTGTACCTTGCTTGACTACCGTTTATTGGTCGACCACTGTGTCTTGTGTGACTACCGTTTATTGGTCGACCACTGTACCTTGCTTGACTACCGTTTATTGGTCGACCACTGTACCTTGCTTGAATACCGTTTATTGGTCGACCACTGTGCCTTGTGTGACTACCGTTTATTGGTCGACCACTGTGCCTTGTGTGACTACCGTTTATTGGTCGACCACTGTGCCTTGTGTGACTACCGTTTATTGGTCGACCACTGTGCCTTGTGTGACTACCGTTTATTGGTCGACCACTGTGCCTTGTGTGACTACCGTTTATTGGTCGACCACTGTACCTTGCTTGACTACCGTTTATTGGTCGACCACTGTACCTTGCTTGAATACCGTTTATTGGTCGACCACTGTGCCTTGTGTGACTACCGTTTATTGGTCGACCACTGTACCTTGCTTGACTACCGTTAATTGGTCGACCACTGTGCCTTGTGTGACTACCGTTTATTGGTCGACCACTGTGCCTTGTGTGACAACCGTTAATTGGTCGACCACTGTGCCTTGTGTGACTACCGTTTATTGGTCGACCACTGTGCCTTGTGTGACTACCGTTTATTGGTCGACCATTGTGTCTTGCGAGACTACCATGTCTTTGACGACTACCTTGTATTGCGAGACCTCAGTGTCTTGGTCGACTACCGTGTCTTAATTGACCACCGTGCCTTGGGCGACCACCAATGAGTGACTAACGTTGAGTGACTACCGTGTCTTCAGTGACTACTATCGTGTATTAATTGACCACCGTGCCTTGGGCGACCACCAACTAACGTTGAGTGACTACCGTGTCTTCGGTGACTACCTTACATTAAGTTAAAATCGTTTCTTTGGGGACTACCGTTGAGTGAAAAATAGTTGAGTGACTACTTTGTTTATAGTGACTTCGTTGTCTTAAGCAAACATCCTGTTTCGTGTGACTATCGCGTCTTTTATGTTAAGAATTTTTTCTGTCTTGAGTGACAACCGAGTCTATAGTCACTTCAATTACGTAACTATGATTAACTCCCTTGCCTGAGTGATATCTTTGTTTTGATTGAATACCTGGTCTTGAGAGACTTCAGTGTCGTGAGTGACTATCGTATAGTGAGTTACAGACATGTCTTGAGAGACTACAGTGTCGTGAGTGACTACCGTATGGTGAGTGACTTTTATGTATTGAGAGACTACTGTGTCGTGAGTGACTACCGTATAGTGAGTGACTTTTATGTATTGAGAGACTACAGTGTCGTGAGTGACTACCGTATAGTGAGTGACTTTTATGTATTGAGAGACTACAGTGTCGTGAGTGACTACCGTATAGTGAGTGACTTTTATGTATTGAGAGACTACTGTGTCGTGAGTGACTACCGTATAGTGAGTGACTTTTATGTATTGAGAGACTACAGTGTCGTGAGTGACTACCGTATGGTGAGTGACTTTTATGTATTGAGAGACTACAGTGTCGTGAGTGACTACCGTATAGTGAGTGACTTTTATGTATTGAGAGACTACTGTGTCGTGAGTGACTACCGTATGGTGAGTGACTTTTATGTATTGAGAGACTACTGTGTCGTGAGTAACTACCGTATGGTGAGTGACTTTTATGTATTGAGAGACTACAGTGTCGTGAGTGACTACCGTATGGTGAGTGACTTTTATGTATTGAGAGACTACAGTGTCGTGAGTGACTACCGTATGGTGAGTGACTTTTATATATTGAGAGACTACTGTGTCGTGAGTGACTACCGTATGGTGAGTGACTTTTATGTATTGAGAGACTACTGTGTCGTGAGTGACTACCGTATAGTGAGTGACTTTTATGTATTGAGAGACTACAGTGTCGTGAGTGACTACCGTATAGTGAGTGACTTTTATGTATTGAGAGACTACTGTGTCGTGAGTGACTACCGTATAGTGAGTGACTTTTATGTATTGAGAGACTACAGTGTCGTGAGTGACTACAGTATAGTGAGTGACTTTTATGTATTGAGAGACTACAGTGTCGTGAGTGACTACAGTATAGTGAGTGACTTTTATGTATTGAGAGACTACAGGGTCGTGAGTGACTACCGTATAGTGAGTGACTTTTATGTCTTGAGAGACTACAGTGTCGTGAGTGACTACCGTATAGTGAGTGACTTTTATGTATTGAGAGACTACAGTGTCGTGAGTGACTACCGTATAGTGAGTGACTTTTATGTATTGAGAGACTACTGTGTCGTGAGTGACTACCGTATAGTGAGTGACTTTTATGTATTGAGAGACTACAGTGTCGTGAGTGACTACCGTATAGTGAGTGACTTTTATGTATTGAGAGACTACTGTGTCGTGAGTGACTACCGTATAGTGAGTGACTTTTATGTATTGAGAGACTACTGTGTCGTGAGTGACTACCGTATGGTGAGTGACTTTTATGTATTGAGAGACTACTGTGTCGTGAGTGACTACCGTATGGTGAGTGACTTTTATGTATTGAGAGACTACAGTGTCGTGAGTGACTACCGTATGGTGAGTGACTTTTATGTATTGAGAGACTACTGTGTCGTGAGTGACTACAGTATAGTGAGTGACTTTTATGTATTGAGAGACTACAGTGTCGTGAGTGACTACCGTATGGTGAGTGACTTTTATGTATTGAGAGACTACAGTGTCGTGAGTGACTACCGTATGGTGAGTGACTTTTATGTATTGAGAGACTACAGTGTCGTGAGTGACTACCGTATAGTGAGTGACTTTTATGTATTGAGAGACTACAGTGTCGTGAGTGACTACCGTATGGTGAGTGACTTTTATGTAATGAGAGACTACTGTGTCGTGAGTGACTACCGTATAGTGAGTGACTTTTATGTATTGAGAGACTACAGTGTCGTGAGTGACTACCGTATAGTGAAAGACTTTTATGTATTGAGAGACTACAGTGTCGTGAGTGACTACCGTATAGTGAGTGACTTTTATGTATTGAGAGACTACAGTGTCGTGAGTGACTACCGTATAGTGAGTGACTTTTATGTATTGAGAGACTACTGTGTCGTGAGTGACTACCGTATAGTGAGTGACTTTTATGTATTGAGAGACTACTGTGTCGTGAGTGACTACCGTATAGTGAGTGACTTTTATGTATTGAGAGACTACTGTGTCGTGAGTGACTACCGTATAGTGAGTGACTTTTATGTATTGAGAGACTACAGTGTCGTGAGTGACTACCGTATAGTGAGTGACTTTTATGTATTGAGAGACTACTGTGTCGTGAGTGACTACCGTATAGTGAGTGACTTTTATGTATTGAGAGACTACAGTGTCGTGAGTGACTACCGTATAGTGAGTGACTTTTATGTATTGAGGGACTACAGTGTCGTGAGTGACTACCGTATAGTGAGTGACTTTTATGTATTGAGAGACTACAGTGTCGTGAGTGACTACCGTATAGTGAGTGACTTTTATGTATTGAGAGACTACAGTGTCGTGAGTGACTACCGTATAGTGAGTGACTTTTATGTATTGAGAGACTACTGTGTCGTGAGTGACTACCGTATAGTGAGTGACTTTTATGTATTGAGAGACTACAGTGTCGTGAGTGACTACCGTATGGTGAGTGACTTTTATGTATTGAGAGACTACTGTGTCGTGAGTGACTACCGTATAGTGAGTGACTTTTATGTATTGAGAGACTACTGTGTCGTGAGTGACTACCGTATAGTGAGTGACTTTTATGTATTGAGAGACTACAGTGTCGTGAGTGACTACCGTATAGTGAGTGACTTTTATGTATTGAGAGACTACAGTGTCGTGAGTGACTACCGTATAGTGAGTGACTTTTATGTATTGAGAGACTACAGTGTCGTGAGTGACTACCGTATAGTGAGTGACTTTTATGTATTGAGAGACTACTGTGTCGTGAGTGACTACCGTATAGTGAGTGACTTTTATGTCTTGAGAGACTACAGTGTCGTGAGTGACTACCGTATAGTGAGTGACTTTTATGTATTGAGAGACTACTGTGTCGTGAGTGACTACCGTATAGTGAGTGACTTTTATGTATTGAGAGACTACAGTGTCGTGAGTGACTACCGTATAGTGAGTGACTTTTATGTATTGAGAGACTACAGTGTCGTGAGTGACTACCGTATAGTGAGTGACTTTTATGTATTGAGAGACTACAGTGTCGTGAGTGACTACCGTATGGTGAGTGACTTTTATGTATTGAGAGACTACTGTGTCGTGAGTGACTACCGTATAGTGAGTGACTTTTATGTATTGAGAGACTACAGTGTCGTGAGTGACTACCGTATAGTGAGTGACTTTTATGTATTGAGAGACTACAGTGTCGTGAGTGACTACCGTATAGTGAGTGACTTTTATGTCTTGAGAGACTACAGTGTCGTGAGTGACTACCGTATAGTGAGTGACTTTTATGTCTTGAGAGACTACAGTGTCGTGAGTGACTACCGTATAGCGAGTGACTTTTATGTATTGAGAGACTACAGTGTCGTGAGTGACTACCGTATGGCGAGTGACTTTTATGTCTTGAGAGACTACAGTGTCGTGAGTGACTACCGTATGGTGAGTGACTTTTATGTATTGAGAGACTACAGTGTCGTGAGTGACTACCGTATAGTGAGTGACTTTTATGTATTGAGAGACTACTGTGTCGTGAGTGACTACCGTATGGTGAGTGACTTTTATGTATTGAGAGACTACTGTGTCGTGAGTGACTACCGTATAGTGAGTGACTTTTATGTATTGAGAGACTACAGTGTCGTGAGTGACTACCGTATAGTGAGTGACTTTTATGTATTGAGAGACTACAGTGTCGTGAGTGACTACCGTATGGTGAGTGACTTTTATGTATTGAGAGACTACAGTGTCGTGAGTGACTACCGTATGGTGAGTGACTTTTATGTATTGAGAGACTACTGTGTCGTGAGTGACTACCGTATGGTGAGTGACTTTTATGTATTGAGAGACTACTGTGTCGTGAGTGACTACCGTATGGTGAGTGACTTTTATGTATTGAGAGACTACAGTGTCGTGAGTGACTACCGTATAGTGAGTGACTTTTATGTATTGAGAGATTACTGTGTCGTGAGTGACTACAGTTTCGTGAGTTACAGTCATGTCTAGAGTGACTACTGTGTCGTGAGAGATTATTATTTAGTGACTTTCGTGTCTTGAGTGACTACCGTGTTCTTAGTGACTATCATTTAGTGACTTTCGTTTCTTGGTGACTACCGTGTTTTGAGTGACTATCATTTAGTGATTTTCGTGTCATTGGTGACTACCGTGTTTTGAGCGAATAGCATTACCGTCGTTTCTTTGGTGACATCCATGTTTTAAGTGACTGTCATTAAGTGACTTTATTGCATATTTTATTTTATTTCATTTCGAGGTGTGTCAAAAATCCATAATGAGACTACTTCCGGTAAAACGCGCACCTGAACAGGTAACGGCAGAGTTCGACGTTATTAGCAACTTAAACATTGCCGGTGAAAAGTCGCTTGCATGGCAAGCCCCTATTTCGCAAGTAATTAAAATAACAAATAATATCGATGTAAACGAAATTTTACCTTACAGTATACTCATACCTGATACATATTTTGTACCACCATTTCCAATGCCATTTTAAGTATAAGTAAACGATGTCTAGTGTAATCCACGACCAAATGATACATAAACCAAGCAGTGGCGTTTTGAATCACATGATCGTACCTTACATTTATATTACTCCAAGTTCTGCATTGACATCACAGTTGTCAAAAATATGTCATCGACATATTTTATTCATCCATTTTGTTGTTTTAAAACCGCTTAATAATACAAGTTAAAGTAGTATTCTTTAAAACAAAAACACGTGGTGGTGTGATTTTGATGTTACTTAAACATACTATAGATATATAGCCTATCTATGTTTTAAATGACCTTGCCTAAGGAAATATTTTAAATTCATCCAATATTTATCATTCCACACCACACTTTTCTGACCAAGAAAACAATTATTCTGATGACGTCACGAATACAATTGTACGTCATAGGTCAATCGGTGCGATATTTGATTATTGTCCAATTAAATAATCAATAAATATTTATTGTACATAGAGTAAATGAAATGTTTTGTTTTTCTTATAAAATGAAATAGAAAAAAAAAACATATGCAATAACGCCCTCGGGCCATTACGGACCAGGTGTGCCATTATGGACAGACGGCACACCGGCGCCGTATATTAACCTCTTAGTATTTTCCATTTCCGTTTCTTGGTCGACTTCGTTGTCTTGATTGACTACCCTGTTTAAAGTAAAAAAAATGACTCTAGTGACTAGTTTAAAGTGAATACCTGGTTTGGAATGACTTCCTTGTCTTAAGTGACAGTCTTGTATTGTATGTTTACCATTTCTAGAATGACTACCGTGTCTTGAGTGACTACCTTGTCTAGGGTGACTTCCGTAGAGTGGCTAACGTGTCTTGAGTGACTACCGTGTCTTGAATGACTACATTGTCTGCGGTGACTCCTGTAGAATGACTTCTTCTCTTGAATGACTACCTTGTCTTGGGTGACTTCCGTAGACTGGCTAACGTGTCTTGTTGAACTGCCGTGTCTTGAGTGACTACCTTTTTGTGACTTCTTTGTCTTAAGGGACTAGTGTTCAGTGACGTCCGTGTCTTGAGTGTCAACCGTATCTTAAGTGACTACCTTGACTAACTTGAACTCCTTGAATTGTCTACTGTGTCCATGTGTTCGTTGGTATCAATCAATGTTGTTTATGTTTTAATTGAATTTAGGTTTCCCATGTTTACTAAATGTCAAAACTACGCTAGAACGACGGTGATATTTCAATTTATATATTTCATGACCCCCTTCTTAATATCACGATTTCGCGATTTTAACCTTTACTAATTTGTTTGTTCCAAAGCAAAAGTGAGGGAAGAGCAAGTCAGTATGGACTCGGACCTCGATATCTTTGTCCAAGTAAATGACATGCCTGTGATTCATTATGGAGTTTTTGAAAATGATAGAACAACTACAGGCCACTGCAGCATTGCTTTTTTCTGATCTGCCAGCCCGAGTGCTGAAAAAGATTTTTTGGACCAGAACTGACAGTGAATAAAGACTACTATTGAAGAACGAGTTTAGTTCTACTATTAGCCTCTAAGAAAATGTGGTTGTTTTGAACGGATTGGGTAATTCGGGTATTCCACATATTTAATGAGTATATCCAGTGGTTTAGACTACATGGTGTTGTTTTAATTGAATAAAATCCTGAAAATATTTCAGCGAAAACTTGAGGAATTCAAGAAAACTTGAGAAAATTACATGACTACACTCACAAAACAAAGCAAGCCGAGAGCCTTTCAGCGCTCTAAACATTTTGTCGAATTTCTTATCTTACTGCGCATGAAATAGACAATTTGGCAAACATCCAGAATGCAGTACATTTTGTCATGTTATACAGTATATAACTTTAAAACGTATTGATTTCTGCGTTTGGCTGAGGTTCTATCGATAAGGTAAACCATGTAATAATATGACAAACTGGATGACTTAACATTTTAAAATTGAACTTTAGCAGTGTTTCTTTCATAAAGTTATTCAAATAAATAATACCTATATATCTTTGAACACCTAAAACGTTTTTCAGAAAACCTTGTTTAAGAAATTAAAATCATAAACAATAACATTTGTTGCCTTTATTCCATTTTGGTTTCTGCATTACGTGATGAATAGGATTTAAAACAAAAATATCGTGTGATCAGATTGAGTAATAGATCCTGCATTAAGTTTGCTACATATGTATATATGAATATTCTTTCAAATATTTTGATATTTCAATACCAATTCACAAATACATAAAAAATACCATTACAGCTTTGTCGAACGACGAAACAATTGTAAGGCAATATATAGTATTAACAAAACGAAATGTAAAGTTTTACGAGTTAATTACGGGATTTATTTTATGTATAAACATAAATACGTACGAGGAAACAGCATATATGT
The DNA here is from genome assembly GCF_026914265.1 of Mya arenaria. Classification (NCBI taxonomy): domain Eukaryota; kingdom Metazoa; phylum Mollusca; class Bivalvia; order Myida; family Myidae; genus Mya; species Mya arenaria. The sequence goes on from NC_069126.1 coordinate 5,039,252, forward strand.
TTTCTCTAAACACAACGTGCGACTGTTTGATTTGCATTTACTCGACTAAAGGTAACCATTCAAACATGTATTCAGCTTCATTTAGGTCACTGGTCATGCAAGTAGTCCCGACAAAGCCTCGCCATATGCCACTTGGCCGCATTATTTGTCGGCATAATGTCTAGTGACTTAAAGTCCCGACAAAGCCTCGCCATATGCCACTTGGCCGCATTATTTGTCGGCATAATGTCTAGTGACTTAAAGTCCCGACAAAGCCTCGCCATATGCCACTTGGCCGCATTATTTGTCGGCATGATGTCTAGTGACTTAAAGTAACAGTCCAAAGCCTTTTGCAAGTCGTTTTTCATTTCATAACAATGGCCAAGAACATTTAGCGAGGTTTCCCAACAAAGGTCCGGTGTACTCAGATACATAATTGTCAAGGTTTTCTATCGCCTCTGCCATCCTTGCAGTATTACCCAGCGCGGTAAATGTCAGGTACTGCAGGTAGTACAGAAACGCAATACCGTCAATAACAATAAAGTTTGACAAAGGTAGGAGACCTGGATTATCCAAAGCATTTCTTCTGGCTTCTGGTTTCGATTTCATTAGTTCATACCACAGATGTTTTGGAACACATAAAATTTCATGAAGTCTAAATTTCACATCGCTGGCAACGTATTCCTGGACGTTCCAAATATCTGAAACGCTTATAGTTTTGATAACTGTATATGCACTGGGTGTTCCCCCTAACAAATGTCCCTCAGTCAACGTTAGAAATGCTGCTGATTGTTCATACTGACCACTGCAATACAATGTGGACGCTAACTTCATTTTGTTTGAAAATAAGCCTATGTTTAACGAATTACCGAACCAGTTAAGAACGTATGCAGAGATCGGCTGGTTTTGTCGTATGAACATGGATGCAAAATATATGCCAACGTTTGAACAAATATGGGACACAATGTAGGAGGCTGCCTTCTGTTCTATGGGCAATCCTTGCTCTGTAATGATGAGCAACGTCGACAGTGCTTGAAGGTTAAAGATGAAACATTGATTGTTATCCATGTGTGAGGTTAATCCTAACAGGACATCTCTTTCAAGACCATATTGTAGAAACAATATTCTAAGAACTGATCAGTATGTTTCTTGATGAGCACCGTTCGGTGGTCCGTTGAAACTTATTTGAGACATTCTCAGTCCGATTTCATCGATTGCAAGTAAATATAACCAATTGAATTCAGAAGCAATTACTGCAGAAAACATATCTCCTAAAATATTAAGTTCATCCTTAAACAATTTGCCGTGTAACAGATTCACATTTGCTATCGTGTAGTGTGGACATAGTTTGATATTGAACCAACGGAGCAGTGTTGTAAAACAGTATTTAACACATTGAATAACATTGTCCTCCCTCCATATGTGTGGCGGGTAGCTTTCTATGGTGAAAAACATAGCCGTTTTCAAATGAAATGTGCTGAGACGATCTTCGTAATACGGCTTGATAAATTCTTTTCGAAACAGTTTCATAAACGTGAACACTTTTAACTGAACCATGTTAAAGTCGGACACAAGGAACATTTTTATTGAAATTGTCGAAAATCTCCATTCCAATAAACCTGACGGATCACCTAGAAGGCATGATGGTCCAGACATCGCTGTTGATCGGTCTTTAGTGCGATTTAATGGCGTCTCTTTATGACACTGAGCAACCAAAAACACACCTGCAATTTTTGCCTTTTCGATGGTGTTTGTCTTTGGCCAGTGTCCCGGGCGTGGTCTATTGAACAAAACCTGGCACTCTTGTGGGGACTCCGAACGGTAATAACCTGTTACCATGTCTATTTCATTCAACAAAGATTGCGCAGGACCATTCCGTTCAACGGAACCAATATCATTTTGAAGGTAGATATTAGTCAAACTTAATTTGTTCATCAGTAGTAGTCTCCCTTCATAGTCTAAGAACACATCAGGACCCCATTTATCTTCTTCGGACATTGGGATGTCAGATTTGATGATCTGAAGCCAACAATGCTGCGGTGGTGTGTTTTCATGTTTGACAACTAGGAGGTTGTCTTTTCCATTCTGCCATTTGCTCCTGTCGAGAATGACAGGAATTGCTTTGGAATTGAGAAAGATATCGATGTCCGAGTCCATACCGACCGTTGTAGAACCCTCACGTTGGCTTCCGACGATAAAACAAGTTGTATTTTTTACTATAAGATTGATTGCCATTGAAAGCAATGACTCTCTCATTAGAAACAATGTTCTTCTCATAGCTCTTATCCTCTCACTTACTCCGATATCGTCCAACACTCGGGCCAGTCTGACGGACATAACCCTCTCATTGTCCTTACTGTCCATTTTTCCTTGTCAAAAACTATCTAAATATGAAAGCATTTTTTCTATGCTGGTGCTTATACTAAACTGCCTTTGTTAACAAAGCAATGATTAACTTCGCATTCGTCTTTTTATTATGATGTGTACAGAAATTTCACCCGAATAAAAATGCGCGTAACCGAGTATTATCGTTGAATATGAATATTAGCAACGTAACAAATATGAAGTTCAATGTACGCTTTGTTTATATCTTAGGTCAAACTGCGGTAAGCGAATTGATAAACTATATCAATTGCTTTGTTCTTCTTTATCTACACATTCAATTCCAATGATAATTTAACAAAAACACGTTGTTGCTTTCCTCAGGTGACAGATAATTTATGACAATGTGTAGTGCTTCACAGTAGTAGTGGTAGTAGCAGTAGCAGTAGTAGTAGCAGCGGCAGTGGCATCGGTAGCGGTAGCGGCGGCGGTGGCCGTGGCGGCGGGGATGGTGGTGTTGGTGGTGGTGATAATGATAGTGAGTCTGGTAGTGGTAGTGGTAGAATACGGTCTTAATTAATAAAGCCTGTTTAGTCTAGTTATCTTGCCTGTTCATCATTACAATGTTTTATTGTGTAAGCAAAATCGTTATAGTAAGGATCTGTTACCAATCTTGTATGACTGACTTATATTATAATTGCAGTTTAAATAGATATGCCTTAAAATTTCCCTGGGCAAGATTATAAGTATCTTCCATGGCCGAGAGTGTAAGATAGGTTCATTCCGACCCGAGCGTAGGGTGTTTTGTGGAAACGAGGTTTACCGAGTTTCCGCAAAACACCCTGCGCGAGGGTCAGGATGAACCTATCTTACACGAGCGGCTATGGTAGATGCTTTTTCTTCCACCTCAGTTAAACAAAATTAAGTAAAAATATTTTTTTGCTGGAACTCTTTTGTGCTTAGTGAAAATAATTGCGTACGGATATGCGATAATTCGTGGTTGTCATGGATATTCGCGCAGTGATTCAGAGTATGTAAATGATCTGATCGGTCTTTAAATAGTTTTAAGAAGAGTGAAGCATTATTTCTTGAAAGGTGCGTGAAAACTGTTTTCTGGTGACATTTGGAGCGAGAAATAATTAACTAGCGTTTTAAATATTGCCACAAGACAAGGTTTCCATGATGCGCTACAGACGACAGTCTACAACAAGGGAGGTAATTACAATGTGGTGACCATTAAAAGAAGTTCCATACGGGCATTTTATCTTCGCCCGTGGGCAAGATAAGAATATCTAGCATGGTTAAATTATTGGATCTACTTATCTGAGGTGGGAGAAATTCTTTTCTCCCACCTCAGATAAGTAGATCCATTAATTTAACCATGCTAGATATTCTTATCTTTAACCATGCTAGAAAATGACTTCAGAGTTTACAAACTTTAGACTTTATAATTATGAGACTGTTTGCAATTGGATAAAGTTGCTATGATTTAATGTTAAAGGTACTATGCAGTGACTATGTCAACACCGTTGATTTGGCTTAAGATATGTCTATTTATAACGTCTGAACTGAAAATTCCGAACTTTTGCGAATATTTACGATGTAGTAGCCGACTAATCATATTCGCATATAGTACTTTTCCGATATTGTCCATCATCGGGAAAGTCCGGTTTCTCATTCGTAAATTTTCGTCGTGACGTCAGAGTCGTTACTTGTTTATTTACATTGAAAAGAACGACACGGATGTTAGTTTAAGTGTGGAATATTAATTAGTGTAAACAATGGGACGGTCTCGGTGTTGTGTTGGGGGATGTAGCAATGTGCCAGGAAATGGAATTAGTCTGCACACATTTCCCAAAGAAGAGAAACTCCGGAAACAATGGATTCGTTCAATTCAGATGACTGGGTCTGAGTGTTCAAGGGCCGGATGGCAAGGTCCCTCGAAAAACGGTTCCGCAAATGCACAGCTTGTGTGTTCTGAGCATTTTGAGTTGACAATGTTCACGATGACTACCAGAACTAAATGGAGTCTCGGTCTAGCCTATAGAACTGCTTTAATAGACGAAGCTATCCCCACATTATTTGGCGACAAAGTTAGGAAAAGCAACCTTGACCAAGTCCAAGCAAGACCGGTAGTGCGCAAACGAGAAGTGAGGAGGGTATGTTGCACATTTTAATATGTTAACAGGTTTATTTGACTTAATCAGTCAACATTTCAATTTAGCCCTTCAACTTGGATGGTTAGTATTTGTAAATAGACCTGAGCAGAACACTCTTTTTAAAATGTATACAAATTAGTGCATACTGAATGTATGTGCAAAACATGTATGTCAGGACTTATTTGTAATATTTTTTTTTATATAAATGAATCATGAATAGACATACATTCATGAAAAAGCAAGATCTGACTGTACGATATGAAAACGGGTTATACTGCTACCGTTTGATTTAATCTGTATCTTCCAGAGGCTCTGTAAATAAAGGATGATGAACGCATTGTGTTTATTTTGCTCATGTTTTTTAGGCATATTATAAGATTAAAATAATTGTAAACTTGCAAGTATGGTTCATAATTTGTCTTTCATTTACTGGATTATATTGCGGATATATAAAAAAAACTTATGGTATAGAAGTATTAGTGAAAGAACCTTGAAGATGCTTTATAAATGTTTTGACTTTTAACATCTCAAGTTTGAGTAAAGGGTTATTGTATATATATATACCTATAAAAAATCGCTTCCCCTTCAGATACTGAGTGACTACAACCAGAAAGGCCAAGTTGATAAATCAACTGCTGTAACGTATACAGATGCTGTTCCAGATTTATCTCCTGTTAATCTAGTATGTATTTATATTAGTATTCATCTGTAGGATGTTTAAAATTTCAATGGATTTTCTAGAGTTGTTTGGGATTTTTCCCTCTTAAATCATATACACCCACCATGAAATCAAATTGCAGTTTCATTTATGGAAATGAAGTGTACATGTGTGTAATTGTTTCCTTAAAAACTATTTGTATTGAGTATATATTATCAATACTAATGGGCACTTTGTTCCTTTCATTAGGGTGACATGACCGCCAACCCTCCATCCACTGAGTTTCCAGTTGACGCAGTTGAATTAGACATGGACATGGAGTTGGACAACAGTAAAAGAACTGTCATGCAGGTAATATTTATTCAAACACTTATGTGATGATCATTTAAAGGCACTTGTCTTTAAAAAGGAAGGATTATAGGGTCAATTACTGATATTTACAGTGGTCGAAATTAGCACAAGCCAGCAAGGCCTGCACTGTTAAAATGCTTTCTGGGCTTGCTCAAAGTCTGAGTTTTATACAGCAGAGCTTGTTCAAAGATGTAATGCCAAGCAGTGATATGTGAATTCGGGCTTGTGCATCCAAAAGCCTTATTTCGATGACTGTATTTAGTGTGCAATAAATATTTTGATATCATTTTCAACTATCAATGTTTTTTATGTAGAGCGCTGAAATACCACCTCCCGTTGACCAGTCTTCAACAGTAGCCTCAGCCCTTAACCTTCAACAAGACCTAGAAACTCACAGTACTGATGCTAAGATCCAGTCAAAGGTACATATAGAAAATCGTTGATTTGAAACAAAGACACCAATAAAAACAAACCTAATTATTATCAATTCGAGATGCTGATTGTAAAGGGACTATACACCAGGTAAGGTGTAAAGAATCTTAGCACAAAGTCAATAATTTGGTACAATGTTTTACCCTTAGATAACACAACTGTAAAAAAAAATGGACCATAATGCAAATAAAAAATCGAGGTAGAGACTGGTTTCGGACTGGTGTGGCCAAAATTGCAGTCCAGTGTCATATCCACTGTGCTACCAAGGCTTACCATGAACAATTGAATATCTGAGCTATATACTGAATTTGGTAATATCACGTGATAACATTGGCTAATCAATCATGCATAAGAATGAACTATGTGATGCATTGTACACATTGATACCATGTCTAAGTCAGTGTTCAACAAGTTTTCTTCTTTTTTTGCTATTTCATCATACTGTGTATATCTCCATTAAAGAGAATGTCCTCATTGTTATGTTATGTTCCAGTGTATAGTAAAGCAGCTTTGGCAATTACTTTTTAAAGAAGTAAACACCTTTATTTGTAAGTTGTACATATTAAAGGTATTCATATATGTTCATGTTAACATTTATTGTGACTGTTGGCATTACTATGTATTATTTCAGAAATCTTGTGATGATTCCCTGAAAAGGAACATGGGTAAACTCAAACATACAGAGATGAGATCAATGAATACCAGCAATAAGAAGGTAATGAATAATTTGATTATTGTTATCATTTTCTTTCGGTTTTAGCTTATGAGTTTATATGGAGGGTGTTACACAATATATATGTTTTAGTAGCACCCCTACACTTTCATAAAGACCAGCTTGTGAACTACGATGTCTTTTTGTAATTGTTGAAAGCTAACAGATAATAAAATATTTCCTATACATATGTTTCGCTTGCATTTAAAACTTGTTATATGATTTCAAATACAAACAAATGTCTTGATCTTGTATTTTAAGCAATTTAGCCATATTTCTAAAAATAAATATAATTAAGGTTTTCATAGTAGTTAGAAGGTGCCATTCTAACCAAGATTTTAGTGCCATGTGCCTTTTCCGCAGCACCCTGCCCTTTTAAAACTTGAAATTACCACAAGCACAGCTGACATGAAGCCATGCTATGTTACAATTATAGAAGATAAAGTCCAAATAATGCATATTATTCCAGATAAGCTACAAACACTATCTGACTAAGACAGTCTACAATTTTTAACATGTCTTGTATTTTTCAGGCCTCATGTGCATGTCCAAAGTGTTGTGTAACAACTGCTGTCCGGGGTACCCAAGTGAATCGCAGGCCACCGCCAATTAAGCGAAAAACTAAAGGTAATTCTACTTGTGTAATAAAATCCATATTATGCAGCTGTCAAATTGCTGGAGGTTGAAAATCTGACTGCTTAAAAGTTTCATTTCAAAGTGCAGAAAGGTTTGTTACATTGATCAAGCTTTTATTTCTAATTTGGGATCAAAAGCTGGTTGTGTTCCACAAGTATAATTTCTTCTTACCTGACATTATTTTGTAAGAATTTGTTAGGTTTTCCAGATCAAATTTCACTTTAGTGATGGCATATTATGCAATTATGAATAAAGCAATTGGACTCAACATATATATATTTACACATTTATCTATTCTTCAATTCAGGGACAGAGACTGTGATGGAACACCACATCACATACTCCACCTCAAGTACCCAGTACTGTGACAGTGACATTGCTGATGAAAAGAGCCTGACACCTGCCTGTTCTGAGGTCCCTCCTGCTCCACACCTTCTGGCTTTTCCATTACCAGCCCCAGTCCTCGCCTCAACTCCTGCACGGAAGAAGGGCAGGGTTGTTGTTGAATCAACACTCAACAAATCCTTCATGTCCACATCATCCTGGGGATATACTGATGATGAAGCCATAGATCCGGACTATGAAACAGAAGCCTCAGTCTACAGTGACTCAGAAGATGATAACCCAAGGCAGTAAGTTATGCCTTCATAAATAAACCTGTTAAGTCTTTGTCATATATAACTTCAGTATTAAAGCGCATCTTTATCATTATGCTATATCATTCCCACCAAAATATTAAGCCAATGTGAGTAGTCAAATATGTTGTAAATTATCCACATAGTGCTACTTGAATTGATTCAAATTACTTCCTAAATCACTGGTGCATTCAATTTTTTAGCATTTCTTGATTCCTCATTTGTCTGCAATTGACAATTTATAAAAGCATAATGTATGCTGTCAGAACTGAAGATTAATTGACATAAGAACATTCATCTTTTTCAGGGCAGATGTACATAAGCCGAGGAAGTTTCTTGTTTTTGAAGACAATCTTTTAGAACTGTTCAACAGATGTGAAATGTGCCATCTCCCTACCAAAGGCAAAGTCTGCAATGTCCAGGGATCAGCTATGGCCATCAAACAAGTTTGTGAATGTGGACACACCAGGCGATGGGAGTCACAGCCCAAAGTTAGAGGTGTTCCTGCTGGGAACATTCTTCTTAGTGCTGGCATTTTGTTCTCAGGATGTTCACCTTCGAAAGTGCTGCGAATTTTTGATTTTATTAATGTATTAAGTATTAGTCTTTCAACTTTCTTTAGTCATCAAAGAACTGTATTGTGGCCAGCAATTGAGAGAGTGTGGACAAAGTGTAATGACCAACTGATAAGTGTCCTTCTAGACCGCGAAGAAGAGCTTGTGGTTGCTGGAGATGGACGTTCTGACAGCCCGGGACACTCTGCAAAGTTTGGTGTATACTCCATGATTGATATGCACACCGGGAGAGTAGTAGCCATTGAACTTGTGCAGGTTTGTTAATATTAATAAACTTTTCAAGATATTCAGCCATTTTAAGTCAAGCAACATTGGCTATCAAATGAGTGGTTATTATTGCATCATGTGTCTCTCCAAATGTTTGAAGTTATCTGCTTGGGGACATTGCCATGTATTTTGGGTCTGAAGCAAGATATAACATGACATAATAGTTGATCATACGATGCCTTCTGTTGTGTGTAAGACCAATGCATGAATGCCAAAGGTTGATGTCAAACAGAATTGGGGATATTTTAGAATAACTAGTAATTTTGTTGACTTTTCAAGAGATGTATTCATTATTCTTGAGTAAGATTGACAAAATATTGCATATGATTTGGCAAGAACAAAAACATTCTGTAACTTGATAACATAATAGTGAAGGCTGGTGCACTAGTCCTAGTTTCTCAAATAAGATGATGGTAAATAAACATACAACTGCCTTTGATTATTACCTTTTTGCCTAGTTTACATGAGAATATATTGAATTAAAGTCAAGGGTGTTTATGTAAAAAATGTCTTCACTGGTTTAACAGTTACATTGTATGAATATTGATACCACGGTGATTTAGCAACATGATAATTAATTATTTCTGCTATCTTTTTCAGTCCAATGAAGTGAAGTCAAGCTACCATATGGAGTTGGAGGGCCTTAAGAGAGCAACTGACAGTTTACGCAGATGTGGCCTGTCCCTTGCAGAAATCATTACAGACAGGCATCTGCAAATACAAAAGTGTATTAGAGAGAATTTACCTGGGACTGTCCATTCCTTTGATGTGTGGCATATTGGAAAAGGTAACACATATTTTGTTCAGCTGTGGAAACATACATGTATTACCGTATCTAGGGTTAAATCATATTGATTGACCTAGATTGTCAGTCTATAAGTCTCATGAATGCTATAATAGCATGTTGGAAAGCCCACCTACTTCTGACAAGTGCTAAAGATGAGCAATTGTTATTGTTCATTATCAGACAAAGTGTGGTTAATTTCAACCAAATTTTGCTTAAACAGTCACAATGGGGAACCAAAGGATCTCATTTCAAAACATTGTTCATTTCATAAAGAAGACTTTATTCTTTAGTGATCATTTCAAAACCAACATGTGATAAAAAACTAAAACCCAACATTTGGCTTATGATACTTTCCAAAAGTTTCATTTAGTACATATTTCACATACTCTTACTATGTTTCAGCTGTGAAAAAGAAGCTCCTTGCACTGTCCAAGGAAAAAGACTGCAACATAGTCTGCAAGTGGATGAAGAGTATCACCAATCACCTTTATTGGTCAGCCGCATCATCCCAGGGAGAGGAGGGCTCCATGATTGCAGCAAAGTGGACATCAGTGGTCAACCATGTTCAAGACATTCACACTGGACATGGTGACCTCTACCAGCAGTGCACCCATGGTCCCCTTGAACCCCGAGAATGGTTAAAAAAGGGCTCAAAGGCAGCTGCCAAAATGGAAGACATTCTGCTAAACAAGAGACTGTGCAAGGACATCAAAAAGTTGTCCACAGGATTTCAAACGTCAACACTGGAATCATTTCACAGTGTAATCAATCACTTTGCACCAAAAATGACAGCATATTCCTTCCACGGACAAATGTGTCGCCAATACTTGGCAGCCCTACATTTCAATGAAAATGTGCAAAGAGGTAAAAAAATATCAAAAAATGGAAAGTTCAACCTGAAGATAGTATTTCCAAAATATAAGGATGACTTTTCAGTCAAGTTTGTGAATGATGAAATGACCTTTGGTTATGTAAAGGAACTTCTTGACATGTGTATAGAAATATGTGGTGAAAAAAACAAACTGTCAACCCCAGCCCCACCTCCCCTCACATCAGGGAAAAGAAAGCCAACCAAGGTTGAGGTAACAAGGTGTTTAGGAAAAAACAAAAGGTTGAAATATTAGTGTAGGGGAAATAAGAAAAAACATAGATTGTGACTGTTTGAATATATCCCAAGATTTGTCAACAATTTGGCATTTTCCTTTTTTAACACTACATGTATAACCTTTATCTTAATTGAATATTATTTCCTGTAATGGTGGTTGTTTCTGTATATATGCATGTATAATCTAATGAATCTTTGTGACAGTGGAATGTTTTTTTTGTATTATACTTTCACTAAAGTTTTGAATATTGTTACTTAAAAATAACTTTATAGTATCTGTGTAATATTAGCAATACCTTTTTTTTTCTTATCCAGCCTCTTGATCAGGTTTCAAAAGTTTAGATTGATTGTTTTCCTTTGTTAAGTGCATGTTTGCCATTCTAGTCCTTGTTTTCTGTTAATTCAATGCCAGAGAATTGTTGTACATATCATTTGGTGCTTTTATTGTTTGAAATAACAATCATCCTTAATATAAATTACAAACCTAAACCCATACCACATCTTATTTTTCTTTTAGTCCCCTACCGGTTTCATCGGACGGGGCTCCAGGTTTACCCTCAGTCCGCCCACAAAAATCTCAGTCAGGCAATAACTCAAAAAGTATTAAAGGTCAATGATCTTAGTAAGTGGAGAGGCAATATGCATGTTAGTTTAATTTTTTTGTCAGACAAAGTTATGGCCCTTGATTTTAAAACTATAGCCAATTTGAACCTGTGATAGGGAAAAAAAGAATCAAAGCCAAATTAAATTAAACATATGTGGAAAGAGGGCAGTGTGTAGATAATACACATTTGTTTATTTTTTTCTTCAGGTAAATGTATGCCGAGTTATGGCCCTTGACTTGAAATATAAAAATATAGCTGTTGATGGAAAAAATTATCGGTCCTTGGAATACTAAAAGAGTTCTCTAGCTAAGTTGATGAAACTTGGTATGTGGATAGATAGTAATATGAAGATTATGCACGTTAGTTTATTTTTTCATCAGAGCGAGTTATTGCCCTTGACATTAAAGATATAGCCAATATGTTCCTGTGATAATTCAAGAAGTATCAAAGCTAGTTCATGAAACTCAGTTTATGGATAGTGGGCAATATGTCAAATTAGACAAAGTGATCAGTCGATTTTACAGCTAAAACTGTTGCATTGCGATGGATAAAGTTTAATGAAGTTGCCATTATGTCCCTATCACATGGGCTGGGGCGACTCAAACAACTTTGAATTATTTGAAGGATATATGTTAAAGTGCTCTTCTTCAAATTACTTCCACTAGTAAATAATTTGTCAGACAGACCCTTTAATTGTTGTCATTACAAGCTTTACTCATTTAACTAAGGAGTGACCAAAACATGACAACATGGAACAAATGCTTCATGCATATATGATGGATATTGAATATTGGCATGGCCTTGCACTAAGGAATCATTTTCGTAGTTCAAACAAATGCAAAAGTAATCCAACCTGTCAAACATTTTATTTCAATTGATTCATCACAAAAAACACAAAACACTTGTGGTAAAATATTGGAATAGTAAAATTGAAATCTGACACATAAGTAGCAAACAATATGTCGCAAACATCTGTCATGACTGCCTATGAGTCCTGAAATCCCTCATACTGCTGTGATGGAAACTGCGCCCTAATCCTTTGAACTGCACATGATGGAAGTACAACACGCACCTCTCTTCCCAAATATCCCCAACACCATCTGACAAACTGGCGATATGCCACATATCTCTGTTGCCTGCAAAATAAGATGTCAAACCAATGTGAAATTATACAAGTAACTCCCAATTATAGGGGGTTAATTTTTATATGCGGTTATAATATTGATGATATTAAAACAAAATGAAGTTCTAAGAATATCATGTGATAGCATTCTAGTGACTGACAGAATGTAAATAAACTTTGAACCACATGCATTGATTATTTCTTTTATACAACTAAGACTTACTCATTATCTTCCTGTTGGGGCACTCCATACTGCTGTCTGTACTGGTAGTATGCAGTCTCTAGCACATAGCGGTCCAGGCAAACAGTGCCAAACCCGGGGTGGTCTGTTATACATTCAATGTCATGGCCTTCTTCATTGAACACATCCAGTTTGAAGTTTGTTTGTTCAACATCACGGCAGCATACCGATTCCCGCTCTGTATGCATAGCAATACAGCTATTGCATCTGCACCTAAAACAATTAAATCATCAAATAAACTACAAAATTACTATAATCAAGTTCTTTTGCTGGATATGGGAGTATAAATGATAATCTAGATTAGAAATTTGATGTACAAAATAATTTATAAACCAAGCAATAGTTATGAAAATATTATAGTACAGATAGTCACGTTCATGTATTTTCAGACATTTCAGTTTTGACAAATGTTGAATTACACGACATTCTTAATTGTCACATGAATTACAAAATATAAAAACAGTGACACTGAATGACCTAAAACCAAACTTGTATTCAAATTGAATTTGCATTTTAACATTTTTGGGTATCGATTCCGCATAGATAAAGAAGTTCAAATTAAGTTTAGTAACTTTAGGTTACCAGTTCGTGTTGCCAATTCGATTTCCATCATCTCCGTCGTGAAGATCTAGACGATTAATGTCGTCTTCAATTAAATCATCCCTATTTAATGGTTCAAACTGATATGGAACAATGTTATTTTCAGCGTCATACGAGCTAGTATCCGAAAAATCAATCGATTCATCTCCGTCAGTTGTGTAATTCTCGCTGTCAGACATTTTGGATTCACGACTGTGACGTCACAGTCTGATCATCGACTTCGCACTTTTCCGGAAATATTTCCGTCATTTTCCGTACAGGTATGAAATGTAGCGTAATATACCGTTCGGAAACAGGTAAAATGATCGTAAATTTTCGTAAGAAAATTACCAATCAAAATATGATGCCGAATAGAACCTATACCGAAAAGTTTAAAATAAGGCTGCATAGTACCTTTAAATTACGCGTAATCATCGTAAAGTGAAAAATAGCAATGTAATAAATTAGCAGTATTCTTTTCTTGTTCTAAAAATGCAGCAAAAGAAAGTTGTTTTGAAAAAGGCAAAAAAAAGCTATTCTTTACATATAACCATATATAACAAACTTTATTATAACTGCATGCATACATGTAATACATAAATTATACATTTTATAAACCTAAATATCCATTTCATTCAATCGTACATGTCATTGAGTATAATTGCGTTGATATTGATACTTTTGTAGTAAGTAGACAGCTTACGTTATCTTGATGAAAAGTATAAATAAAAATCCCATGTATAAAGTTATTCCGTTCGAAATTAAATCAAAGAATCAGACTGAATATTTTTCTTTTATGTACTTCAATGTTTCATTTCTTTGCTATGAAATCAATGATTATGGTGTGTGTTTTTTTCATTTTCATGAAAAGTTTAAAACTAAAGTAAATGATATAAATTGCTTTTCCATAGTCATCATGAGTTTTTGTGTATAAATCATACTGAAGTTGTTCTCTATTAAATATCCTTCTGACCCCAAAACTGACCAGGGCCGAGTGGTTAATGGACCCCTGCTGACAGAAATTGGTTATCTCAATTACATGCATAATAAACACCTAGCTGTGAAGTTAGGCTTCGAAAATGGACCAAAATCCAGAAACCTAGCATAAACTGTAGGACTGTTATCTGAGGCGGGAGAAATTATTTTTCTTGCATACCGGACGTGTGTTTCCGGTCATGTGACCAGTACTTGAAAGCCCCGTCTTACATCCCCATGTAAAATGAGTCACGCGCAACCACGCGCCACTTCTTATTTATTTTATTGTATGGTTTATAAAAAGTATATTTAGCCATTCTAATAAAGCGCAATCAAATATATTAGTATGCAAGACTTTTAGTTAAAATTGAAAATAAATAATTGTAAAAACGCGATTTTAGAGGAACTATTTGACGGCAATAGTAAGTTAAAATTACCTTTAAACATAACATATGATATTAAATACATGTTATGCTACATATCAATATAAATAATTTTGTATACTGCCCGACGTCATTTGAGGCACTAATAAAACACAAATACGCACATGACATTCTCTTCGTAATAATAATATAAATAATAATAATAATAATAATAATAATAATAATAATAATAATTATAATAATAATAATAATAATAATAATAATAATAATAATAATAATAATAATAACAACAATAAGAAGAAGAAGAAGAAGAAGAAGAAGAAGAAGAAGAAGAATGGTTATTGTTACATTATGACATTAATAATATAACCACTGCGCGCATAGCCATGACAACCACGAATTGTCACATATCCATACGCATTTATTTTCATTACGCACAAAAGAGTTCCAGCAAAAAACACATTTTTACTGAATTTGGTTTAACTAAAGTGGGAGAATAAGCATCTACCATAGCCGCTCAAGTAAGATAGGTTAATCCCAACCTGTCCTTAGGCTGTATCTTACACTCTCGGACATGGAAGATACTTATATGAAGATAATATGTCATGTGTTTCCGTTTCGGATAGAAAAATCCAATCCGAGGGCACCTGCGTTGCCAGGTAACGAGGCTTGCCGGAACGGACACACATGATAGGGTTTTTCTAATATAGCTTGAATTACATTTTTTTGTTAAATAAACATTTTTGTACATTTCACCAAAAAGCGCGTGCGATGATGTTTACTGACGACATGACGTGCATTTATTTTTATTCACTGCATACTTGACGTCAAGTTCCTTCAGCAGCCAATTGTATAAACAGATTTACCCAGGGTAATATTTTACCGGCGGTAATTTTCCTGGTAAATTGGCGGTAATCAATTGTATAAAACAAAATTAAGATTTTACCAAGCTATTTACCGCGGTAATATTTACCCTCCTCCAAGAGGTGGGTAAATTGATTTACCGTCTCAGTTACCAGAATCAAGATGGCCGACCAGACATAAACAAACGCTCGATTCACAACTCATTTTGTCGCTTTTAAAGACAAACTGAAACTTCGTGCTTAGAAAACTGTTCCATTACGTCCATATCAATAGAAGACAGGAATACAGAGGTAAGAAATCGCCAATAACTCACTGTGTGAACAAATAAATGCATTATAAATATTCCAACGAACAAATTTCATGTACAAACACAGTGACACAAGAAATCTGCAGCCAATTGTATAAAAGTTGGTTAGATTTAACCGCTGGTTAAAGTTGTCCAGCGGTTAAGTTTAACCAAGTTGGCCATTTTATCCAAACCGTTTATCCGTTTGTATAAAGGCAGAAAATGCGGCGGCTAAGTTAACCAACTTGGACAACTTTAACCTAGCCAAAACTTCATAAAAATACCCACAATGCACTGGTAAACAAGGTTCCGGTCAGTGCGTGTTTACCGCATTTTTCTGTTAACATCATAGACTTGTTTGGCATATACAACGACATTACGAAAAGGTTGTTGAATTTTAATGAAAAAAAAATACCCATCAAATCCATTACACATCCAATATCCATTAAGTAGCGTAAACATGTACCTATTACTTTAATATACACCAATATATAGGGCTTATGGTGTACCTTTGAAAATGAAAATGACAAATGAAAATCTAATATAGTAAACTTAGTACCAATTTAATAAAATCGCACTTACCTATTTCAAGTGCATATTTCCTCTTTATAGAATTTTGTGCATCGGCAGATTTAATGACAAACTTCATTAAATCTGCCCAGCATATTAAAATGGTAAATATTCAACCAAATACCTGAAAAAACTGTCAACAATGTATACGCTCCTTCTGTCAAAAATAGTTTGATAAATATTACACATGCAACATCTCAACGGATAAGCTCATTCCGGAAACAGGGGTATTTAACTTTTAATGTGCACAATATTGTTGATATTGCATCAAATAAAAATGCATGAGCATGCAAACATCATTCATATAATCTTCTTTAATATACCGTAACAAGTTTTAAGTGAATACCAGTGGCCAATAAATTGTATTTGCTAACCCGAAATAAAAAGTGTCACTTTCATTAAAATGCAATGGCTTCGTCCATTTAAGTGTGTGTTTTTTGTAGAAGATGCCATCTACGGAATGTATAGTCAGTTTCAACTTTGTCCTTGAAAAAATCAAATGAGTTTTGTATGGGACCATTCCTTTTGATACTAATTTAATATATTTATCTTGTTTTTTATATGTTGACATTATATGTTATTCAAAGTTGACATTAAAACGTTTAGTTTTATATGTTATTCAAATTAGTATTATTATTCAAATTTAAACTCATTTATATTATAAGTGACTTTTGGTATCAGTATCAGTACAGAGAAATTATTAGTTTACAATTTAACCCTCTCAGCATAATACAATGTATTATTAATAACTTATTCTCTATATGGCCTTAGATAAACCATTGCGTGAATTCATTTCCACTTACCAGGACCACAAAATCAACAGATATGAAATATAATTTATTTTCTTTATTTTCATAAAACTATGTAAATAAATTCAAAGTCAGTGTGTAACAACACACACATGTATTTAAGATTAATAAAATCTTTAATGTTAGTGTTGAAGAGACATGCAAATTTATTTTACAAACAACAAGTCAATAAAACCACACTCTAGCAATAATGTATTTATTTTATCATATTTGTTATAAGATTTTTTTTAAAACCAACCATTCATCATTTATACAAAATGTTCGTTACTATCCCCCCGCCCCTTCGAAGAAGAGGGGTATATTGCTTTGCACATGTCGGTCGGTCCGTCAGTAGACCAAAGCTTGTCCAAGTGATAACTCAACAATATCTGGACGTATGGTCATCAAACTTGACATGAAGGTTGGGTCTGACCAGTAGATGACCCCTATTGACTTTGGGGGTCATCTGGTCAAGGTCAAGGTCACAGTAACCTTTAACGCATAAAAGTTAACAAATCTTCTCCCAGTGAAATCTCAACAATGCCTGAATCTATGATCATCAAACTTGACATGGAAGCTGGGCCTGACCAGGAGATAACCCTTATTGATCTTAGGAGTCATTGGGTCAAAGATCAAGTTCACAGTGACTTTGAATGTGAAAATGTTTCAAATTCGACAATGCCTGCACCCATGGCCCTCAAACTTGTCTTGGAGTTGTGTCTGACCTGTAGATGACCCCTTATGATTTTAGGGGTCATCGGGTTAAAGGTCAAGGTTACAGTGACCTTGAACGAAAAAAGCTTGTCTGTGTGATAACTTGTCAATGCCTGCATCCATGGTCCTTAAACTTGACATTTATATTTTTGGTGACCAGCTGATGACTCCTATGGGTTTTGAGGTCGTAGAGTCAAAGGTCATGGTCAAAACACACTCTATCCTCAAACATTGAATGGTCATAATCTTAAAACTGCCTCAACGGCATCCAATGTCAGTGACAAATCAGCTGTCATTTCGGTCCATGCATATTTCATACAATTGTCAATATAATCCTGACAACATGGCGCTCAAGGGGGGGGGGGGCATAATGTTTGACAAACATCTTTTGTAAAAACTATTTTTACAGTAAATGCAGTCCTGTGTCAATATAATTAATGTCAAATACTGTTGTTTATTTTCCAATTCAGCCATTAACTGTCAAATGAATAGTTTACAAAGAAAATCATTAAGAGTGAAATTTAAATATAAAATGACTATTTTGGTACATTCCAATTAAAAACAATAATCAAACTAAACATTGTTTCAACATGACAAGTGGTATTTATTATTTCTTTTATATAACACTCCCCATTAGTATGATAATTTGAATTGCAAGAAAAAGATCTAAGATATCAAATTTGATGGATAATATAATAATTAACAATAATCATTTTTTATTTAACCCTATCAATACAAGATAGGACGTTGACAATTAAGCCCTCTGGGAGCAGCAATTTGAAACGTTTTCTATTCCTCTCATGAACTTTTAAGTTCCTGTTTGTGGTGTTTCCTAAAACAGGAGTCTGTCAGATGAACTTGGTCATCAAGTGGCTAGTACCGCTACACTCTGAAGAATAGTAAAATGAATATTTTAAATCATAACAATCGTGTATGTGCGTTTAAATAGGCATTTGAACATATTTTAAAGGTAGATGAATGATATTTTGCCAATGAAGGGAACGCCCCTTTAAAACACCATGAAAACTAAACTATATAAGTTACAAGAACTGGAATGTCAAAACATGATTTTAATGCAACAGAATGCAATTTGGTCTCTATAGTACTCAAATGTTCAAATTTAAACTATTTAATAAGCAATAAAGCAGAAGTATAAAAATCCATGCTTTACATTTGAATGTTCCTGTAAAACTTTCCCTTAAGTGGAGTATTCAAGACAATTTGACATCAGGCAGTCAAACAGACTTACAAACAGATATTCAACATATTACCCATAACATGTGATAGGGTAGGCATTCTTAATAATTCCTATTAAGTATTGCTCTCACTTTATTTTATGATATTTATGTTCATTGTTATCAATGAAGGTTGAATTATGAAGAAGCCAATTATTATATATAAATATAAATGTATTTTCTTTTATTCAAATGACTGTACTGAGTATACTGCTATATTTACTGAAATATGTTTTCAATTTCACAATATAGTTTTGTTAACAATCTAACCTGATAATGCTATGTATATCCTTACTGCTCGTGAAGTATTAGATCTGGTGTTGGTTCCATTCCCTGCTGTAGCAGACATATATGTGTAGAACTTATCAACACTGGTTCTTCTGACTTTGGATGGTAAAACCACTCAACTGAAACATACATTTATTATATACAATAAGAGATAAATAATGTATCTGTCTTTTTATCTATAACGTGTTATTTGCAGGATACAGTTAGGTCTCAAATCACAAATAGCTTACATTTAGTCATTTATATCACGCACGCAAGCACGCACGCACGCACGCACCCACACACACACGCACACACACTTCTTTATGTGTGGTGAGAGTGGTCTAGTGGTACAGGTGTCCGCCTCTCATCCAAGAGGTTGTGGGTTCGATCCCCACTAGGGGTACTTTCTCATGGCCTCTCAAAAAGGACACAGTACTGGTTTCTGCCCAGGAAACGGACTCGAGAGTGATCTTATAAGCTATCAGCTTTCGTCTCAATCGAGCTAAAATAAATTAGTATAAACCAATAATATAATTACATACTACTGAACAGTAGCAATTATCCTCCTGTGTGCCTCAACCAGGGTGTATTGAAAGAAAGTTGGAGAAATAGACTTTAGAATGGGTAAGATTCCTTGAAAATGACGTCATAGCTGTCAACTTCTCAATGTTTACACGCGGTTTAGTTTGATTGTAAATATGTGGAAATGAAACAAAATATGTTTAAAGCGAGGGTGTATCTATACACAGTAAGGGCGAGACCTGCAAGCAATTGTTGGTCTCGACCCAGAGTCGTGACTAGTGTAAGATTATGGAATAATATGCACACAATAACAAGGTAAATATCGTTCTCAAAATGCAGCTTGTTGTCACTGTTTTTGTTTCAAGATTCCTTGGATAAGTTTTATGCATAAATTGGGTCACAAATAAGAAATTGTTTTTTTCTTACCTCTAAATTCATCACTGTCATGGATATCGATGTTATACCATTTGTTTTTTATTTAGGCAGAGTCCATGTGTCTGTAAAATCGTTGAATTAAGTTTGGAATCGAGCTTGTTTATGTCTGGTCCGCCATCTTTGTTTTGGATAAGTCAGTTAACCATACTCCCAGTGGTCGGTTAAATATTGTCCAAAAGTTAGCCGAATCACGCGCTGGTTAGGATAACTTATTTTTTATACAATCGGTTTACGGATAACTTGACCAAACCAGGGAGATAACCAAAAGATAACCGCTGGTTAGGACTTATCCACGTTTATACAATTGGCTGCTGAAGTTTAAGAAAGTTATTTACCTTGTTTCGCGTTTAAATAATTCCAAAATCTTTCAAAGCTCAATGCAATGGTTCGAGACCAACACTTGATTGCAGGTCTCGACCTTACTTTATTGAAATGTATCCCAATTTGCACATTTTTTGAGTATTTTGCACATAAATATTTACAATCAAATTGAACCGCCTGTAAACATTGAACAATACTGTAAATGACAGCTATGACGTCATTTTCTATGAAATATACCTCAGTCTATAGTCTATTTCCACAGTTTTCTTTTATATAGAGGCACACAATGGGGTGACTGCTAACCAAATACTGTGAAGTGCCTTGATAATATAAAAGTTTACTGTATATTTGATAAAAACAACAGCTGTGGTACGACAACATACCCAAGTATGATTTTTTGAGTTTGTTAAAATGTATATAAAATATCCTGTTACATATACAGTTCTGTGATTAGCACGTTTATGTTCAATTGTACACAACCATTTCATAATTGTGATAATGAATATTATAATCAGTTTAGGCTTTTCATCAGCGAAAGCCAGCAGAGCCAGTGTGATGATAGAACATATAACAGGCACATGATTAAAGGCACCAAGAGCAGTAAGGTAAAAATAAGGTTGTTTTTTTTTCTTCTGTAAATTATCAGTGTACTGTCATTTGAATGAAAGCAAAATATCATTAACTTGTTTGTTTATTGTGAAAGCCATCATCTCTTACCGACGATCTTGTTAACTTACCTTTCAAATTTATAGAAACATTGGCCTCTAGGGAACGCCGTCACCCCCCCCCCCCCCGCCACCCCCCACCCCCTCATATGCATATTTCCATATCCGCATCCAATATTCATTAATCAGCCATTTAAGATATGAAGCTGATTTTCACAGACAACGTATAATTTTAATGATTACAAAATAATTTTACTTATCTTTAGATTGCTACCAGTGGAAGACCAAGGTTATATGACAAATGTGCCGTCAAGAAAACATCACAACATGAACTTCATGGAGCCGCTAGTGAATTATATGCTGTTTAACATTGCTGATTCTGGTTATTGGTATAAACATAAGAATCGACTTTGATTTTGAATTTAAGACCATTTATAGTTAAATGAAAATAGAAAATAAATGTTACACTCCTTGTATATTGACTTTTAATATGTTCCTGTAAAATGAAAATATGGTGACTATATGAGTAAGTACTTCTAACACTTCAATTTGACATCCACAATGGGACAGCTTAGTTTTTAAATAGTTAAAAAATATTATTAAATAGTGCTGACAATAACTGAAGAGATCATGTAACATTCTATTTTAAACAGAAACAATTATGACATAAATAAGCACAGACACTAAAAATAAGTTTATTAAGTTAATTATACATGATTGCATTTTTAGTGCCAAGTTGAGGTTACTGCAAGCCTATGGGTAGGGACATAATTATACAAACATATATATATATATATATATGTTACAAACCAGATTAAAGAAAAAGATTCAAGATCATTTGGTCATTAATAATAAACATAACTGATATATTATACAAATGTCGCATGTAGTTTAACAATCTTATGAATTTGCAAAGTGGTTGGATGCAGCATTTAATAAATGGAATTCTTCAAGAAATGACATTTCACATAGAAGATAGCGAAAATATCAAGTACACTTATAATATGTGTCTGTATTGACACAAAAAAGAATCAGTGGTGTTTTCTTACATATATTCTTAATTTCAGCAATAATTCAGTTTAAAATAAAACAATGGACCCCCAGCGTTAATGAACAAATACATGGAATACTGAAACAATGGTACATATTAGATTAAAGATATGAATTATTGATCACTTTAATGAGAATCAATTCTATGAAACTCAGTGCATCATTTCTATGAGAAGTTGAAACTGACTATAAATTCCTTAGGTGTCAGCGTGAGAAAAACGGAAGATGCCATTCAAAGATATTTTTTGAATTTTGTGTTAGCAAGTATAATTTCTTGTCAGTTAATTTCTGTTTTTAAATTATTCAGACATATTGTATCATTATGACTTGCAAATCATTGCAATAATGTTCGCATTTTTCTGCGGTATTCGTTGAACGTTTTGTACGAAGTAAAGAGTAACACCCCTGAATTCAGAATAAACCTACCCCTTGCAGTGTTGCATACATGTGCTTTATTGATCAGCCACGGGAGTAGCTTATAATACTTTGTACTGTTTTGTTGAATACTTGTTGGGCCGATTTAATGAATTTTGTCATTAACCTGCCTTTTAGATATATATTTTTTTTTTATAACAATGGAATGTGGACATTCATTTTTTTTGTAAAAAAGATACCTCCAATATGACAGCTGTACGGGAAAATGACGTCACTCTATTGCATTGTGGGACATTTTGGTAAAATTTACCCTGGTAAATTTACCGCCTTGGTAATTTCTTTTATACAACGCATTTACCGCCATGGTAATATTACCACGGAATTACCGGTGGTTTTACTTACCGAGGTAATTATTTACCATTGTTTATACAATTGGCTGCTGAACGTATTTTAAGGGTTATTTATTTTGTTTTGAAGGTATATATTTGTAAAGTTAATGTTTATGGATCTAATCTATTGAAATCTCATAATTATGGTTACATAAAGTGTATGATAAAAGAAATAAAATAAGAAAATAAGTCACAGCGCGTCCGGTGTGCTAGAATACCGTGTCTTGAGTCATGACCGTGTCAATAGTACCAATCGTGTCGTACTCGGTGTCCGAGGATTTTACTCCACGGGTGCGTAAACATCGATATGAGCTTGGAAAGCGAATGATAGAGGCAAGAAATAACAATCAGTACGCAGTGGTTATATATGATAAGCTCATAATTGATGACAGCGTCTACCGGTTTGATGAAGCCCAAATTTATAAGGAAGAACCGTTTCACACCACGTGGTGAAGCACATGGTCGTGTTTACCAACAGCAGCGCCCTTCTGCGGCAGGGAATAGCAGCCAATCATATAGCTCAGCGGTGCGGGATCAGCCTTCGCGTCATCAGGACTCGGCCAATAACAGTGGAGCGCGTGATGAGGGCGGGTCACCTGACACTGCATAGGATTGCGGCCGAAGCCATGTGATGATTCACCCGATAAAGAATGTACATGTGTCAACGAATGTTAACATTTTAAGCTGGAACATATGTGGTCTTAAAAATATAGTGAAGCATTTGATATTAAGAACTATCTAAATAATTTCGATATTATCAATCTGTGCGAAACATGGAGTGATTATTTAGGGGAATTCAAAGATTTTTTGAATGGTTATATTTGCTATGATACTGTAAGAAAAAGAAATAGTGCATTTAGAAACAGTGGAAGTTTATGTATATTTGTTAAGCAATATTTTTTAGATAATGGTATTATCACAAGATTGTATGATCATGTTGCTAATTGTATAACTCTGAAATTTAATGGGTCTAAGTTCCATGAGCTGCAAGATATTATCATGTTATTTGTTTATATTTCTCCTGAATGCTCGACTATATACATGGACTGCGAGTATAATGGCATCGTATTAATAGAGCAACATTTACATAACATAATTTTTGATTATCCGAATAGTCTTTTGTACATTGCAGGGGATTTTAATGCCCGCACTAAGGACTTTTTAGATTTTATTCCTGATGATGATATAAATTATATCTTTGGTGATACGCAATATACATCGGACACATTTGATTTGCCAACAAATAATAAGGATATTAGGCATAATAATTATGGCAATTTTTTAGCCGAACTATGTTGTATGTTTGGGGTTCACATCTTTAATGGCAGACTTTTTGACGATGTATTGGGGAATATAACATGTACAGCCGGGGGAGGGGCATCCGTGGTTGATTATAATATTGCATCAACAGAGCTTTTCAAATATGTATCATATTTTACTATTGTTAAAAGGGACGAATCTGATCACTTCCCGGTTCATTGTACTTTTTCTTTCCCATGTGTTCAAAACATGCATAATAGTGTTGATTTGAATGCAAATGGGTCATCAAACAAAATATCGGTGCCCAATAAGTTTACGTAGGATAGTACCAAAGCGGAAAGATATGTTGCAAATTTTACATTTAAATTTAATACCATGTATGACACATTGATAGCGTCACTACATTCTAACATTGATATTGCTGTAAATTTGTTTACAGACATATTTCGATCAAGCGCAATGGATAGTGGGCTTTTAAAACGAAATAGAAGGCATGTTCCTCTAACACAGCCGCCTTGGTGGGATAGGCAATGTGAATTTAAAAAAATATATCAAGACCAGAAATCTTAGAAAATATCGCCTATCTAACGAGAATTCTGATTTGATTGGGTATAAGCAAGCTAAACGTGAGTTTAAATCTTGCGTTCTAAGCCATAAATTACAATACCAGGGGGGAAAAAGATCGGAGCTTATTAAAAATCGTTGTAAGCCTAAGGAGTTTTGGAAAATTCTTAAAGGATCTACTCAATGTAGTATAAACCATAAGGTGTCACCTTGCGCTTGGTTTGATCATTTCTCTAATCTCTTGGGTGATGTTAATTTAAATGCTCACTTTCCTGGAGTAGAAAATGAGTTGGAAAATCGGGGGGAATTTGTAGATGATACATTAAATACACTGTTTACTGAAGAAGAAGTTCTTCGAGATATTAATGCCCTCGCTGTAGGCAAAGCTCCAGGGCCAGATGGTATACTTGCCCAGTTTATCAAAACTACTAAGGATTTGACTTTGCCGTTTATAACTCGATTATTCAACCGTGTATTTGAGTCGGGTCAATTTCCTGTAAATGGTCTGAGAGTATTATTTGTCCTATTCATAAATCTGGCTCAATGTATGAGCCTAATAACTACCGAGGTATATCATTGATAAACTCAATTTGTAAAATATATTCTTCCTTACTTAACAGGAGGTTACACAGTTGGGCAGAACACAATGCTAAAATCGATGAGTCCCAGGCAGGCTTTCGATCTGGTTATTCAACGATTGATCATATATTTACTCTAAATGCAATAATACAAAAAATATCTTTCTAAAAAAATGGGTAGGGTATATGTCCTATACGTTGACTTCGCCAAAGCTTTTGATAATATCCATCATCCTGATCTATTTTCATGTTTATCTCGCAAAGGCATTACTGGCAATTTTTTGTTAACATTAAAAGCGATGTATGTAAACCTTGTCGCGCAAGTCAGAACAAGTCATGGCCTTACACAAAGATTCAGATGTTTAAAGGGAACGCGCCAGGGTGATATTTGTAGTCCTCTGATTTTTGTTTTGTATATAAATGACCTCTGTACATATTTAAGAGATCACTGCAACTCTGGAATCTGTGTATCAAACGAAATACCTGATATACTAACGCTAATGTTCGCTGACGACGTTGCAAACCCAGCTGAAACAGTAGTACAACTTCAGCGGCAAGTTAATGCAATTAAAACATTTTGTGAAGACACCGGGATGACAGTCAATGTAAATAAAACTGAGATTATAGTATTCCGTAACGGTGGACCTCTGCGAGGCACGGAAAAGTGGTCATTCGGTGTTACGCCAATTAAGGTTGTTTCATTTTATAAATACATGGGCTTGATATTTACTCCAAAGCTGTCATGGTCCAAAGCCTTAAGTAAGCTAGCTATGCAAGCTACCAAATCGGTTAACTGCATCCAAGGTTTTCAACGTAAATTTGGATATCTTAACTACGCTGAAAGCTTTAAAATATTTGATTCAATGGTGAAACTTGTATTACTTTATGGATCCGAAATATGGGGTACAAAATATTCACCTATAGTAGAACGTGCTCAGATACAATATTGTAAAAGGTTTTCAGGAGTGAATAAGTCTGTCAATAATGACGTTGCTCTTGGGGAATGTGGTCGTTTACCTCTTTTTTTGGACTATACATGCAGATTTATAAAGTATTGGTGCAAATTACTTATTATGCCGAACTATCGTTATCCCAAAAACTGTTATTGTATGTTAAAACGGCTAGATGACATAGGTAGGCGAACGTGGGCTTCTAAGGTTAGGGAAACCTTGTTTAAATTTGGTTTTGGCTTCGTATGGGTTAGTCAGGAAGTTGGCGATATACAGTTATTCATTGAAACGTTTAAATGCCGTGTATCGGATAGTTTAAAACAAGATTGGTATCGTAACATAAACGAATCTTCTAGATGCCAGCACTATAAATACTTTAAAACTCTACTCGATGTTGAATACTATCTTAGTGCAAACTTTCCGTTCTATTTACGCAAAAGTTTTGCAAAATTCAGATGTTCTAGTCACAAATTTGGTATAGAGACTGGTAGATATCTAGGAATTGTACGTGAGGATAGACTTTGTGCCTTTTGTTTTGACAATGGCATAGATGTAGTTGAAGATGAGTACCATGTTTTCTTTGAATGCAAGAAATATGATATAATACGATGTTTTTACTTAGGTAGCATTACAACTGCAAACTCTACAGTGGAAGTATTTAATAGAAAACTGTCATGTAAAAATTATAACACTTTGTTAAAGACATGCCAATTCATTCATGCAATTATGAAAAATAAATAAATGTTGATAGGTTTCTATAATATTGTTAATATTGTTATATAGACATGGAAATGACAATGGTGTTTTTGAATGACATTGATGTAAATATGTTCTGTATTATGGCCCGGTGGCCGTAAATTACTTAATAAAACTTGAACTCGTAAGAGACTACAGTGTCTTCTGTTAATGAAACGTCTGTCCAACTCACGGAACGATAGTCTAAACACACTAAAAAGAGACCATAGTTACGATCTTCAGTTTCAACGTTTAGATTACTTTTAACAAAAGAAAATCTACTAAGTTTAAGTACAATTGACCCTAGGCTCTGGAACAAATGACCTTGAATGCCTCTTTATACACTTTAAATATAAACCTGAAAACGCATATTAGAGACTTTATAATGCTGTTTTAGATATTTGTAAAAGGATCCAGTGACAGTTAATACATTGTAAAAGATACTTAAAGAAATATTTATTCCGCGGTTTTAATCGGTCTTGGTGTCGTCAAGTCATTAATTGCTTTCAAACGTGTCATATATTGTTTTTGTACTGTTTTACAGGCTTTCAATGTGTTGTTTTCTATTTAAATGTATATTACATGCTTTTGTTGATGTACAACGCAATCGAATGCTATTTTGTATAAAAATAGGTGGTAAAGAAATGAACCATTTTAAGTTTCGACACGACAAGGTGAATGACTAAACATTCTAATATATAACTTATGGACTTTCCAACTGCGTCGCACAATATTCATATTTAAATACGTAGATAAATCATTCAAAGGCTGATAGAAGTTTAGATTAGGAGTGTGTTTGATAAAGATGATCAAATAAATGATAATCCATATAGTTTATGTAAACTCAAATCATTTTACCTAATAAGCAAACGTCAGCTTGATGATTTTACAAACATTTCACCAATTCGACCACGGTAATTTTTACTGATTAATGATAATCAGGACATAAAATTATATGGACATGTAAAAAGAACACGAACAGTAAGGACAAATAGAGCTTTATGTCGGTCAGTGTGATCAATGTGTGATGATATAGACGTGATATGCACTTTTCAGTGTTCAGCGCTACCGAATGTGTGCCAGGTTCTGTTCAAAAGCTCACGGCAGTAACTCTGACCAAACCAAATCACTATTCAAAATGCGAAACGCACTGGTTCGTTTTTGATAAATCAGTGTTAACCTGACACGCCGTATAAGCCCATACACAACCGTCGATGTTCAGCCTGTCAGCACCGTCATGTTTTCTGAGCAATCCGTCAGCTTTATTTGAATAGAGATTTTAAACATCTACAACAGAAAGACTTTCACCCAGTACAGTTGAAAATGTTCACATTTATGAAGTCCTCTGAACAGGCTGTACAATAGCATAGCCTATGCTGTTTTAAAACAGGTCATTATAAAGTATGTGTATTGTATCTGTATGTAACTATAGTGATATACTGTGTCAAGGTTCAATCTTGTTCAAGCTTTAGTTTGATTCGTGTATCCATGTCTACTTTAGTCTACTTAATGTCAAAAAGAACATATTCCACTTGTATCTGTCTTGATACAATCTAACAATCCTTGATAAACATACCTATTTATATATATGTATAAATATAGTATATATTCACTGTGCTGTTTGTGGAGTTTTGTGCTGTTCTTCCATTTTTCTTGTTTGTGATTTTTTGTTTTTGTGTTCTATGTCTTTGTCGTTTACCCAATGCCATTAAACAGGGTTTATGTTTAAACTTTTTTGCTACTGAGCTTGTTTCCGTAGTTTTTCACATAAGTATTGACCTCAGAAAAAATATTATTTTAAAGAAACCACTCCATATGAAAGAAATGATGCTGTTTACAGATACAGTGATATTCAAAATTGTAGTTATGTACAATGTAGGTCAAACAGTATAATAATCATACAGGTGTATAGACAAATATTCGTCCAATAAGGTACTATTGACATCATATTGATGTGACAAAACTCAGTCAGTCCGTGTTATAAGGCACTAACTTGGGGGAATATTTAAAACAGAGAACATGTAAAAACAAATTGCAAGGCCGCAATGTTTAATTGTCTCAAATTCAAAGGTATTCGTAATTTCTCACTGTAGATGTTACAAAAATCCTTGTCTGTGTGCTAAACTAGTCTTACACCGTGGCAATTCCTTTTAATAAAGGTCTATCTAAACTACTAATTACAACCAAAATGGATTAAGTTTAAGAGTTGCAGTTTCAGAAACATTTTAACAAAAAAAATCCTTTAATGACAGAAGTTTTAGTATAGTTTGCCCTAAGCTCTGGAACAAATTGCCCTTTATGATAGGCATTATGAAGAATAGAATAAAATAGAATAGAATAGAATGGTTTATTTGGATTTAAACATACAGTTCATCATCCTTCAACATGGTTATACATAAAGACAATATTATTAAGAAAAGTCTGAAAATACACTTTTGAGATAAGTTGATCCAGTGACAGTAAATACACTGTATTAGAGACCGTTTAACATTTGTTTTAACATTTAAGTATACATAATTGAAATAGATGGTTTGATGTACTTAATAATGATTTTATCATGATTTTGTTGTATCATTGCTTTCAAAGGTGTCCTTAACCCTATGTTTTATTGTACTGTTTTTATAGGCTTGCAATGTACTTTATTTAGTATTGTCTAAACAATGTTTTGCCTATTCTGTAATTTACATGTTTTATACTTTAAAGGCCATTGAATTTGATTTTGTACATAAATATAGACATTCAATGAATACAACAGTTTCAGTTTCTGTTACAATGGAAATAAAACAACCCGAATGACTTAACATTTTAAAATAGCATTGATGGACTTTCCAACCGTGTTGCACAATATTCTTGTTTAAATACGTAGATAAATGATTCAAATACTGATACAAACTTTGGTGTGTATTAGATAAAGAAGTTCAATTGAATGATAACAGAAAGTTATTGATATGTCGACTGATTTTACATGTACTTGATGATTCACAAACATTCAAGCATGTTGAATATTACTGATGAATGATAATCAGGACATATGATAGCATACCAGGTGGACATCATATGATCAATGTGTGATAACATAGACGTGGTACATGTATATGTTGTTCACTGTTCAGAGCTCCAGGAAGTGTGCCAGGTTCTGTTTAAATGTCTATGGTAGGAACACTGGCCTAACCCAAACACAGTTTAAAAAGCGAAACACGCCGATGTGATTTTGATTCATCAGTGTTAAACTGAGGCGCCATATAAATCCATAAATTCGTGTCAATGTACACAGCCTTGTCGGCGCACTTATTTCTTCCGAGCAATCCATCAGTGTTGTTTGAATGGAGATTTTCAACAGAAAAACCTTTACCCAGTAAAGTTGAAAAGTTTCACATTCATGAAGCTCTATCGAAAAATAATTACCGAAAATATATATAACGAAAATTATGTAAGCACATTTCACTTACAGACGGCTATATTTTACCATAGAAATCTACCCGCATAACAAGCAATATTATTCAATGTGTTGAAGCTGCATTCTAACAGATTTACCGTTTTGACAACTTGTTTTGTATTTTTTGTCTCGGAATGAGCCACTTTTTGCGTAAATGTCTGACAACCAGTGATACAAGACTGTTGAAAAAGGATCAGTTCGCAGCTAAACGTATTACAGGCATTTAAGAAAAAGTCTGCAGTTTCTGAAACAATTGAGATATGTTTTATTGTGAATCCCATTATATGATTGAAGTGAAGACATTGAAACGTATTGTTTTACTACACTTCTCTTTTGGAAAAAAAATCAAATTTTGTCATCATTAGATGTCAAGTGTTAATCTTTTTCCGGGCAAATTGTTTAGTTATGGACGGCAGCATATAGGAAATATTATATCTGGAGCATGTAATAACCTGAATCGTGTGTTCGTTTTAGAAAGCGATGTTATTAGAGTGAAAAAGTAGTCCCAACCCTTAGAGTGTCCAACTACACGTTGTGTATTTTTATCTATTTTCCAGAATCTACTTATTAGAACAGGTTATGGAGAAGAGCTTAATTCAGTTCCAATGTTGCTCACAATCAAAGAACGAGAATCATCCAAAAGCAAACAGCTACCTATTTGATGTTGCTCCAGGTTTACTCCATGGATCTTGCTACAAAGTGCATGGAACAAAATCAACCCACTTCTTCAAACAGTTTTGAACTGGTTCAGTTTTTTTGTTTGGAAACATGCATCTTAACAAACAAACACAATGAAGGTTGCGTCCATGTTGTACTGCAGTGCCCATTATAAAATATTTACATTCACAATTCATTCCTTAACGATGGTTGTTGTTTATCAATTGCACTTTATTTCTGTATAAAGTGCAATGGCATTTCCCATCGATATCACGTGCGTTTGTTCGATACTTCTGTCCTGTCATTGGGCGCAATAATACCAAGGGGCGGGGCATATTTACTACGGAACTATTTTTTTTAATGAAATTGTAGTACAATTATTGGCAACATGCAAAACTGAAATCTGCAGTAAAGCAGTTAAAACAAAATAAGCAACGATTATTTGATTGATTTTAATGTAGATAATTTCATGATGGATGGAACAGTTGAAGAAAAGTTTGTGTTTAAAAATGCTGTTAAATGTCACGAAAATGCAAAAACAGTTAGTTCAAAATAACCTCTATAATGGGTGCTTGTATGACGTCATGAGTGATGTCATTGAAAAAGTTTTACATTAAGCTCGATTCGGGCCGCAACATAACTCGGCAGCTGCATTTTGTTTCGACGCCATTTTTTGCAGTGTTCATTCGTTTTGAAAGTGTTGTTTTTCGAAAAGTGACTGGATTACTGGGATTATTTACACACAATACCTATTGGGTAATCAATTAATTACCTATGCAGTCCTACTTTAACCATTATTTGTTTTGATAACTAATTTAAGCCTGAACATTTTGTAAACATGTTCTTGATAAAATGTACAGCATCTTCAGCATCAGAGAAAAAATATTTGAAATTTCTTTGTTCATTGCATACGACATAGTGGAATCATGTCCATATAAGTCGTATGTTCTAAATAAAATCGACAGAAATAACTAAAAGTTCGGAGGAGTTAGTCGTTTTAGACATAATTTAGTGCTTTTAATAGTCAAAACAACTGCAGAAAAAACTATTTGGTAAACACATCAGCTTGCCAGGAAAAGACAACTCAGCAGAAAATATGTAAGTTATATGACTTTTGTGGTTTATTTCCTGTTTTGGTATTTGTATGCAGCTACATTATATATTCTAAAATATGTTTTTGTGCAAAAGTTTGCATCGTTGACCAACTTTCGGTCAGAAACCAGGTCGCTCAGCCTTCATTGTTATGATGCGGGCCCTGAAAGCGCATATGTAAAACAAAAAAACCGGGCATTAACGGCACGTGAATTTACTGAATAATGACCGTTTTCTACCGAAAACGCCCGGGTTTTTGCGTTTTAATACACCACGATAACGGACCGAAAACACACATTGTATGCAAAAATACGTATTCATAATATTCTTGACCTTGAAAAGATAGAAAATAAACATATAAATAAGGAACTATTTTATCTGTGCATTTATTTTCGTATACAATTAGGTTACGATAGCTGTTCTAATTTACCCACCGTTGAGAACAACGAGAGAAAGAAAAGAGAAAATGCTCTTGAATAATCAATTTATTTTAGCAGAAATGTAGATTTAAATGAATGTAAATATAAGTATTAAAATTCGACATGTTGCATTTTATCGGGGTATGGTAAGCAATGGCGCAGTTCAAAATGTTGGTGGAGTCCTTCGGACTCCACCCATTTTGAACAGCCCCATTGCATACCATACCCCGATAAAATGCAACATGTCGAATTTTAATCCTTAACAAGAAGCAACAGTTCCTACTTTGACTGAGGGACAATTATAAAAGGTAAAACCCAGTTTAGACACAGTTATCAAATCTATCAATATTTCATAATTGTCTTTAACATTCAGACATAGTTCGTCTATAATTTGTATTTTAACTCAATGAAGGTTTTGTGCTCCTAAACATTTGTGGTTTAAGATTAAGCGAATAAAGACTGATGAAGATAGGCTACTTAAGTTGGAAATTCCTTGGATATTGGTTGCGTCAAACTTCATTCTCATTAACAGTATGTTGCTTTATACTACATGCAATACATGGAAACTTCACTAAATGTTCTTGGCCAGTGAAATGACATTGAGAATCATTTGCAACGGGCTAACGACTGTTATTCTAGTTAGCTAGACATCATACAGATAAATGACGCAAATGGCTCATAGGGGGGGGGGGGGGGGGGGGGGGCTTTCCCAGGGTCACTACCATGACCAGTGGCGATAAGACTCCATTAACCTGAAGTTGAAAGCAGCTTCAATCTTACTTTTAACAAGTGTATTTTGCAAAAATGTGATATAATCCACTCTTATATTCTGTTTTATTATGGCAAAACCTTATACCATATTTCTGCATTGTATAGCTTTTATTATCTTAAACATGTTTCAGAGTACCTGGTATTACATAAAGACATAAACAACATTATTATATTGGCTTTGTTCTACTTTCAATTAGCTTATACTGATCAGTATTTTTTTCTAAAACGCAAGCATGTAACTAGAACGAGTTATAGATCTTACATTTAGTTTGTTATTAATGTATTATTTTCTTCCAAATGCATGTAGTTTAATAACTTTAAGTTACAGTGACGACAAGACTCCATTAACCTGAAGTTGAAAGCAGCTTCAATCTTACTTTTAACAAGTGTATTTTGCAAAAATGTGATATAATCCACTCGTATTTTCTGTTTTATTATGACAGTAACTTATACCATATTTCTTTATTAAAAACAGCTTTTATTATGTTAAACATGAGTACCTGGTATAACAAAATAAAGACATTAACAATAGTATTTTATTGGCATTGTTCTACTTTTTATTAGCTTATACTGATCAGTACTTTTTTTCTAAAACGCTAGCATGATACTGGAATGAGTTATAGATCTTACATTTAGTTAGTTATTAATGTATCATTTTCTTCCAAACGAATGTTATTCAATAACTTTAAGTTTCAATTCCCATCCACAATTACATAAAGAATATTTTTGCATTTTGTCCTACTACATAATCCTAATAAAACGTTAAAATCTCAGGTGTTTAAATAGTTTACATTTTCATTGCAAATATATAGTTTATATTTCCAGTGTATAGCCCATATCCTATATAGCGTCTTATCATATGCTATACAGCATCTTATCATATCATATATAGCATCTTATAACATAACTTATGGCGCAGGAGGGATATAACCCTATGCAATATTTTTCATATATAACTAGTGTAATAACCATGCAAATAAGGTAATCGCATCACAAAATATGTATTCATATGCGCTGTCAAATAACGTAAACAAACATCAGAAACAATGTTTCAAAATAAATCCTGTCGGTCTCAACAAACTCAGCTCCACAATGAAAAAATGGGGAAGAAGGCTGGGCTTAATCCATACAAACGACCCCTGGTCATAGCGCCAGAAAATACCTCGTCCAGGAATTGAATTTTGAATAATAACAATGTTCCTGCGAACAAGATTATGCAAATATCGGGAAACAAGAACATTGCATCTTTAAACAACCATAGCCACATAAATCCAAATCAACACAAGGAAATATCCAACATCCTGCACTCCAGTGAAAATACCTGCACAATGCTCAGTCTATGCACACAGTTCGCCAGGAATGCTCAAGTTCACATAGTCACTGATTCCACATGACATCTCGATTTCTTTTTGGATTTTAAAACATTTTTGGTGCTCCAATTCACGGAGGTAAAACTCATTGTTCATATCCACCAAAATGACATTAATCCATGATGTAATCCAACAGCTACAAAGCGAATTCGCACTACTGAAAGCGACTGTGACGCTGACTAATTAATGGTCTTTGTGAGCGATCATGCATTTTAAGGCGAGAATTGGGCTATTATACAAAAGAAGAGACACATTTCCATCATAGTCGTATATTGCACAGGATCAAGTTATTCGAAACTGTTCGATTTTGATAAATATATAACCATAACATTAAAAAAATGATAGAAAACTGTCCATGTGTCAAAATAAAACGCTTATCGATTTATCACTTTTTGAGCTATATCCGGTGTCCGTTCCCCCACAATGAAACTTCAACGCTAAATGGCATGTTCGCACTCGCTTGATTACTAATGACGTCACGCACTTATGTCATTGCTCTTATTATTGATTTGCTTGATTTAATGGATTGAAATGTGTATTCTTTTTTTCTTTTTTTTAAGTGAAACCTTTGAAAATCGGTTCATAATTGAGACATGAATTATGTTTTTTTATTGTAAATAAAATGTTTTATGTCGGACTATTTTCTTTCCAGTGGATGGGGCCACTGGCACCGGATTTTCAAACTCAAACATTTTTTTTAAAAATCAAAAAAACATTCCTCACTTAAAATTATAATACCGAATATGTGAAAAAATATTGAAAAATATTTTTTTTTAAATATGCACTTTGTTCTGTATATTATACTAACATGGTATTGAACTTTTCTCTACCCGGGTCACGTTATCATCTTATTACTCAGTTCAAAAGAACTTCTGCAGATTGACAGTCATCGCAATCTAAGGACATGATATCCATCTTCAAAATAATCAACCTTAACCCGCGAAGAAATTCGCCGGTCATACGATTTTTTTTACTTTATTCCCATTTTTCTGTTTTCCTAGATTTTATACCACCCTTGACTTCCGGTTTCAGAGTAAGGTTTTATAACGGCTCATTTCATTGGTCCATGAACTCCGCGAGACATTTCGCGTATAAGTGTCAACAACTGAAATGTTTGGACCGAAAGTGTTAATCACAGAGAAGTCATTGACATTAAATTCCGCTTTGAGTGACTTGAGCGTGCTTTTTTCGGGTCAGACTGGTTCTGAAATTACACTTACAATCAAAGCCGAATATGAAATTTGCATGAGACAACGGAAAGTGGCTTAATGGGCCTATAGGTCACCAATTAGAAAAAAGTTACAATGATGTATAAGTAACATTATATTTATTTATTTATTATACTAATTTTCTTTCATGGGAAATTTTGGAATATATTTTTAAAAGACATATATTCACTATTTTGCCAAAAAAAAAAAAAAAAAAAAATATTGATAATAAAAAAGAAAAAAGAACTGTATTACTGTATCCATGCAGGCAATGTGACGACAACCTTTGATTAATTAATTTTGTAGTTTAACTTAATGCTTTGTTTTTTATGCATGCGTACAGAAATGAGTGCCATCTCAATTTCCTTTGCAATTGCCAAAATGCTCTTAAAGGGACTTGGTCATGTTTTGTGGTAAAAAAAATTATTTCCTGAAACTGAAAATGATTAATATTATTACGCTTACATTTACCTGTATCACAATCACATGTATATATATTTCAATGTTTGATATCATAATTGTAGAAAAAAAATAGAAAATAAGTAACAAAAGAGACTGATCCCAAATTTGATTCGAGTCTTCTTGTGGTAACCAGTAAATTATTAGGAAAATGGATAAACCACTCAACTTATATACAGGCTGCGGCACATACCCCAGCTCTTGCTGAAAAACTGAATATCAATAAATATTTTCAAAACATTTATTATAATGCAGATGCTACAAGTCCATGTGCACATTGTGCATTAATTAATAGATTTAAAATGAATGTAGAGTTGTAGCTAGGTTAAAATAAACCTTTAAAATCAGTTGTTTTTTTATATCTTTGCAGGGAAGTGATGGATGGCAACACCGGTATCCGTGACGGTCATATGTATTGAAGTGTAGGCTTGTGGGCTGCAGTTCCACAGAGTGAGACACATCGGATCTCCTATCCCACCGCCTAGATCTGGACTCAGTGGAGATGTTACATTGCGCTGTTAATTAACATGATATCGCTACAACCTGGAAACAATGACTTATATAATGACAATCTGCTGTCTTTATCTTTGCAAGAGTTGGGATTTTGTCCAGCTGTGTGTACTTTCTCAGTAAAAGATACTTACAGTTGCTGAAATAGTATCTTTAGAAATGCATGAAATGTTATTTAGGAATAATGCTTTGTAGGTATATATACATGTGTGTATTTCAGCTCAGCTTAAAATAGGGATAGTAAATGTTTAGTTTCTCAGACCATTTTGTAACATTTTAGTAGAGAGCACATAATGCTATTGTTTTTACAGGATACTTGCTTTCAATTTGTATTACCAGTTTGGCTTTAGTGCTGCACTCTCACAGTTTGACACTGATATGAAATGTTTGGGGGGTTTTGTCTCAGAATACGCTCATGTTGGCATTAAAGCCTTCAATTCAGTTATCAAAATAAAGGTAACTTACAATAGAACAAATCTCAATTGTAAGAAAGAACACCAAAATCTAAAAAAATAAAATAAGCGATAATAATGCTTTTTACTATAAAGCATCAATTTTCTAACATAAATATGAAAAACTACATTCAAATATTACCATAAAACATCAAATTTCTGACAAAAACATGAAAAACTACATTCAAATCTTTTGTTAGCAGTCTTATATCACTGTTTACCATACATTCACTCTGTAAGAGTGCAGCTTTAAATTACTATAGAGCAAATGCAAAATCATTTCAAGATCCATGCTTTAAAATAGGCGCCCTTTAAAGTAGCAAGTGTTACCAATGCTTTTCAGCAAAATAAAGCATTTCTTAAACTTCTTAAATGAATAAACACCATTAAAGAGCTCGATTGGAACTAATAGTGATGTTTTGACTTTTAAATTAGCTATATTGGAACTTTAAGTGGTTTGTTACCTTTTTAACTAGTTTTTATCAATACGGAAATTAATTATTTTGCTCTCTCTATAAATTGTGACCAAGTCAGAAGTCACTTTAACCATTTCATGTTTGTTGTTAATGTAGTTGTGTTGTAATATTGCTTAAACTTTTATTGCAAGATTTGTCTAATAAAACAGAAAAATTTGCTTGATTGTGATGAAAGTTGATAACTTAACAGCCACGTCTGTTTGGTAGGTAGAAACAAGGCGCGTAGCTGCCTATAAGCGAAATACACGGCTGAATCCACATGATTCTGACAAAAAATAAAACAGTTTAGCCAAAGCTACAGAAAAACTATGTTTTTTGAGTACATGATGTAACAGACACATGGACATTGTCATCGAGTAAGGACAGACAATTAGACTTCTGTAAGACAATCTGAGTGTTTGTCACATTATCAAACCTTATTTGTTTGCTATTTTGTAGAAAAGATCTGCCGAGAATTTTTTTTTTTTGATTTATTATCCTTAAACTGTCAATTTACAAGTACTAAAGGACCTAAGAATGCCCAGAATACACCAGATTGCTCTATTGTTTTCAAAATGTTGATACCCCCCCCCCCCAGCACAATCATGAATCCAAATGAATAGAGGGCTAGCTACGCCCCTGGAAATCAGTACTGTGTACGTTCAAGAGCCTCATCACAATGTTCCATTTGTCACCAGGTTGGATATAACCAAATAACTCTTGGATTGGAGGCAGACATCTTAATCCACCAAACCAGCCTCTCACCCTTGACTAGTAAATTGGAAACATTATCAGTAGATGAATCTCTAGAAAAAAAAAATTCCAATTATCGGAATATGTAATTATTTTTATTTTATTTATTACTGTATAGTTTAAAAATAAAAAAAAAAATATTCTTTTAATTTTTTTTTATTTTTTTTTTTTTTTTTTTGGGGGGGGGGGGGGGTGAGCCAGGTGCGTTCCCCTATAGCTGTTAGTGGTATGTAACTCAAATACCAAGAACAACAAAGTTTCGAACAGTAAGAATTTAGCAATGCAGTGAACTCGTAAATAAGAAATGTATTGTTATGTTGAGTGTAGAGTGACCGTTCTTTTCTGTTATACATATGCCTTAATCGGTATAACCATTGCATTGAATCATTGCAAATTCATATTTCATGTGGACTTTCATTCATGATTTGCTTGATTTTAAATACGCCGCCTTTTCATTCTTTGCGGGTTAAGGTTGAGTATTTTGAAGATGGATATCATGTCCTTAGATTGCGATGACTGTCAATCTGCAGAAGTTCTTTTGAACTGAGTAATAAGATGATTACGTGACCCGGGTAGAGAAACGTTCAATACCATGTTAGTATAATATACAGTACAAAGTGCATATTTTAAAAAAAAAAATCAATATTTTTTCACATATTCGGTATTATAATTTTTAGTGAGGAATTATAAGATTTTTTTTGATTTTTTAAAAAAAATGTTTGAGTTTGAAAATGCGGTGCCAGTGGAATGGGGCACCTAATAGCACTCAATGTAAATTCTTCGCTCTAGGACACGAGAATGTGTATTTAAGAAACTTTGACCTAGATTTCGACCGTAATTGAGTAATGTTATAAATAGAATCTCAAATTCGTGATTATTTTGTGTAAAATTTATTAAACTCATCATTTAAAAACGATAAAAACTCGGCTAAGCCTCGTTTTTATCGTTTTAAAATTTACTCGTTTAATAACTTTGATACAAAATAAACACTCATTTGAGATCCTCTATTTATCATATCCTATATAGCATCTTATCCTATCCGATATAGCGTCTTATCATATATAGCGTCTAATCATATCCTATACAGCGTCTTATCATTAAAGCGTCTTATCATATGCTATACAGCGTCTTATCATATATAGCGTCTAATCATATCCTATACAGCGTCTTATCATATATAGCGTCTAATCATATGCTATACAGCGTCTTATCATATATAGCGTCTAATCATATCCTATACAGCGTCTTATCATATATAGCGTCTAATCATATCCTATACAGCGTCTTATCATATATAGCGTCTAATCATATGCTATACAGCATATTATCATAGCATATATAGCATCTTATCATATAAAACTCTTGAAGAAATAAATATAACGCATATTATAGAACAACAAAAATAGTGAGCTAAGCTTAATCCTGTTATAATGGACTTAAAAAGTTTCGAGAAATTGGGGCCAGGTCCTCAAAGATCTTATGTCTACTAGTGTTGCACCATTTATAGTCTAAAGAAATTTAGTCAAATACATTAATATGTATAATTAATTTAGGTAGATTTATGTTATTTTTTTATATAATTTGTTGTCTATGGAGCAAAAAGCCTAGCTTATAATCATTTTTCAAATTCTATTTCAGCATTTAAGATGGACAACTCTCATGCTTATGCTTTACCAGGAAATTCCGTGGGTATGTAAAGCTTAGTTGAATTTAATTACATGTGTTTCCCCCTATATGCCACCCACCCTCTAGAGACACAATGAGTTTTCTCTGACGTCGACTGAGCTTCATCTCATATACACACTGGCCTGGTTTTGTTGAAACTTCACAGGACTATTTGGTACGAAGCATTGCTGTGCACACAGTCCGTACATACTGTCAAATATATTGCACAGTTATGGCCCCTTCATAAACTATAAACGAAACATTTGTAAGGCTTGTCAGTGATTCTCCCTGAAAACTTGCAGGATTTTGTGAGAGCGCTGGTGACGGTGTTGTCGTTAGGGCATTGTGATAGCGCTGATGTCGTCGTCAGGGCATTGTAAGAGCGCTTGTGTCGGTGTCGTCGTCGTGGCATTGTGATAACGCTGGTGACGGTGTCAAAAACAGGACACTGTGAAAGCGCTGGTGACAGTGTCCTCGTGTTGGCATTTTTAAAGCGCTGGTGACGGTTTGTCGACGGTGCATTGTGGGAGCGCTGGTGACGATGTCTTTGTCGTCGGGGCATTGTAAGAGCGCTTTTGTCGTCTCGTGGACGGGGTATTTGGAGAGCGCTTATGTCGGTGTCGTCGACGGGGCATTGTGAGAGCGCTGGTGGTGATGTCTTCGTAGTCGGGGCATTGTAGGACCGCTAGTGTCGGTGTCATTGGGCCATTTTGATAGCACTGATGTCGGTGTCTTCGTCGTCGGGGCATTGTAAAGCACTGGTGTCGGTGTCTTCGTCGTCGGGGCATCGTGATAGCACTGATGTCGGTGTCTTCGTCGTCGGGGCATTGTGATAGCACTGGGGTCGGTGTCTTCGTCGTCGGGGCATTGGGATAGCACTGGTGTCGGTTTCGTCGTCGGGGCATTGTGATAGCGCTTGTGTCGGTGTATTCGTCTGAGTATTCTGATTGCGCTGGTGTCGGTGTCGTCGTCGGGGCATTGTGATAGCGCTGGTGTCGGTGTCGTCGTCGGGGCATTGTGATAGCGCTTGTGTCGGTGTCGTCGTCTGAGTATTATGATTGCGCTGGTGTCGGTGTCGTCGACAGGGCATTGTGATAGCGCTGGTGTCGGTGTCGTCGTCGGGGCATTATGATAGCGCTTGTGTCGGTGTCGTCGTCTGAGTATTCTTATTGCGCTGGTGTCGGTGTCGTCGTCGGGGCATTGTGATAGCGCTTGTGTCGGTGTCGTCGTCTGAGTATTCTGATAGCGCTGGTGTCGGTGTCGTCGACAGGGCATTGTGATAGCGCTGGTGTCGGTGTCGTCGACGGGGCATTGTGATAGCGCTGGTGTCGGTGTCGTCGACAGGGCATTGTGATAGCGCTGGTGTCGGTGTCGTCGACGGGGCATTGTGATAGCGCTTGTGTCGGTGTCGTCGACGGGGCATTGTGATAGCGCTGGTGTCGGTGTCGTCGACGGGGCATTGTGATAGCGCTGGTGTCGGTGTCGTCGACAGGGCATTGTGATAGCGCTGGTGTCGGTGTCGTCGACGGGGCATTGTGATAGAAAAATCGTTAACCTTCGTCATGACTCAAAAACCGTTCAAGATATTCATAATTATGAAACACACGTTGTTACACGTAAGTGTATAGCAAGGCCCATAACTCTGGCTTTGATGAGTGACGAATTATGCCCTTTGTTTCTCTGATAAAAACAACAACATACGGTAGAAAATGTAGACAACGAGTTTGAACTACTTATTTGAACTATCGCTTTCATGTCAGGACAATCTCAACAATATTTGCCTCGTTTTCAATCCATTTGGCAATATATTTCCTCCTTCTACACACTGGCTATTAAACCAATCTGGATTATGCATAGTCGTCATTCTTAACATGTGGTAGTGGTAATAACTACTCAATGGTTTGCCTTGTTAACACGATCTTGTAAAAATGCAAAATTTTACCAGAATTATACTTATCGTGATACTGTGGAACATAATAGTAACCTTACAACAGGATGACGGTGAGCTTGTTTTGAGATAACTATTATGACCGTTTTCAAATTAAAGTTATTTTTATTCCCATGTTAGACTTACCACAATAAAAACTTTTGTTAAAATATTTCAAAATGGAAAGATAACTGTCGAAAACAATGGTTCTCATGAAGGATACCGAGTTAAATTGAAAGAAATGAGCATAAAACACGATAGTTCTACCTTATAAAACTATAGTAGACCACAGTAAATAGCATTAACCAATCAGAAGGAACCCTGTTTTCGCGTTTGTTATTATCACCTTTGCGAGTAATTTTATATGTGTGTGTATTTAAATATACCCGTACATACACTTAGGGCCCAGGGTGTTCCATATGTCAATGCCAGGATCATGGCACACTGCCCGAGAATGGTGCAGGGTGGTGGACAGCCTTCTGTTACCCGAACTCTCCGACCGACCACTGTTTCTAGACCAGTTAAAGGAAACTTTGCAACCCGGGGACCTTGTTTGGATCAACGCCAAACAGCTAACCATTGACTTAACATATAGTAAGTTTCATTCTCTGAAAAATGTTCATAAATCATGTGAAGAGAAATTTACCGGGGTTCATAAAGTTCAGGTTTAACCCTGATATCAAGATTGAGAGCGCTTTAAGCTTCAGACTTTTGTTCAGTTGTTCAGTTTGTTTCTGCTCGGACATTTCCATCAAAGAGCGTAACAAATACATTCTCAAAAAGGGGTCTAAGCCCTGCTTTTACCCGGCTTTCCCGGGATAGAACAACTGAATTTA
Source organism: Mya arenaria (assembly GCF_026914265.1). Classification (NCBI taxonomy): domain Eukaryota; kingdom Metazoa; phylum Mollusca; class Bivalvia; order Myida; family Myidae; genus Mya; species Mya arenaria. The sequence goes on from NC_069126.1 coordinate 5,082,357, forward strand.
CTAAATGCATTAATCGATTTTATTTCGCGCGTGCATTAACGGATAACACGGGACTTATATATTAGTTTCAATGAGACGGCTTTGCTTGATAATGTTTGTTATCCGGCTGTTTATAGCTCGAAAGTACCTGCGGCTGGCGTACGCATATCAGAATCTGACCCTTCAGAACTGTCTGTGCTTTGACGGAATACGTAAGTTTGTTTCTATGTTTTAAAGCTGCACTCACACATATTGACCATTTTCACAACTTTTTTAAAAAAAGTCTTGGAATTAACACATTTTGCCTAAACTGGAAACTAGTGTTAAAATACTGGTGACAAAATATCAGATCACAGTTTTAAACATTTACATTCGGAAATTGAAATTTTATGGCTAAAGGCGTTACTAACGCTTTAAGAAGGACGAGTTTTTTAGCAGAAATTATATTTTTGGAATGTAAATGTTAAAAACTGCAATCTGGTCTTTTGTCGGCAGGCTTTTATCACTGGTTCTCAGACAATAACGCAAACATTGGCTCATTTTTAGACGAAAAATCAAAACTGCCCATCTGTGAAGGTAAAGCTTTTACTGTCCATCTAAAAATAATTCATGTCTCACAAATTGTTCTCCAATGTTGTCATTGTTTTTTTGAAATATGCATTTATTTGTCGGACCCGCAAGAAAATATGTCTGTTATAATCAAAGGATTTTCGTAATTTTCATACAACTGTGCTTTCTGATGCAACATGATAAAACAATGTTCACCTTGTCTTAGCCAATGAACTCGGATACAATTAAGGTGAATCATATGATCAAGGTTATACTCTGTGTGCGACTGGCGGTGCGCGGATCAGCTGGCGGGAGGCGGCCGGGGCTTGCGGGTCTATGGGTACCTGGCAGGTCATAGAGCCGTCAAGTGCACGGTCCATCGTCGGCTTACTGAAGGATGAGATGCCCGTCTGGCTACAGAAGTACAGGAACAATATCCTCCCGGAGACTGGTAAGTCATTGTAGTCTCACCGCGTTTCCGTGAACAAGGTCGCAGAAATTTGCTATACATTGGACAGACATGAAGTGTTTTAAAACGTGATTTGTAGAAGCGATTTTGTTTTTGTCTTTTAGAATCCGAGCTGTGTATGGGACTGGAGAGACAGACGGACGGATTGTTCGCCGACCGGGTGGACAACTGCTCCAACAAGCATTCATTTTTCTGTGTCAGGGGTAGGTGGACTGGAATGGAACTGTTTATTAGAAAAACTTCCGTATGATCTTTACATGTCGGCATCGAAATATATATACATATGAATATATATGAATAACATATATATATCGATGCCGACGTGTACATAACCCCAATTGCCACATTGTTAATGGTAAACATGGTAAAATAATATTAATTGTAAATTATATATTAAAGTAGCAACAGTTATTGTTTCATAAATAACTCTTTTATGGTAATATAATATGTATATTTATTATACCTCACATGACCTGCCCATGTTAATTTCTCATTGCCCATCATGGGCAATTTCTTACTGTCACACACTGACAGTACCGTTTTGACCGGTTGACATGATACGAGGTGGCAAGCGCTTATTAAAATGTGTTGTAAATCTGGGTACAGCCGGTGTTTGAATTATTTCCAAACGACATTAGCAACAAAATGACAGCTAATGTAAACAAACAATAATTACAGAATACATTGATTAAACTTGAAGGTTGTGTAATAGTAGAAAAATCTTTATATATATAAATGTAACTGTGTTCGGTATAATATAATAAATATATATTCGCCTCGGGTAACAGTATTTCCCTCATGTTGACAATATATAAATATTTATATATTATATACATATATATATATCACTGCCGACGTGTTTATATATGTATATAAAGTTGAATTATACCCTGTTAAGTCCATTATCTTTCTGTTCTTGTTCACGACTGTAAATCTATATGATTAAACAATATATTCTATTGCTGTACTTAACAGGCCCGGAGATGTATTCTCCGACCCTTACCCGTCTGTCGGAACCAGTTTCCGTGGTAACGGGCCATGGCGACCATGACAACATGAGTGTTCCTGTAGATGAACAGCCAAAAGGTACATAACAAGGACTGGTCATCGCAAACTTTACAGTTATCTGTATAAAATTAAATCAAACTGAAAGATTTCTGTTTATTATTAAAACCATTCTTAAACGTTGGAATATAGGATTTACATGAGACGTACAAATTTATAGAACTTGAAGCAATATTTAATAGCAACACATAATTATTTACTATCCTATTAACATATTATGTTATACATCTAATGTAAATGCTGTATTAACAAAAACTTTGGGTAAGCCTGTATAATTTTGCCCTAAAGATACATGTCTTCAGTATAGAACTACATTTTAAAATACTCTTTGTCTACAGACAGAGAAAGCAATGCAGACAACGAGGACACTGCTCGCCCCAGTCTGGTATTTGGTGTGGTTGGCGGGATGGCGGCACTGCTGGTGGTGCTCCTAGTGGGGTTTGGCGCCCGCTACGTTCTCTCCCGCTATCGCCTTATACAACAGTACAGGAAGAGTCGCCGCAGAAGGCGGAGCTAACGCAACTGTTACGGACAAAAGAAATGGTCAAGGACGTTGCTACCATCGATGACCTTGACACGTACGAGAATTCCAGCACACCCACTGTCGGGAGAAAAAGGTCAACTCGATTGACGATCTGGACTGTTATGAGAACTATTTGTTGACCCAAAAAGAAACCCAGTGACATTTGCAGACGCTGTGTATAAACGAGTATGTATCGGATAACGTGTATAGAAATAATTAGTTTGTTAATATATGTATTTAATATGCATTGTATATAAACTCCTGTTTTTAACTTAAGGTTTTAAAGCGGTTCAATGTAGTTTTTGTTATGTGTTTGATATGGACATACATGTATTAATAGTTTGTTTCAAAAACGTGTAAGTTTTGATTATCAGATAGTATACGATTTACCACTTTGAAAGGGACCTTCGATCACATCAGTCTTGCTTAACAAATTATATGCGACTCGTATGGAACGCAAAATCTAAATAAACTCATATATTTTAAGAGTTTTTCAACTAATTAGAGAGCTCCTTGCATAGTAAGAGACCACCAACTGATTTGAAGACATCTTAAATTTATTTGAAGAGGTCTTATATTATTGCTACTATCATTATATAAATATTGCCAGCACAAAATCAGTTGTTGTTTTCACTAGTTGAATGTTCAAATTATATTGATGACAGCTCTATTTCAGTTAATGAGGGAAAATGGATGGTAGATATCGCCAGTTCTAACATATCAGTACTTATCAATAATTGATTTGAAGATAGATCTCTCTATATATTCTATTAATGAGCTCCTTAATTCAATTTTTGAGAGCATTCATTGGGCTGAATTGAACATAAGAACACATTATATAACTTTGAGTTGGTGATATGTCCAATTTAATTAGAGAGGTCTCTCATTTAATCGGTTATAGCTCTAATTAAAGTCAAGAGCTTTTCAGTTCAGTTGATTTGGATACATCTTCAATTGAATTGGTGAGCTCTCCAAATGATTTTGAAAGATCTCTAATTCAATTGATGCTACCATAAGTTCGATTAGGAGCTCTCATTAAATGCTTCACGGGGAATATGATTAATGAAGAACTATATATGTAGATTTGGCGTTTCATAGACTCAGTTACTGGATGAAGCGTCGGGTCGGTTTATTTTGTTTTTAAATTTGTAGAGAAATCGAAGGAACCTAAGGATATCAACCAAATACAAATAATGTTGAAGTATGTCTTTACTGTAACATTTCTAAACCGGGGATAAATGTACTCGTTTTTAAGATCGGAATATCATAAAGTACACACGTGTATTGAAGATGCACTATTGCCAATGATGAAACATTCAGGGACAGGTAATCCAGTCAAAGCATAATTTTTTTTAATCGATTAAAATTATAAGCGAACAATCTGACGTCAATTTGATGACGTAACACATTGATGAAATCAAAATGGCGACCAAAATAAGTTTGTTTATGTTCCTTACCCTTTTAACAATTGTCCACACGAAGATACATCATCAGAAACCGTTTAATATCAGAAATATAAGTAAGTCCACGGACGCATTAATGTCAAGAGTTATTTTTGAAACAAATTGTTCATATAATCTACAGTATAGAGCCTGCTGTAAAAATAGATGCTAGTTTGAATTACAGAGATCTGCAAGAACATACATACACAGTGCCGTAGCTACACTGAGGCACACCGAATATGGAGGCTATTCGTTGCCAAAAGTCCAGACGTGTATGTGTGTATTTTAGGTTTGTATCATTGATGATTTACCAATTTACATTTTACAACCGTCAACTCATCGGTTGTATGTTTACATTTTACACTGCACATTTTCATTTTTCATTGTACCGATTGGAGTTTTATCCTCGTTGCATCTATTCAACAGACGATTCAGTCGTGTTTATAAAGTTGTGTATGTTAAACACACGTCATTCTGTGAAAGTCACATGCCGAGTTTTACAAAGTACATTGTATGGTGGTGACTTTTCATTCGCAGTTGAACATGTTTACAAGATGAATTTAATTTTATTTATAGATAGCTCCGCCTTAACCATGTCTTAACTCCATCTTACATCTTTCGGAAATTTCCGCTATCACTCGGCTCTATTTAAACCAATTATGGATACCTTGGACCATGGACATTGCGAACCTTATTATGGACATTACGAATCATCTATATTATGACACTATTGACTATGTTTTGGAAACAGGATGGATTATAAATTATTTCATGTCGAATAAAATAATATATGATATTACAACATGTTTTTGTCTATATAATAGTAATCAATACGCACATATGACATGAAATGAGATGTATGCAAAATGATACTTGACTCAAACACAACCAAATGTAAGTCATTAGCATTAAATTATCATACTTCAAAAATGAAAAGTCCCATTGTCTTATTTTTCTTTTAAAGCTGCACTCTCACAGATTGACCGTGTTGAAAAAATGGCTAATTCAAAAACAAAAAATAATAATAGTCTATTATTATTTTTTGTTTTTGAATTAGCCATTTTTTGCGTAAATGTCTGGATACAAGTGGTATAAGACTGCTGACAAAAGATCAGATACAGCTTTTTAGTTTTACGTTCGCAAATTGATGTTTTATGGCTAAAAGTGATACTACAGTAACGTTTTAAGAAAAATGAAAAATGTCGGCAGTTTTCCAAACAATTAAGATCTGTTTTATTGTGAGTAATCTTATTATTTGTATAGAAAGCATTGCTGCCAAAATCAGCCGAGTCTGGGACAAAAAAAAGGTTGTCAAAACTGTCAATCTGTGAGAGTGCAGCTTTAAATAACTACAAACACTATTTTAAATTCTACCATTAGAGGACACTTTCTTGCCTTTTTGCAATGTTTAAGATTGCAAGTAATATTAGATAATTTAAAATTTACCAAGAAAAAAATCTAATTTTTCATTAAGTTGAAATTATTCACTAAGATGCTAATTTATTGCTAATAAACAATTATTACTTGCTGCTACCTTTTATACCCCACCAACACTCAACAGTCAGGGCTTTTTTTCACATTTAGGTGAAGCGGCCCTAGCCCTTTTAGAGGGGAAAAATCGCGCGTTTGTTTTTTTCTAATCTAAGACTCACGATATCTATTTTTTCATGTTCTTGAAATAGTGGCAGATCCCGTAATTCATAACTTGGGGACACAAGTGGATTGGAGGGCTGTTATTCCATCCATATGGATATTTTGTTTCAATGATTTATTGAAATTACACGTTTACACCATACGTGCTTATTACGATAGTAAATGTAACATCAGACAGAACTGGGTGGATATCATTATGATGGCCATCAGAAGTTTCGTGGGTTTGCTGGAGCAGGTTTTGAACAGGGACTTGCGTTAGAGGGGCGTTACTTAGGGGCACATCTTTTTGGACATGATCCCTCGAGTGGGCATGACATTAATATGTTTAAAATGTGGGAAGTGGGGTTTAGGGGTACTCCCCCTAAAATACTTAGTTTTAGTCTGAATTGGTGCATTATGGCGTAAGTACTTTTTTCTGAGAAATATTGATGAAAGAAAATCTGATTCGTTAGCTCCGCCCATTCACCTTCGTTTCTTTCGGTGACATTTACCATATAAGGTAGAGGCGAAATCGTCTATCCTTGTAATTCTGAACTTGTCAATTCACTTTTGTAAACTTGGACTTGTTGGACTGCAAATGTTCATTTTACGAATGCGAGTGTCGACTGTAGGATTGCAGTTTTACATATGCATGATTCGGCTTTCTAAATTACATCATCATATTGTTAAAGGCAAGTTATACGATCTATGTTTTAGTGAGTTTATACAGGGTTGATCTGACAAATATACATTTTGACTACTATAATGACAAATGACAAATCAATACGGAAAAACTGACGAATAGAAACAACAAATAGCACGTCTACATTGACAAATGTAAGAGATATTTAGTACGATTAAGAAGCACATTGTGGGAATTACACGTCTGGACTTTTGGCAACGAATAGCCTCCATAAAATAACTGAATATTAGATAAAATAGAATAAATTTTACAAACTACGGTACCATGCTGTTTAATGTTGACTTATTGATTATGAAAAGTGACGATATGTTTGACGTTAAGAAGTAGGTTTATGGTATTGGTAACAAAGCCTCATATGATTGTGACAGTAAATTTCTTCTAAATGCACATTTGTTTTGTCTAAACTTATGTTAACCGTGTAGAATTAACTTTAACTGTATCAAAAGTTATAGCACTAAAAATGTTGAAACGTTATATTAATATGTCACATTTTTATGCATTTAATTCCACCAAAGATACTCCAGAGTGCAGGAGATCGCTTCTTGCAAAAAAAATTATCCGTGTGTGTGTGGGGGGGGGGGCATGCCCCCGGACCCCCCTAGACTGTTCTGCCTCGGTGTTTTTTTTAAGTCTGGCTACGGCACTGATACAATGATGATACTACATACAGAACAGTACAACTATAAACAGCGTATCAATGAAAAGGTTATTATTATTTTTAAATTCAGTCGAGTAAAGGATTCCGGACCACTAACGACAAACCCATAGTTGCATGATTATTCAGAGGGAGAAATGAATTAATCTATACATGTCAAGATACCTGTGGGCTAGATTTCATTACTCACAAATCATGGTGATACTGATACGACCCGCATCAGTAAAACGACCCAGCCAATTTTCGGCCAGTTTATGGCCAAATCCCTGGAAATTGCTGGGAGATGGCATTCTTGTTTAGGTTTTCGTTGAGACAAGCTGCATTTTTTAGTTTTCTTTGATTATTTTATAAACTTTGACTTTTGGTGAAAATGTTTGATTATTTTACAAAGAATTAAAATGAATAACATTTATTCTGCGGCTGTTATTTTATTTTCTACGAAATTGAAACATTTTGGCATTTATTTAGATTTAAAAACTTGATGATTTGAGACTTTTTGAAAGTTCTGGCACTTTGGTTAATTTGAGACACGCTACCATAGTATTTGAAGATGTTGTAATTTTATTTAACCTAATAAAATGACTTGAAATATTCGAGCCGCATTCTTTATGCAACCCGACGACACCTCCTGACAGCTGTGGCGCAACAATACTTCGATAATGCCCGTATGGAACTCCTTTTTTCAATTGTCACCACCTTGTAATTACCTCCCTTGTTGAAGACTGTCGTCTGTAGCATCATGGAAACCTTGTCTTTTGGCAATTTTTAGAACGCTCACGAATTATTTCTCGTTTCAAATGTTAGAACTATTTAAAGACCGATTTGACTATTATTATTATCTGAATCACTGCACGCATATCCATGACAACCAAGAATTATCGTATATCTGTACGCAATTATTTTCACTCAGAGTTCGAGCAAAAAATATATTTTTACTTAATTTTGTTTAACTGAGATGGGAGAAAAAGCATCTACCATAGCCGCTCGCGCAGGGTGTTTTGCGGAAACTCGGTAAACCTCGTTTGAGCAAAACACCCTGCGCTGGGGTCTCAACGAATCTTACACTCTCGGCCATGGAAGATACTTATAATCTTACACTCTCGGCCATGGAAGATACTTATAATCTTACACTCTCGGCCATTGAAGATACTTATAATCTTACACTCTCGGCCATGGAAGATACTTATAGTCCGAGTCCATACCGACTGTTGTAGTACCCTCACTTTGGCTTCCGACGAAAAAAAATTTGATTGCACCAGACTGTTTGCCATTGAACACATTCACTCTCTCATTAGAAACATTTTTGCTCCTCCTAGCTATTACCCACTCACTTATTCCGATATCATCCAACACTCGGGCCAGTCTGACGGTCACAAACCTCTCTTTGTCCGTGCTGTCCAGTTTCCTTGTCAAAAACTTACTAAATATAAACGTTTTTTTTTTCTGTATTTGTGTTTATTATTATCTACCATTGTTAAAACAGCAACGATCAACTCCATATTAGTCTTCTATTTAAAGCAATATATTTGAAGTTCAATGTACTCCTTGTTGTGAACTTTAAATATTGACTTATAATTATAATAGTTTTGTTCATCCTCACCCGATTTGAATATTATTTTTTTTGAATGTATTTATGATTCTATTTCATATTATGTATAACCTATGTCATACCATGTGTTTGTTTATTTATTATTCATATGTGGTTAAGAAGATGATGTACTTTGTACAAGTTTTAATAAAATATCTGTTCTGTTCTGTTCTGTTCTGTTCTTGTTTAAATATAAGGCAAATCGATAAGTTGTATCTAGATTAGGGTAAAATTTTTAATTTTAAATCAATGGTCATATTGACCTTATTCTGAATTGGTACTGAATATAAGTGCTTCTCCTTTATGCATGTGCAAGTTTTTAAACCTAACTTAAAACAAAACTTAGACAACAACAATATGTATTACTATAATTAAATCATTTGCCTACTAAAATATAGTTTGGTGTTCTGTTTTTTTTTTACTTTTCTATATTTCCCAAACCTTCTTTGAGCTTTTCATTGAACCTTCGTTTCGTTCACTTCGGGATAAGTATATATTGGCTCATACATGTACTTTTGTTGCCTTTGAACAACGGCATCTCCTATTATATGTTGCCGCTATTTTCGGAAGTATGGTCTGAATGAATAAAGTCGTTGTTGTTTCCCTGTTTGAGAGAATACATTATCTTCAGTGACTGAAGTGTCATAAGTGACTAACTTGTTTTAAGTGACTACCTTGTCTTGATTGATTTCCGTATCTTGAGTGACTTTCGAGTCTTGGATGACAACCGTTTCGTGAGGAACTACCATGTACTGAGAGATTACCTTGCCTAGAGACATCCTTGTTTTGAGTATATTGACTCGAGTGACCATCTTGCTTTCAGTGACTTCCTTGTCATTAGTGACTTCGTTGTTTGTGAGACTACGTGTCATGAGTGATTACCTTGTTTTGAGAGACTACCGTGTCTTGGCTGACTTCCTTGTTTTGAAATTCTACCGTATTTTGAGTGACTATTTTGTCTTGACTCACGCCCCTGTATTGAGTCACGCCTGTGTATAGAATGAGCACCTTGACTAGGTAGACTACCTTGTCTTTAGTGACTACCTTGGTTTGAGGGAATTCATTGTCTTTAGTGAAAACCGTGTATTTCGTGACTACCGTGTCATGTTTAACTACTTTGTCTTGTGATACTACCTTGCCTTAAGTGACTACCGTGTCATGTGTAACTACTTGTGATACTACCTTGTCTTCAGTGACTACCATTTCTTGAGTGACTACCGAGTCTTGAGTGATTACCGTGTCACCAAAATAGTTATACATAAAATGGTAAGTTAATTCAAAAATACTTGTTTATTAAAAAATATTGCATGACTTTATATTGACAATTCGATATGGTTCGGCCATTGTGTCTATTGCTGCACTACAGACGACACCAAGCATGTACACTCTACTTGTTACATGCTTGTTCTTTTTCAAGTCAAGGGAAGCAAATCTTACAAAAGATGGAAAAATTAGTCCCGATTTGTCTGCATTGAAATGATCAAATATTTTCATTTCACTCGAGCCAGGGTAAAATTATCAAGTTATCATTTATGATTTACTATTCTTTCACCGATGTTTTTTTTTTTTCCATTCTTTCACCGATATGTGAAATAAAATACGATCTTACACTGAAAAAACATTGTTTCTACTTGCAATTGTATTGTGAAATATAAGTAAAACGTTTTCCTAATATGCTTATAAATGCTCACTAGTAATGTGCAGGGATTTCTTTTCTGAATAAGTACATTTTACTTTAAATTTTATTCAAAACGAATATTGTTAATACATTAAATGGTACCACAGAGTCAATCAACAAACGTCCTGCGTTTGAATTGCTATATTGGTTACAGAATTTACACAATAATAAAATTAAAGGACTTATATTTATACTTTAAAAATGAACTTAGCATATCCTAACTGATTTAACATACATAGATTTTTTTAAAAACAAATGAAACCTTCAAAATAAGGATGGTTCTTACAATCATTTATGTCTGTAGATGCCAATATATAAATAAACGGTTCGGAGAATCGAAGAACAGATGTAAACATTCACAAGCAATGCTTTGTTGTGGAACTATTGCAAGTACAGTTCCATCATCATAGGTTGGTTTTCTGCTACACGGCACCGCCCTTAACGCCCTTGTTCCTAAAGATCAGAATTGCGAAGATAATCAGGACCAACTGAAACAAAACGGCTTCATTTTAACTTTGTAGTAGTTTTACTGTATCTGTTATTAATATTTTCTGCTATACATTTCTTTAAATCCAAAAAGAAAATACAGACGTAAATAGCAAACACTCAAATAGTTTCTCGCAAATATTTATATAAGTTGTTAAACATTCATCGTGTTCCGTGTTGAATTCTTTTTGGAACATACAACACCGAATATATGTTTAAATGTCTTCGCATATTTTCTGTAGCTGCTGTAATATGCTGCTCAGGATGAAGTTGATCTCAACGCGGTTTTTGTGCTATGAAAATGTTAAATGTTTTTCAGTCGTCATTTCGACGGGCATCTAAAACCGTCTGGTATTCCTTAGTAACTTATCTCCCTGAAATATTCTGATCGCAAATACCCCAGAAGAAATGGACATGTGTTGTGCAGAGAATTAGGACTTAAAGTAGAACTTAGTCAAGGTGGATTATACAGATAGTTTTGATGTTAATTTTGGCGTAAAGTTTCTCTGCCAAGATCTTGTTGATAATTAACGTTTAATCATCTGTCCGTGTGTTCTTGAAATATTTAAATATAAAAAATATCTTACGTTTTAGACAAAACAATACCACACTACAAAGTTAGTAGTAATATATACGGTGTTGAGTTAGCCATCGTGTCTTTTCCACCCTTATGCGAAGGGACGAAGACGCGTAGGGACGAAGACGCGTAGGGATGAAGACGCGTAGGGACGAAGACGCGCAGGGATGAAGACGCGTAGGGATGAAGACGCGTAGGGACGAAGACGCGCAGGGATGAAGACACGTAGGGATGAAGACGCGTAGGGATGAAGACGCGTAGGGATGAAGACGCGTAGGGACGAAGACGCGCAGGGATGAAGACACGTAGGGACTAAGACGCGTAGGGATGAAGACACGTAGGGATGAAGACGCGCAGGGATGAAGACGCGTAGGGATGAAGACACAGAAGTAAGAAGTCAAACGAGCGAAGGGAGGTAGGCGAAGACGCGAGTACACAATGGCTTCGCTCCTTCGCCTCCGTACTTTCGTAATTTCGCGTCTTGGCCTTCTTGTCTAAGCGTCGTCGCCTTCGTCTCCTCTCTACTTCGACCTCGTACTTTCGTGTCATTACCGTCGTCCCTTGTCGTCTTCGCTCCTTCGTGTAAGGGCGGAGACACGATGACACCGAACACATTTTCTGTCTCTTAATTTTGTAGTCTTATAAAAAAAATGAAATTATTCTGAATTCCATCTCGCATCAATGAAAACTGCGGATGTCTCTTGGCATTGTGAAGTACGTGAACATACACCAGACTGACCTGGAAGCCAAGACAGATGGCGATGACAGGGAGAAAAGCGGCGTTATTGTCCTCTATTACTGCTTTCCATATCACGTCCGCACAGCCCTGATACGAAGAAGCAAGGATAAGAAGACATTAAAACTCCAGACTTCAATTTCTCAAAACTTCCTAAGTCCCTTATAACAAGATTAAGCTATGGTAACTATTTTTGTGTTTCAATAATATGGATAAGGTTTTCTACTTTAAGAGTTTTGAGACTTTAAATAGCATTTTTTAATGATAATCACAGTAAACCATTATTCATTTATAAAATTTAAATAAAAGTAATTAGTTCGGCAAATTGAAATTAGCTACTTAAACCTGTTAATCTTGCAGTTTTGAGAAGGGCTAGAAGTGTAAGCATTTGAAGTTTAAACTTTTTCGAACTTAATTACTTAAAGTGATATATGTGTAACTGGCTAAGAAAAGCATCATGCAAAAGAAAATCGAAATACAGTTTGGATTGCACTGCCCCTGATCTAAGCGTTTACAGGTACATTTTGCATTTCTTGCGTTCTTTTAACCATTCCTTAACATTCAGAAGGGCATCGTGTTGATCTTTTGATTAACTTACATTATTAAGGTTGGACAGGGCTTCTATCTCTGATCCCTCGTCCAAGGAAGTGTCGGATGTGTCCCCTGCGCAGCTTGTTACATCCAGGGGTGAGGAAGGAATGGTCATGCAGCAGGCAACAGGTGTGATGAGATTAGTAGTGAGTGCTCCGTCGTTTGCTGCATCTAACCATGTTCCTCTACCCGTGAAGTCGTTGTAGTCGTCCACACCACAGCAGCCATACTGATAAGACAAAGATGTTTTATCTATTATATAAAAGTACAGAATTTAGGAATATATCTCGAAATAACCAACCTCGATGTTTCGGATGTATGGTACACGGCTGCGAAACAGTGGCTCTGTGGCTCTGTGTTAGGAGCTGTGTAAAAAAAGAGCCAATGACACTTCTGAGCTAGAGCAAAAGAACGGATATCATCATAAAACGTAAGTATGACTCGTTATTTTATCTAATATCACAATTGTGAGGGCTTATTTGAGAAATCGGGGAATGCAGTGCCATATAAATATGTTTAATCTTCACACGTATTTCGGTTATTTTGTAAACATATTGTTTATGGATTCTCCCATCAAACACATGCATGTTTACAAACGAAAGTAGAACATTTTCACCAATTTTCAGCTGAGTTTCACCCAAGAAGCTTACATTTAAGATAAAACCCGTATTATAGAGAGCTTTCATTTTTTTCGGGTATAAAAATGGCCGCCTGTTTACCGGAATAAACATGTTATACTCTTTTTCTGGGGTGAGCAGGAGCCAAAAGCGAGGGATCTGGAGCCAAAGCGTGGAAGCTGGAGCCAAAGCGTGGAAGCGTGTGGTAGCCTTTAGTTGTACGTTTAAAATTCACTTTAAAAAAATCTTTTAAGCCTTGCCGGAAATATGATCATAACTTTATAAGACAGCACTTAGGGTGTTCAATCAGTGAGATATTTTTTGTTTATACTCATAAAACATTGAAATAAAGTTCTCTATGTATGATGGAACGATTTCATTTAAACCCGTTCGAAATATTCAACAATCAATCCTAATTTTAGGTTCAACATTGTTGAATACAAATTGAAATAACACCCAAAGTAGTAATTTGAAGAACTTTTAGTTTGTATAAATGATTTTGGGACTAAAATCTTACGATTTGCCGCCTTGTATGTTATTTTGTTGTTTTAAGATGAAATTCAAACATTGACTTGCCTTAAATGTGTCAGTCACGTAACAAAATATTTGCAATACTATGATACAGTGTCGAATTTAAACAAGGCGTGCTCGGGAAATGTCCAAAAGGTTCGCCGTGTATTAATGTATTGCAGATATCGTAAAATGGGATCTATCATAACGCTCACCACATTGACACTGTGATTGTTCATTAAAAACATAAAACACAAGGATGCAACATGGTATATGATCGCAGTACATGTTGTGCGTGCGTGCGTGTGTGCGTTTCTCTTCAATGGGATTATGAGCGTTTTTATAAAATTTATAGAAACGTACACTTCTTATAAATCCATTATAAATACATCCATCAAGTGGTTGGATAAATTAAAAGAGGCATACTGAATACAGCAAATGATTACTTTCGAGTAAATGTAACTTATGTATACGCACCCGCTGCATGCCGAAGTTCATTCCCATAGTTTTCATGCTGGTTCCCCGCAATCCCTCGTAGTCTTCAAGCATTTTGTTCATGCTCTCACGCATGTAATCCTTCAGCTAAACACACAAAATCGGAAATCTTATGAATAAAGACAAACAAAAAAACTAAACTTGTATTACATAATGCAAACGAAACTTCAGGGACAAGTTAAGCAGCCTAGAATTTTAGCCATCAGAGATTCGAAAACAGTATGTCATTAAGAAATCTCATTAGTTATGTTCAGTTGATGATTAGGTGCGTACGCAAATAGTATCGCTTATAAAACAAGCCCGTATCGAGTACAGAATACAGCCGTCCAGGTTTTCATGATAGGGGCAGAACTAGGGTGATTCCCCGAGGAGAAGAGTATGACTATTTAATCTTAAAGCTGCACTCTCACAGATATACCATTTTTACAACTTTTTTTTTATTTTTTGTCTTAGAGAGAGCAAATTGTTTGCGTAAATATCTGCAAAACAATAATTAAAGATTGCTGACAAAAAAAACAGATCGCAGATTTTCATCCTTTCGTTCGAAAAGAATGTTTTACTAACAGTTAAATAAAAAGTCATAAAATATCAAATTTTTAACTTAAATATTAAAATCTGCGATCTAATTATTTTGTCAGAAGTGTTGAAAACCCGGTTTCAATGGATTTTCGCAAAATTTGGCTCGTTTCAAGACAAAAAAAAAAAAAAAAAAAAAAGTTGTCAAAACGTTCTATCTGTGAGAGTGCAGCTTTAAATGAGCTTTTTTTAATGTCTGCAAATTCAACATGATAATAAAGTATTGTGTGTGCCTGACATAACGAATGTACATTAAATTATGATATATTGTATTCAAGTAGTATGTTATCTTACGGTGTCAGGAGAACCATAAACGATAGCGACCATGACAATTTGTGGCAGCAGGATCACAATCAAGATGATGGCATACTGAAGCGGAATAACATATGTAAGAAGGCTTTACATATATGTAAATATCCCATTCAATCTAGCATGTCATCAGACAAGCTACGTTCAGCTATATTTTAATTAAATGTGGTTGAAAACACCGTTTATTGGTATCACGTTTTGAAAACGGGTAATAACAACAGCACTGTTGTCAGTTATTAAAGATTGCTTTCGGATTTTTTGAATAACGATGACATTAAATGATGAATTAAACTGCGACCTACCACCAATGCGAGCGTGTTGACATTACAGCAAGCGCTTATCCAGCCGACCAGGGATATAGCCAGCAGGACGACCCCAAGCACGATCATCACTATGGAGATCTCCGCCACCAGAGAAGAGTAGTCGAAGTCATCCATGCTGAAACCCGTGTCACCTAGGAAGGGAGAATATTAATGCAGTTTGGTTAATCAACATTATCATCATCATCATCATCATCATCATCATCATCATCATCATCATCATCATCATTAAGACATCACCATCACTACAAGCACCAACATCATTATCATCACCACCACCACCACCACCACAACTACCACCACCATCACCATCATCATCATCATCATCACCACCACCACCACCACCACCACCACCATCATCATCATCATCATCATCATCATCATCATCATCATCATCATCATCATCACCTCCATCATCATCATCATCATCATCATCATCATCATCATCATCATCATCATCATCAAAAACAAAGCACCTGCTTGACGTCATATTAATAACTTGGTCAAATAAATGCATTGTTTAAACCCGTTTAACTGTTTAAGTTTGAGGTTATCATCTGAGTTTTTTACCCAAGCATTTTGTTCGAAAGCGAACTATCATTGTTTTGTATAGGTTATCCTGCCAAAATATAAAAGAAATAGTTTTGACATAACTCCATTTCAAAACTGTTACCGTATATATCTCCAGCACCGGCCGTGATTTTGCTCAGAGTGTCGTTGAACAGAGAATCTAAGTGTTCATTTCCGAATCGAAGAACAAATCCTCCACACACGATAGCCAGGGAAACGAGCTGAAACGTCACCAAACAATGTTGAAAAGGTCTTCCTTTTTGGGGGGTTTTCCGAAACATAAATTGCAATATTACAAAACACCTTCTAAATACTTTGTTATGACAATGTATATGATTTTAATATTATTTCCACATACATACATACATACGTTTGGTTACATTACAAATAGCGCAAACGTCGTTAAAAATGAATATAAAAAAAGTGTTCTGAGAGACATAAACTAGAATCATGTAGGGGGCGCCATACTTGATTTAGTAAAGGTCACCGTAAGATTGACTTTTGTCCTTACTGTTCTCACACTCAAAAGGGGTCTTCTACAGAAGATGAGCAGCGTGTATTCCAAGTTTGAAGACTCTTAACAGGTCGTTTAGATTAATAAATCAGAAACGCAATTGTGCCGACGATGCCATCGCCACGGATGCCCGCGATCTACAGTGCTTCGCTGGCCGTACAAAAAGAGAGTAAGTGAAAATTTCGTTTCCATCACCTTCTTAGCTAAACAAATTTGAATATACAATAAGAGATAACGACTTGGGCTTACAATGAATAAGATATTCAGCACGACCAGCACAATTCTTCCTACAAATGTCAACGCCCCCATCGTCCACAGAGCTCAGGCACAATTCTGAAACCGGAATCAACGCAAGCAACACATGAACTAAAAAGTCTGTTTGAATAACTCGAGAATAATCTCGTAAGTTTATTTTAAAATCACAGATCTGTGAACAAAACATTTAAGATAAAAAACGACAGTAGTAAAAGTACAAAATAAACATATCTAGATAAAATTTATTTTATAAACGCGCGTGAAGTTTTTTTATAATAATCATCATTATAATAAAATATTTTCACACAGGTAACAATGAATCTTATATTTTGTAAAGATAAAAAATACTGTTTTAAAGCAAACACATTTTATTTAAAAAGTACGATTTTCATTTTGTATTATCATCGAGTTATTCTTTAAAACGTAATAGCAAAAAAGTTTGTAAGTGGCCGTTTACAGAGCACACAGTTTAAGAATTATTCGAAATAAACCATTTAACTTACCTTAAACCTATGAATCTTTAAGTTCCTTTTTAGTCTACAGCAGTAGAACACAGAAATATCGCAGCAGAAGTACCACACAAGTTTCGCAAAATGATAAGCGTCAATAGCACCCACCTTAAATGGCATGTATATCGTTCGATTCGATTAAAGTGCCTCCAAATACGTAGATTTTCTATAAGCCACAAATGTTGTTTTCATTTCAGATTAATTTTATTTTGAAATAGCGATTTTTATGACATTTTTCGCCTACCAATACCGTCAATAGTAGCAAATAAAGCCGAGCCAGAAAGTAAACATGACCACATAGACAGTAAGTTAACTAACAACTAATTCCATCATGTTACTAAATGACCTCACATAAAGAATCAAATGTCACAAGTCAGGAGCTAAAAGAGGCAAACGAATTGGCAATGAGTTCAGTTATAACAACAATATCACTATTCCAGCATTCGGTACAAATGCGTTAATTTCAGCAATCTAACAATTAGCTCGCCATTCATGAAAATTAGGTTGGAAATCAGGTAAGAATCGTTGACTAACACTACATTTATGTTCATTTATACACTAACAGAAAAAATATACATGAAATAATATTCCGAATGAATGTTTAGGGTCCATCTGAAGAATATTTTTGCAAAATGCTATAAACAGAAAATATATAGATTTGATTTAACAAAAAAATATCTCCTTTCCAAGCATAACAACTTCCTGTCTGTAGTTTATCACTGGATTTCCTATTCCGCATTGTCATCTTGTGTTGTGCTTAGAACTACTGTGTCTGCATCTGTAATAATACACTGGCAGGAGCCTGCTCGCAATGGCAATGATGCAGAGTTTATTTTTGACACAGTCTGCTCATTTTCAGTTCTTAAAAAAGTTCTTCTGTTAATCGTGTTTAATTTTATTTCACTACCACCCTCCGTCTTAAAATGAGTAGATTCTGTTTGATTCTGCTCGTGGAATTCATCAATATCAGTTTTATTTTCAGCATTGAACTCCATCATAAAATGCGGCAGTATATCTGCATCTGTCGCATGTCCATCCACAGAAGCAGAATTTTGGTTCGAGCAAGTGCTTTCATTTCGTAGAGGACAATTTGCATTTTCTGCATCTTTAACTACAGTTACTTTTTCATTTTTATCAACCAAAGCATTATTGGACCGGTTGTAGTGTTTTCTGTACACGTATTTCTTGTCTTTTACATCAGTACAAAGACTATCTTCTTCGTCACTACTGCTTGATGGATCTTCTACCTGGCTGGAATCTGTTTCCTGATATACACTCTGTCTACTGCAAAACTTTCTCATAGTCGACTCAGGCTGCGAAAACATTTGGCGATTATTATCAAAAAGAAAATCGTCCACACATTCGTTTACTCTATGGTGATGTGAACACTTGACCGTCTGTATGCATGGTTGTGTTATAGGTTTCTTGTAAACATCACTGTAAGAATATCTCTGACTAGTCCTCTTTGGGATAGGAGACCTACTCCGCGATCTCCAGGTGGGAGGTTTAATTGAGCGGGTTCTTCCATATATGTTTTGGTAACGTGCTAGCCTGTCTTGTTTTGAGTTGGTGGAAAAGTTCTGAACACTGTAAGGTGGCACTGAAAAGAAAAAAAAATACAACACATTGTTATTCCTGACATGCAAAGTTTTGAATCATATAATTGTAAGAGAAGTCGTGTATCTATTAATACTCTTACCATCTGTTTCCATCGTGACAGCTTCTTGGGGAAATATTCTTTCTGTAATCCTATCATTTTCCAATGATACCTGGTTCAAAGCATCGTCTATGTCTTCTATGGTAAACTTTCTCTTGTGTTGCTCCTGTGTATAGGACTTACGTTTCACGTTGGGGTTACCTGAATAGTCGGGCGCATTGAATGGAAGGTTGATAGTTTGTTGTTGGTTGTCAAATCTCCCTGACTTATAAATGTAGTCATTGTTACTAAGCCTTCTCTGAATATTCAAAGAAGCGTGTTTGGCTGTGGATGGTGCCTGAGACAATTTCGTATCATCACTTGTGTACAAATTTAACGATTGGTACTGCGACCTTCTCCTGATAGGTCTTTGCATTTTCTGAAGCGAGTGTGCACTGAGTCTTATCTTTCTCGGATCGGGGGGATACTTTGACCTCGATGTATGTAAGGAGTTTCTGGTCAGATTGCTGCTACTGTGTCCCGACATGGGCTCTTTTGACAGTTCTGTTGAAGGCGTCCTATGTATTGATAGCGAAACTGAAGCTCTGGATCCCTTTCTGCTTGTGCTTGAACGCTTCTTGTCTAAAATTAGACTAGTCTTGGAATTCAACAAGCGCTGGAGCTCCTCTGGAATAAAAAAAAAAAACATTATTCTGTCAGTGCTGTCATGTTCTTCATTTGATTATTTAGGGCCTCATTGTTAAAATACGTAATGCTTATTCATTCAAAGTGAGAATACCATTTTGGTATTCTAAGAACAATGACTGGCCATTATTAAAATATTCTTTAAATATTTGACAGTAAGCAAAACAGTACAGTACGCAGTCCAATTACCCATCTAGAGTACACAACTGTTTAACTTACTACTTGAAAACAGTATTTAAAACATAAGTTAGAGAAAACAAGTATTTTCCAGTTTTATAATAGTACCCTCTTTTTCCTGTAGGTCGCGTTGGCTTCTGCTGGACTGGCGGTGGACGGACTTGTGTTCCAGCATGTAGCTGTCGGGGAAGCTGGACTTCGATCCGCAGCAGAGCGTCCGCCTAACCATATCGCGGCTGACATCAAGCCAATCAGGGGGAGGCGCGGACGGGAGGCATTTCCTGTCAAGGGCCTCCTGGTACTTGGCGCGGAGCTCCGTCCTTAAATTGTTTGGAGTTAAACGAGTGATTTATTGATTTACAGACTGCAGAAAGTCAAGTGGTCACTTCGAGACAAAATTGACTAGTCACTAACTATTTTAGATATTAACTGTAATTGTTGGTTTTATTAATTTACAAAAAAATCCTATAATCGGACAACTGATTGTCTTTGCTTGAATTACCTTCTGGTTCCCACTTTGCGACAGTGTAGACACAGGACGGTAATGACCAGAACCAGAACACCAAGGGTGGCCCCCAGAACAATCTCCCCGCCCTTCACTGACCGCTCACTGATCACTTGCTTTACTTGCTCTGATAAAAACAACTTCAGTAGTTTACTACATGGCGAAACTGTGGAAACTAGATCTTTAGTTGGTTATAAACGATATATTGTATCCTTTAGGTGTGTATCCATGCATGAATGAGCTTTAAAGGGGCTCGCTCATGATGTCGCATCATTTTTCCCCTAAATACATCTGAAAACACTAATATCATAATCATTTTACTCTTTCATACCGAAATTGCAGAAAGAAGTATAAAACATATTCTGGTTTTAGTGGTGAGCGAACCGTCACCGGTATAGTCAAGGAAAATTTAGAAAACTGACAACAAAACCACACGCCCACAAGGACTCACTAAAGGATAACTTAAGTTTTTAAAAGTCATTTGTTGAAACGCGTTACTCTATTCAAAATCGTGGACTTAAAGACAATATTTGAGCATATGTAAACATTAATTAAAGGGTTCTAGCCGTCAGTGTCTTAGATATCACACGCCTAATAATTTGTCACACTGTATTAAGTCATAAAACAATCATTTTACATACACGTAAGCGAGTGCCTAACGAAAAAGGAAATTGATCGGGTATTTTTGTGTCTTACCCCATTCCGAAGGCATAGCCGCATCCAGGATGCACATGCGGCCGCCGACATCGCCGGCACAGATACACACGGACCCGGACGGTGTGGACACGCAGTCTTTTACTTGGCGGCACCCTGCATCCAAACAGCTTCCCATATCTAGGAAACATTAAGGATTCAGGACCACTTTACTCGCTAATTGAGTTTATAAAATTTAAATATCGCTAGGTTAACAATTAATTAAATTTTATTTCATTTAAGGTTACAATATATATATAAATGGATTGTACTGACTGTTTAATTCTTTATGCATACATTTTACTAAACATTTAACTGTATAGATTTTCAAAAAGAAAATATGAAGAGTTTTAATTTGCAGCATTATATTATTACAATTTTTAACGAATGTAAAACATAATGAGATTATATAACATTACTTAATGGATTATATTAGTTTGGTCGGTATAACTCACTTTCATGACAAAACTTTCCCCGGAAGTGCAGAGGGCATGCGCATTGGAAAACTCCGCTGGCGGTGCGGTCGAAGTCGGAACGACAGGTGGCGCCATTTTTACAAGGATATCGCTGGCAGGGGTCCGCCTCTGTTGAGAAATGAGTCAACGGTCACATTTTTGAAAACTATTACGAAGGCTATGTATTTAAGTGACTTACGCGACGACCAAAACAAACAAATTAAAGTTCTGTACAACAGCTCAATTTCTACCTCCAGATCCATGGAATGGTGTAACAATTCCATTGGGCGGCTCTCTAGCGGGCTTCACCAGCGTATCCGTGTGGGATCCCGACAATTTTGGCGACTTAGGCTGAGGCTTGTATGTCGGGGATTTGGGATCCTGAATGCGAAACCGAAAGAATGATTAGTAACAATTAACGGATTCAAAAGTAATAGTTCTATAGATCTCAAAAGTCACTGTCACCTTAAGCAAGACCAAAACGTAACCTTTCCGATAACGGGAAAAGACAACCTTTGCTGGCATGTATTAATTTGTATGGTGGTACGTACCGCTGTGGTGACAATGGTAGTTGCGGTCGCTGGATGTGGCGGCCCTGTGGTGCTTACAGCTGTGGTGGCAATGTTAGTTGTGAAATCTGGATGTGGCGGCACTGCTACTTGTACAGCTGTTGTGACAATGGAAGTTTCGGTGGCTGAAGGTGGCGGCCCTTTGATGGGTACAGCTGTAGTGGCGATGGCAGATGTTGATGACTCTGGGATCTGGTCAGCCGCTTGGAAGGATTAAATAATCAGATAGTTACAAGGGATTTTTTATCCTTTATAGGTGGTACCGTAATAAGGCGACTTACAAATTCAACAAAATTGCAACATTTTCCAATAAGTTTCCCAAGAGTATGTCGAAAATGGAAGCATAATAGAATAGCTTAAAATTATATAATGTAATATGACTGAAAAATAGCTAAAGTCGCGAATATTTTCCTCAAGGCCTCCTGCAAAGCCTTGTTTGTGTCCGTTGTTTAACCTTTAGGTGCTCGCAAACGGATACTGGTAAGCAATACTGGTTTACCTGGGAAACGGACTTTTGGTACAAGTTATCAATACTTGTTAAACCTAGAAAACGATCCTGTTATACTAGTAAGAAATACTTGTTTAACCTAGGAAATAATTTATTTTAAAAATTGTTAGCAATACAAGCTTTACCTAAGAGACAGACTCGTTATATTAGTTACTGGTTTAACCTGGAAAACGGACCTGTTGTACTAGAGAGCAAATTTAGGTTTACCTAGGAAACGGACTCATTAAATTACATCTGGTTAGCAATAGTGGTTTACCTTAGGAAATTGTCCCGTTATAGCAGACAGCAATACTGGCTTCACCTGGGAAGCGGGTCCGTTTTACGTACATTCAATACTAGTTTTACCTTGGTAACGGACTCGTTACACCAGTTCTCAAT
Source organism: Mya arenaria (assembly GCF_026914265.1). Lineage (NCBI taxonomy): Eukaryota > Metazoa > Mollusca > Bivalvia > Myida > Myidae > Mya > Mya arenaria. Next base: position 5,105,331 of record NC_069126.1, read on the forward strand.
AACGGACTCGTAACCCCAGTTCTCAATACTGGTTTTACCTTGGTAACGGACTCGTAACCCCAGTTCTCAATACTGGTTTTACCTTGGTAACGGACTCGTTACACCAGTTCTCAATACTGGTTTTACCTTGGTAACGGACTCGTTACACCAGTTCACAATACTGGTTTTACCTTGGTAACGGACTCGTTACACCAGTTCTCAATACTGGCTTTACCTAACGGACTCGTAACACCAGTTCTCAATACTGGCTTTACCTTGGTAACGATCTCGTTACATCAGTTCTCAATACTGGTTTTACCTTGGTAACGGACTCGTAACCCCAGTTCTCAATACTGGTTTTACCTTGGTAACGGACTCGTTACACCAGTTCTCAATACTGGTTTTACCTAGGAAACGGACTCGTTACACCAGTTCTCAATACTGGTTTTACCTTGGTAACGGACTCGTTACACCAGCTCTCAATACTGGTTTTACCTTGGTAACGGACTCGTTACACCAGTTCTCAATACTGGTTTTACCTTGGTAACGGACTCGTTACACCAGTTCTCAATACTGTTTTACCTTGGTAACGGACTCGTAACCCCAGTTCTCAATACTGGTTTTACCTTGGTAACGGACTCGTAACCCCAGTTCTCAATACTGTTTTACCTTGGTAACGGACTCGTAACCCCAGTTCTCAATACTGTTTTACCTTGGTAACGGACTCGTAACCCCAGTTCTCAATACTGTTTTACCTTGGTAACGGACTCGTAACCCCAGTTCTCAATACTGTTTTACCTTGATAACGGACTCGTAACCCCAGTTCTCAATACTGTTTTACCTTGGTAACGGACTCGTAACCCCAGTTCTCAATACTGGTTTTACCTTGGTAACGGACTCGTTACACCAGTTCTCAATACTGGTTTTACCTTGGTAACGGACTCGTTACACCAGTTCTCAATACTGGTTTTACCTAACGGACTCGTAACACCAGTTCTCAATACTGGTTTTACCTTGGAAACGGACTCGTTACACTGTTTATCAAAACCGCTTTTACATTGGAAACGGACTCGTAACACTAATAATCAATACCGGTTTTACCTTGGAAACGGACTCGTTACACTACTCATAAATACCGGTTTTACCTTGGTAACGGACTCGTTACACTACTCATCAATACCGATTTTACCTTGGACACGGACTCGTTACACTACTCATCAATACCGGTTTTACCTTGGAAACGGACTCGTTACACTACTCATCAATACCGGTTTTACCTTGGAAACGGACTCGTTACACTACTCATCAATACCGGTTTTACCTTGAAAACGGACTCGTTTCACTACTCATCAATACCGGTTTTACCTTGATAACGGACTCGTTACACTACTCATCAATACCGGTTTTACCTTGGAAACGGACTCGTTACACTACTCATCAATACCGGTTTTACCTTGGAAACGGACTCGTTATACTACTCATCAATACCGGTTTTACCTTGGAAACGGACTTGTTACACTACTCATCAATACCGATTTTACCCTTGAAACGGACTCGTTACACTACTCATCAATACCGATTTTACCTTGGAAACGGACTCGTTACACTACTCATCAATACCGGTTTTACCTTGGAAACGGGACTCGTTACACTACTCATCAATACCGGTTTTACCTTGGAAACGGACTCGTTACACTACTCATCAATACCGGTTTTACCTTGGAAACGGACTCGTTACACTACTCATCAATACCGGTTTTACCTTGGTAACGAACTCGTTACACTACTTGTCTTATCAATACTGGTTTTACCTTGGTAACGGACTCCTTATACTAGTTTAAAATTCTGGTTTTAAAATGCCTGGATAAAAACATATATGAAAAATGCATAATTTCGGAATTCTTTAAAGGGGTTTAAGGGTCTCTCGGGAAACAGAAACATAGAAAGCAGTAAACATCACATGTATTAGGTATTGATTGAAGTACAGTTAAGTAATGAGTTCCAAACCGGGGGTAGTTCCGAATCAATTAAGTTCAAAAGTTCAGTGAATGACTTGCAATTGTAGATGGGTCTTACTTGTCTGGTTTGGATGTCTCTATCGGATTCGTTTGGTTCTAGCTTCCACAGTATGATGACAGATGAAAATCAGGCGAACCTGTGGGACATGGACCATGGGATTTTTTAAGATCAATGCTAGATGATAGAGATACTGTCAATGCTGCAACCAGTGGTAAGTATGTACCAAATACATATCTATGGCAAGAGCAACATGAAGTTGGTGGTTGTACGGTGCTTCGGATCCATGTCACTTTATTATCAAGCCTTTGGTGTCTTACTGTAATACAACTGTTGACAATTTGAAAAACACTGCTACTAAATGGCAGCTGACAGTGCTATGACTATTTTCATTATTAGGCTTAGACTTAAGCTCAAGACTTTTGTAACAGACCACAAAAAAAAAAAACTGAGTCCATGTGCAGTTGAACATCATATTCAAAAGTACCCGATTTTAATGAAAATCAGTCTCTGAAACATACCTTGAATAATTTTTAACTTAAAAATAAGTTCATGTTAGAGTGTGTAATAGTTTGTGTATATTAACAGTAAAACATGTGTAGTATATAGCACACATATGAAAGGGAAGACTCCTATCAACTGGAAAACTCATTGAAGCCCCATAAGAACTATATTGCTTAATAATTATATAAATAAGATACTACAGGGGAGGGAATTCAGATGTACAATACATTATGAATTCGGTGCGGTTTTCTCCCTTCTGTCTTCACTGCTCTAGCAGTGAAATTAGCTAAATGGATTACATATATACACAGTAGCATTGTATGTAAAATGGAAGAAAATATAGCCTATATCATTATCCATTATTATATACCTCAGATTGTGCAAACGTATATTGGCGTTCATCAACCCCTGCGTATGTAAGTCATATGCTATGAACATTCTAATGATTTCCATAAAGAGTTGTTATGGATAATTGGTTTAAATATGTACATTTTGTTTTACTCTCTTTGTTTAAGCTATGATCTGAATAGAAATTATCTTCTTTTACTACAATTGTTAAAATTAAAGCTAATAAGCATTATAGAATTACACACTACTATAAAAATTTAGTTGAATCTGAAAACCACCTTGTGCTATGATGCCCGATATATTCTGCTGCTCATGGAATACACTGGATCAGTATGGTGTGTGGGCTGGGTTGTGGGCTGGTTTTGAGTAGTGAGTAAGTGGACGGGCAGGCTTGAGAGCGAGCGGACGATGCCATGCTATCATTCATTTAATCTTTATTGAATATCACATAGAAGGAATCATCGCTCAAGCCGTTCAGCATTCTCAGTGCTTTGAATTTGCCTGGTATTAAAGGCGTACTTGCTTATGTTTATAGTATAGTATGCTTATCGGCAATGTTTAAGATATAATTATTTCATCTTTAGATCTTTATTTCATATATTATTTTACCAAGATTTTGCAATTTTACGAAATTGGTTGGGGTTTTTTATTCACTCACAGAATCTGTATTTAATTAATTGGGATAATATCATGAATATTTTGGGAAAATGAAGGTTTCAACAAAAACAAAATGTATATTTCAAAATATTAAATGAGTCATTCATGTGTTTGACAGTTGATAGGTTATCGAAAGCTCACCATGATGTGGGTGTAATGAAATCTAGCCCACAGGTATCTAAACATGTATATAGATTAATTCATATGTCCCTCAGAATAATAATGCAGCTATGGGTTTGTCGTTAGTGATCCGGAATCCTTTACGCGACTGTATTTAAATAATAATAAAAATAATAATAACCTTTTCATTGATACACTGTTTATAGTTGTTCCTTACTGTATGTTGTATCATGATCATTGTAGGTATGGTTTTGTAGATCTCTGTAATTCAAACTAGCATCTATTTTTACAGAGCAGGCTTTCTACTGTAGATTATATGAACTATTTGGCTAAAAAATAACTCTTGACATTAATGCGTCCGTGGACTTACCTATATTTCTGGTATTAAACCGTTTATGATGGTGTATCTTCGTGTGGACAATTGTTAAAAGGGTAAAGAACATAAACAAACTTATTTTGGTCGCCATTTTGATTTCATCACTGTGTTACGTCATGAAAATGACGTCAGATTGTTCGCTTATAATTTTAATCGATTAAAAAAAATTATGCTTTGACTGGATTACCTGTCCCTGAATGTTTCATCATTGGCAATAGTGCATCTTCAATACGTGTACTTTATGATATTCCGATCTTAAAAACGAGTACATTTATCCCCGGTTTAGAAATGTTATAGTAAAGACATACTTCAACATTATTTGTATTTGGTTGATATCCTTAGGTTCCTTCGATTTCTCTACAAATTTAAAAACAAAATAAACAGACCCGACGCTTTGAACATCCAGTAACAGGGTCTATGAAACGCCAAATCTACATATATTGTTCTTCAATAATTATATTCCCCGTGAAGCAATGAATGATAGCTCCCAATCGAACTGATGTTAGCATCAATTTGATAAGAGATCCAAAATCATTCGGAGAGCTCACCAATTCAGTTGAAGATGTATCCAAATAAACTGAACTAAAAAGCTCTTGACTTGAATTAGAGCTATAACCGATTAAATGGGAGACCTCTCTAATTAAATTGGACATATCACCAAATCAAAGTTATATATTGTGTTCTTATGTTCAATTTAGCCAAAATGAATGCTTTCAACAATTGAATTAAAGAGCTCATTAATAAAATATATAGAGATATCTATATTAATAGAATATATAGAGAGATCTATATTAATAGAATGTATAAAGATATCTATATTAATAGAATATATAGAGAGATCTATATTAATAGAATATATAGAGATATCTATATTAATAGAATATATAGAGAGATCTATATTAATAGAATATATAGAGATATATATCTTCAAATCAATTATTGATAAGTACTGATATGTTAGAACTGGCGATATCTACCATCCATTTTCCCTCATTAACTGAAATAGAGCTCTCTTCAGTATGATTTGAACATTCAACTAGTGAAAACAACAATTTATTTTGTGCTGGCAATATTTATATAATGATAGTAGCACATAATATAAGACTTCTTCAAATGGATTAAAGAGATCTTCAAATCAGTTGAAGGGGTCTCTTACTAGGAGCTCTCTAATTAGTTGAAAAGCTTTTAAAATATTTGAATTAATTTAGATTTTGCGTTCCACACGAGTCGCATATAATTAGTTAAGCAAGACTGATGTGATCGAAGGTCCCTTTCAAAGTGGTCAATCTTATACTATCTGATAATCAAAACGTTTTTGAAACAAAATATTAATACATGTACAGTCGAAACTCGTTGGCTCGATATCTCATGGCTCGATATCCTCGTTGGCTCGAACCAAATTAAAAGGACCGATTTTTATTTACTCTTTGTTCATATAAATTTCGATCGGATGGCTCGATATCTTGAGGGTCGATATTTCTCCACGCTCGAAGTCGTTTTCGCGGTCCCAAACAAGAATTTCACACTTTGATTTGTTTGCTTGGGTCGATGTCATTTTCGCGGGTTCAGTTAAGAATCTCACACCTTGATTTGTTTGATTGGGTCGATGTCATTGTCGCGGGTTCAGTTAAGAATCTCACACCTTGATTTGGTTGATTGGCTTCATTTAGCACAAGGCGCTAATCGATTAAAATTGCTTGACTGATAATATAATCATTATCAAATTTAAATCGTTTAACAGTTTGAATAAACATGCCATCACTTTAAGTTCTGTCTGTAATTGTTATCCATCCCTAAATTACTATGCATTTTGACATAACTTTTAAGCTATGTTTGTGTTACCCACTGTTTACATTGCTTGTTTTCGCATAAATGTATTTTTATTATGAATAAAAAAATAAAATGATATTTTTTAATAATCGAATAAGTCATATTACGAAATTTAGGGTGCGTAAGTATGCCCAATAAATACTATTCCTTCTCTTGCGGAGATAGCGTAGTCAATAACAAACGAGGTAAATAAGACTTTATATAACAAATGCAAAAATAACATTCTGTAAGCAATCCCGTTTGGCTCGATATTCTCGAGGCTTGAAGTACTTTGGCCGGTCCCTAGAATATCGAGCCATCGAGTTTCGACTGTATGTCCATATCAAACAAATAACAAAATTACATCGAACTGCGTTAAAAGTTAAAACCAGTAGTAACAATGCATATTAAAAATAATAATATATATATAACATATATTTAAAAACAAATTATTTACACAAAATCTATACACGTTATCCGATGCATACTCGTATATACACAGCGTCTGCAAATGTCACTGGGCTTCTTTTTTGGTCAACAAATAGTTCTCATAACAGTCCAGGTCGTCAATCGAGTTGACCTCTTTTCTCCCGACAGAGGGTGTGCTGGAATTCTCGTACGTGTCAAGGTCATCGATGGTAGCAACGTCCTTGACCATTTCTTTAGTCCTTAACAGTTGCGTTTGCTCCGCCTTCATGTTGATAGAGGTCTTTTCATTGCTGTTTTTCTGGAGTCTGAATCGTCCTTTTTGTCTCTTCGGCGGAATGTCGTAAGTCTCGACTCTTGCTCTAGGGTCATCATAATTGTCACCGCGTTGGCTCCTTACTCCATGAACCTTCATCTTGTGTCCCGGAAGCGCTGGTGTCGCGGCATCTTCAATTGTTTGAGAACGGCCGTTCGCTTTTTTAACAATATTTGCGGTCTTCTGTTGAACAGGACGTGTGTTTTCGTACATTTCCTGATCCGGCGCGGGGAAGCCGGCCACATGGAGGCGGCCGTTCTCAAGGGTGAGGTCTGTACATTGAGGGTTGTAGTCCTCATACCCGTCCAGTTCCTTGGATACAAATAGACGATAAAGCAGTCAAAAACAAAGATAAACAATTTTTCTCTTTAACAGCAAACATTTTTAATTCTTTTGTTTTTAATTGATGACACGTATTAGAACGAATAACCAGACGTAAAAATATTCTTTAATGAATCAATGATTATTTCCTAAAACAAAAACAAAGAAACACGTTTAAATGACTAAAATACTTGTGCTTGTTCCAAAATACAAGTACTTGACATTAACATCTACACACGTTTATCAAACGACGGAATCAAGGAATACAACCTGCAGCGCGTCTCCCTCCTTATTGAGCCCGTCCATGCTGTGGTAGGGTTTAAGGGGCGCCTGGGAATCCCGACCCCGCAAGTCACTCATCATCCGGGTTTTACACTGTCGCACCACGTCATTCTGTAGGGTAGAGTAGCTCTTCTCGTATTCTCCCTGAAAGAAGTCATTTTTGCAGTATGTTGCATGCGCTTACCATCTCCATATGTGTATTAAACTATATGATCACATAATTCATATATCTCTTAGGTTGACAAAAAAGTAGTCAATAGAACAATGTACAGTAGAAGGTAATGCTAGCATTCGTTTATAGAGCGGCATGGCATAAGGCTAGTCATCTCAAAATTATTGTAAATCATTCTGAAGAAAGAAAAACATTTTAAAGATTATGCAATGGATTATGTACATTTGATCTATAATGACAGTTTCACAAATGAAACCCATCAAATAATCTGCCATTTCCTCAAAAATAAATAAGACGCTTCCTAACTAAGATAAATAGTTTGCAAGGTACTCGTTACCTCGATGAGGGCGGTTTTTGTGAACCCGGAACGCTGCACGGATGGCTGGCTCATATCCCGGCGGGTCTCAGCTTCCGACCGAGAACTGAGCGTCGTCTTTCTGGAATTTACCAAGAGCTTAAGGCATCATCATCATCATCATCATCATCATCATCATCATCATCATCATCATCATCATCATTTCAGCAGATCACGCACTCTTTATCAAGTCTGTACGTTACCTGTCGTTGTATCTGCGGCGACTCTTCCTGTACTGTTGTCTAAGGCGATAGCGGCGGAGAACGTAGCGGCCGCCGAACCCCACAAGGAGCACCACCAGCAACGCCGCCAACCCGCCAACCACACCAACTACCAGACCGGGACGAGCAGTGTCCTGGTTGTCTGCATTGCTTTCTCTGCCTGTAGACAAAGCATATTCAAAAATGTAGTTATATAAGTTTTTGTTAATTTAGCATTTACATTAGATGTATAGCATAATATGTTAATAGGATAGTAAATAAATATGTGTTGTTATTTAATATTGCATCATGTTTGATACATTTATACGTATCATGTTATTCTTCTATTCCAACGTTTCAGAATGGGTTTAATAATGTATAGATAACTGTTAAGTTGATGATGACCAGTCTGTGTTATGTACCGTGTTCATCTACATGGACGCTCGTGTTGTCATGGTCGCCATGGCCCGTTACCACGGAAACTGGTTCCGACCGACGGGTAAGGGTCGGAGAATACTCATCCGGGCCTGTCAAGTACAGAAATATAATACATTGTTAAATCATATAGATTAATAGTCGTGAACAAGAACAGAAACATAATGGATTAAACAGGTTGATTTCAATTAATATATATCTCGATGCCGATGTGTACATAACCCCCAATGCCACGTGGCTAATTTTAAACATGGTAAAAGAATATAAATTATATATGAAAGTAACAACAGTAATTGTTTCATAAATAATCCTCTTATGGTAAGGTTCAGGCGGAAGTTTTTCTAATAAACAGTTCCATTCCAGTCCACCTACCCCTGACACAGAAAAATGAATGCTTGCTGGAGCAGTTGTCTACCCGGTCGGCGAACGATCCGTCCGTCTGTCTCTCCAGTCCCATACACAGCTCGGATTCTAAAGGACAAAAACAAAATCGCGTCTACAAAACACGTTTTAAAACACTTCATGTCTGTCCAATGTATAGCAAATTTCTGCGGCCTTGTTCACGGAAACGCGGTGAGACTACAATGACTTACCAGTCTCCGGGAGGATATTGTTCCTGTACTTCTGTAGCCAGACGGGCATCTCATCCTTCAGCAAGCCAACGGCGGATTGTACATTTGACGGCTGTATGACCTGCCAGGTACCCATAGACCCGCAAGTAACGGCCGCCTCCCGCCAGCTGATCCGCGCACCACCAGTCCCACACAGAGTATAGACTTGAACATATGATTCACCTTAATTGTATCCGAGTTCATTTGCTAAGACAGGGTGAACATTGTTTTATTATTTTGCATCAGAAAGCACAGTTAAATTATGAAAATCCTATAATTCGGTATTTTAAAAGAAGTTATGACAGTAATATTTTTTGCGGGTCCGACAAAAAAATGTATTTTTCAAAAAACAATGACAACATTGGCGAACTATTTGTGAGATAAGAATTATTTTTTCGATGGACAGTAAAAGCTGCACTCTCACAGATGGACAGTTTTGATTTATCGTCTAAAAATGAGCCAATGTTTGCGTTATTGTCTAAGAACCAGTGAAATATGCCTGCCGACAAAAGACCAGATTGCAATTTTTAACATTTACATTCCAAAAATATAGTTTATGCTGAAAAGCTCGTTTTTCTTAAAGCGTTAGTAACGCTTTTAGCCATAAAATTTTAGCAATAAAATGTTCAATACTGTGATCTGATATTTTGTCACCAGTATTTTATCACTGGTTTCCTGTTTAAGCAAAATTGTGTTCATTCAAGATTGTTGTTTAAAGTTGTGAAAATGGTCAATATATGATAGTGCAGCTATAAAACATAGAAACAAACTTACTTTTTCCGTCAAAACACAGACAGTTCTGAAGGGTCAGATTCTGATATGCGTACGCAAGCCGCAGGTACTTTCGTCCTATAAACAGCCGGATAACAAACATAATCAAGCAAAGCTGTCTCATTGAATCTAATATATAAGTCCTGTGTTATCCGTTTATGCATGCGCGAAATAAAATAATGCATTTAGTAAATTCAGTGGTTCAATCCCGAACAAAACGGGGGTAAAAGCATGGTTCAGGGGCTAAGACCCCTTTTGAAAATGTATTTTTACGGTTTTTGAAGGAAATGTCCGAGCAGAAACAAACTGAACAACCGAACAAAAGTCTGAAGCTTAAAGCGCTCTCAATCTGGATTTCAGGATTAAACCTTAATTTTAGGCACCCTTGTCAATTTATCTTCACATGATTTACGAACAAATTCAATGTTTTCAGAGAATGAAACTTACTATATGTAAAGACAAAGGTTAGCTGCTTGGCGTTGATCCACACAAAGTCGCCGGGTTGCATAGTCTCCTTCAACTGGTCTTGAAACAGTGGTCGGTCGGAGAGTTCGGGTAACAGAAGGCTCTTCGTCACCCTGCAAACTTCACAGGCAGTGTGCCACGCTTCCGGCATTGACACATGGAACACCCTGGGCCCTAAGTGTATGTACAGGTATATTTAAATACACACAAACATGAATTTAGATTTAAGTGTGATTATAACATACGCGTAAACAGAGTTCCATCTGGGTCCTGAAAAGTTGTCGCCACTTTTCCGCCAGGAGTTAAGGGGGTCGCGACAGTCTTCAACAAGGGAGGTAATTACAATGTGGTGACCATAAAGAGAAGTTCCATACGGGCATTTTATCTTCGCCCGTGGGCAAGATTATAAGTATCTTCCATGGCCGAGAGTGTAAGATAGGTTCATTCCGACCCAAGCGTAGGGTGTTTTGCGGAAACGAGGTTTACCGAGTTTCCGCAAAACACCCTGCGCGAGGGCCGGCATGAACCTATCTTATACGAGCGGCTATGGTAGATGCTTTTTCTCCCACCTCAGTTGAACAAAATTAAGTAAGAATGTATTTTTTGCTGGAACTCTTTTGTGCTTAGTGAAAATAATTGCGTACGGATATGCGATAATTCGTGGTTGTCATGGATATTCGCGCAGTGATTCAGAGTATGTAAATGGTCTGATCGGTCTTTAAATAGTTCTAAGAAGAGAAACGCATTATTTCTTGAAAGGTGTGTGAAAACTGTTTTCTGGTGACATTTGAAGCGAGAAATAATTAACTAGCGTTCTAAATATTGCCACAAGACAAGGTTTCCATGATGCGCTACAGACGACAGTTTTCAACAAGGGAGGTAATTACAATGTGGTGACCATAAAGAGAAGTTCCATACGGGCATTTTATCTTCGCCCGTGGGCAAGATTATAAGTATCTTCCATGGCCGAGAGTGTAAGATAGGTTCATTCCGACCCAAGCGTAGGGTGTTTTGCGGAAACGAGGTTTACCGAGTTTCCGCAAAACACCTTGCGCGAGGGTCGGCATGAACCTATCTTATACGAGCGGCTATGGTAGATGCTTTTTCTCCCACCTCAGTTAAACAAAATTAAGTAAGAATGTATTTTTTGCTGGAACTCTTTTTTACTTAGTGAAAATAATTGCGTATGGATATGCGATAGCACGTGGTTGTCATGGATATACGCGCAGTGACCCAGTTAATGTTAATAGTCAAATATGTCTTTTTAAATAGTTCTAATGAGAATGAAGCATAATTTCTTGAATGGTGCCTGAAAACTGTTTTATGGTGACATTTGAAGCGAGAAATAATTAATTAACGTTCTAAATATTACCATAAGACAAGATTTCCTTGATGCTACTGACGACAGTCTTCAACAAGGGAGGTAATTACAGTGTGGTAAAAGGAGTTCCATACGGGCATTTTATCTTCGCCCGTGGGCAAGATTATAAGTATCTTCCATGGCCGAGAGTGTAAGATAGGTTCATTCCGCCCCGAGCGTAGGGTGTTTTGCGGAAACGAGGTTTACCGAAAATAATTGCGTATGGATATGCGATAGCACGTGGTTGTCATGGATATGCGCGAAGTGATCCAGTTAATGTTAATAGTCAAATCGGTCTTTTTAAATAGGTCTAAGGAAAATAAAGCATTATTTCTTGAATGGTGCGTGAAAATTGTTTTATGGTGACATTTGAAGCGAGAAATAATTAATTAGCGTTCTAAATATTTCCATAAGACAAGATTTCCTTGATGCTACTGACGACAGTCTTTAACAAGGTAGGTAATTATAATGAGGTGACCGTGAAAAAGGAGTTCCATACGGGCATTTTATCTTCGCCCATGGGCAGGATAAGAATATCTAGCAAGGTTAAATTATTGGATCTATTTATCTGAGGTGGGAGAAAAGATTATCTAGCATGGTTAAATTATTGGATCTTCTTATCTGAGGTGGGAGAAAAGAATTTCTAGCATGGTTAAATTAATGGATCTACTTATCTGAGGTGGGAGAAAAAGCGATCTACCATGCACATAGTAAGGTTCTAGACGCAGGTTGGACTTCCAAAAGGATTCAAGTCGTTGGTTTACGGATGGTATGCGGTTCTCCATTGACAACTTCAGGCGTAATGCAATTAAGGTATCAGCAACGAATAAAATCAATAATCAATGCTATATTTGACAGTGAAACGATTAGCTAATAAAAGAGTGGTTGGTGTATTAAAAAACTTTGAAAACGGTCATAATAGTTATCTCAAAACAAGCTCACCGTCATCCTGTTGTAAGGTTACTGTTATGTTCCATAGTATCACGATAAGTATAATTCTAGTAAAATTTTGCATTTTTACAAGATCGTGTTAAAAAGGCAAACCATTAAGTAGTTATTACCACTATCACATGTTAAGAATGACGATTGGGCATAGTCCAGATTGGTTTAATAGCCAGTGTGTAGAAGGAGGAAATATATTGCCAAGTGCATTGAAAACGAGGTAAATATTGTTGAGATTGTCATGACATGAAAGCGATAGTTCAAAGAATAAATAAGTACTTCAAACTCGTTGTCAACATCAAAGAATGGTTCTTTAAAAATGAAACGTTTAAAGTTACAATTTACAAAAAGAGCACCCCGGAGCGAAAGCTTAAGCCCGTATGTTGTTGTTTTTATCAGTGAAACAAAGGGCATAATTCGTCACTCATTGAAGCCAGAGTTATGGGCCTTGCTATACACTTACGTGTAACAACGTGTGTTTCATAATTATGAATATCTTGAACGGTTTTTGAGTCATGACGAAGGTAAACGATTTTTCTATCATAATGCCCTGTCGACGACACCGACACCAGCGCTATCAGAATACACAGACGACGACACATCGCTATCACAATGCCCCGACACCAGCGCGCTCATGGTGGCCAGACGACGCCACCGACACAAGCGCCATCGCAATGCTACGACGACGACACCGACACCAGCGCTATCACAATGCCCTGTCGACGACACCGACACCAGCGCAATCAGAATACACAGACGACGACACATCGCTATCACAATGCCCCGACACCAGCGCGCTCATGGTGGCCAGACGACGCCACCGACACAAGCGCCATCGCAATGCTACGACGACGACACCGTCACCAGCGCCATCACAATGCCACGACGACGACACCCAAACAAGCGCTATCACAATGCCACGACGACGACACCGGCAACAGCGCTCACACATTGCCCCGACGACGACATTGACACTAACGCTCACACAATGCCCCGACGACGACACCGGCAACAGCGCTCTAACAAGGCCATGACGACGACACCGTCATCAGCGCACACACCATGCCCTGACGACGACACCGTCACCAGCACTAACCCAATGCCCTGACGATGACACCGTCTCCAGCACTATCACAATGCCCTGGCGATGACACCGTCACTAGCGCTATCACAATGTCGTGACGACGACACCGACACCAGCGCTAACACAATGCCCTGACGATGACACTATCACCAGCGCTATCACAATGCCCCGACGACGACACCGACACCAGCGCTATCACAATGCCCTGACGACGACACCATCACCAGCGCTATCACAATGCCCCGACGACGACACCGACACCAGCGCTATCACACTGCCCCGACGACATTATCGACACCAGCGATATCACAATGCCCCGACGACGACACCGTTACTAACGCTATCACAATGTCGCGACGACGACACCTACACCAGCGCTATCACAATGCCCTGACGATGACACCATCACCAGCGCTATCACAATGCCCCGACGACGACACCGACACCAGCGCTCTCACAATGCCCTGACGAAGACATCATCACCAGCGCTATCACAATGCCCCGACGACGACACCGACACCAGCGCTATCACACTGCCCCGACCACGTCACCGACACCAGCGATATCACAATGCCCCGACGACGACACCGACACCAGCGCTCTTACAATGACCCGACGACGACACCGTTACTAGCGTTATCACATTGCCCCGACGACGCCACCGAAACCGCTATATCAACATCCCGAAGACGAGATCGACACAAGCGCTATCACAATGCCCTGACGACGACACCGTCAGCAGCGCTATCACAGTGCCCTGACGACGACACCGTCAGCAGCGCTATCACAGTGCCCTGACGACGACACTGTAAGCAGCGCTATCACAATGCCCTGACGACGACACCGTCAGCAGCGCTATCACAATGCCCTGACGACGACACCTACACCAGCGCTCTCACAATACCCTGACTTTTTTCTTCGAAAAGCAGACGGGTTAAAATGTGCACAAGAGCGCGACAATCGCCTTTCAAGGCTTATCTATTTTCGTAGGTAGTCGAGACAAATTTTCGGCAGAAAAATCGGGCCTGTTGCTGCGCACTGTCAATAAGAACATGAGCACAGTGTGATTATATTCCTTTCAAATATTTCCACATGTATGGTCGGCATCTACGCTGGCAACGATGACAGAAATACCAGGACAAAATATGATATTTTCTTCATAGAAAAATTGAATATGTAACTTTAATTGATATAGGCCATCAAATTGTAGCAAGTGTTACTAAACAGCACTAGAACACCGGTTCCTGTTCACCACTTTTGGCAATACATTTCACATTATAAATATGACATTGAGCTTTCTATCACAACTGTAAAGCCAGTAAGTATAGCAGAATTCAAAATTGGTACAAGCCCACAAGCCATGTACTCGTCAAACGCTTTCTGTGCTTGCCCAAATTATGGGTATAATATAGTGAGATTTGTTGATTTTAAGCCACCACTTGTGTGAGAAATTCAGGCTTATTTGTCCAAAAAATTGATGATGGGCAAAGAGGAGCTAAATATAGTGGAAACCGTACTCCAAATTCATCCAATGTATTATAACAAAATAAATGGTATGAACCAAATAGGAAGTTGCAAGGTAATTTGCTTTGTTTATTTGATGAACACAAACATCAAGATACAATACATATAAGTTGTAAGCCTTCACAACTGTTAACTTGAACAATTACTAGTTGCAATCTTCCTTACTCATTGGGCTGATTGTTCAGAACTGTGTTTAAGTTAACAACGTTGTTAACGCCATAGTTGTTAACTTTTAAATCTTGACTGCTCTGGAAGGAGAATGGATACATTTGTGGTATGCAGTATTGCAAATAGATTTGAGACAACTGTTATAGCTGTACTTTATTTAAATATCAGAACATCCTCAAATATTTCACATTTAAAAGTTAACAACGATCTCAGTATTCATGTTGTTAACTTTAACAAATTTCTGAGCTATCAGCCCTATGTAACATTGTTTGCTAATTACATTTTACCAGATATCACTAACTATGATGCATGATAATGATCATTGACTGAAAGAGGGACGATTGTTCAGAACTATGTTATAAAGTAAACAACATTATTAAAGTTGTCGTTGCTAACAATCCTGCTTTGGAAGTTAAATGGATACACTTGTGTTCTCTATATTAGATCAGACACAACTGTTACAGCACGCACTTGTTTATATTTAAGCATTTGAGCACATTGTCAAATAATTCACATTAAAAGTTAACAATGGGCTGATTGTTTAGAACTTAGTTTAAGTTAACAACGTGATATCGACATCGTTGTTAAAGTTTAAACTCAAACTTTTTCATGATGTGTGAATATATTCAAATAAAACAAGTTCATCTAAAACAGTCATCTCAAACATTGTTAAGAACACTGCAAACCCAGGTGTATCCATTAAACTTCCAGGGCAGTAACGATTTGAATGTTAACAACGTTGTCATTAATTACGTCGTTAACTTTAATAAAGTTCTGAACAATCAACCTAATGACTACATGAAAACAGGAACTTTTGGGTTTATTTACATTGTACAAGTGAGAAGTTGTATATAAGATTACATAATTAATTAGCAACCTAAGGAGAACCTGAAAAAGCACATGATTAAAATTTTAAACGAGTTCTTAACATGTAATTTATCAACATGAAACTTGTTATGTACAAACATTAAAATTTATTTATTATTAACTAACACAGGAAAGTATTTAGATCATGAACTTTCAAATAATCCCAGAAGAGATACAGAAACTATCCTGTAAAGAAATTTTTTCTCAATGAAGAACAATAAAGGTTTAATTGTACAGTTTCCTGGTCAATTGATTCCACTTAAAACCCCTCTCAATAACAATAAGGGGCGGAAAACATCAAATGTTTTCATAATATATTTTATTGAGAGAAAACCATACCACCAGGAAACACTTGTTCTGGCATATACATGTATAACTGTTCGCAGAACTGAAACCGGTTAAATTCATATTATCATCTTCAATAAAAAGTTTACCATTTTGTTTAATAATAATTTAAGTGAACTGATTGAATTGAACTATTGGAAGAGCTGCCATTCATTACAATGCACTGTTTTTCATTTATTCAACTAGAAAAAATCTCATTATTGAAACGAAGAACATACTCACTTCATATACACACGGTACATTATTTACACAAACTACGGACATTCATATTGTTTCACACTTTACACATGTACATATATTTGATCTTTATCAGCTGTTCTGAACAATAGTCTCACCACTTTCCACAATTTCTGTGGCCACCGACATTGGTATGATCGAATCAACACTATTATCAATCTCGATCTGCTCGACGGATTCTATGATTTGTTCCGACTCGATCACCTGATCCGCAGGGGCTTGAACAACCACCTGAATCATGCGCCCAGAGTTGAGCGTTACGTTTTGAACGGTGGTGTTCATCGGGAGACTGGAGGCCGTGACGTACTGGTAGTCGTTAGCGATATCCTGTAGTGCTTGCACGGCAACGCGCGTCTGTTCCATAGGGTCAGGCTCTGTTTCACCTTGCCCCGGGGTCTGTGTCCCACTGTTGTTGCTCTCTGCTGAATAAAGGAAATTTTACCATGTTTCATAATGATTTCTTGTGTAAACAATCCAATCATGTTTTTTTCTGATGAAAACAGAACTGTTTGACAGTGAATCCACTAAGTATTCACTGGATCTGTCAAGAATATGAACATATTGTAACTCCACCTGAACAGAAATAGCTAAACACTAGAATATGCCTTTGTTAGTGTTGGGAATTGGTTCAGTTTGAATATCTATAACCGGTTCCACTCAATTTATATATTATCGATAGTTAATTTGGTTTTTGACAATACCTTAGTTCGTTTTATTCTAGCACAATAACTTATAGTCCTTAACTATGCTTATGTTATGAGCATGTTTGAAGTTATTTAGTGTTGTACATGCTAGTGTTTGAAAATCGGACTCCATTTGCTAACGATAATCAAATCGAATTGGACCAAGCAATTTACTATCGGACAATAATCGAAAGTTCATAATATGAGTAAGGAATACATCCTTTATACATATAGTATAATCATGATCATTTAAATGGTTAAACCTGGAATCAGTATGTGTGCTGCTATAGTAATGTTTTTTGCTACAGTTAGTAAATTTCCATAACATTTTCCTGCCTTTAATAACTTAACGAAATCAAAGCGCTGATAGCGCTGCATGAACAGGGATTCATATGGGTTTTCACCATTATGATTCACGATCATGTGTGTATGCTGATTCTTAACCAAGTTAAAAGTTTCCAACACCAGCATTTTAAAAACTTAACAATCATTAAGAAAATCACACGCTTTATATTCATGGTATGAAAATACAGGACACTCGGTTAAATTGCATGTATTTCGCCTGTGACTCTCTTACAATAAAAGACATAATGAAAATATAAGAAAACACAAAGTTACAAGTCCAGTTAAAAAAAAATCATTATATTAAACTATATGAGCACACAAATTCACTTCACAAAATCCTTAAAAATTAATAGTTAGAATCACACAAACAACAGTGAAAGAAGTAAATGTATAGAAATCTTTCTGCGTTAACTATGCAACGAATATGAAAGTGATATTCCCAACCAAGAAAATGAAATATATACTTATCAAACTTTACTTATTAGCAAGAGTATGCCTATATTTGCCTTGTTATTCACAAAACAACATCGAAAATACAACAGATTAAAGAGAAATAGTTTCTTAATTAAAATGATCAAAATCAAAATAATTGCTTTCAAACAATTGTAAATGAAACACCTGAAGAAGTAATTAAATCCGTGATATTTTCTCATATTTTCACCAAACCAGCAAAAAAAATATACCTCAATTCATTTCAATTAAATGCCATTTAAAAAACAAAAGGGCCCTGAAGGCCCTGTATCGCTCACCTGATCCAATTCAAGTGTGAAATTAGTGTTTTCAGGGCAAGGCCAATTGTGACAGGGGGAGGGAATAAGTGTTTTTTCAGGGCAATGGAAAGTGCAACGAGAGGGGACTTAATTAAAACAAATTTAGGACTAGTTTTCAATGCTACATGTTGAGTTGAGGGTATTACAGTTTTAGAGAATTTGAAATGTCAGTCTGGTGGTCTGCTACCTTAGAAAGGATGCATACTTGTCTTTGTTTGTACATTTTTATGTTTTTCTTGTTATGGTTGGAGTATAAACATGAAAATTGTTTCATTTAATTCAGAATGTATTTTAGCAGTGAGTGTGATTAAAACCCTTGTTCTACATGAAAATGCACGAAACATTGAAAACTTATTATACATACTTTTGACTACATGGAAGGACTTTTTTATTAAATTACAGAGTACATTTTCAGTAAATCTGCATATAATCATGAAGTATGGAATCAAAACATTTATACCTGCTGGAATTAAAACATATATTACTTAGATCCTTCCTAGCGACCATGTTTTTTTTCAATATCATGGATGACTCAGTTGCAAACCTTACCTTGCTGTAATAAGTACATTTTGACCAGGTTTCATATAGATAAAGTAGAAAATATGGCCTCAACAGTGTTTTAACAATGTTTTCTATGATTTGACTTCGTGACCTAGTTTTTGAACTCAGGATACCCAGTTTCAAACTTGACATAGACTTCATAAACACAAACATTCTGACATAGTTTCATGGTGATCAAAGAGAGAATGTAACCTCTACAGCGTTTACAAAGTTTTTCTATGATTTGACCTAGTGGCCTGGTTTTTGACCTCTGATTACCCAGTTTCAAACTACCTAAAGATCATCAAGAATAACATTCTGATCAAGTTCCATGAACAAAGAGTCATAAATGTGTTCTCTAGAGTGCTAACAAGCTTTCCCTATGATTTGACCTGGTGGCCTAGTTTATGACAGCACATGACCTAGATTTAAACTTGACTTAAAGATTATTAATATAAACATTCTAACCAACTTTCATGAAGATACAGTCATAAAAGTGACCTCTAGAGTGTTATCAAGCTTTTCCTTCAATTTGACCTGGTGATCTAGTTTTTGACCGCACATGACCCAGATTCGAACTTGATCTAGAGATCATTAATATTAACATTCTGACCAAGGTTCATGAAGATACAGTCATAAATGTGACATCTATAGTGTTAACAAGCTCTTCCTTTAATTTGACCTGGTGACCTAGTTTTTAACCCCAGCTGACCCAATATCGAACTCGTCCAAGATTTTGTTAAGGGTAACATTCTGACCAAGTTTCATTAAGATTGTGCCAAAATTGTGACCTCTAGAGTGTAAACAGTCAAATTGTTGACGACGGACGACGACGGAGGACAACGACGGACGACGGACACAGGGCGATCACAATAGCTCACCTTGAGCACTTCGTGCTCAGGTGAGCTAAAAATACACAAACATCCGTCTATATGTATAATATAAAAAGTATATAAAATAAATTAAACAAAATAAGTCTTGAAAAATCTTTAAATTCAAAATTTATTTTTTCCTTCTTTGTCTATATGGTCAGCAATTGGTCAGCAACTCTCATCTATTTCTTATCGTCAGCTAACTCGTCAGCACTTTAGTACGTGCCTGTGAAAATGGCGTGCGTTTATTACTCCCTCGTGATCAAATAACGACTGTTGATTGGATGTGGGCTATCACGCGATGTTTTAAGCGGGGAAACTGTGTGCAGGGGATGAGATCATTGTGTCATGTGATGGAATGATGCGCTTTGAGTGGATAGTAATTCTTTGTTAACGTTTCGATGTTCATTCATTGGCGCAGGGATACTACTTTAATATTATCTTTATCTAAGTTCAACCAATTAAATGATTAAAATATATATTGCATTATGATTGCTTCTTGCTTTGCCAAATCTAGCTCGGTTATTGGAAACATAGCTTGCAATTTAGATAGCATGCACTTTCTCAAACTATATTTTTGGTGTTAATAGGCAGACGACACTTGTTATTATTAATTGGCATTTTATGTTGTGAGTGTCGAGTTTGTGGCTACACTGAAATGGGTTGAAAACAACCCTGTTCAAAAACATAACAACACAACACATACTTAATAATTTCACATCAACTGCAAAATGATGCACACCGCATCAAGTAAGTTATCTTAGCATTGTATCCATGTAAAAGCATATTAAATATTTGTGAACCAGCTTAACATTCAATAACCTGTTATATTGAACATTTCATTAGAATAACTTAATTTCAAAGAACTTTCACAAAAAGTAAATAAGTTAATCACAATTGATA
Organism: Mya arenaria; assembly: GCF_026914265.1. Lineage (NCBI taxonomy): Eukaryota > Metazoa > Mollusca > Bivalvia > Myida > Myidae > Mya > Mya arenaria. The sequence continues at coordinate 5,126,134 of NC_069126.1, forward strand.
CCAAAAAAAGGTTTCAAAACAGAATGCATCGAGCTGGGATCCACGCTATTTGCAGGTAAGACCTGACCTACTACACCATAGAGGCAGGTTATTAAATGTTTTATGAAATATATCAACAATTAAAAACAATTTGGAGAGTTTTTATGCAATAGTGTTTACGTTCACCACATTTGTGTGAGAGAGTGACCTCCCTTGTTAAAATGAACTCAATGAAAATTTACCTGACAGAAAAATTAACATTTACTCGACTTTTACCACAAAACAAAAAAAAAGTAGATAACGGAAGTAACATAAGCGACAATAATTTTGGACAACCACTATCAATAATCGCTGACACAGCATTGTCAGCGACGATTTATCGATTGTACTCGATAATGGATTCATTACTAATAAATGCTTTCGGCCATATTGTTAATGATAACAACTAAACACCTCAGAAGGTACAAATGAACTCAATTGAAAATTGGCAGAAATTAACTTAAGGCAAAAAAAGTGAGGAAAGAAGAAATAAAACTTTAAATGATGATCCATCATGACCAATTACAATCTATTGTTGCTGATTTTCAGGCCCAATCAATTTTCGATTATATTTGATTATCAGAACATCAATAGCTTTTGTCAAAATAACATTTGTCCACCCCCTTTAAGTGATAGACACTGTAATTGGTTATAGCATCCACAAAAAGGATCAGGGGCGGACCAGGATTTGCCATTAGAGGAGGCATAACTTAGGGGCATAACATTTTGACTTGCACCTCTCCCTCACAGCCGAATTTGTTTTGGTTTAAAATACTGTCAGGGGGGTTTGGAGGTACTCTCCCAAGGAAATCTTAACCATTTCAAGTCTGAAATGTTTCTTTTTGGGAGTACATGTACATGTATCTTGTTACTTTTTGTTTCCTTTATTGAAATAATAAGTAAACTGCAACCATTTTTTTTTGGGGGGGGGGGAGCAGCATACCCCTGGGTTCGCTTGTGGGAATTATCTGTGCCAATGATATGCAGAGTTTTGTTTTGGTGAAGTTTTAACAAAATCCTGCAAGTGGTTATGGACAATCACAGACAAGCCTTACAAATGTTTCGTTTATTGTATATGAAGGGGCCATAACTGTGCAATAAATTTGACAGTATGTACGGACTGTGTGCACAACCATGCTTGGTACCAAATAGTCCTGTGAAATTTCAACAAAAAAGAGATATAGCACCTAAACTAAGTCGACAGACGGACATCAGAGGAAACACATTGTGTCCCTAGAGGAGGCTGGCATATAGGGGGAAACATATGTAATTGAATTCAACTAAGCTTTACATACCCACGGAATTTCCTGGTAAAGCATAGGCATGAGAGTTGTCCATCTTAAATGCTGAAATAGAATTTGAAAAATGATTATAAGCTAGGCTTTACGCTCCACAAATAACATAAATCTACCTAAATTGAATGTACATGTAAACGTATTATATGTACTATATATTCCTTTTGACTATCAACACTGGGAATAAGATCTTTGAGGACCTGACCCCTTTATTATTAATCAATAAGACTGCAGCGGACCGAACAACAATGCTCGTCTGTTGATTTTGTAGTGTACCAAGCTATATTTGAATATCTGAAATGCTTTTGAAGTTAAGGCAAAGTCAATGATTATGCATGCTGCTGATGCTCTCAAAGCAGCTTAGTCTATCATAATTACTTGACTTTTCATCTAAAATAGAGGTGCGCTTGAAATGCTAAAAAAATTCTCTGATCATTTATGCATCTTAAAATGGTTCATATAAATAAATTGCCATACTTATTGGAATTTTTACTTTACAGCGTTTCGTAGTATAGCTGGAAAGTATTGTCTTTACTGTACAGTCAGTTTGACCACAGTTGACCAATAGGAGATTGAGTTTTGTTATGAGGGGTCGTGTTATCTAATAGAAAAGATTAACGGTATAGACAGTGATTTTGGAGATGAAAATTGATTCAGTTCTAGCATGCACAGTAGTCTGGACATTTCGGTTTTCTTTAATTTTCAAAATTGATTTTGTTGAAAAATGTACGTTATATTGATAGCTTTACTAACTTTTGGGGTTTTCTGTTTTTGATAAATAAATGTAGTATTATTGTTTAAGAAAGGATGCCTTAGATATAGTAGAATAATATTAATTAGAAGTGTTAATAAGAATAAACGGGTGCAGTTTTCCAGAGCATTTTTACACCATACTATTTGTGTGAATTTTTATCTCTGGTTTTTACTCTGGCCTATTGTATAGGAAAAGCTTTCATTTGAATATATGTTTTCAAGATATCAGTGATTTGTGTACAAGAAAATTTGGACTAAACCTACTTTGTCATATTGTCAAGGAGCATGTTTCATGATTTGTATGCAACTGTGAAAGCTCTCATAAATATATAGATTTATTATCTATACATATTCTGATATTGACAGACATGCTTGCTGAATAAAATGTCCTTAGCATTTGTGCACGCTATCGGCCAAACAGATATATTTGTTGAGTTGTTGATTTAAGTATAGATATTAGGGTGAAGTAAAGTATAAACTGAGTAATGGAAAGACAATCCCTTTAAAGCAACTGTGCACCAGATGACGAATTTGCAAGAAAAAAAGAAAATTGTCGAAAACTGACATAAACTTGGTATTTATGTGTACAATGCATTAAACTTACAAACTGAAGTACCACATAGTTTACAATTTATTTAAGTTTAGCAGTTATTTCGTATTTTTCCATTAAAAAAGTTTACTAGGTATGTCTACCTAGTAGAATTCATTCCTTATGTGTGATTGGCTAGTCGATGTTATCACTTGATATTACCAAGTTAGGTATATACCTTAAATATACCACTCATTTAGAGTAATTCTTCGTAGCTCAGTGGATACAGCGCTTGACTGCAATTTTGGCAACACGGGTTCGAACCCGGTCCCCGACACATTTTTTTTTACATTTTGGTACTTTTTTTACAATTATTATATCAAAGCGTAACACATTCTATTGAAGAATTGTCCTGAGATTCATTACAGAAAAAAACTTTTTCTGGTGCCAATCTGGTGTACAGTCCCTTTAAAAAAGAAGTATTTCCCATCCCACTTACTATTTTCCTCTGTAACCATGGACTCGGTGACGTACTCTGTACCATCAGTGCTCTGTGCAGGCTGTGCAAACGTCCGTCTTACTCCAACACCATTCTACAATAGAAAATAATCGTCCCATTTGTCTTGTCCGTGTACATTAATAAACAGTTATATAACCTTTACCAAGAGCTGAGGATATTCATTGGTAGACTATTTCACTCATTGAAGATTTTCATGATTAGACGCTCTTATTCCTTGATATAGGATTTTCATGACTAGATGCTCTAACTCGTTGATATAGGATTTGCATTATAATTGATTAGACGCTGTAACTCATTGATATAGGATATGCATGATTACCCCTCTAACTCATTGATATAGGATTTGCATGATAAGACGCTCTAACTCATTGATATAGGATATGCATGATTAGACGCTCTAACTCATTGGTATAGGATTTGAATGATTAGACGCTCTAACTCATTGGTATAGGATTTGCATGATTAGACGCTCTAACTCATTGGTATAGGATTTGAATGATTAGACGCTCTAACTCATTGGTTTAGGATTTGAATGATTAGACGCTCTAACTCATTGGTTTAGGATTTGCATGATTAGACGCTCTAACTCATTGGTATAGGATATGAATGATTAGACGCTCTAACTCATTGATATAGGATTTGCATGATTAGACGCTCTAACTCATTGATATAGGATTTGCATGATTAGACGCTCAAACTCATTGGTATGGGATTTGCATGATTAGACGCTCTAACTCATTGGTATAGGATTTGCATGATTAGACGCTCTAACTCATTGGTATAGGATTTGCATGATTAGACGCTCTAACTCATTGATATAGGATTTGCATGATTAGACGCTCTAACTCATTGGTATAGGATATGAATGATTAGACGCTCTAACTCATTGGTATAGGATTTGCATGATAAGACGCTCTAACTCATTGGTATAGGATATGAATGATTAGACGCTCTAACTCATTGATATAGGATTTGCATGATTAGACGCTCTAACTCATTGGTATAGGATTTGCATGATTAGACGCTCTAACTCATTGGTATAGGATTTGCATGATTAGACGCTCTAACTCGTTGATATAGGATTTGAATGATAATTGATTAGACGCTCTAACTCATTGATATAGGATTTGCATAATAAGACAGTGTAACTTATTGATATAGGATTCGCATGATAAAATACTGTTACTGATTTACTGTCTTCAATATAAAATATAGCTCACTAGGATATATATGATAATTCTATGGCAACCCGTACAATGAAATAGATGTTTTATTTGGTCTATACAACGTGTATCTGTTGAAACCCTGTACAAGTTGAGAAATTAAAGAAAATAGCTTTCAAAGCTACATAGTATAGTTGATCATGTTGAACAGATTTAAGAGAGGAAATGATGACACGTGTACATTTGAGAGAGAAAATGCTGACATGCTTAGTCTTTTGAGAGAGGAAATGCTGGCACGTGTACATTTGAGAGAGAAAATGCTGACATGCTTACTTTTTTGAGAGAGGAGATGATGACAAATGTACATTTGAGAGAGAAAATGCTGACATTTGTACATTTGAGAGAGAAAATGCTGACACTTATACATTTCAGAGAGGAAATGCTGACACGTGTACATTTAAGAGAGGAAATGCTGACACTTGCAGATTTCAGAGAGGAAATGCTGACATGTGTACATTTGAGAGAAAATGCTGACACGTGTACATTTGAGAGAGAAAATGCTGACACGTGTATATTTGAGAGAGAAAATGCTGACACGTGTACATTTGAGAGAGAAAATGCAGACATGCTTAGTCTTTTGAGAGAGGAAATGCTGACACATGTACATTTGAGAGAGAAAATGCTGACATTTGTACATTTGAGAGAGAAAATGCTGACACTTATACATTTCAGAGAGGAAATGCTGACACGTGTACATTTAAGAGAGGAAATGCTGACACTTGTAGATTTCAGAGAGGAAATATTGACATGTGTACATTTGAGAGAAAATGCTGACACGTGTACATTTGAGAGAGAAAATGCTGACACGTGTATATTTGAGAGAGAAAATGCTGACACGTGTACATTTGAGAGAGAAAATGCTAACAAGTGCACGTTTTTGAGAGATAAAATGCTGACAAGTGTACGCTTTTAAGTGGGGAAATGCTGACACATGTACATATGCGATAGGAAATGCTGAAAAGTGTACATTTGAGAGAGGAAACACTGACATGTGTACATTTGAGAGAGGAAATGATGACATGTGTACATTTGAGAGAAGCAATGCTGAAAAGTGTACATTTCAGAGAGGAAACACTGACTTGTGTACATTTGAGAGGGGAAATGATGACATGTGTACATTTGAGAGAGGATATGCTGACACGTGTACATTTGAGAGAGGAAATGCTGACATGTGTACATTTGAGAGAGGAAATGCTGACATGTGTACATTTGGAGAGGAAATGCCTACTTGGTACATTTGAGAGAGGAAATGCTGACATGTGTACATTTGAGAGAGGAAATGCTGACATGTGTACGTTTGAGAGGAAATGCTGACATGTGTATATTTAAGAGAGGAAACGCTGACATCTGTACATTTGAGAGAGGGGATGCTGACACATGTACATTTGAGAGCGGGAATCCTAACATGTTTACATTTGAGAGCGGAAATGCTGACATGTGTACATTTAGGAGAGGGGATGCTGACACATGAACATTTAAGAGAGGGGATGCTGACATGTGTACATTTGAGAGAAGAAATGCTGACACGTGTACATTTGAGAGGGGAAATGCGGACATGTGTTCATTTGGAGAGGAAACGCTGACATCTGTACATTTGAGAGAGGGAATGCTGATACATGTACATTTGAGAGCGGGAATCCTAACATGTTTACATTTGAGAGCGGAAATGCTGACATGTGTACATTTAGGAGAGGGGATGCTGACACATGAACATTTAAGAGAGGGGATGCTGACATGTGTACATTTGAGAGAAGAAATGCTGACACGTGTACATTTGAGAGGGGAAATGCGGACATGTGTTCATTTGGAGAGGAAATGCTGACATAAGTACATTTAAGAGGGGTTGCTGACACATGTACATTTGAGAGAGGAAATGCTGACATAACAGCATTTGGGAGAGGAAATGCTGACACATATACATTTGAGAGAGGAAATGCTGACACATGTACATTTGAGAGAGGAAATGCTGACACATGTACATTTGAGAGAGGAAATGTGGACATGTGTACATTTGAGAGAGGAAATGCTGACATAAGAGCATTTGAGAGAGGAAATGCTGACACATGTACATTTGAGAGAGGAAATGTTGACATAAGAGCATTTGAGAGAGGAAATGCTGACACATGTACATTTGAGAGAGGAAATGCTGACACATGTACATTTGAGAGAGGAAATGTTGACATAAGAGCATTTGAGAGAGGAAATGCTGACACATGTACATTTGAGAGAGGAAATGCTGACACGTGTACATTTGAGAGAGGAAATGCTGACACATGTACATTTGAGAGAGGAAATGCTGACACATGTACATTTGAGAGAGGAAATGCTGACATGTATACATTTGTTCTCACCATATTGTGATCCTCCATCTCCATCTCTACCATTTGTTCTTCTTCATCATCGAAGTCTGAAATATTCACAAATTTACTTGCCTACATCTTTTATTGAAAAGTTAAAAACTACACAAATTTTGACTAAAAGCACGTCATCAACATTCACTGCCATTGATAAACTTTCATAGAGTATCAATTGAGTTCTAATGACGTAATGTCGCCCGTAGAATAAAAAGACACCAACAGAGTCTAATGAAATACCAACGCCATAAAATATATATCAATACCTGAACACTCTTAATAAATAGTGTTTAAACTTTAAATAATGGCTAATTTAAAGATGTACTAACAGTAATAATGCAATTCACTATTTTTGGGTTGAAAGGGTTAATGCTTGTCTATCAGTCGAGATTCATAACCTACAACATCCTGCTTGAAATGTTTACCATCGGTGTCAGAGTAGTCAGACTCCCCCCCATGTTTGGCACGCAGCCCGGCATTTCCCTCCAACATCTTCTGTATCTTCTTGTCGCGTAGGAAGGTGGCCGTTGAATCCACATCATCCACATTAGGGTCTTCCTGCACAATGATCCGCCGTCGGCCGGACTTAATCAGCTTCAGCTGGCTATCATCCTTGATCCAAATCTGGGACAGGAAAATAAAACAACCAGGATAAGTTATAAGATATTAATGTTATTCGTATATGATTCAGAAAAGGTTCCAAAACATACATGTAGATTGCTACTACTATTGCTCAATGTTAAGCCAGTTGGTATGCATCTGGGGTGTGTACATGTAGGATACTTTGAACTGTACACTCGTACACATGAGTGAGCTTATGATGTTTTATTTTGAAGATCTTTCTTCACTTTTGTCTCAAGCATTTTTAAACAAATCACTCAGGGAAATTACAGCAAACTTTAACCTGTAAATACTTGGCAATAGCCTTCCATTTTTTTTATTCCTGATCACAAGATATAGTCATTTGCCCGTTCCAAGGGCATACTGGAGTATGTCTAGGTACACACATGTGCTTGGTACTTAGTACACATGTTAAGTTGTTTCTTTCTATCCTGTATTGTAAATATTATAAGATTTTAATCTATATTTCAAGCCAATGAAATCACCTATCAACCTTAAATAAGAACCATGGTTATAGTTAAGATTTGATTTTAAAACGGAACAGTAATAATGTCATAATTTTGTTCAATACTTGCAGAAAAAAGTTACAATCTAAGACATTCAGACATTCAGTTTGCACTCTCTGCCCTTCTTTATCATTAATTTTTCACCTTTAATAAATTAATCTATAACTAAGAAAACCGTAATTTGAAATATAAGACCTTAAAATCTCACTTAATGTAAGAAAATCACTATACATGAGACAACATTTTTTTTTTTTTTGAATTAAAAAAACTAATGAGAAATTCCCAAATGTGTTTTATTATTTCACAAGTTTTTTTTTTTTTTTTTACTTTATTCATAAACTTAGCAATTCCTCTGTGAACTTTACAGTTTGGGGGTCAGATTAAAATTGTTTTTTTTTGGGGGGGGGGGGTTTAAACCCAGATTAGTTCATATAACATTTTGTGCATTTGTAAACATTGTCAACATCCACCTATTAATAATCATTTTCTATGCATATATATATATATGTGTATATTGGCCGGAAACCTTTATATAATGAAAGTTTGAATTGATGCATGAATTATCCTATTCATAGAAATAAATACATACTGTAATTCAAATAAAGGCAGGAAATAATTTTAGAAGTGTATACAACATGACATGTCAGAGATTTGCAAGAAATGGGCATTTCCTTATTTACATTCAATAAGGCAAGTTCATTCACGTGCAAGCCTTCACTTAAGTCTATTAAAACTAAAGGGGAACACAAGTGGTCCCAGTTTATATCTCTTTTAAATTGTCAACTAAAGACAAGATGACTGGAAACGTTTCAAGAACAATTTTACCTGAACACCTTTATCCTTCATGCCAGGAGGTCGTTTCTTGATGGAGTGGTATCGTGTCTTTCTGTCGAATCTCTCCGTTCTCAACTCATCACACAGAACAATGGAGGGCTTGTACGGGAAAATCCCAATGTCACCAAACATTTCCACCAAGTTCTTACAGGACATTGCCACTGGATAAGCCTCTGAAACAATCTTGCATATTGCCTTCCTTGAGATGAAGTCAACGTTGTACATCTCTCGGAATATTCTTGTCTCTCGGATGAAGTGATCTTTGAACTGTCTGAAGCAGCCTTTCTCAAGTGGGTGTTTCAAGTTGACTGAGTTTGGAGGCAGCACAAACAGGATGATGTTGTGACTTTTAGCCCATGAGATCGTGTCTGGACTTACCTTTGACTTGGAGCCATCATACAGAACAAGTACTGGGGGCGTTCTGCTCCTCATGCCTAGCATGGCATGCTCTATGAAGTGTTTTTCCAGATAGTGTTTCATTGTTGAGTAGTCAGTTAGGCCATTTTCTGTACAGACACCTTGTACCCCTGGGTATTTACCCTTCATTAAATCACTGTCCAACTTAAACCCTGGGTAGATTAGAAAAGGTGGCAGTGAATTGCCAAGGGCGTTTCCACAGCCTATCAGACTAACAACCGTGGTTTCAGATCTTGAGGGAAATGACGTCTTCAAGGATTTGATCTGTCTGGCTTTTGGGTGACCGGACTCATACTGAATGGCAACCTCATCAATGCAGTAGATCCTCCCAGGTCTATCCATCAAGTCATACTTTTCAAGAATGACTCTGAGCTCTGTAAAGTAGTTGGAGAGGCAAATGTCCATCTCATCGGCCATTGTTGATATCTGAATCTGTTCTCCATCTTCTTCAAACTCAAACGTCTCCAGAGTCTTCCGTCTTGGTTCATCTCTATGTTTTCTTTCACAGGTCCTAAAATCCCCGAACACCTTCTCATTCAGAATCGGCCATCTCGTCCTGAAGCTCTTATGCCAGCGAGGTGATAGCAGCATCCCTTCACAGAGTTTGCCCTTCTCTACGGCCAACTCTGAAGCGAGATTTCTAAGTTCCTGAATGCTGAACATGTAGCCAAGGTTTGACATCTGGAGGAGGTAGTCTACTAGTTTCTTTTCGTCATCATATGACAGCAGTGGTGATGGACCCTTCCGCTGAAACAGCATGTTGGACTTCCCACATGCCTGAAAAAAACAAAGTGATACAAGATAGTAGATTGATGGGGAATTGATAGCCTATATTTTACCTCATAACTAATATACATGTAGCACAAAAGTTGTGTGAAATTCTCTCAGAATTCTATATCATGTAGCATGTATTTGTCCCTGTATCCGCATGTTGGCATTGCTGGCGCCACCTGATTTGCCAAGATGGTATTCTCCAACCGGAGTTTCCCCTATCTTTTTGCGAATGGGACCAGGGCCCATAAAATTGTGAAAATAGTAACATTTAGCCTAAAATTGGGAATTTACCATAGTTTATTCAAACAAATAAACACAGAAGCCCCATCATGGATTTGAGATATTGTTAAGTGATAAAGATTGCATTTACATATATCTACTAGTTGACTTGTAAAAAAATAAAGAAATAAAAAAAGGCCCCATTTTCAGTCGAAAAAATTCACTATTGATATAGATGTCAAAAAAATCTAAGATTTGTTGTTTAGTAAGAAATATATCTGAGTAATTACTAAAAAAAAGTGTACTGAATTTGTGATTTTGCATATCTAATAACCTTAGACTTTAGACTTACACATAAAATTTGGTTAAAATCATACTATATTTCCTTTCAGTTAACAAATTATATGGGATTCAGCTGTCAGGGTATTAACATAAGTATTTTTGAGAAATTTGGGCCTGGGGACTGCCCAACTGTCATCCCAGTTATATAATGCTACATGTTGCTTAAGTTCCATTACTGTAATTTGTGAATTTACAATTGGATATTTCAAACAGACCCCCCCATAGGATCCTGGATTTAAAGTAATTTAAGAGCATTTAATATCTGAATTAGTTTTAACTGTGAAGTGTTGAAAAAATTTACTTTTTTTATATTTTTATTTTTTTGGATTTGTCCAATCTTTGTCAAAAAATAATACTTTTTGGAATTGTGAATGATGCCAAATTATGGCCCAATTTTCAATATAAAAAAACACACTGGATCTGGACACAAATCCAAATTGAAACCTAGTGAAAAAGTCAATTTACAGTTGTTACTGATCATTTTTCAATAATCTTATCATCTTACGCATGTACATGTATGCTTTTGCACATACAAATACTTAAACAAACTTCAATGCTACAATGTACCGTAAATAATCAAACTACAAGTATAACTTTGGTAGATCTTTATAGATACATATACTTAAACAAGAGAGCAAACTTGCAAAATATACGTGTCCTGTTTTAAGGACACTAGTTGTATGATAGGGGACACTGTAAATACAGTTTTTGTCAATTCAAGGGTATAATTTGGGAGTATTCGAGGCAACATGGCTAAACGAACCTGACTGAGATACTGTTGAATCATAAATATTAGTGGGACATTCAATTTCTTGGATTTAGTGGGTTTGCTTATCCACAAACTCCAGATCCCAACCAAAATTTGACCTTTAATTTTGAAATTATCCTGTCTATGTAAAAAAGTATACATGAATATAAATGATCGCGGTATAGAATTTGTATGTACCTCAATCATTGTAATATATATAAATATGTCTTATATTATATATTCTTAAACCTCAATGACAATAAATTTAATACAGTCAAGTATTAGTACTTGCATTCAGTTTTTTTGTATGACATTGCCGGAACATTAAAACAAGCTGATCATCTACCTCATCTGCAGCACATGTAAAACATGCTGATATAAACTGTGTGTGTTTGACCGTTGCCACTTAACTTTGTTTCTTTAATCAAATCAAAAAATAAATTATTGAACGAAATAATGATGGAATAAATATTGAATTAATATGAGCTCAATATTAACATGAATAATTATCCAAAAGGAATACAATACTTCGCACTATGAACATTACAACAATATATGAGCACATGTACAGAACATGTAGTCCCACTAAAAGTGTCTCTTCCTGCATCCGGCTTTTGGTATCTTCTATGATTGTCTATTTAAAATCAATCACCCTTACAGTGTCTTCGTAGTTTTCAAAAACATTTATCACATTAACATTCAATGGCTTCACCATTTAATATCCTTGATGTGGGTGAATCATGAATCATGACCCTAAATAACCAATCAAGTGACAATTGACATGGCCATCCGCGCTAACTGGCATATTGTCCCATTGAAGTAAGTGTTATAAACTGCGTGACTTAGATGAAACATAGCATGAGGTCAGAGCGCAGTGATTTTGAAGATATATGATTTAGGATCGCAGTTTTGATTATTTGTTTGTTTGGGGGTTTTTTAAAAGATGAAATTTCATGAATTTAAGTACCTTAAAAAAAATAATTTCGGTAATGAAATTTCAAGCCCACTAATATATATGATTTCACAGTATTCTGCCGATACAAAAATTTGCCAATGATTTTAGAAAAATGCATTTGATCAAACAAGACCAATTCAAGGTAATTTCTATCAATAATTATTAAAGGGCGATAACTCATGATAGACGTCAGAAATATATGGAATGTGTTTGAGAGCCTCCCCCCCCCCAACCCCAGTGCAGGTGAAACTATAATACGACCCATTCTATGAACAGGCGCATAAAAAGGAATGTTCCATCAAAGGGAAAAATATAAATCAAATGACAATCAGACCAAATTATCATCCTGTACCTTGTCATGCAATGTGGATTTTGGAACTCCATACAGCTCTGCAGCTTTGTAGACAGACATGCCCTCTTCTTTGATGCATCTCACTGCATTGAGCAAGTCTTCATGACTGTATGTGACGTACGCTTTACGTGGCTTCCCTGGAGTCATGGGGCTTCGGTACGACGATCTTGGTACAACTTCCTCATCTTGATCATCCTCAGCTGGAGAAGAAGTCCCCTCATCAATGTCTTCATCGTCGGGTTCTTGCTTAGGAACCTTCTTCAGCTTCATTCTTATGCCACGTTTTCTATGTGGCTGCATTTTTATCTTCAGGAGGCCCTCTTCACCACTCTCCTGAGCCTTTTTGGTCTAAAACATGAAAAGGCAGAATAAAAAAGATCCATTCACTGATCATAATCGTAACATAAATATTTTGAAAGCAAATTAAAAAAAAATAACGGTTAAAATAATAAATGCGCCTTTTAAAATTTAGTAGGAGAAGCCCCTTAAGTTCAACAATCAAAAAGCAACATGTACTAAAAAACCATTACAGGTTTGCTATCACTTCAAAACTGTCTTTTTCAAATTCTTACGTAATAAAATAAAGGTGTCACACAGAGTACAACATTTAGTTTGGTGAACACTAAGCAAATAAAATTGGGACCATCCACTATTTAATTTTCTGAGAACATTTTTATGCACCAGTCAATTGTAAACACGGTCCCCCCAGGTCCCCTGGAGATAGCAGGGGAAATGGACCATGTTTTTACCTTTGAGGTGGCCCTGAAGTGCCAGGTGAATGCGATGGTTTTATCTTTGCGCCAAAATTAGCGGGGAATGGGGCTTACCTAGGGCCCCTGGGGTGCGGGGGCATTTGGCAGGGAGTTTACCAGCAGTTCGTCCTCGCAGGAGGGGGATATTACCTGGGCTTGGCTGGACCAAAAGTCAAAGTCCCCGCTATTCCCCAGACCTGGGGGGTCGTTATCTACAACTGACTGGTGCATTATATACTCAAGGCCCTTACAGGGTTATCTTTTAAATTAGTAAAAAACTAATATATAATTATTAAATTATGACATGTATATTATGAGATTTCCAATGTCATGCATGTCTTTTACCAGCTTAAGCTTTCGTCTTGGTCTTCCCATCCTGTTTAAATTTTGGCACAATCCTGAAAAAAGATTTAACAAGAGATCAATACATTTTCGAATTATATTTATAAAATGAACTACACATTCTCCACCTCATTCCATTTAAGTTCTAGGGGTCTTTTTAGGTATTTTAGTTGATAATTCAAATATCATTAATCTGTACACTAGTCCAAATAATTGTACGTTGCTGATTTTTTAACAATTTTTGATATGGCCAATCCTTTGCGCACTAATTGTTTTGTACGAAAAGTGGGTAATGTAATTTTATAGTAGTTCCGTACACAAAAAAATATATATCCAACAAATAATTATGAGTTTGACGGGGTTTTCTTCATTTCATTCAGTCAAAACATAACGATGAAAGGCACATGCAAAGCTGCAGTTCACAATTTTACAACAATCGAAACATTTCAGCCATGGCCAAGTCTTTACGATTGTATTTACGAGGTCTATCTCGAAGCTTGTCGGAGGTTGCCGAGTTATTACGATTGGGTCAAGTGGTTCTGCTTGGCATAATTGTTGTCTGTGTCAGTCAACTTTCATTTTATTGGAAAGGTAAACTAGAAATGTGTCCATAGGACACGGATGCCCCCACTTCGATTTTTTGTCACAGAAAATAAGCCATAATGATTATTCAGGATAATCTGCACATATAGGATAAGTTGAGTTGAGTTGGGTTTTACGGCATCGCAAGACTGTATAGGTTATATGGCGCCATTCAGGCAGGAAAAAACTTGTTGGATCCACATTGGACACATACTTTTCAAGAATTAGATTGGAAACATATATTTTTGAAGTATTTTTGGCAAAAAAGGGCCGTAACTCCTAAATGACTAAAGCGATTTCCATGACTATATAACTTGATCAAGATATTATGGTCACAAACATGTGTTTAAAGTTTGGTGAGGATTGGACAAACAGTTTTCAAGAATTAGATTGGAAACATATATTTTTGAAGTATTTTTGGCAAAAAAGGGCTGTAACTCCTAAATGACTAAAGCGATTTCCATGACTATCGAACTTGATCAAGATATTATGGTCACAAACATGTGTTTAAAGTTTGGTGAGGATTGGACAAACGGTTTTCAAGAATTAGATCGGAAACAATCTTCGGGACATACGTACGTACAGACAGACGTACGTACGGACAAGGGCAACCCTATATGCCGCCACTTTGTGGGGGCATAATAATGTGTTTTAATGTATTAAATGCTTGTTTTGTGCAAAATAGCTTTGCACTTCCATGGTAAAATATGAATATAAACCTTTTTTATCCATTTCAACCGTAAAATATTTCACTTAATACAATTTCAATATTTTTCAAACACCTCCGGTTTTTGCACAAACCCGTGTAGACGTTAGGGATTGGAAGAATCCCGTATAACATGTCTATTATTTTAGACTAAATGTACACATGACATTACTTCTAGTTCTACTTAGTGTTCATTTTCAAGGTTGGCTTAATTTAAATCACACATATTTATATTCAATAATGAAACTATGACACGTAAGTATTTTCAATGTAAAACCAAAATCGATTAAGATCTTTATTGAAACTGTCATCAGAACTTGTCTAGTTTGCTACATTCTGCAACTGCTGTATACACGAAGTAACAAAAAAATACAATATTCAATTAAACTTTAAAATGAGTTTCAACACAATAATTGAATAACAACGTTCATCAGTACACTTGCGCAGTAGAAATCAACCGATGTTTCTTAATTTTGATGATTTAACGTGTCCGAACAACGGGTCCGAAAAATAGGTCAACTATGGCGGGCTACTGGATAATTTCCTCCCGCACAAGCAATGATTTTACTTCTTCAAATTGCAAATGCTGGGGGACTTTACTACCGATATTTTACATTATTGTTTGGGACTCTAGTTAGGTCATTTTCCGCGGATGATGCGCTACCTTGTATCCGAACTTAGAGTTTGTTTTGGTTGTCCAAATTTTCTTCGTAATCCGAAATATGGCGACCAGTTAACGTTGATAATGGAGCCAAAGAAAATAAAATTCAGGAAAGAAATGGCTACACACAACTCTGCTTTAATGTTCCGGACGGTTGTTTTTCAATGCGACTAACACAATAATTAAGATATAAGACACTTCAACATTGATATTATTTAATACTATTTACTTTATAAAGCATCAATAGTTCTTTTTATTCAGACAAACTAATGTAAACAAAAAAGAAAGAAAATTAAATAACGAACCCATCCAATATAAAATAAACGATTACCGCTTTTATTAAAAGTGAGAAGAAAAGAGAGAATGTACTAGATGTTCAGCCGGTGTGGCAATCCCTACACCCTAACCCTCGTTTAAAGGAAAAAACTACGTCTAGAATTCGCCTAAACACACCAATTAAGTGTAATGCGTATTATTTACATTTGTTTAAGTATAGAACTCCCACAATACCCTCGATAAAAGCCGATTTGTTTCGGTTTCCTAAAGAAAGGCGAAGTATTTTATAAGTTAAATACGCCCCCTGACCTGGCCTCGCCGCGAAACAATCATTGCGGAATGAACTATATTTAACCGAACCCAAATATCACTGAAATTAAACGAAAATATACTAACAAAATGTGAGAGCACGCTGATAAACATTGACGTCATTTCCAGTCCGCGACGAAGCTGAGGTCAACGTGGACAAACTGATAAAACAATGGATTCTGACAACGCAATGCAGATACCCATACACATACAGGTGATGATATCACATATACACACGTTGACCACGTTGGGATACCTAGGACAATAATAATGGGTCAAGTGTGTGCATGCACGAAGGGTAAGGACAGTCGTATTTTAAGATCAAACTGCATGTTTTTGGTTTATTCTGGTAACAAAACAAGACTGAAAGAATTGTAACACAATATAAGAACCCATAGAAATGAAAGCAATGAACATGTTATCACAAAGCCATGAAATGGAAATTATATTCATATGTCTGTGTAAGGAGCATATGTACATATTTGAAGATTGATTCAACAATGCCAAATATTATTTAAAAAAAATGAAAATATAATTTTAAAACTTAAAAAACTGTGAATAAGATCAAAACTATGAAACTCTAGTAAAATTCCATATAAAATTAAAGGATGCACTCTTATTCCCAAATAAGATTTACCACAAGTAATACAATTGTTTTAATATACTGACAAGGATAAATAAAAGTCCAAAACAATTGTTCTTATGAAGGATACATAGTTTAATTTGAAAGAAAGGTGAAGAAAACACGGTGTTTCTATCTTATTCGACGATAGTACATCACAGTAAATCTTTAAGCATTCACCAATCATTTAATAGTTTTGCGTTTTCAGCTATTAAGTACATGTTTACAATCTTGTTATCTGTAATTAATATTTTCCACAAATGCATTATTAAGTAAGTAGTTAAAGGTTTATCACTCAAAATTTATGTTTGTAATACATATATTTGCATTGATTTTGAAGTAGAATGTCACTTTAAATTTGGATTGCCCGTTGGTCAATAGCTCTTCATAGCTAATGTTTCTCTATTATGTCATACAGACTGAAAATAAAATTTGATTTGATTTTTCCTTCTTTAACAGCGAGTATTTGGAGAGTTATTTCATCTGTGCCTCTTGCGATCTCGTCCTCCATCTCCCCATACCGGTCACCTGTTGGCGCCACCTCAAATGTCACACACGTACGTCAAACAACAAATGCAATATTCAGTGTTTTTACTTTCATAAATTATCAAAACAAATTATGAGCCACGCAAAATGCTGTATCAAACAATCCCGCGTCATCTCAAAACCAGCCTTTATTCGCCGCGGCCCGCTGGGCTGCTGCGCGTCTCTGGTTGGCGGCGGCGAGGCCCGCCCCGTCCTTTTGCAACAGAAAGGCGAGGTATTTGGAGAGTTTCTTCTTCTGTGCCTCGTGCTTGGCGATCTCGTCCTCCATCTCCTCATACAGGTCACCCGTGGGCGCCACCTGCGTTAGGACAGATATCAGTATTACACTTAATTAATTTTGTATTAAGAGATGGAACTACGGGACAAGCATGGACACATGAGCGAGCAAATAAATGTACATAGGGCACGAATATAAGGAAAACGAACAGAGAAAGGGGGTGAACATGCGTATTCAATATCATATATCAATACACTGTAAATGCTGTAACAGTCAAATATTTTAAGATGTATAAATATAACATTCTTGCATAACGAGTAATTTCCATCCATTAGTGAAGCTCCACGGATCAAGAGAGAATCGAATCAAGAATTATAAAGTATCCGGTACACTTATATCTACGTGTCCACCGCAATCAAAACGTGAACATACGATTTTATTACAACAATCAATGCCTTAGATCAAAGCATTTGCGAATTTGGTATTTAACAGGTTACTTAATAACAATGCACAAATTGAAATTTATTAAAAAAAAAGCACGAGCGATAGAAGAATATTAATTGGGATAGAAAAGTGTTCACCTTGTTGTTGGCCCTCGCCTTTTCCTGCTCCGCCTTCCTCACCTCCTCCTCGAGCTCCTTCTTCCTGTAATGTACTTTCTCATAACAAATATCGATCGTGATCACCACCTCTAGCAAAACTGCAATTGTTGTCGAAAATGAGAGACTTGATTGTGCATTTGGGTCATAAAATTACATTACCATTTCCATTAATTTATATGTGTCGGTTTGCTGTTAAGGATATGAAGTAGGCATTGCAAAGTGCAAAAATTGCATATTAAAAACGAGACACAGTGAAAACCCGCATATCCAGAAAACACACACATCGCTGTCCATTTAATTCATCCTTTCTACTGTCACATCTTCTTTATTCGATATTTTACCATTCCACATGTTAACATCCTTTATACCGTTTGCAGTGGTAGATGAGTCCACCGATGGCGACAATGAGCACCAAGCCTCCGATGATGCCACCGAAAAACGCGGCGTTAGATAGGCCACCCACCACGCCTAGCTCCGCTGGGAAATATAAGTATGAACAGTATTCAGCTGGGAAATGTAAAGATGGACATTACTCCGATGGGAAATATAAGGATATAAAATATTGCGACGGAAAAGATGAAGATCTCTCCACTGGGATCCTAAGGATGAAAAATATTACACCAGGAATTATAAAAATGAAAAATACTCAGCTGGGAAATATGAGGATAAACAATACTCCGTTGGGAAATATAAGGATAAACTAAACCTTTCTGGGAATATAAGAATAAACTATACCTACTCAGCTAGGAAGTAAAGGGAAAACACTACTCCGTTGGGAAATATAAGGATAAACAATATTCTGTTTTGGAAATGTAAGGATAATCAATATTCCGTTGGAAAGTAAACGGATGAAAAATATTCCGCTGGGAAACATACAGATAAACAATATTCCGCTGGGAAACATAAAGATTAACAATTCTCCGCTGGGAAGTATGAGAATAAACAATACTCCGCTGGGAAATATGAGGATAAACAATACTCCGCTGGGAAATATGAGGATAAACAATACTCCGCTAGGATATATAAGGATTCACAATACTCCGCACGGAGTAATAAGAATAAACAATGCTACATTTACTACGAGTTTGTGAAAAGTTGTTTTTGTATTCTTAAAAAATACATTACTTTTTTGCAAATTTATTTCCAAATTAATATTATGCAGTGTAAATATTTAACACAGACCTGGTTGATATTGCCAAACATACAAGATACGTGAAATATGTAGTTATGGTGTGTTTTTCTTCATAGTTTATGCATAAGCACATACGAGTTGATGAATCATTACATCGACGTTTATGAACGATCATAATTATGTTAGTCTATGAATTATCACATTAAGTTACAATACCAGGTGAAAGTTTATTCATTATCACACCAAAGTTGCGAAATATGACATCAAAGTTAAGTAGTTATACAATTTCACATAAACATTTAGAAATTATCAAATCAAAGTTTACGAATTATCATATCAAAGTTAATGAATTATCACATCAAAGTTAAAATATCATTACATCTACCCGACGAGCTGTATGCTTTATACATAAGTTGAAGAATGATTCAAAACACTTACGGTCGGCAAGATCCTTGTACCATGGCTGGTCATCGTTGTTGGCTGTTATATTCGCCATAGTTGACTATGGATAGTTGTTGATTGATTCATTCATTAGTCCATCCAGGGGTAGGTGATATATATTTTGTATGTGTATCCCTTTTACATTTAGTTTTATTTATTTCAGTGATACTGGCAATACTCACACATTTTAATTACAAAAACAATAGGTAAAATCGATTGAAGGCTGGTTATAAAAATTGTCGCGTTAATCTGATTGTAAGAAGATTAGGCTGGATTTACCTTTAATTCATACCCACATCTATTGGCACACAGTGTATGCCAGGCTTACTTCAGTTTTACTCTGTTCGCGGTTCACGACGTTTTAACTCCAATTATAATTTAAAAAAGTACTTTCCTTGACCGATTAAACAACAACAATTATTATTATTATTATTATTATTATTATTATTATTATTATTATTATTATTATTATTATTATTATTTAATGATGAATGTTGTTGATGATGATGATGACGATGATGATGATGATGATGATGATGATGATGATGATTGTTTTTATTATTATTATTATTATTATTTTCGTTATAATATTAATTATTATTAGTAGTAGTAGTAGTATTAGTATTATAATCATTATTATAATTATTATAAATAATAGTATTTAAGGAATTTAATACACTACTGGTCATATAGCATTATATTTACCAGTCAGGACTGATTCACAGTATACTTATAGAAGGGATATGTTTAGTGAGGTACATGTATACCGCCTTTAATGTTATTAAAAACAGATCAACAATTAGGAAACGTTTAAGACAAGTCATTGAGAGTACATAGGAATAGGTATAACACTTAATTAACTGAACGACCATCACATACATCGTCTGCAATTAAAAAAGCCAGTCGGAGATTAGATGTAGAATCTTTTTGGGTAGATGTACTTATAAACAGGCATTGATCAAGATAGCTTTACTATGGTAAGGCGTTTGAAATAATCATATTCCTGTCTGTCAATATTACATATGCGTGGAAACTCTGTATGAGGGGTTCTCGTGGTAACTCTTTACGACTGGATGATGTTGGTCCAAACCGAGGCTCGCAGACGAACCCCCCGCTTCCCTTTTAAAGTTTCGCAAAATGTCAAAGTATTCGGGCAGAATGTCCTTCCTAAACAAAATATTTGCCACAAATGACACGCCTATCATAGTTATAAACGTACAGCATACCGTAAACACCCTGAAGGGAAATACCTGACCATCAGTCTCACTGTAAGAGGGATATCGGATATATGGGTCAAGATTAAGGAAGGGCTCCCCAGCCCCAATTCTCAGCACAATGCCCAAAACATATCCACACACAGCCCCATACCCATTAGACATAGGCACAAACAGGGCACACGTAAGTTGTGGCAGCACAATAACAAACACAATGTCTCCGGCCATGACGAACAGTCCGTAGATGATGGGCACGTGGAGCGAAATTCCTGTGGCAACCACTCCTAACACCAGAATAGCCAATCTTTGAGCCCACAGGAGTTCAACAGGAGAAGCCTGCAAGTAAAAAAGGTTTTTAATATGCAGTACACGTTTGAAACTACCACACGTATTGATAAATATGGATACAATATCTAGCTACATCAGCTTGCTAAGTGCTAGTGAATGACAAGTGGGTCAGTATTACCAGGGGTCGGTTTTAACGGGGTGTCGACATTACAAGGGGTCGGTATTACTAGGTGTCGGTATTACCAGAGTGTCGACATTACCAGGGGTCGGTATTACAGGGTGTCGATATTACCAGGTTGTCGACATTACCAGGGGTCAGTATTACCAGGGTGTCGACATTACCAGCATTTACTTTACCTGAGGTCTGAAGATCTGTCTGTAGATGTTGTATGTAAACATGGAGCTGGAGCCTAGAATCGAGCTGTCCATGGACGACATCACTGCTGCGGAGATTGCTCCCAGACCTATACATTAGAAAACTGATAAAGTTCAGCGTTCAATGGATGGACGGGGATTGACCTATGCAATAGCACACTGATAGAGTTCAAAGATTAATGGATGGACGGGATTTGACCTATGCTATAGCACACTGACAGTGTTCAGCGTTCAATGGATGGGCGGAGTTTGACCTATGCAATAGCAGTCTGATAGTGTTCAGCGTTCAATGGATGGGCGGAGTTTGACCTATGCAATAGCAGTCTGTAGTGTTCAGCGTTCAATGGATGGGTGGAGTTTGACCTATACAATAGCAGTCTGATAGTGTTCAGCGTTCAATGGATGGGCGGAGTTTGACCTATGCAATAGCAGTCTGATAGTGTTCAGCGTTCAATGGATGGGCGGAGTTTGACCTATGCAATAGCAGTCTGATAGTGTTCAGCGTTCAATGGATGGACATAGTTTGACCTATGCAATAGCAGTCTGATAGTGTTCAGCGTTCAATGGATGGACGGAGTTTGACCTATGCAATAGCAGTCTGATAGTGTTCAGCGTTCAATGGATGGGTGGAGTTTGACCTATGCAATAGCACACTGATAGAGTTCAAAGATTAATGGATGGACGGGATTTGACCTATGCTATAGCACACTGACAGTGTTCAGCGTTCAATGGATGGGCGGAGTTTGACCTATGCAATAGCAGTCTGATAGTGTTCAGCGTTCAATGGATGGGCGGAGTTTGACATATGCAATAGCAGTCTGATAGTGTTCAGCGTTCAATGGATGGACGGGGATTGACCTATGCAATAGCACACTGATAGAGTTCAAAAATTAATGGATGGACGGGATTTGACCTATGCTATAGCACACTGACAGTGTTCAGCGTTCAATGGATGGACGGAGTTTGACCTATGCAATAGCAGTCTGATAGTGTTCAGCGTTCAATGGATGGACATAGTTTGACCTATACAATAGCAGTCTGATAGTGTTCAGCGTTCAATGGATGGACATAGTTTGACCTATGCAATAGCAGTCTGATAGTGTTCAGCGTTCAATGGATGGACATAGTTTGACCTATGCAATAGCAGTCTGATAGTGTTCAGCGTTCAATGGATGGACATAGTTTGACCTATGCAATAGCAGTCTGATAGTGTTCAGCGTTCAATGGATGGGTGGAGTTTGACCTATGCAATAGCAGTCTGATAGTGTTCAGCGTTCAATGGATGGGCGGAGTTTGACCTATGCAATAGCAGTCTGATAGTGTTCAGCGTTCAATGGCTGTGCGGAGTTTGACCTATGAAATAGCAGTCTGATAGTGTTCAGCGTTCAATGGATGGGCGGAGTTTGACCTATGCAATAGCAGTCTGATAGTGTTCAGCGTTCAATGGATGGGTTGAGTTTGACCTATGCAATAGCAGTCTGATAGTGTTCAGAGTTCAATGGCTGTGCGGAGTTTGACCTATGCAATAGCAGTCTGATAGTGTTCAGCGTTCAATGGATGGGCGGAGTTTGACCTATGCAATAGCAGTCTGATAGTGTTCAGCGTTCAATGGATGGGTTGAGTTTGACCTATGCAATAGCAGTCTGATAGTGTTCAGCGTTCAATGGATGGGTGGAGTTTGACCTATGCAATAGCAGTCTGATAGTGTTCAGCGTTCAATGGACGGGCGGAGTTTGACCTATGCAATAGCAGTCTGATAGTGTTCAGCGTTCAATGGATGGGCGGAGTTTGACCTATGCAATAGCAGTCTGATAGTGTTCAGCGTTCAATGGATGGGCGGAGTTTGACCTATGCAATAGCAGTCTGATAGTGTTCAGCGTTCAATGGATGGGCGGAGTTTGACCTATGCAATAGCACACTGACAGTGTTCAGCGTTCAATGGATGGGCGGAGTTTGACCTATGCAATAGCAGTCTGATAGTGTTCAACGTTCAATGGATGAACGGGGTTTGACCTATGCAATAGCAGTCTGATAGTGTTCAGCGTTCAATGGATGGGTGGAGTTTGACCTATGCAATAGCAGTCTGATAGTGTTCAGCGTTCAATGGATGGACGGAGTTTGACCTATGCAATAGCAGTCTGATAGTGTTCAACGTTCAATGGATGGGCGGAGTTTGACCTATGCAATAGCAGTCTGATAGTGTTCAGCGTGTAATGGATGGGTGGAGTTTGACCCATGATATAGCAGTCTGATAGTGTTCAACGTTCAATGGATGGGTGGAGTTTGACCCATGCAATAGCAGTCTGATAGTGTTCAGCGTGTAATGGATGGGCGGACTTTGACCTATGCAATAGCAGTCTGATAGTGTTCAACGTTCAATGGATGGACGGGGTTTGACCTATGCAATAGCAGTCTGATAGTGTTCAGCGTGTAATGGATGGGCGGACTTTGACCTATGCAATAGCAGTCTGATAGTGTTCAGCGTTCAATGGATGGACGGAGTTTGACCTATGCAATAGCAGTCTGATAGTGTTCAGCGTGTAATGGATGGGCGGACTTTGACCTATGCAATAGCAGTCTGATAGTGTTCAGCGTTCAATGGATGGACGGAGTTTGACCTATGCTATAGCACACTGACAGTGTTCAGCGTTCAATGGATGGGTGGAGTTTGACCTATGCAATAGCAGTCTGATAGTGTTCAGCGTTCAATGGATGGGTGGAGTTTGACCTATGCAATAGCAGTCTGATAGTGTTCAGCGTTCAATGGATGGGCGGAGTTTGACCTATGCAATAGCAGTCTGATAGTGTTCAGCGTTCAATGGATGGACGGGGTTTGACCTATGCAATAGCAGTCTGATAGTGTTCAACGTTCAATGGATGGGCGGAGTTTGACCTATGCAATAGCAGTCTGATAGTGTTCAGCGTTCAATGGATGGGCGGAGTTTGACCCATGCAATAGCAGTCTGATAGTGTTCAGCGTTCAATGGATGGGCGGAGTTTGACCCATGCAATAGCAGTCTGATAGTGTTCAACGTTCAATGGATGGGTGGAGTTTGACCCATGCAATAGCAGTCTGATAGTGTTCAACGTGTAATGGATGGGCGAACTTTGACCTATGCAATAGCAGTATGATAGTGTTCAGCGTTCAATGGATGGGTGGAGTTTGACCTATGCAATATCAGTATGACAGTGCTCAGCGTTCAACGGATGGGTGGAGTTTGACCTATGCAATAGCACACTGACAGTGCTCAGCGTTCAATGGATGGGTGGAGTTTGACCTATGCAATAGCAGTCTGATAGTGTTCAGCGTTCAATGGATGGGCGAAGTTTGACCTACGCAATAGCAGTCTGATAGTGTTCAGCGTTCAATGGATGGACGGAGTTTGACCTATGCAATAGCAGTCTGATAGTGTTCAGCGTTCAATGGATGGACGGAGTTTGACCTATGCAATAGCAGTCTGATAGTGTTCAGCGTTCAATGGATGGACGAAGTTTGACCTATGCAATAGCAGTCTGATAGTGTTCAGCGTTCAATGGATGGACGGAGTTTGACCTATGCAATAGCAGTCTGATAGTGTTCAGCGTTCAATGGATGGACGGAGTTTGACCTATGCAATAGCACACTGACAGTGTTCAGCGTTCAATGGATGGGCGGAGTTTGACCTATGCAATAGCAGTCTGATAGTGTTCAACGTTCAATGGATGAACGGGGTTTGACCTATGCAATAGCAGTCTGATAGTGTTCAGCGTTCAATGGATGGGTGGAGTTTGACCTATGCAATAGCAGTCTGATAGTGTTCAGCGTTCAATGGATGGACGGAGTTTGACCTATGCAATAGCAGTCTGATAGTGTTCAACGTTCAATGGATGGGCGGAGTTTGACCTATGCAATAGCAGTCTGATAGTGTTCAGCGTGTAATGGATGGGTGGAGTTTGACCCATGATATAGCAGTCTGATAGTGTTCAACGTTCAATGGATGGGTGGAGTTTGACCCATGCAATAGCAGTCTGATAGTGTTCAGCGTGTAATGGATGGGCGGACTTTGACCTATGCAATAGCAGTCTGATAGTGTTCAACGTTCAATGGATGGACGGGGTTTGACCTATGCAATAGCAGTCTGATAGTGTTCAGCGTGTAATGGATGGGCGGACTTTGACCTATGCAATAGCAGTCTGATAGTGTTCAGCGTTCAATGGATGGACGGAGTTTGACCTATGCAATAGCAGTCTGATAGTGTTCAGCGTGTAATGGATGGGCGGACTTTGACCTATGCAATAGCAGTCTGATAGTGTTCAGCGTTCAATGGATGGACGGAGTTTGACCTATGCTATAGCACACTGACAGTGTTCAGCGTTCAATGGATGGGTGGAGTTTGACCTATGCAATAGCAGTCTGATAGTGTTCAGCGTTCAATGGATGGGTGGAGTTTGACCTATGCAATAGCAGTCTGATAGTGTTCAGCGTTCAATGGATGGGCGGAGTTTGACCTATGCAATAGCAGTCTGATAGTGTTCAGCGTTCAATGGATGGACGGGGTTTGACCTATGCAATAGCAGTCTGATAGTGTTCAACGTTCAATGGATGGGCGGAGTTTGACCTATGCAATAGCAGTCTGATAGTGTTCAGCGTTCAATGGATGGGCGGAGTTTGACCCATGCAATAGCAGTCTGATAGTGTTCAGCGTTCAATGGATGGGCGGAGTTTGACCCATGCAATAGCAGTCTGATAGTGTTCAACGTTCAATGGATGGGTGGAGTTTGACCCATGCAATAGCAGTCTGATAGTGTTCAACGTGTAATGGATGGGCGAACTTTGACCTATGCAATAGCAGTATGATAGTGTTCAGCGTGCAATGGATGGGTGGAGTTTGACCTATGCAATATCAGTATGACAGTGCTCAGCGTTCAACGGATGGGTGGAGTTTGACCTATGCAATAGCAGTATGACAGTGCTCAGCGTTCAATGGATGGGTGGAGTTTGACCTATGCAATAGCAGTCTGATAGTGTTCAGCGTTCAATGGATGGACGGAGTTTGACCTATGCAATAGCAGTCTGATAGTGTTCAGCGTTCAATGGATGGACGGAGTTTGACCTATGCAATAGCAGTCTGATAGTGTTCAGCGTTCAATGGATGGACGGAGTTTGACCTATGCAATAGCAGTCTGATAGTGTTCAGCGTTCAATGGATGGACGAAGTTTGACCTATGCAATAGCAGTCTGATAGTGTTCAGCGTTCAATGGATGGACGGAGTTTGACCTATGCAATAGCAGTCTGATAGTGTTCAGCGTTCAATGGATGGACGGAGTTTGACCTATGCAATAGCAGTCTGATAGTGTTCAGCTTTTAATGGATGGACGGAGTTTGACCTATGCAATAGCAGTCTGATAGTGTTCAGCGTTCAATGGATGGACGGAGTTTGACCTATGCAATAGCAGTCTGATAGTGTTCAGCGTTCAATGGATGGGCGGAGTTTGACCCATGCAATAGCAGTCTGATAGTGTTCAGCGTTCAATGGATGGGCGGAGTTTGACCCATGCAATAGCAGTCTGATAGTGTTCAGCGTTCAATGGATGGGCGGAGTTTGACCTATGCAATAGCAGTCTGATAGTGTTCAGCGTTCAATGGATGGGCGGAGTTTGACCCATGCAATAGCAGTCTGATAGTGTTCAGCGTTCAATGGATGGGCGGAGTTTGACCCATGCAATAGCAGTCTGATAGTGTTTAGCGTTCAATGGATGGGCGAAGTTTGACCTACGCAATAGCAGTCTGATAGTGTTCAGCGTTCAATGGATGGACGGAGTTTGACCTATGCAATAGCAGTCTGATAGTGTTCAGCGTTCAATGGATGGACGGAGTTTGACCTATGCTATAGCAGTCTGATAGTGTTCAGCGTTCAATGGATGGGTGGAGTTTGACCTATGCAATAGCAGTCTGATAGTGTTCAGCGTTCAATGGATGGACGGAGTTTGACCTATGCAATAGCAGTCTGATAGTGTTCAGCGTTCAATGGATGGACGGAGTTTGACCTATGCAATAGCAGTCTGATAGTGTTCAGCGTTCAATGGATGGACGGAGTTTGACCTATGCAATAGCAGTCTGATAGTGTTCAGCGTTTAATGGATGGACGGAGTTTGACCTATGCAATAGCAGTCTGATAGTGTTCAGCGTTCAATGGATGGACGGAGTTTGACCTATGCAATAGCAGTCTGATAGTGTTCAGCGTTCAATGGATGGGCGGAGTTTGACCCATGCAATAGCAGTCTGATAGTGTTCAGCGTTCAATGGATGGGCGGAGTTTGACCCATGCAATAGCAGTCTGATAGTTTTCAGCGTTCAATGGATGGGCGGAGTTTGACCCATGCAATAGCAGTCTGATAGTGTTCAACGTTCAATGGATGGGTGAAGTTTGACCCATGCAATAGCAGTCTGATAGTGTTCAACGTGTAATGGATGGGCGAACTTTGACCTATGCAATAGCAGTCTGATAGTGTTCAGCGTTCAATGGATGGGTGGAGTTTGACCTATGCAATAGCAGTCTGACAGTGTTCAGCGTTCAATGGATGGGTTGAGTTTGACCTATGCAATAGCAGTCTGATAGTGTTCAGCGTTCAATGGATGGGTGGAGTTTGACCTATGCAATAGCAGTCTGATAGTGTTCAGCGTGTAATGGATGGGCGGAGTTTGACCTATGCAATAGCAGTCTGATAGTGTTCAGCGTTCAATGGATGGACGTGGTTTGACCTATGCAATAGCAGTCTGATAGTGTTCAGCGTTCAATGGATGGGCGAAGTTTGACCTACGCAATAGCAGTCTGATAGTGTTCAGCGTTCAATGGATGGGCGGAGTTTGACCTACGCAATAGCAGTCTGATAGTGTTCAGCGTTCAATGGATGGACGGAGTTTGACCTACGCTATAGCAGTCTGATAGTGTTCAACGTTCAATGGATGGACGGAGTTTGACCTATGCAA
This sequence comes from Mya arenaria, assembly GCF_026914265.1. Classification (NCBI taxonomy): domain Eukaryota; kingdom Metazoa; phylum Mollusca; class Bivalvia; order Myida; family Myidae; genus Mya; species Mya arenaria. The sequence continues at coordinate 5,154,630 of NC_069126.1, forward strand.
TAGCAGTCTGATAGTGTTCAGCGTTCAATGGATGGACGGAGTTTGACCTATGCAATAGCAGTCTGATAGTGTTCAGCGTTCAATGGATGGACGGAGTTTGACCTATGCAATAACAGTCTGATAGTGTTCAGCGTTCAATGGATGGACGGAGTTTGACCTATGCAATAGCAGTCTGATAGTGTTCAGCGTTCAATGGATGGACGGAGTTTGACCTATGCAATAGCAGTCTGATAGTGTTCAGCGTTCAATGGATGGGCGGAGTGTGACCCATGCAATAGCAGTCTGATAGTGTTCAGCGTTCAATGGATGGGCGGAGTTTGACCTATGCTATAGCAGTCTGATAGTGTTCAGCGTTCAATGGATGGGCGGAGTTTGACCTATGCAATAGCAGTCTGATAGTGTTCAGCGTTCAATGGATGGACGGAGTTTGACCTATGCAATAGCAGTCTGATAGTGTTCAGCGTTCAATGGATGGACATAGTTTGACCTATGCAATAGCAGTCTGATAGTGTTCAGCGTTCAATGGATGGGCGGAGTTTGACCCATGAAATAGCAGTCTGATAGTGTTCAGCGTTCAATGGATGGGCGGAGTTTGACCTATGCAATAGCAGTCTGATAGTGTTCAGCGTTCAATGGATGGACGGAGTTTGACCCTTCTTGAAAACAACTGTTATCAAATGAATTAAAAGCTCCAATAGCTCAGAGTCTTGGCACATGAGCATATGACCACATCAAAGTCACAATGCGGCAAACGTGCATAACGTACAATTCAAAGTTAATTCCAACAAAACATTATGGAATCATACAGGACAGCGTTCACGGGTTTAACACTAGTGCAATACATATGCAATATTATGTATATAGTCCAACAGTAATTATTAGGGATACTAAGATCGGCCAGTGTTGTATAAAACAATGAGAAGCATTGCACATACACGTATTATGGCATGACTTCCACTTCCTTACCTAGAATGGAGACAGCTTTCGGGGTAAACTCGTTCAACACATAGGGAAGCACCATGCTAGACTTGTCAGCGTCCAACGGGGACACGCCTAAGCTGGTCGCTTTCCAGTCTGAATATAAATGTTCTTCCATAAGAATTCTAATAAACAACAATTCGAGATTAACGCCAAAATGAACGTCACAATGACCTATTTGTAAAAAAAGTACAGAAAAGCATTTTGAATGCTACATTCAGGCTCTTCTGAACGTACTGTTTCATAATCCACATTATGCCACCTTTCTGGAAAAGAGACCTTTTAAACAGCAAAGACAAGAATAGAAACAAAAGTATTGGTTTGATTGAGACGGCTCAATGATAGCAATGGTCCAAATAAATAGCAACAGTGCAATGATAAACAGCAATGGTCCAAATAAATAGCAACGGTGCAATGATAAACATCAATGGTCCAAAAATAAGTAGCAATGATCCGAATTAATAGCAATGGTCCAATAATAAACAGCAATGGTCCAATAATAAGAAGCAATGGTCCCATAATAAACAACAATGGTTCAATCACAAACAACAATGGTTCAATAATAGTAATAATAAATAGCAATGTTTCAATAATAAACAGCAAGTTCCAATAATAGGTAGTATTTGTCGATGATAAACAGCAATGGTCCAAATAAATAGCAATGATCTAATGTAAATAGCAATGATCTAATGTAAATAGCAATGGTCTAATGCAAATAGCAATGGTCTAATGTAAATAGCAAAGGTCTAATGTAAATAGCAATGGTCTAATGTAAATAGCAATGATCTAATGTAAATAGCAATGGTCCAATGTAAATAGCAATGATCTAATGTAAATAGCAATGATCTAATGTAAATAGCAATGGTCTAATGCAAATAGCAATGGTCTAATGTAAATAGCAATGGTCCAATGTAAATAGCAATGATCTAATGTAAATAGCAATGATCTAATGTAAATAGCAATGGTCCAATGTAAATAGCAATGATCTAATGTAAATAGCAATGATCTAATGTAAATAGCAATGATCTAATGTAAATAGCAATGATCTAATGTAAATAGCAATGGTCCAATGTAAATAGCAATGATCTAATGTAAATAGCAATGATCTAATGTAAATAGCAATGGTCTAATGTAAATAGCAATGGTCTAATGTAAATAGCAATGATCTAATGTAAATAGCAATGGTCTAATGTAAATAGCAATGGTCTAATGTAAATAGCAATGGTCTAATGTAAATAGCAATGGTCTAATGTAAATAGCAATGATCTAATGTAAATAGCAATGGTCCAATGTCAATAGCAATGATCTAATGTAAATAGCAATGATCTAATGTAAATAGCAATGGTCTAATGCAAATAGCAATGGTCTAATGTAAATAGCAATGGTCCAATGTAAATAGCAATGATCTAATGTAAATAGCAATGATCTAATGTAGATAGCAATGGTCCAATGTAAATAGCAATGATCTAATGTAAATAGCAATGATCTAATGTAAATAGCAATGATCTAATGTAAATAGCAATGATCTAATGTAAATAGCAATGGTCCAATGTAAATAGCAATGATCTAATGTAAATAGCAATGATCTAATGTAAATAGCAATGGTCTAATGTAAATAGCAATGGTCTAATGTAAATAGCAATGATCTAATGTAAATAGCAATGGTCTAATGTAAATAGCAATGGTCTAATGTAAATACCAATGGTCTAATGTAAATAGCAATGGTCTAATGTAAATAGCAATGATCTAATGTAAATAGCAATGGTCTAATGTAAATAGCAATGGTCTAATGTAAATAGCAATGATCTAATGTAAATAGCAATGGTCTAATGTAAATAGCAATGATCTAATGTAAATAGCAATGATCTAATGTAAATAGCAATGATCTAATGTAAATAGCAATGGTCTAATGTAAATAGCAATGGTCTAATGTAAATAGCAATGATCTAATGTAAATAGCAATGGTCTAATGTAAATAGCAATGATCTAATGTAAATAGCAATGGTCTAATGTAAATAGCAATGGTCTAATGTAAATAGCAATGGTCTAATGTAAATAGCAATGGTCTAATGTAAATAGCAATGGTCTAATGTAAATAGCAATGGTCTAATGTAAATAGCAATGATCTAATGTAAATAGCAATGGTCCAATAATAAATAGCAATGGTCTAATGTAAATAGCAATGGTCTAATGTGAATAGCAATTGTCTAATGTAAATAGCAATGGTCTAATGTAAATAACAATGGTCTAATGTAAATAGCAATGGTCCAATGTAAATAGCAATGGTCTAATGTAAATAGCAATGGTCTAATGTAAATAGCAATGGTCTAATGTAAATAACAATGGTCTAATGTAAATAGCAATGGTCCAATGTAAATAGCAATGGTCTAATGTAAATAGCAATGGTCTAATGTAAATAGCAATGGTCTAATGTAAATACCAATGGTCTAATGTAAATAGCAATGGTCTAATGTAAATAGCAATGATCTAATGTAAATAGCAATGGTCTAATGTAAATAACAATGGTCTAATGTAAATAGCAATGGTCTAATGTGAATAGCAATTGTCTAATGTAAATAGCAATGGTCTAATGTAAATAACAATGGTCTAATGTAAATAGCAATGGTCCAATGTAAATAGCAATGGTCTAATGTAAATAGCAATGGTCTAATGTAAATAGCAATGATCTAATGTAAATAGCAATGATCTAATGTAAATAGCAATGATCTAATGTAAATAGCAATGATCTAATGTAAATAGCAATGATCTAATGTAAATAGCAATGATCTAATGTAAATAGCAATGGTCTAATGTAAATAGCAATGGTCTAATGTAAATAGCAATGATCTAATGTAAATAGCAATGGTCTAATGTAAATAGCAATGATCTAATGTAAATAGCAATGGTCTAATGTAAATAGCAATGGTCTAATGTAAATACCAATGGTCTAATGTAAATAGCAATGGTCTAATGTAAATAGCAATGATCTAATGTGAATAGCAATTGTCTAATGTAAATAGCAATGGTCTAATGTAAATACTCAAATAATAAATACCAACAATGGTCCAATAATAAATAGCAATGGTCTAATGTAAATAGCAATGGTCTAATGTGAATAGCAATTGTCTAATGTAAATAGCAATGGTCTAATGTAAATAGCAATGGTCCAATGTAAATAGCAATGGTCTAATGTGAATAGCAATTGTCTAATGTAAATAGCAATGGTCTAATGTAAATAACAATGGTCTAATGTAAATAGCAATGGTCCAATGTAAATAGCAATGGTCTAATGTAAATAGCAATGGTCTAATGTAAATAGCAATGATCTAATGTAAATAGCAATGATCTAATGTAAATAGCAATGATCTAATGTAAATAGCAATGGTCTAATGTAAATAGCAATGATCTAATGTAAATAGCAATGATCTAATGTAAATAGCAATGGTCCAATGTAAATAGCAATGATCTAATGTAAATAGCAATGATCTAATGTAAATAGCAATGATCTAATGTAAATAGCAATGATCTAATGTAAATAGCAATGGTCCAATGTAAATAGCAATGATCTAATGTAAATAGCAATGATCTAATGTAAATAGCAATGGTCTAATGTAAATAGCAATGGTCTAATGTAAATAGCAATGATCTAATGTAAATAGCAATGGTCTAATGTAAATAGCAATGGTCTAATGTAAATACCAATGGTCTAATGTAAATAGCAATGGTCTAATGTAAATAGCAATGATCTAATGTAAATAGCAATGGTCTAATGTAAATAGCAATGATCTAATGTAAATAGCAATGATCTAATGTAAATAGCAATGGTCTAATGTAAATAGCAATGGTCTAATGTAAATAGCAATGGTCTAATGTAAATAGCAATGATCTAATGTAAATAGCAATGGTCTAATGTAAATAGCAATGGTCTAATGTAAATACCAATGGTCTAATGTAAATAGCAATGGTCTAATGTAAATAGCAATGATCTAATGTAAATAGCAATGGTCTAATGTAAATAGCAATGGTCTAATGTAAATAGCAATGGTCTAATGTGAATAGCAATTGTCTAATGTAAATAGCAATGGTCTAATGTAAATAACAATGGTCTAATGTAAATAGCAATGGTCCAATGTAAATAGCAATGGTCTAATGTAAATAGCAATGGTCTAATGTAAATAGCAATGATCTAATGTAAATAGCAATGGTCTAATGTAAATAGCAATGGTCTAATGTAAATAACAATGGTCTAATGTAAATAGCAATGGTCCAATGTAAATAGCAATGGTCTAATGTAAATAGCAATGGTCTAATGTAAATAGCAATGATCTAATGTAAATAGCAATGATCTAATGTAAATAGCAATTGTCTAATGTAAATAGCAATGGTCTAATGTAAATAACAATGGTCTAATGTAAATAGCAATGGTCCAATGTAAATAGCAATGGTCTAATGTAAATAGCAATGGTCTAATGTAAATAGCAATGATCTAATGTAAATAGCAATGATCTAATGTAAATAGCAATGATCTAATGTAAATAGCAATGGTCTAATGTAAATAGCAATGATCTAATGTAAATAGCAATGATCTAATGTAAATAGCAATGGTCCAATGTAAATAGCAATGATCTAATGTAAATAGCAATGATCTAATGTAAATAGCAATGATCTAATGTAAATAGCAATGATCTAATGTAAATAGCAATGGTCCAATGTAAATAGCAATGATCTAATGTAAATAGCAATGATCTAATGTAAATAGCAATGGTCTAATGTAAATAGCAATGGTCTAATGTAAATAGCAATGATCTAATGTAAATAGCAATGGTCTAATGTAAATAGCAATGGTCTAATGTAAATACCAATGGTCTAATGTAAATAGCAATGGTCTAATGTAAATAGCAATGGTCTAATGTAAATAGCAATGATCTAATGTAAATAGCAATGGTCTAATGTAAATAGCAATGGTCTAATGTAAATAGCAATGGTCTAATGTAAATAGCAATGGTCCAATGTAAATAGCAATGGTCTAATGTAAATAGCAATGGTCTAATGTAAATAGCAATGGTCTAATGTAAATAGCAATGGTCTAATGTAAATAGCAATGGTCTAATGTAAATAGCAATGGTCTAATGTAAATAGCAATGATCTAATGTAAATAGCAATGGTCTAATGTAAATAGCAATGGTCTAATGTAAATAGCAATGGTCCAATAATAAATAGCAATGGTCTAATGTAAATAGCAATGGTCTAATGTAAATAGCAATGGTCTAATGTAAATAGCAATGGTCTAATGTAAATAGCAATGATCTAATGTAAATAGCAATGATCTAATGTAAATAGCAATGGTCTAATGTAAATAGCAATGGTCTAATGTAAATAGCAATGGTCTAATGTAAATAGCAATGATCTAATGTAAATAGCAATGGTCCAATGTAAATAGCAATGATCTAATGTAAATAGCAATGATCTAATGTAAATAGCAATGATCTAATGTAAATAGCAATGGTCCAATGTAAATAGCAATGATCTAATGTAAATAGCAATGATCTAATGTAAATAGCAATGGTCTAATGTAAATAGCAATGATCTAATGTAATATATGCTAATGTAAATAGCAATGATATAATGTAAATAGCAATGGTCTAATGTAAATAGCAATGGTCTAATGTAAATAGCAATGATCTAATGTAAATAGCAATGATCTAATGTAAATAGCAATGGTCTAATGTAAATAGCAATGGTCTAATGTAAATAGCAATGATCTAATGTAAATAGCAATGGTCTAATGTAAATACTCAAATAATAAATACCAACAATGGTCCAATAATAAATAGCAATGGTCTAATGTAAATAGCAATGGTCTAATGTAAATAGCAATGGTCTAATGTAAATAGCAATGGTCTAATGTAAATAGCAATGGTCTAATGTAAATACCAATGGTCTAATGTAAATAACAATGGTCTAATGTAAATAGCAATGGTCCAATGTAAATAGCAATGGTCTAATGTAAATAGCAATGGTCTAATGTAAATAGCAATGGTCTAATGTAAATAACAATGGTCTAATGTAAATAGCAATGGTCCAATGTAAATAGCAATGGTCTAATGTAAATAGCAATGGTCTAATGTAAATAGCAATGGTCTAATGTAAATAGCAATGGTCCAATGTAAATAGCAATGGTCCAATGTAAATAGCAATGGTCCAATGTAAATAGCAATGGTCTAATGTAAATAGCAATGGTCTAATGTAAATAGCAATGGTCTAATGTAAATAGCAATGGTCTAATGTAAATAGCAATGATCTAATGTAATATATGCTAATGTAAATAGCAATGATATAATGTAAATAGCAATGGTCTAATGTAAATAGCAATTGTCCAATGTAAATAGCAATGGTCTAATGTAAATAACAATGGTCTAATGTAAATAGCAATGGTCCAATGTAAATAGCAATGGTCTAATGTAAATAGCAATGGTCCAATGTAAATAGCAAAGGTCTAATGTAAATAGCAATGTTCTAATGTGAATAGCAATGGTCTGATGTAAATAGCAATGGTCCAATAATAAATAACAATGGTCCAATAATAAATAGCAATGGTCTAGTGTAAATAGCAATGGTCCAAATAAATAGCAATGGTCCAATGTAAATAGCAATGGTCTAATGTAAATAGCAATGGTCTAATGTAAATAGCAATGGTCCAATGTAAATAGCAATGGTCTAATGTAAATAGCAATGGTCTAATGTAAATAGCAATGGTCCAAATAAATAGCAATGGTCCAATGTAAATAGCAATGGTCGTATGTAAATAGCAATGGTCTTATGTAAACTAATGTAAATAGCAATGGTCCAAATAAATAGCAATGGTCTAATGTAAATAGCAATGGTCTAATGTAAATAGCAATGGTCCAATGTAAATAGCAATGGTCTAATGTAAATAGCAATGGTCTAATGTAAATAGCAATGGTCCAAATAAATAGCAATGGTCTAATGTAAATAGCAATGGTCTAATGTAAATAGCAATGGTCTAATGCAAATAGCAATGGTCTAATGTAAAAAGCAATGGTCTAATGCAAATAGCAATGGTCTAATGTAAAAAGCAATGGTCTTATGTAAATAGCAATGGTCTAATGCAAATAGCAATGGTCTAATGTAAATAGCAATGGTCTAATGCAAATAGCAATGGTCTAATGTAAATAGCAATGGTCTAATGTAAATAGCAATGGTCTAATGTAAATAGCAATGGTCCAATGTAAATAGCAATGGTCCAAATAAATAGCAATACTCCAATAATAAATACCAATAATAGTCCAATAATAAATAGCAATGGTCTAATAATAGATAGCAATGGTCCTATAATAAATAGCAATAGTCAAATACTAAACAGCAATTTTTGAATAATAAATAGCAATAATAGTTCAATAATAAATAGCAATGGTTCAATAATAGATAGTATTTGTCGATGATAAACAGCAATGGTCCAATGTTAATAACAATGTTCCAAATAAATAGCAATAGTCCAATACTAAACAGCAATTGTCAATAATAAATAGCAATAGTCCAAAACTAAACAGCAATTGTCAATAATAAATAGCAATAGTCCAATACTAATCAGCAATTGTCAATAATAAATACTAGTCCAAATAAATAGCAATGGTCCAATAATAAACAGCAATGGTTCAATAATAAATAGCAATGGTTCAATAATAAATAGCAATGGTCCAATAATAAACAGCAATGGTTCAATAATAAACAGCAATGGTCCAATAATAAATAGCAATGGTTCAATAATAGATAGTATTTGTCGATGATAGGCAGCAATGGTCCAATGTAAATAACAATGTTCCAATTAAACAGCAATGGCCCAATAATAGATAGCAATTGTCGAATAATAAATGGCAATAATAGTCCAAGAATAAATAGCATGGTCCAATAATAGATATCAATTTTCCAATAATAGAAAGCAATTGTCTAGTAATAAATATCAATGGTCTTTACCGGCAGAAGTGCTGGCGGCTCCTATGATGATGGACGGCACAACCAGAATGAGAGAAAGACATCCACCAACGACCGAGAGAACTTGAGCCTGGCGCTTGCCCTTCACGGATAAAACACGTTGCATGTACGACTGCCAGGGGATAGTTCCAAATGTCTTAAATGACAAAATAATATAATATAATATAACCGAATCATGTTGTTGTCATTCTAAATGACAAAACGAATAAGGCAAAATTGTTCGTTAGTGTATGCCATTTGGAAACAACGACAAAGAACTTGATGTTTTCCATTATTCCTTTCGGACATCGCAGACTACATTTATTATTGTAAGGTGATAATGCCAAACCTCTGAAATAATATCTGTATCCAAAATGAAATTACGTTAACGAAACGAAATACAGCAAAAGGTATCATTACCATAGCTATGAAGAGGTCAATCCACGGAAGAACTGCTGATGAAGGTAGCTCGCCCACCCAAACATCACTTGTGGCTTTAATACTGCCCACATGTTCATTTGTCAGCACAAACGGGATGCTAAGTGCCTGAATAATGTTGATATTAGAAAAACATGTGACCGTTGTTTATCTATTAATTGGTTTTTTTTTCACTGCATGTGTTATTCAAGCAAATCGAGGGATAAAAGTAAATAGGTCATATCAGCCTCTTTGTTTAATGTCACTTAGAACAGTTTCGCTTTATTATAAAATCTTTAACCAAAACATCTCAAAAACGAGTCAAAATAGCATCGTAGATATCACTGGGACTGTCACAATTGTCTGTGTTCATTTTTTACATTATAATTCAATCGTTAGTTTATACAAACCAATCCGAACATGATGAAGAACAGTTGCACGACATCTGTGTACGCCACACTGATCATCTGACCCACCATCGTGTACGCGACCGTGACACCAGCAGACGTAACTATGGCAACGGTCAGCTCAATGTTGATGATGACGCTTAAACTGGTACCTGTAGTTAGACCGTTTGATAGTTTATACCAATCTTTAGGCTGTAGGTCGTTAATCATGCAGACTTTTATAACCGTAAATCGAAATCTACCATCGGCAGATCGACATAACATTTTTAACAATTGAAGAATTTATGCGCGCACTGGTGTAACAACCCGAGCGCTGTTAGAACTGTTACATTACCAATCAACAGGTACTACGGAGAGCTGCGTTCTCCATGAGTAGCTTGCTAATACAGGATGAGGAATCACGTGACTTACAAGGGTTCTCCCATGGGTCACCACGGGTCACAACCGATGTTTACAAACAAATAATTAAGTGACGTTAATTTCTAGATTACTTTTTTGACAAAAAATATATGAAAACGTTTCTTAGCCTATAAAAGACTATGCTATTATCTGCTTTTACAAGTGTGTAACATGCAACCATTGGCCAAATAGAATTTGGTAGAACGATGAATCGCTAAAAAAATCAAAGTGCTGAAAACACTGATGGACTAGGGCTTCATTTAGGGGAATGTTGACAACCATGTTCTAAGCATTGACAAAATCGGCTCACATCACAAGGGGTCACTATTTGATGGGCTAGCTTAAACTTTAGACTAAAACTGCTTGCAAGCTGCAAAGGCAATTTGAAAAATCTAGTTAAGAGTGTGCGTAGAGTGAGGGGGTGTGTGCGTGTGTGTGTGTGGGGGGGGGGGGGGGCTAAAGCGTTAAATCAGATAATGTCATAGTTCTTTTGAATTTCTCAAAGTCGTTAAATCAGACTTGTACAAATTAATTTACGTGGTTGGCACACATACCTCTTTAATTTGATCAAGTCCTTTTATATCAAAGGTCTGTTATTTGCAGTTTCAGAGAAGATTTTCAATGATGTAATTATATACTATATAGAAAACCTGTCACCTCTTTTTCAGGGGAGCTTTAAACCACAGGGCCGTACTTTGAACAATCTTTGTAAAATACATCTACATTGTACACCTATGTCAGACTACACAATGCTATTAGGAAGTAGTTTTTATTTAAAAAGTGAAGATTTATTTTCTCCCTCTTAATTTGTGCTTGGTATTCAATTCATACAACATGTGATTAGTCACACTTTTTGAACTTTGTGCTGTCTTCTTTTTGTTTGTCTCAAATTAATACAGCATTGGCTTCACTTGTTGTTTATGAAAGGGACTGTACACCAGATTGGCACCAAAAAAGTTTTTTTTTTCCTGTAACGAATCTAAGGACACTTTTTTAATAAAATATTTTACTCTTTGATATCGTTATTGTAAATAAAATACCAAAATGAAAAAAAAAATGCAGTGAAGTGTCGTATCTACTATGCTATGAAGACTTACTTTTACTGGGTGGAATTTTCCAGATGTATACCTAACACGCTAATATCATGTAATAACATCAATGGCAGATCACGCATAAGGAATGAATTCTACTCGGTAGACATACCTAGTAATCTTTTTTTTATGGAAAAACACGAAATAACTGCTATTAATAAATCATTTGTAAACTATGGGGATCATCAGTTAGTAAGTATCAATGCATTAATTGTACACATCGATACCAAGTTTATGTCAATTTTCTACAATTTTAGGCCACACCAAATTGATCTTTAGTTCCTCGGATTTTTGCCCAAAAAAAAAAATGGAGCGAGCGAGCGAAAAACATATTAAAAATGGACAAATTACACTTCAACCTATATTTAAACTCAAAATATCTGGTTCACAGGTAAAAAAATTGGAGCGATCGCATGAAAAAAATAAAAATATTTTTTTTACATTTTCAAAAAAACAGGTGCGGCGAATCCGAGGAATGAAAGATCAATTTGGTGTGGCCTTATTTAAATTTTTGCTTTTTCATCATTAACTGAGTACAGCCCCTTTAAACTGTACCTTATAATGTCTGTGACTTATCAAATATTTAATAGTTATGGTCTACAACCAAGATTTGTTTTAATTATCCAGGTTTCAAACTGCATTATGTATGCGATTGGAAAGGTAATCTTGAAAGCTCACTAAGTATAATTTTAACAAATAACATTCACCCTGCAAGATACTCATATTTGGATGATACATAAAGATTTGCACAGTCATTTATGTATACTTGCATTTATTGATACAGGATACCTTTTTCAAATCTTTGATTTAGATTGCAAAGTATAACTTATATAAATAAATATATATTCTTAATAATAATAATAATAATAATAATAATAATAATAATAATAATAAAAATAATTTGTATACATTTAAATGGGATAGCGAAAACAAATATCTATATACACAATCGCTTAATAGTGTGACATTTAAGACACTAATGGCAAATTTAGAAAATAATGTTGAACAGGCGTCTTCGGGAAATGATATTGATAGTAATTTAAATAAGTTTGTTACAGGTATTGATAGTATTTGCCAACCTTTATTTTCGAGAAAATCAAAATCTAGTGTTAACACTAACACATTTACTAAGAATAAGCAAGATACGCTGTTGTTTAATAATATATGTTCTGATGATAAAAATATGTTTTACCAAGCACTAAATACACGGCCTGTAAACGCCAGCTCCACCACTTTACGGTGGTGCAAAGAAAAAGAGCTGTCGACACTTCCGTGGTGGAGCTGTGCCCTATGTTTACATGAACAAACGTGAGTATGATTTATATTTTATTTGATCATTTCATTTAACGGACATATTTCGGAAATCGGAGAATGTGGTACCGTGTAAGAACACTTCTACTGTAGGCTGGTTACTATTTCGTTTCAATATTGTGCAAACTGTGGTGCCAGGAGCTTTTCTCCCGAATCAGACTTGTGCATATTTTGAGATCTGATTGTATAGCAAGTACATTTCGGTGCTAACACACCCCGTAAGAACATTCTCACGCATGCAAACATAACTGTTATGTATTGTACCTAAGCCGGAACACAACAAAACTAATATGCACTTCTTAAAAAGGAAAAATGCACATATTTATAAAAGTGGTGGCGCTGTTGCCCTAGTGGTGGTTTTCTTCCAATTCTAAAATTATCAATTTGTATAAGAATTGACCTAGAAAACGCACTGTTGTACATTTTACCAAAAAGCGCGTGAAACCTTGTTTACTGACGTCATAAAGCGCAGTAATTTTAAATCACTATTGATGTCAAATAGTAACTATTTAAATCGCGTTTTTACGATTATTCATTATCTGTTTTAATTAATTGCATACTTATTTATTTGATTGCGCTTTATTGAAATGAAATAATGTACTTTTCATAAACCATACAATAAAAGAAATAAGAAGAAGCGCGTTGTTGCGCGTAACTCATCTTACATGGGGGGTGTAAGATGCGTTTTTCCAGCACTGGACAAATGACCAGAAACACACGTCCGGTATGCAAGAATACCTCCCTCATAACCGGACATACATGATAGATACTTAAAGTTCTATGGTAAAAATTAACAGCACCTAGCCGTTTGTTACGAAATAGTTTTAAGTAAGGTTAAGGTAGCTCGCGAAGAGTTTTGTTTCCGCAAGTAGTATGCATACCAGCATAATGTTCAATGAATGATAAACATAGCAACTTTTGTATTCATTCCAAAAGCGTCAACATTTTATAATACGTCAAGAGCGCCACCACTACTCGACAGCGCCACCACTAGGGCAACAGCGCCACCACTTTTATAAATATGTGCATTTTTCCTTTTTAAGAAGTGTTTATTAGTTTTGTTGTGTTCCGGCTTAGGTACTTTACATAACAGTTATGTTTGCATGCGTGAGAATGTTCTTACGGGGTGTGTTAGCACCGAAATGTATTTACTATGCAATCAGATCTCAAAATATGCACAAGTCTGATTCGGGAGAAAAGCTCCTGGCACCACAGTTTGCACAATATTGAAACGAAATAGTAACCAGCCTATAGTAGAAGTGTTCTTACACGGTACCACATTCTCCAATTTTCGAAATATGTCCGTTAAATGGAATTATCAAATAAAATATAAGTCATACTAACGTTTGTTCATGTAAACATAGGGCACAGCTCCACCACGGAAGTGTCGACAGCTCTTTTTCTTTGCACCACCGTAAAGTGGTGGAGCTGGCGTTTACAGGCCGTGAAATAATTACAGAAGAAACAAGTCTCAAGAAAATAGGCGTCTAATGATTGAAGCTAGAAGTAAATATAAGGCTAGCGTTCGAAAGTTCAACTTTCAGAAAATGAAAGAGAACACTAATTAACTCTATAAAGCAAAACATAAAAATGCAAAAGATTATTGGAAGCTATTAAAAGAAGGCAAGACTCACCAAACACCAAAAAATATAAGCATGGACTCTTTTACGGAATACTTTCAGGCAATAAATGATCCCAATGATAGGTTTTTTCAAGCTGACGACGATGTAGTTTATTTTAACAATGAAGTAATGCAGGCTGAATTAAATAGCATGTTTGTAGAATTGGACATTCCATTTACTTCAAACGAGTTCCAAAAGGGTATTTCAAATCTCAATACTGGAAAGAATGCAGGACCAGATCTAATGTTAAATGAATTTTTTATCAACGGTAAAACTGAACTTTCACCTTTCTTGTTAAAACTGTTCAATAAAATACTTTTCCTTTGATATTTTCCGGATAAATGGACCGAAGGCTTTATTGTTCCAATACACAAAAAGGGAGTATCAATGACCCAAACACTTTTAGAGGTATTACTTTGTTAAGCGTCCTTGGAAAATTATTTACAAATTTAATTAATAGTAGGCTTTCAAACTGGGCCGAAAATCACCATGTATTACTAGAGGCACAGGCAGGATTTAGGGCTAAGATGGGAACTACCGACAATATGTTTGCTTTGCATGGACTAATAACTCATTTTATTAATCAAAACAAGCAATTATTCTGTACTTTATTGATTTTACTAAAGCTTTTGACTACATTGTAAGGGAAAATCTTTGGTTTAAAATATATAGACTTGGTATTCAGGGTAGACTTTTTAAAGTTATAAAATCCATGTATAGTCATGTATATACAAGAGTTAAGCTTCAGAATGACATAGGTACTATATTCGAAAGTCATCTAGGGTTGCGACAAGGTGAATGTCTTTCGCCAATATTGTTTTCTCTTTATATTAATGACTTGGAAGATACACTTTATCTTAAAGGTGCAAAAGGGGTGGATACTAATTTATTGAAATTTTTCTTACTTATGTATGCAGACGATATTGTAATTTTTGCAAATTCTGCGGAAGAACTCCAATTTAATCTTGATATACTAGGTGAGTACTGCAAACAATGGAAATTAAAAGTTAATATAAATAAAACAAAAGTGTTAATTTTTAGAAAAGGTGGAAGAGTGCCTAGAAATCTGGAGTTTTTATATGACGATGCCACCATTGAAATTGTAAATAATTTTACGTACTTAGGAATAGTTTTTACATTAGAAGGATCGTTTATGCAGGCCACAAAAACCTTAGCTGGTCAAGCGCAAAAGGCGATATACAAATTAAGAAAATATTTAAATAAATTCGTTAATATTACTCCAGACCATAAAATTGAGCT
The DNA here is from genome assembly GCF_026914265.1 of Mya arenaria. Classification (NCBI taxonomy): domain Eukaryota; kingdom Metazoa; phylum Mollusca; class Bivalvia; order Myida; family Myidae; genus Mya; species Mya arenaria. The sequence continues at coordinate 5,170,107 of NC_069126.1, forward strand.
CTTTGATAAACTTATTAAGCCAATTTTGTTGTATGGGTCTGAAGTATGGGGATTTATTAAAAGAATTCATATAGAAAGGATATATACTCAATTTATCAAATACATACTATCTGTGAAAACTAGTACACAAAATGATTTTATCCTAGCAGAGACCGGTAGACTAGATATTCAGACACACAGCACTATAAGCATGATTAAGTACTGGTTTAAGGTTATTTGTTCTCCGGAACACAAATACATTAATCTTATTTATAAACTCATGTTAGATGATATTGAAATTCGTCCTTTAAAGCATAACTGGGCAACACAGGTTAAAAGTGTTCTAAGCTCATTGGGTTTCTATCATGTCTGGTTAGCACAAGGTGTAGGAGACTACACGAGTTTTCTATCACTTTTTAAACAAATACTCTTAAACGGATAATTGTGTTCAAAACTTTCAGAGTAGGCTAAGTGAATCTTCTAGAGCATTGTTTTATAGAAATATTTTTTACTTTAATTTTCAGTTTTATTTAAAATGCGTTAAATTGAAAAATATAGGATTGCTCTCAGCAAATTGAGGTTATCATCTCATAGATTAAGTATTGAAACCGGTCGATGGAACCGTACATATATTGATAATAGGATATGTCCATCTTGTAACATTTTAGAAGATGAATTCCACTTTCTTTTTGAACGTAACATGTATACCGATATTAGACAAAGATACTTACCTCGATACTATCGTCGTCATCCAAGCATGTATAAAACAAGTGCGCTTTTTATGTCGAAGAATGTTAATGTAGTTAAAAATCTTGCAGTTTTTGTATTTAGAGCTTTTGAAATAAGGAAAGAGTTAACTAGGTAGCGTAATAATTTATAAAGAGTTTAAGCCTTGAATTTAAACGCATATATTACTTTCATTTCTCTGTGTGTATAGTTTATCTATGTGCTATACATGCTCGAATACTAAATGTGTTTACATTTGACCTATTGACTATGATCGACATATAAATATATATATGAATATGTATCAGCTTTTGCAATGATCAAGGGTCATTTCGACTTATTTCATTGAAACCATGTATTTTGAATGTTTGAAATGAAATAAAATCTTGTTCTTGTTCTTAACTTTATCTGAATACACAAGCTAATGCATCAGTCAATTGTAACCATGCCCCGCCCCCCCCCCCCCCCGGTCCCGGAATAGCGGGGACTTTTACTTTCAGTCCAGCCAACCCCAGCTAAAATCCCCGCCCTATGGAGATAATCTGATGGTAAAGTCCCCACCAAATGCCCCCGCACCCAAGGGACATTAGATTAAGCCCCATCCACACAGTATTTTCCGGGAAGACCCGGCACTGCGGGGCCATTGAAAGGTAAAAACATGGCCCATTTCGCCGGCTATCCCCGGTATACCCCCGGATGTAAGAGCCGTATTTACAATTGACTGCATAATGATCCATAGTGATCCAATCTCATGCCAAGATGATTTCTGGTCTGACATCGCGAGGTTAGTTATTCTTAAGCATACAAAAGCCTGGACAGCATTTGAGAAAGACTGTTGTGAGGTTAAATCTATATTACTTCACTATTCCACAACATTGGGTGATAAGGGAACTTTATTGAATATTTTGATTTTAATTTTGTTCCCTAAACGCCACAAGTCAACTGATTAATTAATACAAATTCAATTCTATCTCCACAATATTCGGCACTGCATTGTAAAATAAAACTCAAAAGTTACACTTGTAAATTATTTAACTAAATACCTTTCCCTCAAATATTTCACAAATTTATATTGATCTATCAACAACAATGCTTCACCATACTGTATCTCTGACTGATTTTTTTTATTTTCATTCTTGGCTAAAAAACAAAAAGTGATCACAAAGCGTCGTCAGAAAAAGAACTTGTAAAGCATGCACCAGTCAATTGTAACCACGCCCCCCCCCCCCCCCCAAGGGAATAGCAGTTACTTTGACTTTCGGTCCAGCCAATCCCCGGTAAAATCCCTGCACTGGGAGAACTAACTGGTGGTAAAATCCCATGAATAACGTCCCCGCACCCAGGGGATTTAAGGTAAGAGCAATTCCCTGATACATTTTGAGGAAATATCAGTATGCGCATATTTGATATTTTTTATCTCCATTTTGCAAAATTGAAATCACATGATTTTTTCAAACGAACTTATATTGCTGGAAAATTTACGTGTCAAATTAAAAATGCTACCCACGGTAAGATGAAAATAAATTCGTTTGATGGTGGTAATCATTCAATGTCGGCTATATTTCCTCAATAAAATACTATAAAATTCACATCATCAGCATCCGGAAGTAGTGATAACATACATGTCTGAATCATTCGGACGCTCTGATCAGAGTACATTTTGAGGTCAATAAGTAGACTGGTACCCTGATTTACTTTTCCTAAAAAATATAAAGTTATACTGGTACGCGGCATATGGTTTTTAGTTAACATTAATAGTATTTGAACAATAAATACCAAAAATCTATTGTATTTAAAAAAGTGCTAAGTGCCATGCGATGATTAGTTAAAAAAAACTTTGTATCGAAAAGAAAATATCACGGAAACATGCAAATTATGTCGAAAAAAAGAACAGGGACCGACTTCGGAATACCAACATTCTATACAAAGGATAATAATACTTTTTTAAACCAACTTTCCTGGTTGTTTTCTACTTAGACCGCACGCTTTATTCGCTTTACGTATGAATTCACAAGACATTTCGAATGCGCGACGGGCACCGCGGTTAGCTGATACTGGTTTCATTTCGGATAAAAGAGAAAGTGGGTACCAGTCTATCAATACAGAGCATTGAACGGAAAAATTTCGATGCGTAATTTTCCAATATGTTCATATTCTTATTGCATATAATCTGACCGTATGCAAGAACATTCATGTAGTTAACCCGATTAACTCACTCGCTACGTATGAATTTCTTGTGCTTCATTAAAAGAACATACAGTTAGCTTGAATTGTTAGTAGAACTATTTATTGGATGTTTTCATTGTTATCAGTTCTGGTACTACTTTGATTATTCGAATTCGCTAACCGCAATCCAATCAAAATACAGCGTATGAATACATTACGTCAGTGAACCCCCAGATGCGGATTGAGAATGCAGGTATCGCGTTTATGGCTATGAACTAGGCCACAAGTGCCCTAGTCCAAAAATTGCCAATGATTGCATCATTAAAATACAAGCATATATATCGGAAATATTTCACTTCGGTGAGGTTTTTATTTTATGCCGAATGAAACGGAAAGTGTGCAACGATTTCTCAGTTTCTCTCAGTCAATTCAGCCCAGAGTCTTCAGCAAGTTGCACATTTTTAAACAACTAATGTACATCTTTCGGTTTAGTGGGCATACCCTGGTAATAAATTTATTACGACTCAGTCATGTCGTCGAACATATAATGCAGTGTATAGTAGATTTTACTAAAAATGCCTAAATGTTAGTGCATTGTTTGTGAATGTTCAAGATAAGGTTTCATATGCAATTGAAATGTCGTATTACTCCATACCTTTTCAACTGACTTATACTTCGTGGTTTTGCATGATTAAATTACGTTTCAGCATTTAAACTAGCTAAAGAACTTCAGCAAACACGTTGTATATTACCTTTTTGGACGTGTTAATGTTTAATGTGTTGTAAACATCAAAAAAATAAATACCAACATTAAAGTTATGGAAGCCAGAACTACATTTAAACATAAAAGGTTTTGCGAAGGAATTCATGTGCATGCATACACCTTCTTAAGATGTTTATGTTAATTTGCTTTACAATAACATAACTATACTCAGGGACGGATCCATGATTTGAGTTGAGAGGGGGCGTAACTTAGGGGCGCAGCCTTTTGACTGGCACCCTTTCCTCCGATATTAAGAGTGTTGCCAGAGAAAGATTTGGGTCCGAAATTAATCATTTTGGGCGAATTTGATTACTTTTTTCTCTTATATTGAAAATTAAAGTAAACTTTATAATTAAGGGGATGGGGCGCCCCCATACACCCCTGGGATTCGCTGGGTAGTGATTCTCACAAAACGTAACAGACCGAACGCCTTCATTTCAACGCTTTTAGCGCTTTGCCTTTTGTGAAGGCTGAAGTACGTTTACTGAGATAGGCCTTTTAAAATCCTCGGCATTACAGCGTATCATTATCTATATGATTATATAGGTTATGATACGCTGGGGTGCCGAGGATGCATTTTAACTTTTAAGAGACCAGGAGAATGTGCCCCAGGTGTGAATCTTAGTACGACAGAACACTTCTGTATAATAATTTTACATTTGTACCAATTCAAACATTGGCACAAACCTCTAATTTCTATGAAACGCTTACATACCAAGTGCGATGAGAATGGATGCCGTCCAGAACAGGTCACCGACAAGAGAAGCTAGGTAGACCAGAAACACCACCACACTGCCAAACCGCTCGTAAAAGGGGTCCAACATGGTCATGTAGTTCCGCTCTCGCATTGGTCCTGCATAAACCAGACCGCCTGGACATAGGAGAGAAAACGACAGTGGACTCTTTTACTGGTAGGTTCTTTTGTTGTTGTATTGCTGTGTATTTTTTCCCCAAACTTTGTTTGGTCTTATGACTGGATTGTACCAAAGACATGGTTTTATCACCAAACAAGGATGCGACACATACTTCATTTTGTATTTTCTTGAGATACAGTCCATGGTTAAGCAAAGATACCGGCTTCTTAGATATAGTGCTGATTTTACTTGGATCGGTGTGGCTAAAATCATTAACATACACATGCCGTTTTAAAGTGTATACAACATAAATGAAAAAAAAAATATGTGATCATAATTCTAGATAACAAATGTGTTGATTGGTCACCTGTAATTAGACCGAGGAAGATTCCAAAAGGTACTAGGGTCCACAACAGACCGCCCGTGGCTACCGACTCTGCTGTACCGTTCACATAGCCGCCTCCCACTATAGTGGCTGCAACGGAATCGCTTGATACAACTGTTTGCAAGTGAATATAAAACCATTTCATTTTTTTAAGCATGATTGAATGATAGTGATCCTAACTCCTCCCTAATCAATCAAGTGAATTACAAATCAATTGCAACATCTCTAACATGCTATTCGACTTTGCACACCATAGAAACCTTCTGCACAGTCATCAACAATTGGCATATACGTCGAGGTATCGCCAGGAACTAACTACTGGTCGTCAACAATTGGCATATACGTCGAGGTATCGCCAGGAACTAACTACTGAAGAGGCGGGCTCATACCCCCGCAAATCATCCGTACATGCACACTTTGCATTGGTTTCACTTCAACCGACCAGTAAAAACGTAGCTCTAAATAACGTTCGCAACAACCACGACGTCATGACAAACGAAACTCTTTGAAGCGCCAAAACTGACTGTTCGAAGCCACTGCTGTGGCGGCGGTGAAATTTTACCATCTTTTGGTTGCCAAAATGTCATTGCGATTGTGCTGTGCTTAACAATAACGAACAGAAAACTACAGGGAAAACCAAATAGTCAAACATTCAAGAATCGAATACGTTGTACGCTTTCAAATTGACCGTCTGCTCAGTACCGTGCCCTCAGTGCCAAATGGCACTGTGATCGTGTTTGGTTTAACAAAACCTTATTGACGGGTACGCTTGTAAACAGAAGTATGTTTCGTTTGTATCTGTAAATGGTCCATTATGATAAGATATTGATAAGATTTATTCATTGTATGTTTAGATTTTATAAAAATGTGTTAATACTGAATTGCTAAATGAAGAACCGTCACTTACCAGTCATGGTAAAGATGCCAACCGATGTTGGAATGTTCCTATCAGCCACAATCGATGATTCTAGACTTGGTTGACCAGTGTGTCCCTTCCACCGTGCGGCAAGGACACCAACCACGAGGATCACCAAATAGAAACATATGAGCACTACCAAGGCTGCCACATTCACTTCCATGGTACAGGCGAGCTACAATGAACTGTCGACAAAGCCATTGGAATGGGAACGGTATAGGAACTCAATAGACCCATGGTAGTCTTATACAGATCGCTCTCTTGACTAGAATGCAGATAAGGTACAATAATTTTTTTTTACTACATATAACAGTTTATGAATGGGTGGTTGATCATGCTTGGCACTGTCCGAAACATCGGGAATCCTGACACAAGAAGAACTAATTCTACAACTAGTAAATTAAATGCATATTTAAATTACTATCTAAATTACTATGCTAACATCAAATATATGAAAGTGATTGATGTTTTGTTTCAGAACCGCGCCGATAAAAAAATAATATTCTAAAATTATAGACGTTTTCGATCTGAAATATAATTATAATGTTTAAAATTTAAAGGGTGTCTCAACTTACGTTCAGATGAAGTAATCCACAGACTGGTTTTAAAAAAATGCGTGTTTTTTCGCTGAATCAAAGGAGGAAGTTATCTGGGGAGTGTATATACAATGTATACTGATAAGCAGGTAGCTATACCCTATTCAAGTACTATAAATGTAAATCATGAAAGCCTACCTTTCAATGTGTGTCAGCTACATGGAAATGAGCTGTATAGTAGTTCAGTAGAACACTGATTAAACCGCATTAAAATAAATTCGTTGAATTGTTATACAGTCCAAACTCGCTATGTCGACGTCGGATATCTCGACTTTACGGTTGTGTCGACTTTTTTCTCCGGTCCCGAATTTATTCCTTCTTATTCTATATGAAATAAAACTGCTTGTGTCGATTTTTCTATCTCGACTTTTTCGCTATGTCGACCTCATAATTCAGTCCCTGTGGTCGAATTTCACACATTATCCTTGTTTCTTATGCCGAACTGAACATCGAGTTGTACGTGCGAAAATATTTATGACCGTTTGCGGCATGTCGCTAAATTATCGTGCGTGTCAAAATAACAAACTGCATTAATTCATGGCCTCTAAACGCCAGCTCCACCATTTTACGGTGGTGCAAAGAAAAAGAGCTGTCGACACTTCCGTGGTGGAGCTGTGCCCTATGTTTACTTGAACAAACGTGAGTATGGTTTATATTTTATTTGATAATTTCATTTAACGGGCATATTTCGAAAATCGGAGAATGTGGTACCGTGTTAGAACACTTCTGCTGCAGGTTGGTTACTATTTTGTTTCAATATTGTGCAAACTGTGGTGCCAAGAGTTTCTCCCGAATCGGACGTGTGCATATTTTGAGATCAAGTAGCAAATACATTTCGGCGCTTACACACCCCGTAAGAACATTCTGACGCATGCACATATAATAATACATACGTTGCGGTTGGTGGAATTACCGAAATCCCGAATTCCTCGTAAAAACCGAAATCCCCTTTCATTTTCGTAGGTATATATCGTTTTCTTTTATACGCCCGGATTTAATACTTTATTGTGTTCTAATGTATGCCGTAATTGTTGGAGGTTGGAGAGGGGTGGAGAAGTCGGAGGAGGGGTGGGGTGGGGTCGTGGTGACTAAAACCCGGGACCCCCTTTCATTTACATAAGTCCATACAAAAGAAGAGTCTGCGAGGAGGTTCGTACGCCGGGGCTTCAAAACTGCATTGAGTTTTAGTGGGTTGTATGCTGTATTTCTTGGTGGTTGGAGAGGGGTGGGGGAGTCGAAGTAGTTGGGGTGGGGCAGGGAGTGATTAAAACCAGGAAACCCCATTCATATTTCTAAGTACATACAAAAGAGTATGCAGTATGGTTTAAAACTGTATTGTGTTTAAGTGGGTTGTATGTCGTGGTTGAGGTTGGTTGGAGGGTGGTGGGGGAGTCAGAGAGGGGGTGGTGGCTACGAAGAAGTCTCAAGTACTACTTTCCGATACTTCATTTCAAAGTGTGGAGGTAATGGTAGGGATCATACTTTACATACGATAGAGTCTGCGAGGTGGTTAGTGTGCCGTAGTTGTTGGTGGTTTGAGATGCGTGGGGAATTCGGAGGAAAGAAACTTATAGTTCTATGGTACAATTAACAGCACCTAGCCTTATGTTTTCGAAATAGTTTTTAGTAAGGTTAAGGTAGTTTGCGTAGTTTTGTTTCCGCAAGTTGTATGCATAACCGGCATAACAATGAATGATAAACATGGCAACTTTTGTATTCATTCCAAAGGCTTTTATATTACTTCAAGCGCAAAGCATACTCGATAGCGCCACTACTACTCGACAGCGCCACCACTAGGGCAACAATTCCACCGCTTTAATAAATATGTGCATATTTCATTTTTAAGAAGTGCTTATTGGTTTTCTTGTGTTCCGACATAGGATCTATACATAACAGTTATATTTACATGCGTCAGAATATTTTTACGGGATGTGTAAGCACCGAAGTATACTTGCTACGCAATCAGATCTCAAAATATGCACAAGTCCGATTCGGGAGAAAAACATTTGGCACCACAGTTTGCACAATATTGAAACGAAATAGTAACCAGCCTGCAGTAGAAGCGTTCTTACACGGTACCACATTCTCCGATTTTCGAAATATGCTCGTTAAATGAAATTATCAAATAAATATAATTTTATGCCGACATAAAATATTTTATGGATCTGCGGGTTGAACTGAACCACCTCTAGCTTATTCTGCGGGTTGAACCGTTTACATCTTAAGCGTGGCTTTTCAGCGTTCCACGCCGTGACCAGTGGTCAGGTAGTGTGTGCGTGGCTTATCAGCGATCATAGCCGTGACCAGTGGTCACGTGGTTTGTATCGGCCTATCGCTAGCCTCCCGCTTCAGCCATTCTAGAAAAAATCTTTAGAGATACGTGCTCCACCTCCCAATCCACATCCATACATGTTTTCAAACAATCTGTGTATATGTTATTTAATAATGATTTTATGGTGTATATTTGTAGTGCAATTAACCTATTTCTAAATTGATTGTGTATGATTTTATATTGTGTATGATTTTATACTACATGCCCACGAATATATATATGTTTATGCATTTGTTCTAGTATATTTTGGTTTTACTGTTACACGTTTATTCATTATTGGGCGGTTGTTTGGACGCCCAATATGCTAGTCGTGAATAATATGTTAGAGGATGTCAAACTCGTATTTATTATTTAATTTTGACATAGAATAAAAGTCCTTTTCACTTATTCCTTATTCAGTAGCAATTCATAAAATATAAAGCATACTCACGTTTGTTCATGTAAACATAGGGCACAGCTCCACCACGGAAGTGTCGACAGCTCTTTTTCTTTGCACCACCGTAAAGTGGTGGAGCTGGCGTTTAGAGGCCGTGTAATTGGTGGTTTATTGGTAAATGGGAATAATTTAAGTTGTTTCTTTTTTATTAAAGAGCCATTTATTGCGCAAGCTATTCATTGAACCGCGCAAGGACGCCGAGCATCATCTGACAATTCGACAACATTGAAAGTTAGGTGACGAAGAAATTTCTCTATACTGCATATATACAAAACAATTAACATTTTTAACGAATGCACTATTTTAAGTTGTTGTCATATGTGCTGTACTGTTTTCTTACAATATAAAAGTGTATGAAATTGTTGTTTTACATCTGTTTTGTGTAATCCATAAACGTGAATTAAATAAATTTGACACAAATAATTCAATTGTTTTCACTTTATTTGTTCAATAATACGTTTGCTGTTTCCACGCCGGTAACAAGACCGTTTACTTAAAGAAGTTAGATGTCGGACATAAACCAAACTCAAATGTGTTAGGATTGGTGATATTTTTTGTAATTCGTTTGTGTCAAATATTCGTTATCTCGACCCTTTTCTCTAGGTCCCGACAAAGTCGAGGTAACGAGTTTCAACTGTAGTATGTTTTTCTCGTTGCATGTACGATAATGTTTTATCTAATGTGTCATTCAACAATAACATATACCCTGTTAACTGACACAAGGTTGTGGCCAAACATATACCTTGTTAACTGACAAAAGGTTGAGGCCTAACAGATACCCTGTTAACTGACACAAGGTTGAAGCCTCACAGATACCCTGTTAACTGACACAAGCTTGAGGCCTACCAGATACACTGTTAACTAACACAAGGTTGAGGCCTAACAGATACCCTGTTAACTGACACTAATTGAGGCCTAACACATACCCTGTTAACTGACACAATGTTGAGGCCTTACAGATACTCTGTTAACTGACACAAGGTTGAGGCCTAACAGATACCCGGTTAACTGACACAAGGTTGAGGCCTAACACATACCCTGTTAACTGACACGAGTTTGAGGCCTTACAGATAACCTGTTAACAGACACAAGGTTGAGGCCTTACAGATTACCTGTTAACAGACACAAGGTTGAGGCCTTACAGATACCCTGTTAACAGACACAAAAATGAGGCATAATAGATACACTGTTAAATGGCACAATGTTGGGCCTTACTGATACCCTGTTAACTGACACAAGGCTGAGGCCTAACACATACCCTGTTAAATGACACAAGGTTGAGGCCTAACACATACTCTGTTAACCAACACAATGAAAGGGCCTAACAAATACCCTGTTAAATGACACAAGGCTGAGGCCTAACACATACCCTGTTAACTGATACAAGGTTGAGGCCTAACATATACTCTGTTGACTGACAAAAGGTTGAGGCCTAACATATACCCTGTTAACTGACAAAAGATTGAGGCCTAACACATACTCTGTTAAATGACACAACTGACACAAGGTTGAGGCCTAACATATACTCTGTTTACCAACACAATGAAAGGGCCTAACAGATACCCTGTTAACTGACACAAGGTTGAGGCCTAACAGATACTCTGTTGACTGACACAAGGTTGAGGCCTAACATATACCCTGTTAACTGACACAAGGTTGTGGCCAAACATATACCTTGTTAACTGACACAAGGTTGAGGCCTAACAGATACTCTATTAACTGACACAAAGTTGAGGCCTTACAGATACCCTGCTAACTGACAAAAGGTTGAAGCCTAACACATACCCTGTTTACAGACACAAGGTTGAGGCCTAACAGATACCCTGTTGACTGACACAAGGTTGAGGCCTAACAAACACTATGTTAACTGACACAATGTTGAGGCCTTACACATACCATGTTAACTGACACAAGGTTGAGGCAAAACAAATACCCAGTTAACTGACACAAGGTTGAGGCCTAACAGATACCCTGTTAACTGACACAATGTTGAGGCCTTACAGATACTCTGTTAACTGACACAATGTTGAGGCCTTACAGATACTCTGTTAACTGACACAAGGTTGAGGCCTAACACATACCCTGTTAACTGACACAAGGTTCAGGTCTAACACATACCCTGTTAACTGACACAATGTTAGGGCCTAACACATACCCTGTTAATTGACACAAGGTTGAGGCCTAACAGATACCCTGTTAACTGACACAATGTTGAGGCCTTACAGATACTCTGTTAACTGACACAATGTTGAGGCCTTACAGATACTCTGTTAACTGACACAAGGTTGAGGCCTAACACATACCCTGTTAACTGACAAAAGGTTCAGGTCTAACACATACCCTGTTAACTGACACAATGTTGAGGCCTTACAGATACTCTGTTAACTGACACAATGTTAGGGCCTAACACATACCCTGTTAACTGACAAAAGGTTGAGGCCTTACAAACACCCTGTTACCTGACAAAATGATGCCTGACACAAGGTTAACTGATTACCTGATAACTGACACAAGGTTGAGGCCTTACAAATACCCTACTAAATGACACAAGGTTTGGGCCTAACAGATACCCTGCTAACTGACAAAAGGTTGAAGCCTTACAGATACACTGTTAACTGACACAAGGTTGGGGCCTAACAAATACCCTGTTAACTGACACAAGATTAAGGCCTAAAAGATACTCTGTTAACTGACACAAGATTAAGGCCTAAAACATACCCTGTTAACTGACACAAGGTTAAGGCCTAAAACATACTATGTTAACTGACACAATGTTGAGGCCTAACAGATACCCTGTTAACTGACACAAGGTTGAGGCCAAACACATACTATGTTAACTGACAATATGTTTAGGCCTAACACATACTATGTTAACTGACACAAGGTTGAGGCCTAACACATACCCTGTTAACTGCACAAGGTTGAGGCCTAACATATATTATGTTAACTGACACAAGTTTGAGGCCTAACAGATACTCTTTTAACTGACACAAGGTTGGGGCCTAACACATACCCTGTTAACTGACATAATGTTGAGGCCTAACAGATACCCTGTTGACTGACACAAGGTTGAGGCCTACTAGATACACTGTACACTGACACAAGGTTGAGGCCTAACAGATACACTGTTTACTGACACAAGGTTGAGGCCTAACACATACCCTGTTAACTGACACAATGTTGAGGCCTAACAGATACCCTGTTAAATGATACAATGTTGATGCCTAAAAGATACTCTGTTAACTGACACAAGATTGAGGCCTAGCACATACCCTGTTAACTGACACGATGTTGAGGCCTTACAGATACTCTGTTAACTGACAAAAGGTTGAGGCCTAACAAATACCCTGTTAACTGACACAATGTTGAGGCCTTACAGATACCCTTTGTACTGACACAAGGTTGAGGCCTAGCATATACCCTGTTAACTGACACAATGTTGAGGCCTAACAGATACCCTGTTGACTGACACAAGGTTGAGGCCTAACAAATACTCTGTTAACTGACACAAGGTTGAGGCCTAACAGATACCCTTTGTACTGACACATGGTTGAGGCCTAACAGATACCCTGTTGACTGACACATGGTTGAGGCCTAACACAAGGTTGAGGCCTAACACATACCATGTTAACAGACACAAGGTTGAGGCCTTACAGATACCCTGTTAACTGACACAAGGTCGGAGCCTAACAGATACCCTGTAAACTGACACAAGGTTGAGGCCTTACAGATACCCTGTTAACTGACACAAGGTTGAAGCCTAACACAAGGTTGAGGCCTAACACATACCATGTTAACAGACACACGGTTGAGGCCTTACATATACCATGTTTACTGACACAAGGTCGGAGCCTTACAGATACGCTGTTAACTGACACAAGGTCGCAACCTTACAGATACCCTGTAAACTGACACAAGGTTGAGGCCTACCAGATACGCTGTTAACTGACACAAGGTCGCAGCCTTACAGATACCCTGTTAACTGACACAAGGTTGAGGCCTTACATATACCCTGTTAACTGACACAAGGTTGAGGCCTTACAGATACCCTGTTAACTGACACAAGGTCGAAGCCTTATAGATACCCTGTTAACTGACACAATGTTGAGGCCTACCAAATACCCTCTTAACTGACTTAAGGTTGTGGCCTTACATATACCCTGTAAAGTAATAAACTGACACAAGGTTGTTGCCCTTTTAAACTGACACCCTTTTAACTGACATAAGGCTAAGGCCTTACAAATACCCCGTTAATTGACACAAGGATTATTTATTAATAAGGTAAGTTTATTCGTAAAGAATGTTAATAAAAAATGTGATTCTTAAAGTCCCTGACACGTTAAGGTTTTGAAGAAGTCAAATGACCAGTTAAGGCAATAAACGTGTTCTATTTATAAAGCTTAATTGTTTTTGTTTTGCACAAGGAATTGTTATAGAGCCATTATCAATGTGTATATGTATTTTTCTAAGGGACGTTTTGGCACCCCGTTTCATGTTGGACTTCATGCCAGTAACCCAAGGTACTGGCTTGGGCGCAGCCTTTTGGCCCTCCATTGTGTTCACGTGCGTAGGTCTCGCATGTGTCAGAGCAGTTGGTGTGGCTGACATATCTAGCCATATAGTTCTGGACGCATTGTGAGGCGCATTGTACGTCCGCGGAACACTGCTCCCAGGCTACAAAGAACGTTACAATGTTTATTATGTATATCGATACATTTGCCACAGATATTTGCCAATATTAAACTGATTTGCCAGTATATGTACTTGCCGATTGTTTTTTACTACTTGACTTTAAACAAGGGAACTTGATAGGAAATATCCTTGTTCATTGTATCTTACAGAGCTTGTGCACGGTGGTTTATTTAAGCAGAAAATAGGACTATTTAATGGCCGAAACCTCCAACAGAAAATGACCTTTGACAATCAGCAATTGGCAACTGCAAGTGTGTAATTAATTTTACAAGAAGGCTAGATTGTTTGGGGTCGATTTCAAATCAAATATTACTTTTTTTGGAATATTATTTATTAAAGTTCTGCGCTTATATGCTGGTGAATTGTTGCCTTGAAGAATGTTAAGTTAATGTATCTAAAGAAAAAATAAGGTTTGCTCTTCGCACCATTATATACAACAATTTTAAATCACAATCGGACACAGTAATCTGTGATAAAAAAATAGAATGCGGCATTATTACATTTTGTTATTGTCAAGGGAGCATATTCACGGCAGTCCTGGTAGTATGCTTCTTTTATCTGGAAATAGCCGCACGAAAGTGACCCCAAATCCATTTTGCACGGATCGTTCTGACACCCGGACGCTCGCTGAAATATTGATTTTATAAATATTTTAACATGTTTACAAAGTCTTGGTTATGTGACACTGTTATAAACTTGATCAGAGTGGTCAGAATAAATTCACACCTAGTGGACAGTCACCTATGCTCACCGTTGTGTTTGTTGTTGTGTTGTTGTTGATTTAAATAACGAATTATTCACTTCGGGCATAAATCAGAAAATCTCGAAATGCTTAAATAGAAAATTTTCTTATATATATATATATATATATATATATATATATATATATATATATATATATATATATATATATATATATATATATATATATTAGGTTAAATGTCTCTAAATTTTGTACAGGTCAAATGACACCAAAGCAAGAGCTCTTCCCACCGAATCACTGTGTCTTGGGTAAGACAACTCACGTTGGACAACGCGGTGCCACATTAGAATGGTATTCGCTTCTTTTGACCTCTATCAATGGGTCGTTACTTTTATGGGTGTATAACAAGCTGCGGTTTCTTCATTCGAATTTATTCTTGAGTCGCACTGGTGAGTTAACTGTCTTCCTAAATTCTAACATTCTAAACCCCTGCCAAGTCATAAACTTCAGGACTCAGTTATCATTTACAAAATATCCAGACGACGACCACGGGCCATATGGACAAATAGATATATATATATCAATATTTTCTGATAATTCAATGCATATATATTACAAAATAAAACAAATGACTAAAGATAAGCCTAAATATCGAACAAGCATATACATGTATATATACAGCAACTACATGAGTTAAGTTAATCAAAATATTTCATTTTGTAATATTTTAATTGAAACGTACTGTTTTATTTGTTTAGAATCAAGCATTGTAAGTGTATAATAAGTTATTCTAGACATATTAAATTGAAAATGTTAACATCTATAAAAAAAACAACAACATATGTTCTACCTTACAAATGCATTCCAAGCAGGCATGCGAAACAATGCCATCAGTAAAATTGAGAGCGGCTGCCTCTGTTGCCATGGCCACAACACATGCCAACCAAAGGAATCCAACCATCTTGTTAAGAATTAGTTTCAGTAGTAAATCTCTTCCACTGAATGCTGCATGCGATGCTTATTACACTGTTTTATATTACGTATTCCACGGTGGAGAACCCACGTGACTTATTTGGTAAAGTGCACGGCAACAAATGTCAACAAGTCTCGATTCAGGTAAGGTTTTTAAAGATAACTTTCTTAATATTTGGATATTTTTTGTGAAATAAAGACCAAAAACCCCACAATTAAGAGCTCTATCCACGGTAATAAAGAACTTTCTCTAATATCCCAAAGTTTTCCTGAAAATCTTGACCAACTGTTTGTTGAACTTCTTATAGTTATTTCAAAGGCGAAAATGAACTAAAACCAAATTGATAAAGTACACGGACATTTTAGGTTTGATAAAGTACACGGTCGTTTACAACCTTCAGTGTATATATTCATTATTTCACTGACTGGTGTTAAAACGAGTTATTATAAATTTATTTATTATTTCTATTCTTCAAATTCATTATTGAACATTGCTCCATGTTTGAAAAGACTCATTGTAATGGAGTGGCAATGGAAGAATGAACGCGTTTTAACAGTTAAACCGACGGAGTCGCCTAAATGATGGGCTCATTTTCATGAAGCATGGAAACATGTGTTATAACACTAAAATTCAGTCCCGTATTTTAACAGTATATTCGCAATTGACATATACAGGGCTTGAAGTTTTTGTAAAGAGTGTTCCTAATCTTTTTCGTATCGTATACGTAAAACGTGTTTGTATTCATTATACATGGTAAACAGTAACACATAACTGCTTAATAACTCTTCATTTTGTCAATTTTGAGAAAGAAAAGTGTTCTTGTACTTTTAATGTCTTCGATTGCTAGCTGATTTGATAGACTTATGATTTTGTGACATTTGTTTCATTTCAGAATATGAAGACTCCGACTTTATGCAAAGAATGCAGAATGGCATTTCAAAAAAAAAAACATCTAGTAGACCACGGTAGAAGGCATTCTGGTCAATTGCCATCGTTTTTGCGGGAAAGTGTTTACACAGACACAGGTTAGTTTTTAGCTTAATTTTTCGCAGAGAAATAAGAATATACTAACAGTTATACTTTTATTATGACTCCCCTCGTGTAGAGGTTAAGATTTGCCGTCGTCTGACTGTGTTTTCAACGTTTTTTAGGGGTTGCGTTTTTCACATAATAATGTGGTCCGTGTTTCAGTGGACAGGATCGTTTAGTTTTATGATGCTGATTACACGATCATACACTGATTGCGTGGCAGCAATATAGTGTTTTTTTATAAATTATATTCAAGTACTGACATTGCCAGCATATCTCGCTAACTTGTGACAGTACATGTCTTTTTTATAGGTGCAGCAATCACGGCGAGACAAAGTTGCACGTTTGCAAATATTGTGGCAAAACTGCTCTTGCAAGACTTGAAGATACACGAAAGACGCGAAAGCGGCCAATTGAAGCTAACCTGTGATGTGCGTGGGTTCAAATTGGGTTACACGACCAATCTCAGTGACCAGATTTCTACTAGACACAGGGGAATGACACGTCACAAATGTCTACAGTGTCGCTCAGCATTCAAGTTTAAATCTGGACTCAGCAGGCACGTTAAGGCGAAACACACCTAATCAGGACACATTGAAAGATCACAATGGTCTAGTTAGAAGTGCATTCCAGTATGTTGCCGAGTTAAAATAACGTTTTGATGAGTTTAACATTTTATTAAGATAAATAGCAAAACGTACTGTTACCAAATGGTGCTCTTTCAAAATGTTCGTTTGTCTTACAGTACTGAAAAAAATGCTGTGTAAAATTAATATGAAAACGGATTGAGCATAAAACATTTTCGCAAGGTTTAGAGCTGCATTGTTGTCATTTTCCCATTGATGTCCTATAAACTCTTAACTGCATGTATCTTATATAATTCAGCAAGCTTTGAAACACAATTATTTTGTAATCACATTTCAGCCTTTAGTCTAGAACATTCTAATGTTCCATGCTCAGCTCTTATCTAGATGTTCAAGTCTTAGTCCTAGCCTGTAAGTTGGTAATATAGTGTGCTCTCATTCCTCCTTGCTGTTTTCCATCTAACTCCGAGCGTCCATCTTTACAATGAATTCCTGTCAGTATTGTTCGAACGAACAGTTTTACTGATGTAGATCAGATAATATTTGTTCAGACTGAACCAAATAAAAGATTCAGCGTTACCTGAAAGGTATGAACAATATGCTTTAAATGTGCAAATATATATAAACTAATTGTGATGTGCCTATTTTATTGTTTTATATCACATCAAAATAGGAACATTCATGAAATTTATAATCACCACAAACGGGCCGCTAACTACTGAGATGTTTTATTCGCCGTCAGTCCAGATTATAATTTATAAGTAAAACTATCTGATTTTTGAAGAAATGAATGTATGATTCTGTATTGATCTGTAAAAAGTAATCGAACTTATAATGGCAGACTTTCTCTTAAATTATCCCATAGACTATGTTTCAACTCCTCATTAAATATGATTTCTAAATATTTAGTTATTTAGGTGTGCGTTATAATGCAAAATTTATTGATACAACTTATATAAAAACTAAACACTATACATTCTGACTTCACGAATAGAAAATGCTTATATAACTATTAGTTTGTAAACCGCACTCTACTTTTAAACATAAACTAAAATGACCGTGTACTTTATCATCCTAAAATGTCCGTGTACTTTATCAATTTGGTTTTAGTTCATTTTTACCTCTGAAATAACTAAAAGTTAAACAATACACGTTGAAAACTATAAAATACATAAAATTTGCTTAAAATAAGATGTTTGTATGAATTATTTACGGCTAACATGAAGTAAAGCGATAGATTTGTCAAAAGCCGTGTACTTTGCCTTAGATTTCAACTCTGAGAAATCAGTTGGTCAAGATTTTCAGGAAAACTTTGGGATATCAGAGAAAGTTCTTTATTACCGTGGATAGAGCTCTTAATTGTGGGGTTTTTTGGTCTTTATTTCACAAAAATTATCCAAATATTAAGAAAGTTATCTTTAAAAACCTTACCTGAATCGAGACTTGTTGACATTTGTTGCCGTGCACTTTACCAAATAAGTCACGTGGGTTCTCCACCGTGTATTCGTTCACGTGTAAATGGACATGTGTGATCTATATAAGTATTTTCTGTTATCACAGAATAGTTTCACGCGACCTTGTAGCGTACTAGCAGATAAGTGATTGCGCACCATTATAGATAAGAGCTTTTGTATAAACAAATATTTCGACGGTTCATCTCATAATTTAAATACATATTATATTTAATGTAATTCAGATACAACAAGACTAATTTTGATGCAAAGCATTAAAGACGCCGCAAATGTTTTTGCTGAAACATGACTAACAGGAAGCAGTTGCAATTCGTCAGCAAACAAGCCTGAGGTACTTAAGGTAGGATTTTCAGCTTAAAGTCACCACGACCTTGACCTTTGACCAACTAACGTATAAATATACCAAGTTCGAGGTCTCTTGGCATAGGTGTGTTTCGAGTATTGATAGGAAATTGCGTATTTTGACCTTACAGTCACAACGACCGTGACATTTAACCCACTGACCTTAAAAGCTAATCTGCTGGGCTGACCAACATGCATACATTGTCTGACGTTCCTGTACAATAGCGTTCTTCAGATATCGCTCGGAAACCGAGTTTCAGCTTTAGGGCACCACAAACATGACCTTTGATCAGATGACCTCAAATTAAAAGGTTCATCAGCTGGTCATGATAAATAAAACTACTACCATGCTTTTACTTTTTACCCACTAACCTCAAAATCAATATAATTCATATCATGGGCATTGACTTACCTACTTGACTTATCAATGTTGCCAACCCTGAACGCTTTTCATCTTGCGCATACCATGAACATGATATTTTATTCTGCGAACATAATGTCAAACTAAAAATACTTACTTTCTCGAATATTATTCAGCTCTGGCAATGTCCCATGGTACAGTTTAATCTACGTGATTGAAATTGAGTACCCTCTAAACTTAATTGCTAATCACCAGGCATTTCCGGTGTTATTTTTTTATTTATCCCGACATAAATGTCCCACATAAGAATTTATAGAACTGAACTGCTAAAGGTTTCTACATGAGAGTATTTTATAGAATAGTTCCGTTCAAAAACAAATATGCTACACCTTTGATATACATGTTTTTTATTTTCTAAAAACAACAAAACTTCATATATGCCTTTGTAGTTTATTTCTAGACATGACATTTTTAGCATGGAATTTCACATTAATTATTAATATAATATGTAAACAAAACAAAATAGTAACATAAAATTACAATTGCTCAAAATTGTTCCTTCAAGAAAAGCAATAGAAAGAACACTGCTTTCAAAGTTACTTTTTACTTAATTACTTACACAATCAAGATAAAAACATGCTGTATGAGAACATTCTCATTTAAAGAGATGTCTTTTGCATTTTATATAAAAAGATGTACCAGTATGCATTTTTGTAATTTATTTCGTACATATACTTGAAATATTTCCAAGATTATAAATATGAACCCACGATCATATTAACAAATTAGCACTTCTTCAAATAAATAATAAAATGCATGAGTTACCTGTCTTAAGTGTACATCATTTTTCTGGTAGAGGTAACAATGACCTTTTGCTTACTGACTCCAAATTCAATAGGGGCAGCTATTGACCATGACCAACTAGCTACAAATGTTTTCATCTTTTATACTGGACTTGGTGCACTATACATCTACAATCATTCATGAAATTGGCCCCAAATATACACAACAGCTTCTTGTCAAAGACAATGACCAGTCTTTCAGAGATTCAAACATGATGTCAGCATAAAAAGTATGAGTTCCTGAAACATGTATAAGTATAATAAAAGTACATTTAATGCCTATATCTGAGATATGTATAACAATTGGCAGTTGTGTAAGCTTATATAAAGTTGTTTTTTTGAATATCTTCAATGGTTTTCGAGTTGTGGCCAAGGTAAAAGTTCTTGTTTGAGGCCAGGAATACCAAGGCTATCACAATACCCCATCTGTTTGTTAGAGAATTCAGAAAACAAATCAACAAAAAATGTCATAACAAAGGTAAAATACATCATTAGATTTGAATGATCAAAGGTTTCAACATACTTTCGCATAAAGATTTTGGAATGTACATCACATTGCTGTAGAGTTTGTGGTGACATTAGAACGGTCTTTATCACTTTGACTAGCTGATAATTCACTCGCATCACTTGCAGGCGGTGTTGGGGAGTAATGATAACCCTCCCTGTCCGAGATTCCTAGTATATCCAAATACTTTGGCAATAGTTCTTTCCTAAATAATAAATTTGCAAAAAATGATATCACTAGTATAGTCACAAATGAACACAACATGGCGAACGTTCGGAATGGAAATATTTGACCGTCAGTTTCACTAAACCATGGGTAAAAAATAAATGGATTGAGATTCAGGTATGGTTCACCAGCACCAAACCTTAAAATAATGCCCACAAGATATCCGCACACCGCCCCATAGGCGTTGGACACTTTAAAAAACAGAGCGCACGTGAGTTGAGGCAGTAGAATTACGAACACGACGTCGGCAGCGAGGATAAACAGTCCGTAAATGACGGGAACGTAGAGAGAGATGAGAGTTGCTATGACTCCCAGAGCCAGGATGGCCAAGCGCTGTACCCAGAGAAGCTCCTTGTCTGAAGCCTGAAATATGTGGGGAATAAGAGAAAGTTTGTTTTAAGTCAGTTTATTCTATATAGACATGCAAAACAGGCATGAATAGAAGTAAATGAAAATATGTTCATCTTTCATCATATCTGATTTACTCAATACTCTTTTAGCACTAACTATTAAATCCATTTAACATTTAATCCTACATGAGGTGTTTTATTGCTGGTTTTTACAATTTGTGCCAAAAAAAAAAAAAAAAATCAGAAACTTTTCTTTCCATTTTTAAATGATCAGGATCCAGTTCCTTAGAAGTTTGATAATAACTAAATCAGCAATCATCAAGTAAATGAATCTTGGTTCATTTAAACATGTTACCTTTGAGCGCAGTATATTTTTATATATGTTGTAAGTGAACATGGAGCTGGATCCCAATATTGAACTGTCCATGGATGACATCACTGCCGCAGATATTGCTGCCAGACCTGAATCAAAGAGCAGTGGTTGACATCAAACACCAGGGCCCATTTCAATAATGAACATAAGGTTAAGATTGTAAATGTCCGGGTGTAACCTCATTTTGGTGTAAACTGTGCTTCATAGATTCTGTTCTTTACTTTTCAGGTGTACAGGAGCACTCTTATGCAGTATGTATGTATTTCTTTAGACCTTGCGATCAAGGATAACACGTGAAAGTGCAAGCACTTATTTCCAACGGGGTCCTTTGTTTTTGCTGAAGGGACAGCACGCTGAAGAGACAGTGGTGGGATACAAGGAAGTCCGGGTGCGAGACCCTAGCTCTTTTTCGAAGAGACCCCTTGGTTCTTTTACGTGCTCGGTGTAAAGCACCGATACACGGGGTACAACTTTCCTGGGTTAAACCAGTACTGAGTACACCACTTTTCCAAGCACTACCCTTTAAATGCCAAGCGCCAGGCAAGGGAGCTACTTGTACCAAATTTTAACGTCTTTTGGTATGACGCGGCCAGGGATCGAACCCTCGACCTCCCGCTCCGTAGGCGGACGCTTATCCACTAGGCCACGGAGACGGTATAAGGTAAAATACTAAGACATCTTAAAACAAGATTAAGCCACCCCTAGTATTTTTGTTATTGTATAACTTGTGTAATTTTCTCCCTTTAAAGAGTTTTGGAAATTAAAGATCATGATACACTGTGTTCTAGTTTATTCAATCAATTTTAAACAAGTAATTTGGCTTAAGTAAAACCAGTTTTGCTAGAGACATTTCAATATTTCCAGAAATTGGGGCCTGTACAATCTGCATTATTGTATTCAAATAAAATGTAAGGCATTCATGAAGAATTTGCTAACATCTTTTACATAAAGCTACACTGAACAATTTCTCCTGAATCATCATATTTATTTATTTATTGTCCAAAATAGCTATTAAAATTGCACGGATAATTTCTAAAAGACACCTAATGTCTTGGAAAAGGAATGCTAAATAAGAAGAAATTAGCTCAACAAACAGGTTCTAATGCTCCTTTTAAATCATGGTGAACTTCAACATTTCAAACAAAGATGACCACTGTGATGGCAATCCAAAACACTACATCTCAACACTTCACAACAAGATGATGAGGGTGAGTACACTAATCGTTTCAGAACAAATATAACCACAGTGAGGTTTGCAAACCTCAACGTTTCACAACAAAGATAACCGCAGTGATGGCAAACCTCAACGTTTCCCAACAATGATAACCGCAGTGATGGCAAACCTCAATGTTTCACAACAAAGATAACCACAGTGATGGCAAACCTCAACGTTTCCCAACAATGATAACCGCAGTGATGGCAAACCTCAACGTTTTACAACAATGATAACCGCAGTGATAGCAAACATCGTTTTACAACAATGATAACCGCAGTGATAGCAAACCTCAATGTTTCACAACAATAATAACCACAGTGATGGCAAACCTCAACGTTTCACAACAAAGATAACCGCAGTGATAGCAAACCTTGTTTACAACAATGATAACCGCAGTGATAGCAAACCTCAATGTTCCACAACAAAGATGAGGACTATGATGGCAAATGTCAGGATTTCACAATAATGATGATGAAGGTGATGGCAAATCTCAATGTTTCACAACAACAATAATGATGGTGATGACAGTACCTTAATAGACGAGATGAAACTTTACTGCAGAAGAATTCTAGCAATTTAAACACAAATCAAAAATACAACATCACCGCCCTGCTTACCTATGATGGAGACAGTGGGTGGGGTAAACTCATACAGGACATATGGTAGAACCATGCTGGACTTGTTGATGGCCAGGGGAGACACTCCAAGCCTTGTTACATTCCAGTCTGAAATAGAGGAAGATAATTACTGGTACACGATCAATTTATCTAATATTGAAATACATTGTTCATCTTGGCTCATTTCTTTTAAAAGGATGAAAAATGATGCAGAAAAGGGGGATAATATCACAGTCACCCAAAGCCATATTCTACAAAAATACACAGTTTCTTTACTAAACTTGATTATTTTGCACCTATTGAAAACAGAAACTCAACAAGCGCTGCAAAGAGCAAACACTAACGCTTCTATGTTCTTTATTTTTCAATCAATTAAGGGGCATATTACAACAATTATGAAAGAAAGAGTTATGAGCCTTACTATACATGTGAGTATTGTCTGTAGCAACATGAATATTAATATTTATTTATCATTCAGTGTTTGCGAGCTGAAAACACCAAGACTATTACAATATCTCAATTTGTTTAAATACACCTTAAAACATCCACTTTGTTGGTTTTACTTGCAGATTTTCTCTCAATATGAAGCCTGATATCTGAGAAACAAGACCATCTAGAGAAATCCCACATGGCAGGCTTGGTAAGCACCAGAAGTTGTTAAGAAAGTGTTAAGTTACATCACCTAAGGTTCACTTCTGACAAACAACACACTTTCACCATTTCTGGTTAGTACCCCTACCTGCGGTTGTGCTGGCGGCACCAATGATAACAGAGGGAATCACAAGTATCAGGGCCGCACATCCGCCTGTCACGGAGAGAACCTGGGCTTGTCTGCTTGTTTGTACAGACAACACACGCTGGAAATATGCCTGCCAGGGGATCGTACCAAATGTCTGAAAAATACAAGAAATTACATAACTTAAAGAAGATCCAATTTGTATACGACATGAAATCCCATATATGGATATCAATAACTAAATCTGACACCCAGACATGAGTGAAAGCTGCTGACATGGCTTGTCTAGTTATTGGCTGAGCAGAATGCCCCATGGTCGGATAATCACACTAGACACATGCTTAAAATATTTCTTGTGTAACTGTCAAATTATATGTTATTCAGTTTTGTACATTTCACAAAAACATGCTTCAATTTTACTGATAATTGCATTTTTATTTTAAAACATTATTTCTTTTTTGAAACATCAAAATCTAAATTGCATAAAATTAACCATTAAAATATTTTCAATTGCTGTTACTCATTTTCCATAGAATATGGAAGACAGAATTTTTCCAGCACTGGTTGCATGATGATGACTGGAAACACATGTCTAGTATGCATGAGTACCTGTATAAACCTATAAGTGTGACCTCAACCTTGATTTAACTTGTAACAAGACAATATTTCCTTTTTTGTGTTCTGATGACCATGTAAAACATTGATGTTGAGTCAACAGAAATCATTCAAGTAAATTTATATACAAGAATACTTCAGACAAAGTTCAGGAAGAAATCAGTGAGAAATTATTTTATCGCACTAAAAACTGACATAGGCAGTGACAAAGGCAGATTCACAAGAGACATTCAATAATATTGAGATTACAATGAAAAATTGTTTTTATAAATGTCACCATGGCAATAAGGAGGTCAATCCAAGGTGAGATACTGCCAGGGGTCAGTTGTCCAAGCCATGAGGCAGAGGTCATCTCCAGATTGCCCACATGCTCATTGGTCAGTACAAACGGCACACACAGCATCTGTAAGTATATAGTGGTTTATGTTACCATGGTAACTAGGGCAGTTGTCCCAGCTAGGAGGCAGAGGTCATCTCAAGACTGCCCACATGCTCATTGGTCAGTACAAACGGCACACACAGCACCTGTAAGTATATGATGATGTATGTTACCATGGTAACTAGGTCAGTTGTCCCAGCCAGGACGCAGAGGTCATCTCCATACTGCCTACATGCTCATTGGTCAGAACAAACGTCACACACGGCACCTGTAGGATATAATGATGTATGTTACCATGGTAACTAGGTCAGTTGTTCATGCTACAGGCAAGGACAACTCAAAAATCAAATGGATATACAAGTCAATTCCTCTACCAAAGGAAAATATCATTCTAATGATGACTTTATTCTTCCAAATGTATAATCCTCTCACTTCTATAGATGATTCATACCATATAATTGTATTTGTTATATAGACCTATGGACCCTGCCATGTATAATAGCACATGGCGCAATGTAACTTAATGTACCAAATGTGATTGATGCATCAAAGTACGGTACATGAGAGAGAACATTTCACAAATGTGCTGTAATGTATTCATTATCTATCATAACATATTCATATTTCACATGATCATAACATATACTCTCTTTTTTCCTCAGTATTTATTAAAACTTTAATGATTACATTATAAATGAGGTAACAAGCTGATAATTTAAACATTAAATCATTTGATATACGAGTAGGTGATGCCTGTCGTGTACCTTATAATCAGGTTGATAATCTTGATAACCATATATCAATGCAAAACTATTTGAAATTTACACATTTCTCTCTTAAAACTAATCCAAATGAATATAATTTAAAAGTGCAATTCCATCTTAAAGCATGAAAATGGTATTATCGCTAAATAATTTTTTTTAATAGAAAATCTCTTTTTTTGTATTCATTTCTTTCAATTATGTCAATATATATCAAGACCTGGACGACATACAAGCCTGACAGACGGACAGGAGAGTACACACCAGGCACTCTGGTTTCCTACAAAAAACAAGACCACACTCTCGTGTAACATCATGCCAAGAGTGACTTTCTTTAAATGTTAAATAAATAAATTGAAACTTATGGTTCTTAGCTAAAAGATGTGACTGACCTTAGCACAGTTTCCAGAAAATACCGGGTACAATACTAGCATTCCCCAGGAGAAACCAGAACTTTCCTTGTAAATTGTGTTGTTTTGGTTTCTTTCTTTGACTTCACAGACATCGTTCTTTTATCAAGTTGAACATGAAATCAAATACAGTTGAACACCCCTATTCCGAACACAGTTTATCCAAAATTATGGCTATTTCAAAATTATTTTTTAACTCTGATTTTATTCCTTCTTTGTTTAACAAAATTTTTAATCTATAATCCGAAATCGCTATTCTGAAATAATTGCTATTTTGAAGTAAAAATTACGGCCACGATTATATATTTCACACCTATTTATCAATCCTTATTTCGAACTCGATCATCGCATAGTTTTCCACACCATAATGCGAATGCACTTGGGCATTGGCCTCAGGTGACAATGGAGCACAATTAGCCCTTGTTAAAGAATGACATAGAGCATGCGTTTGTAACAAATATCGATGACAGATAATGAGTGATCGATTTGGGTGATTTATTGTGTATATAATTCCTGGAAAAGACAACCTGAATGGCATTCGAAATTCCTCATCAGATTCAATCGCCGCATTGCTTACTCGAAATTGTTAATCCCAAATAATGCTATTTCGAAAAGATTTTTGGGTCCCTACGATTTCGGATTAAGGGTTTTCAACTGTAGTACATGTACCTACCAAGCTAATCCTCATAAAGAAGAGCTGCGTGAAGTCTGCGAACGCTATACTACATGTATTCCACCCTGATGTTCGTGAATGTGACTGACAATGATCTTACAAAACCTTACCATGAAAACACTTCTTTACTACTACTTACTAAAAACATACAAGTGTTTGTCTCTATGCTACTTTATTTCACTCAGGTGTTAATGAATGTGACTCCTACTCATGTCACTATAGCAACCATAGGAACAATATTTTCTCCATACCACACATGAAGTCATACCTACCAGCCCTAGAACAATAAAGAAGAGCTGTACAATGTCTGTGTAGGCCACACTGATCATCTGTCCAACCATTGTGTAGGCCACTGTCACCCCCGCTGATGTAACTATGGCAACAGTCAAGTCTATGTTGATGATAACGCTTAAAGTGGTTCCTGAAAAATGGTTCATGAAATTGTAATGAATTATATTTACTAAGGTAAAGAGAGTTTACATTGTAAACAAAGTTGTATGTTCTTAATAGAGAGTGCCGTGGAGATGAACGCCAATGGCCGTCTGTTCTTGTTTTTCAGTCAAACATGAGCTATAATTCTTAAGGCATATTGTTGAAAACTTTGTTTAAGTGCTTAACAACGGTGACAACATCATCGTTGTTAACTTTCAAATCTTTAATGCTTTAGAAATTTCATGGAAACATTTGTGAGCATACCATGTCAATGAAATATTTCACCTTCAAAGTTAAGTTTTAAAAAAATTCAACCCAGTAATTATTAAAGCCAGAATTATTTCCTTGCTTTACCTGCACAAATTATTGTCCCTGGCAACAACTATATCAAGTTTCATTTTAATAACTCTAGCTGCTTTTAAGTTATGGCTATGGTTAAAGTTTTTTAACGACAAAGCCAATAACAATACCAAGGCTTTAATAACACCCCACCTTATTATCTTCAAAATATAGACTAACTATAAATTAAACTTGAACATGCCAAAGATACTAGAATAATTTAGGCTATAGTTTGGGGTCTTGGTACCATCACAAACACTACCTTTTTTTGTGAATGTTCTTAAACCGCTACCAGTTTTGGCCAAAATGAAAGGTTTTCAAACAGACCATAACACTGCTTACAACACCACATCTCTGACAATAACTTCATAGACTACACCATGGGGCTCTGACAATGACACCCCCTATAACACTGCTTACAACACCACATCTCTGACAATAACTTCATAGACTACACCATGGGGCTCTGACAATGACACCCCCTATAACACTGCTTACAACACCACATCTCTGACAATAACTTCATAGACTACACCATGGGGCTCTGACAATGACACCCCCTATAACACTGCTTACAACACCAAATCTCTGACAATAACTTCATAGACTACACCATGGGGCTCTGACAATGACACCCCCTATAACACTGCTTACAACACCACATCTCTGACAATAACTTCATAGACTACACCATGGGGCTCTGACAATGACACCCCCTATAACACTGCTTACAACACCACATCTCTGACAATAACTTCATAGACTACACCATGGGGCTCTGACAATGACACCCCCTATAAAACTGCTTACAACACCACATCTCTGACAATAACTTCATAGACTACACCATGGGGCTCTGACAATGACACCCCCTATAACACTGCTTACAACACCACATCTCTGACAATAACTTCATAGACTACACCATGGGGCTCTGACAATGACACCCCCTATAACACTGCTTACAACACCACATCTCTGACAATAACTTCATAGACTACACCATGGGGCTCTGACAATGACACCCCCTATAACACTGCTTACAACACCACATCTCTGACAATAACTTCATAGACTACACCATGGGGCTCTGACAATGACACCCCCTATAACACTGCTTACAACACCAAATCTCTGACAATAACTTCATAGACTACACCATGGGGCTCTGACAATGACACCCCCTATAACACTGCTTACAACACCACATCTCTGACAATAACTTCATAGACTACACCATGGGGCTCTGACAATGACACCCCCTATAACACTGCTTACAACACCACATCTCTGACAATAACTTCATAGACTACACCATGGGGCTCTGACAATGACACCCCCTATAACACTGCTTACAACACCACATCTCTGACAATAACTTCATAGACTACACCATGGGGCTCTGACAATGACACCCCCTATAACACTGCTTACAACACCACATCTCTGACAATAACTTCATAGACTACACCATGGGGCTCTGACAATGACACCCCCTATAACACTGCTTACAACACCACATCTCTGACAATAACTTCATAGACTACACCATGGGGCTCTGACAATGACACCCCCTATAACACTGCTTACAACACCACATCTCTGACAATAACTTCATAGACTACACCATGGGGCTCTGACAATGACACCCCCTATAACACTGCTTACAACACCACATCTCTGACAATAACTTCATAGACTACACCATGGGGCTCTGACAATGACACCCCCTATAACACTGCTTACAACACCAAATCTCTGACAATAACTTCATAGACTACACCATGGGGCTCTGACAATGACACCCCCTATAACACTGCCGCTCTTACAATTCCTTGAAAAAATAAAATAAAAGCCTTAAATTAAATTAAAACAAAAGGTTCTTTCAAAAACTAGAACACCGTATCATTACTAAGTATTTCTTGTAAACTTAAAGTGACACTCTTATTCAAAATCAATACATATACATGTATAACAAACATAAATTTTGAGTGATAAACCTTTAACTACTTACTAAATAAAATGGAAAAGATTTATTACTGGTAACAATATTGTAACTGTGTATTAAATAGATTAAAACACAAAAATATTGGCGAGTGCTAAAAGATTAACTGTGATCTACTATGGTTTCATAAGTTAGAAATACTGTGTTTTCTGCACCTTTCTTATAAATTAATCTTGGTATCCTTCATAAGAACCATTGTTTTCAACATTTATTCATCCTTTTTTTGATTTTCGACATTTATGCATCTTTAAGCCTATCGAAATTCTATCCCTGAAGGTACATTTACCATGAAATCTGTTATCTATGTATAACAAACCTAATGCATTGAGAATGGAAGCAGTCCAGAAAAGGTCTCCCCAGAGTGATGCAAGATAGATGAGAAAGACGACCACATGACCAAACCTCTCATAAAACGGATCAAGCATTGTCATGTAGCGCTTGTCTCGCATTGGCCCCGCATACACAACGCCACCTGAAAAAAACAAAGTAAAAAGTCTGTGTAAACGGCACACCTTATCCAAAGCACTCAGACACAAGACCATCAATAAAAGAGAGTAACCAGTCTGTGTTAACACAGGCCTAATCCAGAGCACCACAAACACAACACCACCTGATAAATATAGAGTACCCAGTCTGAGTTAACGCAGGCCTGACCCAGAGCACCATATACATAACACAGCCAATAAAAAATAGAGTAACCAGTCTTAGTTAATACTAGTCTTATCCAGAGGACTGCATCAATAACACCACCTGAAAAAGAGAGTAACCAGTCAGTGTTAATGCAGGCCTTATGCAGAGCACTGCAAAAACACCCCCTCCCCCTGTTAATTTTTTTTAAACCAGTCTGAGTTTACACCCCTTATCCAAAGCACCTTAAGCTGAGGCAAAAGTTTATCATGTTTTTGTCGAAAAGGAGCATAGTTCTACAAGAATTAAAGCTAGAGTTATGGGCCTTGCAAAAATTTGCAAACTGTCTATGCAAATATGTGTAAGGCGTTTTTCTTGTTAATATCTTGGAACAGTTTTTTCACTTATGGCCAAGGATAAAGTCTTTTCCCAACAATGACGACACCAAGGCTCTGACAAAAGCATGACATTTTAAAAACAACAACAGAGAAGCTAAAAATAGCCATAGAACAGTCCTGTGTAATTGAGTTAGTGTCCCGAAAAATCAACCTTGAAAACAAAAGACTCATTACATATGTATTGTATCTGGTGAATAATCTTGTTTGAAAAATTGGTAAGTAAAAAAAATTCCTTCTTATTATGTATTATGTACGTTAATCAATGCATTAAGTTTTAACTCCTTTTTTAAGAATGAATTCAATAACTTAAAATAAACCTGACTTTCTTTTTTTTGAAGGACGGGTTATGTCAAAAGCAAATAAAGAATGCATTACAGAGTTATTAAACTGAAAATCACAAAATTATCACTGGAAAGTGAATCAAGTTTCAATTATCATTCACAGATTTAAGATACATACTAATTTAAATGTAATATATGCAAAAATATTTCATTATGTTTGGAAGCTTCTTTTGAAAAAATATATTAAAATTGCATCAACTAAAATGATCTATTATGAAGATTAAGTTACAAAATATTGCAAGTTGACAGGTTATTAAATGGCTTATCAAGATCATCTAAAAATGATATTTGTTATGAGCTAACTGACAATTTACTATCACCTTCAATCTATGCCCTCAATTTGATAAAGAAAATAGCTTTAAAAAGTTGAAAATGATGATCAGATCAGACACGAGAAAATACATTTTCCAGTTTCTCATCCCCCACCCATGATGGGATGATAACAGAGCCAAGTTGCCAATCCTGAAAATGTCTGCGTGGGGTTTAGGGATTCTAATACCCTTTTTGCCTTAGAATAGTGTTCAAGGAGTACACCTTTCGGTTTGGTAGATATAATTATGTACAACACGAGACATCCACAATCAGAACAATTATCAGGAATCTTAGCAGTGAAGTTTAACACCTTTGTCTTTAAACAAAGTTAAATTTACTTTATTTTACCTGAAGTCACAGGCATTAGACATGTACCTGACATTTTGGTTCAGTTGTCCACTTCCCATAAAACTCAACTGGCTATGATCAAATGCTTGTGTATGAACAGTCTACACTGTGGGATGTTTGATTTATAATAATGAACAACATATCGATTATGATGCTTGCAAATGTTTATTGTAAAAGTGTTAATTATTCAATTTTTATGTATCATAAAAAGAGTATTTATTCCATTTTCTGCACATTTGATGAGAATATAGTGTTATTAATTATTATATATATTATTCCAAGTAATATCCAAACGGGACTTAAATGCTTTGGCAGCGTAGCTGTTGTGGACATGGTGGACTTTGACGTATTCTGGTCCCTAAGCCAGATTATTTCCCCTCATGGTGTTACATGAGTCCAGTAGAACACAAACTAGATTATCCCACGGCAGTTCAAGTCTCTCAAACAGGCTTTCAAATTCTATGAAAATTGATTCAGAATCAGCCCTAGTGATTTTTAAGGAGGCCAAATGTCTCAACACTATTTTTTCTCTATAGCAGAAAAATAGCTGCAACAGTTTTCTCATTGTGTTTGTTGACTTGTCTTAGTTGAAACAAAACCGAGATCCATTAACTCCTCCACATGTTCATCATTGAAATGGCTAGCCACTCCGTAAGTCATCTTGTATGATGCTGTACACCTTTGAAGTTTTAATTCGCTGAGAGCTTTTGTATCTTTGGCAATTGTCTTAAGTAAGACACACTACTGTGGTGCCAGGGAGCATGTTCAGCCATAAATCCAAGTATCATGGCCTCTGGATTAAATTGTCAGTCATTGACAGGAATAACTGGATGCACTGGCTGAGGTGTCTGTTCATCCCTGACTTTTATAACCATCAACATAACTGGAAATACAAATTACAACTATAGAATTTAAATCTCACTCAAACTCGGTCCTCAAGAAGTTTTGTTGAACTGTCTCAAATAGAAAATAAAACGACTGCCTCT
Source organism: Mya arenaria (assembly GCF_026914265.1). Lineage (NCBI taxonomy): Eukaryota > Metazoa > Mollusca > Bivalvia > Myida > Myidae > Mya > Mya arenaria. The sequence continues at coordinate 5,202,906 of NC_069126.1, forward strand.
ACGTAATATGTATTACTACTACAAAATATTTATTCATTTTTTTGGTTTAAATTTGAACCAAACCAATTTTCATTTGAACCTCCCATTATGGTCAACAGCCACTTCTTATTGAGAACAATGCTTCAAACATTATGAGAATAATAAAGAAACGGTTTACAGCGTAAACTTCAATCGGCCAAATAAAATTTGTAAAATAAAAATCGATTATTATGACACAATCCGAATCGGGATGTCCGAAATAATGCTACATGCGCAAAATTCATAATCAGTTTGATCACTTTCTATTAACTTAAATAGAAACGTTTCGGGAATTTCTCTTAACAAAAAATGGCAAATATACCCTTTAAATCGACGAATCGATGTTTTTAGAAGTTGGTGGTGGTCGTTTTTCTCCAATTTTCCAATACCCGTTTATTCGTCTTCGTCGTCTGTCATATCCGGATACGACCATCCGGATACTGTCTGCTAGTCCCATCGGTAATTTCCGTAATCACCGGATGCTATCTTAACCAATCATATAGCTCGATTGCCAAGACGTAAATAGGTTCGTTAATTTCCGACTTTACGCTTCCGGAAAACTCACCTTTCGTACCCATATTCTTCGAACTGAGCTCGATTCGCTCCCTGTACCCCTCCCCCCTAGAAAAAACTCAACGGATTTACATTAATCTCAAAATCGATCCGTGAGGCCTTAAATCCGAAATTCCGGATTAATCCGGAATTTTATCATCCCTGCACCCATCCCAACTCAGTCTGAATTCCCCTCAGGTTGTCTGAATTCCCCCCTATTGTCTGAAATCCCCTTAAGTTGTCTGAAATCCCCTCCTGTTGTCTGAAATCCCCTCCTGTTGTCTGGAATCCCCTCAAGTTGTCTGGAATCCCCTCCTGTTGTCTGAAATCCCCTCCTGTTATCTGGAATCCCCTCCTGTTATCTGGAATCCCCTCAAGTTGTCTGGAATCCCCTCAAGTTGTCTGAAATCCCACCCTGTTTTCTGAAATCCCCTCCTGTTGTCTGGAATCCCCTCCTGTTATCTGGAATCCCCTCAAGTTGTCTGGAATTCCCTCCTGTTGTCTGAAATCCCCTCCTGTTGTCTGGAACCCCCTCCTGTTGTCTGGAATCCCCTCCTGTTGTCTGAAATCCCCTCCTGTTGTCTCGAATCCCCTCAGGTTGTCATAAATCCCCTCCTGCTGTCTGAAATCCCCTCCTGTTGTCTGGAATCCCCTCAAGTTGTCTGGAATCCCCTCAAGTTGTCTGAAATCCCCTCCTGTTGTCTCGAATCCCCTCAGGTTGTCATAAATCCCCTCCTGCTGTCTGAAATCCCACCCTGTTGTCTGAAATCCCATCCTGTTGTCTGGAATCCCCTCAAGTTGTCTGGAATCCCCTCAAGTTGTCTGAAATCCCCTCCTGTTGTCTGAAATCCCCTCAGGTTGTCATAAATCCCCTCCTGCTGTCTGAAATCCCACCCTGTTGTCTGAAATCCCACCCTGTTGTCTGGAATCCCCTCAAGTTGTCTGAAATCCAATCCTGTTGTCTCAAATCCCCTCAGGTTGTCATAAATCCCCTCCTGCTGTCTGAAATCCCCTCCTGTTGTCTGAAATATTCTCCTGTTGTCTGGAATCCCCTCAAGTTGCCTGAAATCCCCTCAGGTTTTACATCTGAGAAGTATTTTTCTTTGCTGATTAATAAATTAAACGGTCAATAGAGGACCCAAGTTTTAATGCAACACTTAAAAAACACGATGGGGCAGAGGGGCTGCCACTGCTTGACTGTAATTTTACAGTTGAAAAGGGGCATAACTGAATAATAATTAAAGTTTTGTGGTTTTTTAATTATGTGGTTTGCTAAACATGTGGGGAATGCCTCACGCAAAATGTTAACCAAACTCCATTGTTCTATCTTGACCAATTTTTTAGTGACCGCCAAGGTACAAGTTTAGCACAATGCAGACAATGACTCCAAGCCTATGACAAAACCTCATTTTTTTCTTCTAAAAACAACAACAGACAAACTAAAAAAAACAACATTTGTAAGAGTCCCTCAGCCGCATTTCTTGAGCCCAGATGAGAATCTACAGAAATTATTCTCTGGCCTAGAAAGAGGTAAAAGGCCACATTTTGACCTAGCCTTGCTATGATTTTTACTTGAAACTTAACCCAAGAGATTAACTGATGTCCCAACATTTTATGAACATCATAATGAGTGAAGTACAAAGTAGTAAATCTTTATTGTAGAATTTCCAACTTACCATTTAACTGAAGTCAGGGAGGGAATAGCTTAAGTTTATAATACAAAATTACATGTCAAACAGAAATGAACCTATATTCACCCTCTTAGTGACCTAAAAAGTCAAGATGAACAGGATATGTTTGTCAAACATTATGCCCTCTAAACGCCACATTGTTAGAAACATATGGACTATTGAAAGGTTTTTTTAGAAAGAAAAATGCATTGATTTTGAATGGTTTGCACATAGTTTTTGTGAAACAGAGGACAAACACTGTGGTCAAAGCTTTCATGAGACTGTTGACTGTATCTTAAATTGTCTGACACCCACCCTAAATAAGGGTCACACTAGTAAAGAGCAACCTACCATGGAAGATTCATGGTCAAGACATTATAGTGGAATAATGCGGACAAAGTAAGACTGATTTCCATGACCTTGCCCTGTGACCTACTCACGTCAAAAACAACTAGAGCTGTCACAGGAGTGACGAATACCCCCAAATGCCGCCTGGACACAGGAATGGCAAACCATTCCTTTGAAAAGAGGCCATAACTCCAAGGTTACTGCACACTGCATCTTCTAAGACTTCTTTTATCATGCATGTATTGTTTGTCCGGAAACCGTTTTTCTATTTTCGTAACAGTGCACAAAAACCTTTACTCCACTGGCCCCATTTCCAATCACAAGCATTGTCTTCACAGAGGCTGCCTATACAGCAAGTTTCATCACAATATCTCAGGCCCAATTAAAGTTATGAAGCAGAAACCATTTTTCTATTTTTAGTAACAGTGACCTTGACCTTGGCCCCACCAGCCCCAATATCGAACTTGACCTGTATCTTCTGATGTTACACCTGTGTACCAAAAAATGTTCAAATCTGTCAAGCCTTTCATGAGTTATCGCCCGGAAACCATTTTTCTATTTTTAGTAACAGTGACCTTGGCCCCACCAGCCCCAATATCGAACTTGATCTGTATCTTTTGATGTTACACCTGTGTACCAAAAATTGTTCAAATCCATTTAGCCTTTCATGAGTTATCGTCTTGAAACCGTTTTTCTATTTTTAGTAACAGTGACCTTGACCTTGGCCCCACCAGCCCCAATATGGAACTTGACCTGTATCTTCTGATGTTACACCTGTGTACCAATTTTTTTTTTTAATCTGTCTAGCCTTTCATGAGTTATTGTCCGGAAACCATGAAAACCGACCGACCGACCGACCGACAAGCTCACTAACTTGATCTGTATCTTCTGATGTTACACCTGTGTACCAAAAATTGTTCAAATCCGTCTAGCCTTTCATGAGATATCGTCCGGAAACCGTTTTTCTTTTTTTAGCAACAGTGACCTTGACCTTGGCCCCACCAGCCCCAATATCGAACTTGACCTGTATCTTCTGATGTTACACCTGTGTACCAAATTTTTTTCAAATCTGTCAACTCTTTCATGAGTTATTGTCCGGAAACCATTTTTCTATTTTTTAGCAACAGTGACCTTGACCTTGGCCCCACCAGCCCCAATTTCAAACCTGACATGTATCTTCTGATGTTACACCTGTGTACCAAAAATTTTTCAAATCTGTCTAGCCTTTCATGAGTTATCGTCCGGAAACCATGAAAACCGACAGACCGACAGACAGACAGACAGACAGACCAACTGACAAGCTCACTCCTATATATCCCCTCAAACTTCGTTTGTGGGGGTATAATAAGGGTTATCAGCTGGTCAACTTACCACTGATGTTTCAAAGTCATAGGTAAACAGGTCTACAGTTATTTTGAGGAAAATGTTTTCATAAAACACATGAATATGACCTTAAACTTCTCATTTCAAAATCAAAGGGATTCATCTTCTGGTTAAGTAGATCTCGTATTCAGGGAAAGTCCACAACGTTCATCGTCTGCTATAGACTGCCAACCGTAATTAAATCGCCCATACTACTTAAACACCAAAATATTTACACAAACTTGTTACAAAATTTGAAAAGGGGCCATAACTCTGTCGAACATTGGTGGAGAATTACCACAGTCAAACTTGACCAGTATTTTATGATGATATAAATTTATACCAAAAACTAATTTACTCCGTTGACCCTTTCATGGTTAATTATCTGAACACCTTAAAATCCAACAGACTGATCAGGAGTCTCACAAGCTCACTACTATGCACAACTCCAATCCGTGTTGTGTGTGGGTATTATAATAACATAGAAGCATGCATATTTACATATGCACCCTCAAAAATAATCTTACTACAATATGTGACTGTAAAACAAATAATACAAGGCATAAGAGACCTAGAAATATCCAATATATTAGCATGTGACGCACCTGTGATAAGACCAATGAAGATGCCCAGAGGTGCCAGTGTCCACACCAGACCATAGGTGGCCACAGACTCTGCCGTTCCATTGATGTAGCCCCCTCCCACTGTAGTGGCTGAAATAACCGGAGGTTAAAACTTGAAGAACTAAATTTGACAGGACATGTATTTACATGAAATTATGTCATAACAACTACATCTTTTTTTTTTAAATATAGCCATGTGCAACTCTTTTCAGTTGTATAAAGAACAGTGGCTTTTAATGTCTTAGCCAGGATCAAAATCAATCATATTTGCTATCAGATAGAGATTGACACTTTGAAAATACATGTAAATGTTTTTTGGTACATACCAGTCATGGTAAAGATGCCGACCACTGTTGGAATGTTCCTATCAGCCACAATTGATGATTCTAGACTTGGTTGACCAGTGTGTCCTATCCTTCGTGCAGCCAGAACACCGACCACGAAGATCACCAAATAGAAACATATCAGCACCACCAAGCCTGCTACATTTACCTCCATTTCTTCACTTAAAATTAAAATTAATGTCATATTTACTGTGTGAAATTCCATTTGATAAGTGCCTGTAAAAATTGGGCAACTAATCTGCTTACCATTTTTATAAAGACCAGGGGCTCTGACTCTTCAATTCTCCTTGTAATTTGTTTCATGACAAAGTAGCATAAGTTTTATCTAATGTTTAAGAACGCAAAATAATTCATCACTTGCATTTTGGGTAAATCAACATTTTTAAACTTGAATGGTTTTAACTTTTATAGTGCAGGGTGTGCAATTGCACATGCTGGTTAACATCCCTGTAAAAAAAATGACTCTGACTCATACTTTTGGAGACCAGGGTGACAAGATTGCATATTCTATAAGCTTTTTTTAACATTTAGTAAAGAGCCATATCTCACTGGGTAAAGACAAACATTATATCACAAGTGCAAGTGAAGGGGTGTTGAGAAAATAGTACCTTGGATGAAATACCACTGTAAAACAATAATAAACTTTGTTATGTCTTAGTTTTACTGCAGGTAGACCTCAACATCTCCGACATAGCTTTGTAAGGGGCCATCACAGGTTATTATTTATTTTTTTATGGTTAATAGTGAGTGTGGATTGTGAAGATATTGTTTATTTAAGGGGTCGTGCTAAAAGGCTGACCAGAAAACTGACTACCGGGGTATATAGATATAGAGGGAAAAGGCTGACCAGGCTAGAAAAGGCTGACCAGAAAAATGAAAAATGAAATTTTTAATGTTGCATTAGTTTTATTGGGTTATTTTAATTTCTGTGTACTATTTAATGTATTATAATTGATATATTATTCAAAAATTATAATTTATAGGAGCGTTTAGTTGAAGATGGATGACTTTTTCAATCGTTTGAAATACATATATCTAATTACACTATGTCTTCACAAATGATGAAATGTATCCATCTATTGTAAGACATATGCATTAAACGGACTTTGAGAACATTTTATTTCTGAAATTGAACTACATCTAAGTTCCTGGTCAGCAAAGTTCGAAAAATGCTGACTAGCAGTTGGGTTTCGAATAAGGCTGACCAGGTTGGTCAGCGATAAGAAATACATGTTTCTAAATACACTATGTCCTTAAGTTTCACAAATTATCAAATGTATCCATCTATGGTAAGATATATGCATTCCACGGACTTTGAAACAGACTTTAAAATCATTTTATTTCCGTATTAAACAGTTTGCTCAGGGATAATAATACATGTTTCTGGTTGATTTCAAGTCAATAGTATTCTATTTATAGTGTAATCATTCTGTAATGTTTATAGGAAATCAAATCAAATCATACATTCAAGAAGATACAGGCTGACCAGTACAGGAATAAAATTATTGCTTTAGGTTAATGCTATTTTGAACATGATTTACATATCTATATAACTTCATATATGGACAATTCTTCGTTCACTAATTCAACCTTATTTGTACCCAAATGAACACAATTTCATGGACCAAATGCAATACGCCATATCGACACCCCGGAGTGTTAATGCTAATCGTGACAGTTTTATTAGTGACAGTTTTATTAGGTCCAAGTGACAAATTCTCGCTTGAATGATCATAATGGAAGGGATTGCAATACAGTCGAGCCTCGCTATGTCGACGTCGGATAAGTTGACTTTCCGGTTATGTCGACTTTTTTTCCGGTCCCGAATTTATTCCTTCTTATTCTATATAAAATAAATCTGTTTGTGTCAATTTTTTTTATCTCGACTTTTTCGCTATGTCAACCTCGTTTTTCAGTCCCAGTGGTCCAATTTCACACATTTCATATGTTCTTTATGTCGAACTGTAGATCGAGACGTAAGTGTGAAAATATTCATGACGGTTTGCGGCATGTCGCAAAATACCGTGCATGTCGATATAACAACTGTCATAATTGGGGGATACAAAAATGTAATTGGTAAGTGCGAATAATTAAAGTTGTTTGTTTATGTATTTATTTAAAGAGACATTTATTGCTCAAGCTCTTTTTGGTATTGTATAAAACATGAACATTTTATTGATAAGATATCAATCCCGAATGGGAACAGAAAGAATAACTTCAAAATGTCAAATGTTAGTTCCACTGCTCTGAATGCTTTTTGGGATTGTGCTATATTGCTATATGTATAAACGAAACACGAATGTGCTATTTTATAAAAGTTGTTGTCATGTGCTATACCGTTTTCTTACAATGTTCAAATGTATGCATTTGTGGTTTTATATGTGTTTTGTGTGATCCATAGACGTAAAAGAAATAAATTTGAAGCAAATAATTCTTCTTTTGTTTCACTGTATTTTTCAATAATAAGTTTGCTGTTTCCACGACGAAAATATGTTACAAGACCGTTCAATTGTGGATGTTAACATCGGACAATCTAACTCAAACGTGTTGGGATTGGTGATATTTTTTGTAATTCGGATGAGTCGACTTTTCGTTATCTCGACTTTTTTCACTAGGTCCCGAAAAAGTCGACATAACGAGTTTCGACTGTAGTTATAATTCCGGGCAGATTCATTTTCGTTTTAATTTACATTCATTTATTACTTAATGTTATCATTCAAAATATAACTCATTTCATTATCCATTACAATACCAGTTAGTATTCAAATTTAACAATTTTAAAAACAAACCTTAAAATAACCAAACAGTAAATGACATGTCAGCACTGGACACTGATTTAAACCACCTAAGTATTTTGTCTGAGAATGTCCAACTATAAAAGCCGTAATGATTTTTTTAAATCTTGAAGTCAAAGATTAAACACACAAATACTGAACTGTCTATAAATCAACTAAACAGAAATCCAAGCAATATTATCAATAAATTCACATAGATCCAAATCACATGACACAATATATCTTTATTCATCATTAAACGGCAAAGATATCAAAATTGCTTATTAAAGGACGGGCAAACTTAAAACAATTTATGTTCGTTTGAAGCAGTTCAAATAGTTTTCACAGGTTGTACATAACTTTTAAGGCAAAGTCCACAATTATAATACTTGTTTAAATATCATATTGACTTATTTACACTTAGTTGTAACAAAGAACAACTTTGACAATATCTCATTAATTATTCACACTCTCATCAAACCTGAGCACCATGCCCTAATTTAGGGGCATATTTGTTTTTTTTCATACACTCATATTCAAAGAGCTATACAAAGTTATACAAAGTTACACATATTTACATCAAAAGTTACCTATGATTTATTTATTGAACAAAAAGAAAAATGATGAAGAATGTAATTAATACGTTGACTTGAATTATTATATTATTCAATAAACAAGAGCACCGCGGAGTGGGTGCCAACGCTCGTCTGATGAAATTCCAAGTCGAAAAGGGGGGATAACTCAATATTAATTAAAGGCAAAATTATATGACCTGCTATAAACATGCATAGTGTTAATAGGAACACGTGTAGCAAGTTTAATGTGAAAATGTTGAACGGTTTTTGAGTTATGAGGTAAGGTTAAAGTTTTTGGACGACGACGACGACGCAGACGCAGACGACGCCGACGACGCCAAGGCTATCACAATAACTCGACTTTTTTTCTTCGAAAAACAGACGAGCTAAAAATCACGATTTTATAACATTTTCTTAAAAAAAATTCTGGCTTTGAAACTTTGCACACTTGTTCACCATCATGCCCCCAACACGTACACAGGAGGAAGTAACTCAAGCATTTTGACAAAATAATGCCTCTTTTTTTACTTTTAATTTACGTTAAAGTTTGCGTACCACCTCTAATATTTTCAAATTCCATTGACATCTGGCTTTGAAACTTTGCCCGCTTCTTCACCATCATGCCCCCAACTTGTACACAGGAGGAGGTAACTCTATCAAGCAATTTGACAAAATTATGCCCCTTTTTCGACTTAGAATTTCATTAAGGTTTGCATACCACCTGGAATATTTTCCAATTCAATTTATGTAAATATCTTAGCGCATCATGTATTGCATTGAAATCTAATCCAACAGTGATCCATGCATGTTTCGCCAAAACTTTTCAATCCATTCACCGAAAAGCGGCGGAATAGTCAAGCGCGCTGTCTCTGTGACAGCTCTTGTTCTGTTCTTTATATTGGCACATGTGTGTATTGTGTCTGTACAACTGCCCACTTGCTTTAGTTTTCTGTGCTCAATGTTGCTATGCTCAATGTTGCTATGCTTGTTTGTAGTTTTCAACCATCTGTTTGCTGTAGTATTCAACCATCTGCTACTAACTTGTTATTGTCATTGCCAGTATATGTATTGAGTTGCCTTTGTTTGTATGTCTTATTAGTTGCTCTCCTTTGCACTCCTTGTGATGCTTTCATAGTTTGCCAATGTGTCCCTGTGAGGAGTTTGCTGATCAGTTTTCCTCAAATCTGATTGGGGGATATAGTTATCATAAAACCATTGTTTTTTGGGTTTTTTTTTAGGTTCTTATTATCCTTTTTATGGCAGTTTTTAGGCAGATTCTGCCCAGATCAGCAACTTCAACACAGTTTTTATCCTTTTGTGAATTGTATGTGCTAACAAGTTTTCTTTGTTTTCTTTGTGTATGTTTTTTTTTCATATTGTTTAAATCAAACTGAAATGTTTATTGTGAAAAGTTCTGTGATAGATCCCAATCTGGTGCAATACTGCTATTATGAAGCTATCTGTGAATTTCTTAATTTTATTAGGAGTCTTTTTAACTAAGTGACCTTTTTAATAGCATGTAGTTTGTACCATAACTTGGCAACTATCATTCATATCTCTGTTACCTAATTGAATACTTTAGTCCCTGATTTTTTGTTAGAGTAGCTTTTAATTAACTTTGTATACCACCTTTATTTTTTTTTATCTTATTTTGTATTATCAATAACTGTATAACACCTTAAAAATATGCCACTATATACCATTGCTTTTTAGCTTATATACACTTGTTATACCATATACAATATGTTTATAAATAGTCGGTTCAAAAGCTCGCATGAGCTTATGTTGTATTGTTTGTATCTTGCCGACTCAAAATAAAACTTATCTTATCTTAAATATGTATAAACATAAAATATTCTTAGTGGATAGGGACATAATAAAACATAAAACTTAAAAAAAATAATATCAAAAACTTTTCAAAACCATTTTATCCCTAAAGGTCTTTTAATATGTCATTGGACCAAACACGGAGTCTAATCATGATAGTATTATGGTGATGTGTCTGGCCGTTTCCAAGAAATAAACACCAATTTAGCTCTGTTGGTTCAGGCATCTTGCAAGAGTTTCCAAAGTTAGATCAAGGTGCACTTTTTCTTCCAGGATTACATAACAAGTGTCAGAAATAAATGGCTAAGGTGACTGGATCGGCATAAAAAGGTTAATGGGTGAGGAGTTTATGGGTAAGAAACAGCCACCGGGTTATCTCAGTTGGTAAAAGTGCCGAGCTAGAGTTCCGGCCCAGCTCAAGCCCAACACCGTGCGCTTTTTTTCTTCCATGATTACTAAAACCACAGGCAGCAGTAACATTGACAGGACCCACCCTATGGCCACCCCCTCTAAAAAAAAAAAAGTAAAAAAAATAATTTCAAGACCAAAAATGATCGGAACATGATCATTTATCCAAAAAACATAAATATCAACCAAAAATTCCACTAAAATTTTTTTTCCCAATATTTACTATTATTATATAGTAAAGGTTGACATGTGAAGGCCCTTGTACGTAGGGTGGTGGTTTTGAAAAGCACGTAACTAACTTATTTTTCAACCATTTGTCTCCAAATAACTGGTCTCTGTCACAGAACATAATAAAGTTTCAGAAAATGTACAACATCAATGTATTTCGATAAAAACACTGTACATTTTAAGTCCAAACTTAGAGAAGCACTTAGGTAGGCAATTCATAATCGCCATCTAAATATGTGTTTTCATCATAAATTTGCTCATTTTGTCAAGTAAAACTAATGAAAGTGCATGCAAAACTGAAGCATAATATAAAACAAATGGTAACATCTTATCGACTGGTATATATAATTCCTGATTCGCAACCAGGTAGGTATCCTGATGTCCGTATCCCAATATGAGTATCCGAATTCAAGGTCGAATTAAGGTTGAAAACAAATTGACGTAATACTGACCTGGTAGCGATTTTGGAATTATTTTTGCGTGTGAGTAGGTTGTTACCGTTTGTTTAATTGCCTCTGACAGCTTTCATGCCCTGTCATTTGTTATATTTGACAAAATGAGCGACTCTTGTTGAAAACACAGATTCCGATGGTGATTATGAATTGCCTACCTAGGGGTTTCAAGAAGTTTGGACTTAAAATGTCTATTTTGTTGGTAAAATCATATTGAAGTCGTACATTTTCTGAAACTTGCCGCTGAAACCACAGGTGTTCGTCACATAGCCTGGATACAGTAATACATTCTTTTTTTAAATATTTTTTTTTTTTATCTATTTATTTCGATCAAGATAGTGAATACATGTCATTTAAAAAATTATTCCATAATTTTTCATGAAAGAAAATTAGTATAATATATAAATAAATATAAGGGAAACATGTGCAAAAATTCATCAATTCCAAACGGACCTTATCAATAGAGCATAGTACCTAAAATAACGGAGATAATCTAATAATTTTTACTGTTCTGATAAGGTAAGATTCCCATCTACAAGAAAAATATAACTTGTATGCTAGTAAGATTGACCTTTACGCATATTCAAACAAAATGCACCGACCAGAAGCTGAAATTCGCCATTACGAAAGAACCGGGAGGTTGAAAAACAACTGATTTTTCGCCCCTAAAACACGTTAAAAACAGACTGACATGCAAACTTTCCGTATGCATTACAAAGAGAAGCTTAAAATATCATTCCTACCGTTAAAAACTCGTTGAATAAGACGCGTATTTATCCAAATCGAACGTTTTATTTCCGCGGGGGGTAGCCATAGGGTGGGTCCTGCCAACGTAACTGCTGCCTTTGACTAAAACATGACAGTTTAATTTGACAGTCACAGTGTCGCGAAATCATATTGCAAATCACTTTTCATGTTTATAGTAGTTGTTTCAAGACAAAACTCGGAAACTGATGTTTAATTTTGTACCTTTTTATGAATTTTATTGCGGAAAAGGTGTTGAAATTATCTTACTTGATCAAAACTCCAAAAAAATACCGATTACAAGCATGTTTACATTGTACATGTGATTTAACGGTTGGGTATAAAAGCCTAGCCGGACCGGGCAAATTCCGAACGAACGAAAATGTCCGTACCGGTCCGGAAATCGTTCGAAAGTCTTCAGAATTTCAATCGTGTATAAAAGACTGGCCCCACCGGACCATTTCGCCCGGTTAGCTCAATCGGTAGAGCGTTGGACTCTGAATCGGACAACCGTCTCCGTGGCCTAGTGGATAAGCGTCCGCCTACGGAGCGGGAGGTCGTGGGTTCGATCCCTGGCCGCGTCATACCAAAAGACGTTAAAAGTTGGTACAAGTAGCTCCCTTACCTGGCGCTTGGCATTTAAAGGGTAGTGCTTGGAAAAGTGGTGTACTCAGTACTGGTTTAACCCAGGAAAGTTGTACCCCGTGTATCGGTGCTTTACACCGAGCACGTAAAAGAACCAAGGGGTCTCTTCGAAAAAGAGCTAGGGTCTCGCACCCGGACTTCCTTGTATCCCACCACTGTCTCTTCAGCGTGCTGTCCCTTCAGCAAAAACAAAGGACCCCGTTGGAAATAAGTGCTTGCACTTTCACGTGTTATCCTTGATCGCAAGGTCTAAAGAAATACCCGCGTTCGATTCCCGGGCGGGTCAGGTCACTTCTGTTGTGATTGGTTATGAAATTCTTTCTACGACCATTCGCACTGTACCACTGCCCATGGCATGTACATAAGTTGTCAGTTCCTTGCAGAGGTGAAGGCACCTAGTACTGTCGAACTGTCACTCTGGGACCCTTCAATGTGCTCACGCCGGGACCCGGAGTATAAACTACTAACACCACCACCACCATTTCCGTACCGAATCATTCTAATTATAACAAACATCGATATACAATTAACAGTTTAATACATATTAATATTAAATATATAATACATAAGTTACACATAATACTTGATAATGTTTCGATAGACACCGTTTGAGCAATATACTCATTAAAAAGATACCCATACACATAAAGGTACATATTATTTTTTTTATCCAATGAGGGACCGGACCAATAACAAACCTTCTCCAGGAATAAATGTACAAGTCAAATCCATAACACTTTTGACGCAAATTACTTTACTATATTTCACGGAACCTCTCCGTTAAAATAATGACAATCGTTTGAATGTGTCTCTTTTGTACCGTGTACATTATTAAATGTTTGTAATAATTATCCTAAACTGATGTTTTATCACTTGTAATTAGTACATATGAAACGGACGGCATTTAATTGTTGCACAACGTGAAACGTTTTGTTACAATATAGAATTTTATAAAAATGCAATAGTTTCAAATTCCACTGAATTTTGTAATATTATAGACAATATTGTTGAAAATAATTGTAATTGATTCAGGAATCGATGATTTCGCTAAGTTATTATATGATAAAGCTTTTAAAGCTTGTGGTAGAACATTAAACGTTGAACATAAAGAACCTAAGCGTAAATTTAAAAATCCATGGTTTAATCAGGAATGTGAAAAGTCTAGACGGGAATTTCGTTTGGCTAATAGAAATTTTAGAAAATTCAAATGTGATGATAACTGTAGAATATTACTGTTAAAGCGCAAACACTATAGATATGTAACACGCAAATCAAAAAAAACGTTTATAATACTAATAGGAAAGATATTTTACATAATTTAGCTAAATCACAGCCGCAGAAATTAAAAAACTTCGCAGTAGCAAATCAGGCATTTCAAAGTTGTCAAAAGACGATATTATTTTTTACCATTTTAAGATTTTTTTTGTGATAGCACGATGTTCAGCGATGATGACGTTAAAAGATCTATTTTAGATAGTAATGATGTTGTTAATGTTGAGCAATTAGACAAAGAGTTTGATATTGAGGAAGTAGGTAAAGCTATTGCAATTCTTAAGCGAGGTAAAAGTAGTGGTACAGACAAGTTAACTGCGGGAATGTTTATCGAATGTAAAGACATATTTGCTCCGATGTTAAGCAAATTATTTAACTATATGTATTTCAACTCTCTATATCCGACTAGCTGGACAAAAGGTATTATTGTCCCTAGCTGTACCTATGAAAGGTAATCTAAACGATGTAAACAACTACAGAGGCATTACCCTCACAAGTATTTTTTCGAAATTATATTCAATTATTCTCGATAATAGGCTGCGGCTGTGGGCGGACAATAATAACTTATTGTCAGACTATCAATATGACTTTAGAAGTAAACGAAGTACTTCTGATTGCATATTTGTTTTATGGTCTATTATTATCAAAGTAATTAACAATGATAAACGAAAGGTGTATTGTGCATTTGTTGATTTCTGTAAGGCGTTTGATGTTGTATATCGGAATGGTATTTGGCTTAAGCTTATTCGCTACGGCGTTTCTAGTAGAATAGTATCAATGCTTAGGAAAATATATGATATATGATGTCGTTGCTTCATGTGTCAGAGTAAATTCAGAGTATACGGATTTCTTTGAAGGTCATATGGGTGTAAAACAAGGGAAACCACTCTCTCCACTTTTATTTCTGTTTTTTTTTTTTCATTAACGATATGCAACAGCATTTGGATAGCGATGACGTAGATGCTGTTACTATTGATGATATTCGTATATTTATGTTGTTATTTTCAGATGATACTGTGTTATTTTCATATACTGCTGATAGTCTGCAAACATTGTTAAATAATCTGTATAATTATTGTTATACATGGGGTATATCTGTCAATATTGAGAACACTTGTGTTATGTTATGTAAAAAAGGCAACCATTTAGAAAACGTAGATTTATATTACGACGGCAAGAAATTAAATGTCATTGATAAATTTACTTATCTTGGAGTAACGCTTTTTCGCAACGGTACTTTTTTAGAGGCTCAAAAGCATTTATCTCAACAAGCTTTAAAAGCACTTTTTTCTCTTTCTAAATTATTTGAGCTTGTTGTGCTTGATATAAGAGAGGGGCTCAAATTGTTTGATGCATTAATTAGTCCAATACTTAATTAAGGCTCGGAGATTTGGGGATTTCATAAATCGCCCGATATAGAACGTGTTCATCTTAAAATTTTAAAACATATCCTTTGCGTAAGACAACAAACTAGTAATGTCTCTGTATACGGCGAGTTAGCAAGATTTTCAATGAATGTTTTGCGAAAATTACGTATTGTGAAATTCTGGTTTAAATTAAAGAGTAAACCTGATTCACTTGTATACATAGTTTATAATATGAAAAATGACCGTGGTCAGTATATTAATACATGGTTTTTATCTGTATAAAAATTGTTTAATGAACTCGGGTACTCGTTCTTATTTGCTCTTGATGTTGTATCATAAGCCCAAGTTGATAGTGTTGTAAGACGAATATATGATGTATATTTACAAGATTGGGGTGATAGTATTAATTGATCACCAAAGTTAGACAGCTACAGAATTATCTAATCAGAATTTGTATTAGAAAAGTATCTTTTATGTATTAAAAATGATAATAATAGAATGATGATGACGAGGTTAAGATGTTCAGCACATACTTTATTGATAGAAGAAGGCAGATATAGAAATATTGAAAGGGAAAATAGAATATGTACTAAATGTTATATGAACTGTGTTGAAAATGAATACCACTTCTTACTTATATGTCCATTTTATCGTGATCTGAGAACATCCCACTTGCCTAAGTATTATACACGTTGGCCATGTTTGTCCAAATTTGTAACATTATTGTTAACAACAAATGTAAATATTATCAACAAAACCGCAACTTATTTATATCAAGCTTTTAAACGACGTGGTTAATACTTTTTCACGTTAATACATGACTTAAATAATGATATGTGATCTTATCAACCCATATAGTATATACTAAAATTATGCTGATTTATTGTAAATGTCAACACCATGCTTGTTTATTCAGTGTTGTGGCAATGTATTTAATGCATTTGCCAATAAAATATTGACTTGACTTGTTAACAAATTGTTTCGAAATTATAGATACACTTCACAAAACAATACATATTTTCATATTTTTATAGGAACTATGCACCAGATTGACGCCAGAAAAAGTTTTTTCTGTAACGAATCTCAGGACCATTAATTAATAAAATGTTTTACTCCTTGATATCATAACTGTGAAAAAATACCAAAATGTAATTAAAAAGATCGAGTCGGAGACCGGGTTCGAACCGGTGTCGCCAAAATTGCAGTGCTGTATCCACTGTGCTACGTAGGCCTACCCTAAATGGTTGGAATATTTAAAGGCCTACTTTAAGGAATGTCTGGCATGATAATTCCCTGCTGTGCATCTCCTGTTAATTACACTTGTGTCACAGTGGGGCCAATTTCCTGTGTATTCGTTTATTGGCCCAGAGCCACTTGGGGTCCATTTTAATAATACAACATCGAAAACTGCACAGCAGGATACTCAGATTGAAGATCTGGTAAGACAATTAGCCAAAAGGATTAAGATCAATTAACAGAATACGAAAAAAACAAACTGCGAAAATAAATTAATTGTTAACTATGTGGTACTTCGGCTGGTAAGTTTCAATGCATTGTACACATCGATACCAAGTTTATGTCGGTTTTCGACAATTTTCTTCTTTTTTTACTATTTCATCATACGGATTAAAGCCCCTTTAATGCACCTTTCAAATTGGCCAGTCTATAATACACTTCTTATTCCTATATATGGAAGCGGTATATATTCACGGAACGAGACACCTATTTAGACAGTGCTGTTTGCTTTTTCTGAGCTAGGCTCAGCAGCCAATTGTTTGAAACCGTTTTTCTTTTTGGTTTGGTCAAAGTCAACCGAATTATGCATTTATCCACTTTTATTTCTTACCAATCAATTCAAATCAAAGTGTGAACTAGCCAAAAAATAACTTCTTGACAAAATATCCTAGTTTTTTTGTTTGTTTATAATTGGCTGAAGAGCTATGTTGCAGAACTTTGTGTGGATTTTAGTGGTGTGTGTACACGTGTATGTGGTGTTTGTGCGTTTGTGCTGGGACCGAAACCAGGTTTGTGTCCCTAGTTCAGGGTCGTTTGTGCTGGGACCGAAACCAGGTTTGTGTCTCTAGTTCAGGGTCGTTTGTGCTGGGACCAATAACAGGTTTGTGTCTCTAGTTCAGGGTCGTTTGTGCTGGGACCAATAACAGGTTTGTGCCTCTAGTTCAGGGTCGTTTGAGCCCGTGTCCCATGCCTCTAAACAGGGTTTATATTTGAAACATTGACTACTAGGCGTGGCCTTGTTGTTTTCATTGAAATATTGACCGCTAGGCGTGGCCTTGTTGTTTTCATTGAAATATTGACCGCTAGGCGTGGCCTTGTTGTTTTCATTGAAATATTGACCACTAGGCGTGGCCTTGTTGTTTTCATTGAAATATTGACCGCTAGGCGTAGCCTTGTTGTTTTCATTTAATTATTGTTGAGTTATAAGCAACACATACACGGTGTGTTAAAAATGAAAACATGAAATGAAAACAAAAATCAACCTTCAAAGTGCCTCGCTCATGTCTTGTAAAATGCACTATATTATGACGAAATAAACCCTGGCAAATCATTAGGATTATTAAAACTAGGATACTGACGGCTGGAACCGTTCAACAAATGTTGATATATGCTCAAATATTGTCTTTGAAGACCACGATTTTGAATAGCGTTAGTAACACTTTTTAATAAAAGGTTTAAAAGTTAAATTATCCCTCAGATTAGTTAAGACGTTCCTCGTGGGCGAGCGGTTTTGTTGTCAGTTTTGTTTATTTTCTTGACTGTACTGGTGCTGTTCGCTACCCACTAAAACCAGGGATTTTTAAACTCAAATTATTCATTTTTTCTGGGATTTCGGTTTCAGAGAGTAAAGTATTTATATCATCAGTCTTTTCAGATGCATTAACGTGATCAAATAGGGTAAAACACATGAGCAAGTTCTTTAAAACACCTTTAGATTACTCAAACTCACTTTAAAACTGTTTGGGATGTTATACCCAATATAAGCGACTCAGTTTGTCTTAGAACTTTTTAAATTATGCCTACCCCCCCCCCCCCCCCCCCCTCTTAAAACTATTTGAATTATGTACCGGTATATATCAAAGTATTCAGGACTTGGTTAAAACATTAAGCAGTTTTCGTAACTCGATCGAAATTTAGCAGTACTCGAGAACCAAGCAGTGTGTGTGTGGGGGGGGGGGGGGGTATCACCCACAATCATTGTAGGTGGACCGTTCGTAGAAAGGGGCGGTTCCAGAAACTGACACTAGAGGGGGCGTAATTTAGGGGCACAACCTTTTGACATCTGACCCTCCCCTAGAGCCGAAATTGAAATAGTTTAATATGTTTGGGGGGGGGGGGGGTGGAGGTACTCCCCCAAATTTGTTCAGACAGTTTCTAGACCGAATTGGAGCAATTCAAGTAGTGTATTACCTTTTTCCCCGATACTGTCGTATAAAGTAAACTTGGACGATTTATGAGGAGGGGAGGGGCACACCAGCATGTGGTAGGGAATTTGGCCTTGCCTTTAAAACATAACGAAATATTATCAGCTAGACAAATTAATATTATTAATTTTCTCTAACTCATTAAAAATAGTATTAATATTCGTAGAAATTGCCATTTGTCGTTCGAGGCTCGCACAAGTATCCTTAAGGAATTCTACAACCCCTATCAGCGCCACTAACTGCCAAACCATCAGCGTCATCATCATGTAAATTATGTATGTACTTGAAGTCAAACTTGACGGGGATTGTGTGTTATAAATCAAATTTTGTTTCGATGACAATGTTTGTTTATATATTTATTTGCTTTCTACAATAAAGCAGAATTGGAGAGTTAGGCGCGATGCCCGCACGGCCTGGAGTTAATAAACATGTTATTATTAATTGGCGTCCAAAATTCGGCAAGCAGAGTGGGTCACTAGGCCAAAAGTAAAACACCTCGTCTGACCTTAACCATCATTTGGTACAACCGGATCTAATATTTTTGTGAAATAGCACCTCAAGTTTGCATATATTTAGAAAAATGAAATATATTTACATCACATAATCTGTACCTAATTTCCATTGAGCCATCTCCCACAAACCCGAGCTGGGTAGTTTTAATGACATCCGGCGATGATATTATGAAATACAATATATAACATTAATTTTAAATTCATGGATGTATTGTAACGAGTTAATTTATGTCCAAAACATCATTATAAGGCCATAGTATACTGGTCTACGCCAGGTTTTTTTCAAACAACCGTCAATCGACTTGAAGTTCATCGTAGTAATACGAATTCTGTATTTATTCTCAAATTACATGAAAGAACATTGACCAGAATCCGTCAGATATTTATCATTTCGACGCTAAAGAGCATCCTATATGACCTTCAGTTATGGCCTTCTTTAGGGACTACGATTCAAATCAAAATATGGAAAAATAACAAGTTTTGAGGACATCCTTCGAAAAATGGGCCAACACTATATCCTGTCATTTTTTGCATAGGTACTTAAATGGACAAACCCATATATTTAAAAGTAAGGACACGCACAATGTCGAAGTGATGCGTTGATAAAAAAGATATCATCACAAATACTTGTGGTAATTGGATCAGCATGTTAAATTGTGCAAGATTGCTAGGACCTTCTGAAGACCATGCATTTGGTTTTAATAGAAATGTTCTGTAGGATGTGCGACCTTGTACGTTTAATCTGTTTAGTGTTGTCGAGTGTCGTGTTGCAGTATTATAACTGTAAGATTTGCGTGTAGTGCCATGTTATATCAGTACTTACCTTTGATGTGGATATAGTGTCATGCTGTGGCAAAATTGATGATAGTTGTGGATGTAGTGGCCTGCCATGGTAGAGTTGATGTTAGGGTGTGGGTGTAGTGTACTGCTATAAAAGAATTGATGTAAGTTAAGGGTGAAGTGTCCTGCCATGGTAGAGTTGATGTTAGGGTGTGGGTGTAGTGTCATGCTATAAAAGAATTGATGTAAGTTAAGGGTGAAGTGTCCTGCCATGGTAGAGTTGATGTTAGGGTGTGGGTGTAGTGTACTGCTATAAAAGAATTGATGTAAGTTAAGGGTGAAGTGTCCTGCCATGGTAGAGTTGATGTTAGGGTGTGGGTGTAGTGTACTGCTATAAAAGAATTGATGTAAGTTAAGGGTGAAGTGTCCTGCCATGGTAGAGTTGATGTTAGGGTGTGGGTGTAGTGTACTGCTATAAAAGAATTGATGTAAGTTAAGGGTGAAGTGTCCTGCCATGGTAGAGTTGATGTTAGGGTGTGGGTGTAGTGTACTGCTATAAAAGAATTGATGTAAGTTAAGGGTGAAGTGTCCTGCCATGGTAGAGTTGATGTTAGGCTGTGGGTGTAGTGTCATGCTATAATATAATTGATATAAGTTAAGGGTGAAGTGTCCTGCCATGGAAGAGTTGATGTTAGGCTGTGGGTGTAGTGTCATGCTATAATAGAATTGATGTAAGTTAAGGGTGAAGTGTCCTGCCATGGTAGAGTTGATGTTAGATGCGGATGTAGTGTACTGCTATAATATAATTGATGTAAGTTAAGAGTGAAGTGTCCTGCCATGGTAGAGTTGATGTTAGGCTGTGGGTGTAGTGTCATGCTATAATAGAATTGATGTTATGTGTGGGTGTAGGGTCCTGTTATGGTAGAATTGATGTTATTTGTGGGTGTAGGGACTTGTTATGGTAGAATTGATGTTATTTGTGGGTGTAGGGTCCTGTTATGGTAGAATTGATGTTATTTGTGTGTGTAGGGTCCTGTTATGGTAGAATTGATGTTATTTGTGGGTGTAGGGTCCTGTTATGGTAGAATTGATGTTATTTGTGAGTGTAGTGTCCTGTTATGGTAGAATTGATGTTATTTGTGAGTGTAGTGTCCTGTTATGGTAGACTTGATGTTAGTTGTGAGTGTAGGGTCCTGTTATGGTAGACTTAATGTCAGTTGTTGGTGTAGGGTCCTGTTATGGTAGAATTGATGTCAGCTGTTGGTGTAGGGTCCTGTTATGGTAGAATTGATGTAAGTTAAGGGTGAAGTGTCCTGCCATGGTAGAGTTGATGTTAGGGTGTGGGTGTAGTGTACTGCTATAAAAGAATTGATGTAAGTTAAGGGTGAAGTGTCCTGCCATGGTAGAGTTGATGTTAGGGTGTGGGTGTAGTGTACTGCTATAAAAGAATTGATGTAAGTTAAGGGTGAAGTGTCCTGCCATGGTAGAGTTGATGTTAGGCTGTGGGTGTAGTGTCATGCTATAATATAATTGATGTAAGTTAAGGGTGAAGTGTCCTGCCATGGAAGAGTTGATGTTAGGCTGTGGGTGTAGTGTCATGCTATAATAGAATTGATGTAAGTTAAGGGTGAAGTGTCCTGCCATGGTAGAGTTGATGTTAGATGCGGATGTAGTGTACTGCTATAATATAATTGATGTAAGTTAAGGGTGAAGTGTCCTGCCATGGTAGAGTTGATGTTAGGCTGTGGGTGTAGTGTCATGCTATAATATAATTGATGTAAGTTAAGGGTGAAGTGTCCTGCCATGGTAGAATTGATGTTAGATGCGGATGTAGTGTACTGCTATAATATAATTGATGTAAGTTAAGGGTGAAGTGTCCTGCCATGGTAGAGTTGATGTTAGGCTGTGGGTGTAGTGTACTGCTATAATAGAATTGATGTAAGTTAAGGGTGAAGTGTCCTGCCATGGTAAAATTAATGTTAGATGCGGGTGTAGTGTCATGCTATAATAGAATTGATGTAAGTTAAGGGTGAAGTGTCCTGCCAAGGTAGAGTTGATGTTAGGGTGTGGGTGTAGTGTACTGCTATGAAAGAATTGATGTAAGTTATGGGTGTAGAAGCCGGTTGTAATAATCTGTGTTATGTATAATTAGAACATTAAGTAACAGAAACTTGTGTATATAAATCGGAAAGTCAGACCCGAAACGGGTTTTGTATTATTGGTTTATTCTGTACAAAAGTTTAACAACAACTAACTATGATTCTTGAAAAAAAATGAATATAATGCAGTGAAAGCTATTCGCTGACAACTAGCTTGTCGGCGGAGCTTTTCAGGTCCTGCAGAGCATATCAGAAACCACTACACCTGTTATGGTAGAATTGATGTTAGTTGTGGTTGTAGTGTCCTGTTATGTTAGAATTGATTTTAGTTGTGGTGAAGTCTCCTGCTATAGTAGAATTGATGTTATTTGTGGGTGTAGGGTCCTGTTATGGTAGAATTGATGTTATTTGTGGGTGTAGGGTCCTGTTATGGTAGAATTGATGTCATTTGTGGGTGTAGGGACTTGTTATGGTAGAATTGATGTTATTTGTGGGTGTAGGGTCCTGTTATGGTATAATTGATGTTATTTGTGTGTGTAGGGTCCTGTTATGGTAGAATTGATGTTATTTGTGGGTGTAGGGTCCTGTTATGGTAGAATTGATGTTATTTGTGAGTGTAGTGTCCTGTTATGGTAGAATTGATGTTATTTGTGAGTGTAGTGTCCTGTTATGGTAGACTTGATGTTAGTTGTGAGTGTAGGGTCCTGTTATGGTAGACTTAATGTCAGTTGTTGGTGTAGGGTCCTGTTATGGTAGACTTGATGTCAGTTGTGAGTGTTGGGTCCTGTTATGGTAGACTTGATGTTAGTTGTGAGTGTAGGGTCCTGTTATGGTAGACTTGATGTTAGTTGTGAGTGTAGGGTCCTGTTATGGTAGATTTGATGTCAGTTGTTGGTGAAGTGTCCTCTTATGGTAGACTTGATGTCAGTTGTGTGTGTAGTGTCCTGTTATGGTAGACTTGATGTCAGTTGTTGGTGTCGTGTCCTGTTATGGTAGACTTGATGTCAGTTGTGGGTGTAGTGCCCTGTTATGGTAGACTTGATGTCAGTTGTGGGTGTAGTGTCCTGTTATGGTAGACTTGATGTCAGTTGTTGGTGTAGTGTCCTGTTATGGTAGACTTGATGTCAGTTGTGGGTGTAGGGTCCTGTTATGGTAGACATGATGTCAGCTGTTGGTGTAGGGTCCTGTTATGGTAGACTTGATGTTAGTTGTGAGTGTAGGGTCCTGTTATGGTAGACTTGATGTTATTTGTGAGTGTAGTGTCCTGTTATGGTAGACTTGATGTCAGTTGTGAGTGTAGTGTCCTGTTATGGTAGACTTGATGTCCGTTGTTGGTGTAGGGTCCTGTTATGGTAGACTTGATGTCAGCTGTTGGTGTAGGGTCCTGTTATGGTAGACTTGATGTCAGTTGTTGGTGTAGGGTCCTGTTATGGTAGACTTGATGTCAGTTGTGAGTGTAGGGTCCTGTTATGGTAGACTTGATGTTATTTGTGAGTGTAGGGTCCTGTTATGGTAGACTTGATGTCAGTTGTGGGTGTAGGGTCCTGTTATGGTAGACTTGATGTCAGTTGTGAGTGTAGTGCCCTGTTATGGTAGACTTGATGTCAGTTGTGTGTGTAGTGTCCTGTTATGGTAGACTTGATGTAAGTTGTTGGTGTAGGGTCCTGTTGTGGTAGACTTGATGTCAGTTGTGGGTGTAGTGCCCTGTTATGGTAGACTTGATGTCAGTTGTGAGTGTAGGGTCCTGTTATGGTAGACTTGATGTCAGTTGTGGGTGTAGTGCCCTGTTATGGTAGACTTGATGTTAGTTGTGAGTGTAGGGTCCTGTTATGGTAGACTTGATGTCAGTTGTGAGTGTAGTGTCATGTTATGGTAGAACTGATGTAAGTTGTTGGTGTTGGGTCCTGTTGTGGTAGACTTGACTTCAGTTGTGGGTGTAGGGTCCTGTTATGGTAGACTTGATGTTATTTGTGAGTGTAGGGTCCTGTTATGGTAGACTTGATGTCAGCTGTTGGTGTAGGGTCCTGTTGTGGTAGACTTGATGTCAGTTGTTGGTGTAGGGTCCTGTTATGGTAGACTTGACTTCAGTTGTGGGTGTAGGGTCCTGTTATGGTAGACTTGATGTTATTTGTGGGTGTAGGGTCCTGTTATGGTAGACTTGATGTCAGTTGTGAGTGTAGGGTCCTGTTATGGTAGACTTGATGTCAGTTGTGAGTGTAGGGTCCTGTTATGGTAGACTTGATGTTATTTGTGAGTGTAGGGTCCTGTTATGGTAGACTTGATGTCAGCTGTTGGTGTAGGGTCCTGTTATGGTAGACTTGATGTCAGTTGTGAGTGTAGTGCCCTGTTATGGTAGACTTGATGTCAGTTGTTGGTGTTGGGTCCTGTTGTGGTAGACTTGACTTCAGTTGTGGGTGTAGGGTCATGTTATGGTAGACATGATGTCAGCTGTTGGTGTAGTGTCCTGTTATGGTAGACTTGATGTCAGCTGTTGGTGTAGGGTCCTGTTATGGTAGACTTGATGTTAGTTGTGAGTGTAGGGTCCTGTTATGGTAGACTTGATGTTAGTTGTGAGTGTAGGGTCCTGTTATGGTAGATTTGATGTCAGTTGTTGGTGAAGTGTCCTCTTATGGTAGACTTGATGTCAGTTGTGTGTGTAGTGTCCTGTTATGGTAGACTTGATGTCAGTTGTTGGTGTCGTGTCCTGTTATGGTAGACTTGATGTCAGTTGTGGGTGTAGTGCCCTGTTATGGTAGACTTGATGTCAGTTGTGGGTGTAGTGTCCTGTTATGGTAGACCTGATGTAAGTTGTTGGTGTAGTGTCCTGTTGTGGTAGACTTGATGTCAGTTGTGGGTGTAGGGTCCTGTTATGGTAGACATGATGTCAGCTGTTGGTGTAGGGTCCTGTTATGGTAGACTTGATGTTAGTTGTGAGTGTAGGGTCCTGTTATGGTAGACTTGATGTTATTTGTGAGTGTAGTGTCCTGTTATGGTAGACTTGATGTCAGTTGTGAGTGTAGTGTCCTGTTATGGTAGACTTGATGTCCGTTGTTGGTGTAGGGTCCTGTTATGGTAGACTTGATGTCAGCTGTTGGTGTAGGGTCCTGTTATGGTAGACTTGATGTCAGTTGTTGGTGTAGGGTCCTGTTATGGTAGACTTGATGTCAGTTGTGAGTGTAGGGTCCTGTTATGGTAGACTTGATGTTATTTGTGAGTGTAGGGTCCTGTTATGGTAGACTTGATGTCAGTTGTGGGTGTAGTGCCCTGTTATGGTAGACTTGATGTCAGTTGTGAGTGTAGTGCCCTGTTATGGTAGACTTGATGTCAGTTGTGGGTGTAGGGTCCTGTTATGGTAGACTTGATGTCAGTTGTTGGTGTAGGGTCCTGTTATGGTAGACTTGATGTCAGTTGTGGGTGTAGTGCCCTGTTATGGTAGACTTGATGTCAGTTGTGAGTGTAGGGTCCTGTTGTGGTAGACTTGATGTCAGTTGTGGGTGTAGTGCCCTGTTATGGTAGACTTGATGTTAGTTGTGAGTGTAGGGTCCTGTTATGGTAGACTTGATGTCAGTTGTGAGTGTAGTGTCATGTTATGGTAGAACTGATGTAAGTTGTTGGTGTTGGGTCCTGTTGTGGTAGACTTGACTTCAGTTGTGAGTGTAGGGTCCTGTTATGGTAGACTTGATGTTATTTGTGAGTGTAGGGTCCTGTTATGGTAGACTTGATGTCAGCTGTTGGTGTAGGGTCCTGTTGTGGTAGACTTGATGTCAGTTGTTGGTGTAGGGTCCTGTTATGGTAGACTTGACTTCAGTTGTGGGTGTAGGGTCCTGTTATGGTAGACTTGATGTTATTTGTGGGTGTAGGGTCCTGTTATGGTAGACTTGATGTCAGTTGTGAGTGTAGGGTCCTGTTATGGTAGACTTGATGTCAGTTGTGAGTGTAGGGTCCTGTTATGGTAGACTTGATGTTATTTGTGAGTGTAGGGTCCTGTTATGGTAGACTTGATGTCAGCTGTTGGTGTAGGGTCCTGTTATGGTAGACTTGATGTCAGTTGTGAGTGTAGTGCCCTGTTATGGTAGACTTGATGTCAGTTGTTGGTGTAGGGTCCTGTTGTGGTAGACTTGACTTCAGTTGTGGGTGTAGGGTCATGTTATGGTAGACATGATGTCAGCTGTTGGTGTAGTGTCCTGTTATGGTAGACTTGATGTCAGCTGTTGGTGTAGGGTCCTGTTATGGTAGACTTGATGTCCGTTGTTGGTGTAGGGTCCTGTTATGGTAGACTTGATGTCCGTTGTTGGTGTAGGGTCCTGTTATGGTAGACTTGACTTCAGTTGTGGGTGTAGGGTCCTGTTATGGTAGAATTGACTTCAGTTGTGGGTGTAGGGTCCTGTTATGGTAGAATTGACTTCAGTTGTGGGTGTAGGGTCATGTTATGGTAGACATGATGTCAGCTGTTGGTGTAGGGTCCTGTTATGGTAGACATGATGTCAGCTGTTGGTGTAGGGTCCTGTTATGGTAGACTTGATGTCAGTTGTTGGTGTAGGGTCCTGTTATGGTAGACTTGATGTCAGCTGTTGGTGTAGGGTCCTGTTATGGTAGACTTGATGTCAGTTGTGGGTGTAGTGTCCTGTTATGACAAAATGGATGTTTGTTGTGGATGTAGTGTCCTGCTTTGGTAGAATTGCTGTTAGCTGTGAGTGTAGTGTCCTGTTATGGTAAAATGCATGTTAGATGCGGGTGTAGTGTCCTGCTATGGTAGACTTGATGTTAGCTATGGGTGTAACGTCCTGCTATATTAGATTCGATGTTAGATGAGGGTATAGTGTGCTGTTGTGGTTGAATTGATGTTAGTTATGGGTGAAGTGTCCTGTTATGATAGATGTAGATACCCTGGTCTGTTTTAGTAGTATTTATGTGGGTGTAATGTCCTGTTATGGTAGTATTGCTGTTTGATTTGGGTGTGGGTTGTGTTATGGTTGTATTGATGTTTGATGTGGTCGTATTGTTCTTCTATGGTATGTGAAAAAGCGAGGGAAACAATAGATACTAGATATGGAAACAATGGGATTCCACTTGGATAATTTTCGATCGGAAAGGTTTGGTAAATTCATTGCCCAATCGGGAAAAATACACTATTTGATTATATACCAATGTTTTATGCGCGAACTAGATGTTTTGCTCAAAGAAATGTTGGGCTAGGTAGAGGGTTTGCTGAAGTGAGGTTGATTGTTTTCTAGGGAAACTTAAAAGGTTTTCCACGAGCGAATTTGATGGTTTTCTTGAGCGAAGTAGATGGCTTGCTAGAGCAAGGAAGATGATTAATTAGGACGAGGTGAGGTTTGCTAGAACAATGTGGAAGCTTTGCTAGAGTGAGTTGAATGGTTTGCTAGAACAAGACTATAAGTATCTTCCATGGCCGTGAGTGTAAGATAGGTTCATCCCGACCCGAGCGCGAGGGTTGGGATGAACCTATCATACACGAGTGGCTATGGTAGATGCTTTTTCTCCCACCTCAGTGAAACAATATTAAAATGTATTTTTTGCTGGAACTAGTTTGTGCGTAGTGAAAATAAATGCGTATGGATATGTGATAATTCGTGGTTGTCATGGATATGCGCGCAGTGATTCACATTATGTTAATAGTCAAATCGGCCTTTAAATAGTTCTGAGGAGAGTGAATCATTATTTCTTGAAAGGTGCGTGGAAAAAAATTATGGAGATATTTGAAGCGAGAAATAATTAATTAGCAATCTAAATATTGCAACAAGACAACGTTTCTACGAAGCAAAGCTTCCACATTGTTCTAGCAAACCTCACCTCGTCCTTATTAATCATCTTCCTATGGCGAGGTAGATGGTTTGCTAGAGCGAGGTGAGCTTTGAAAGAGCGATGTGAACGCTATGCTTGAAGTAATTAAGGGAATAGTTTACTAGAAAAAGGCAGAGTGTATCATTGAGCGAGTTGGAAGGTTTGACAGAGTGAGGTATATTTGCAAAAGCAATGCAGAGTGTTTTCCAGAGAAAGATAGACTTATTTTAGAACAAGGTAGAACGTTTTTTAGACGGGGTTTGCCAGAGTTAGGCAGAATGATTAATTGATTGATTGATGTAGAAGGTTTATCAGGGCAATGTAGAAGGGCTTCTTGGTTTCTAGACCAACGAAGGTTTCTTGGTTTGCTTTAGGTAGGTAGACTATTCTCTGGTTTGCTAGAGCGAGGTTGGAAGTTTGATAAAGAGATGTAGAAGGGTTTTCATAGCGAGGCACCGGTAGAAGGTTGGCGAAAGCGATAATGGAGGTTTGTCAGAGAAATGTAGGCTTGCTTGACAATGTAGAAAGTTTGGAAAATCGAGATAACAGGTTTAAATATAGGTTTTAAGAAGATTTGATTGAGCGAGGTAGAAGGTTTGCTAGGCCAAGGCCGAACGTTTGCTAAAGCGATGTTGAGGTTTGTAACAAGGCCTGTCCGGGTTGTTACTTGATTCATCTCAATGTTGTACAAACAGGAACAGGGTGTGTTATATAATTGAATGCAACTGATAATTTCTACACTTTCTACATTTGTATATATATATATATATATATATATATATATATATGTATCGTATTTCGGTGTGTGTGGGTTTTTTTTTTTTTTTTTTTTTGTAAGGCCGACTGTACCAATCGCATACGTCGGCTATGGTTTTGTAATTGGAGATTGCATTTGCATAAAAATTTGATGTATGATCTAGCAAATTTATATGAAACGTATTCAAACTAACTTCTAAATATAGTTTCAAAAATAGATTTTTAAAACGATGTATCAAGCCGCCCTTTAAATTTTATGTCGGAACGTCTGGCGTCCCGTGAAGTTAGGACAGTAAATTGTCTCCCGAGTAGATGGCAGGAATGCTCAGCACATTCTTAACATTTCGAGTTGGGACGACAAATCTAATTTGTAGCAATCTTAAAATTTTGGCAAGATTTAAAAAAAAAAATACATCCGAATAAACACATCTGTTCTTGATAAAAATATAAGAGAATGATAGTTCGCCTTCTCCGCTTATCAACAGAACAAAACATGTTGACATAAAAACAACAACACATTTACAACTTGGCAAAAAAGTGCAATAAAATGCAATTTGTGTAATTCGTATATCAATTTTGCAACTATTTGGCACATTACCATGCATATGTCATGAATTATCAGACAGACATTTTTAACAAACAATCCTTCCTTGTTTTTGTCTTATTAGTGTGGCGTTTAATATCATTTACTGTAGTAATAATCACTCTGGTCCAAGGTTAAACAAAACATTCAGTTCAGCAACCATAAGCATTTAATGATTTATTGACAGTTGTTTTTCAAGTTTCTACACATATACATAGAGGCTCGTTACGAAACATTTTTGGAATTGCATGTTCATGGTTAAACGTAATTTTCAGCCCAGAAAATGGGGCACTTCATAGTTCATATATATCTGTTGTACATATATACATTTGACAGCACCCTCAAGCATTTTACTGTCCACGTGTTGACAGCACCCTCAAGCATTTTACTGTCCACGTGTTGACAGCACCCTCAAGCATTTTACTGTCCACGTGTTGACAGCACCCTCAAGCATTTTACTGTCCACATGTTGACAGCACCCTCAAGCATTTTACTGTCCACATGTTGACAGCACCCTCAAGCATTTTACTGTCCACATGTTGACAAAGCCGAATGCGTTCCGTTGGGTCCGTTGTTTTAATATATGTTCTCGAAAACTATATCTGAAATGTAACACTTTTAGATGCACGCATTGATCCATCGACCAACGATCTTGGTGAGATGGTAACGAGCCATGCACACATTTTAGTGTTCTAACTTATTATTTTTCTTCCGGACGATATAATTTCTATAAAAGGTCAAAATTTGTCTTATTTACAAGCGCGTAGGAACGAGACTGTCTTTCGGGTGGCGATAGAGGGTGGGTTTGAACGGGGGCTGGGATGTCCCCGGGAAAATTTACGAACATCTGGGCTATTTTATCAACGATCGTATTGTTGGTCAACCGATGCACAGACAGAATGTAACCCTAGCTAGAACTACCCTGGTTCTTTAACGTGCATCAGTCTAAGGCCCTGCCACACGGGACCCGACAAAATCTACTAAGTGTCTTTAATGTCTACCACCTTATGCAACTGACGCATTCATTGTCATGTTTGACCATAACGGTCAATAATCCGACCATGATATGGAATACAGTAGGACAAACGTATATAACTGAAGAAAACGTCCTCTCTGTGTTTATAAAGGATGGACGAAAAGGTTTTCACTCATCGTCATTCTACTTTATTTACACTACAGAAAAGCTAGGACAAGGACGTCTGCCCTCACTGAAGGATAAGCATTATTCAAAGACTGAAAAATTGAAAGGCTACATCAAAATATATATCGTTCAAAATATGATTAATGATGATACGCACATCATGTCCTCGTTTGTCTCATTGAGATGATCAGATAATGCTGTCATAAAAGTAGCACACTCAACATCACGTGAACATGAGAGCCGTAGCCGACTGATTTTTTTTAACAAAAACCGGAACATTATACAAAATAAACCCTTATCATCACGTTATTGTGTCGATGATTTCAGTCAGCTCATCAGTAACTAGGGCAGAAGTTGGCACGGATCATCCACGTTCGTTCGGCCAAAAACTTTTCAGTTACCAACAGTCTCGGGTTGCTTCGGAAATTTACATACAGGAAAGGTGGAAATATAAGTAAACATATTGTATACTAATTTTGGCATTTTGAATAATTTTTGCATATGATTAGAAAAATCAGAACGGTTAAACGTGAATAAAACTTTTAGTGTGCTTTACCTGACCAGGGATGAATTACGACTTAGGTGAATGTACATTTAGGCCATACAAGCATCGACCACATTCATAATGCCACAAGTAAACAATGCCAGAATCCACCACATTCATATTGCCACATTCAGACAATGTCAGAATACACCACATTCATATTGCCACATTTAGACAATGCTTAAATCCACCACATTCATATTGCCACATTCAGACAATGTCAGAATACACCACATTCATATTGCCACATTTAGACAATGTCAGAATACACCACATTCATATTGCCACATTTAGACAATGCTTAAATCCACCACATTCATATTGCCACAAGTAAACAATGCCAGAATCCACCACATTCATATTGCCACAAGTAAACAATGCCAGAATCCACCACATTCATATTGCCACATCCAGACAATGTCAGAATACACCACATTCATATTGCCACATTTAGACAATGCTTAAATTCACCACATTCATATTGCCACATTCAGACAATGTCAGAATACACCACATTCATATTGCCACATTTAGACAATGTCAGAATACACCACATTCATATTGCCACATTTAGACAATGCTTAAATCCACCACATTCATATTGCCACAAGTAAACAATGCCAGAATCCACCACATTCATATTGCCACATTCAGACAATGTCAGAATACACCACATTCATATTGCCACATTTAGACAATGCTTAAATCGACCACATTCATATTGCCACATTCAGACAATGTCAGAATACACCACATTCATATTGCCACATTCAGACAATGCTTAAATCCACCACATTCATATTGCCACATTTAAGACAATGCCAGAATCCACCACATTCATATTGCCACATTCAGACAATGTCAGAATACACCACATTCATATTGCCACATTTAGACAATGCTTAAATCCACCACATTCATATTGCCACATTCAGACAATGTCAGAATACACCACATTCATATTGCCACATTTAAGACAATGCTTAAATCCACCACATTCATATTGCCACATTTAAGACAATGCTAGTATCCACCACATTCATATTGCCATATTTAGACAATGCCTGGATCCACCAATTCATATTGCTACACTTAGACAATCCCATAATAGACCACATTTATATTGCCAAATTTAGACAATGCTAGAATCGACCACATTTATATTGCCACATTTAGACAATGCTAGAATCGACCATATTCATATTGCCACATTAAGACATTGCTAGAATCGACCACATTCATATTGCCACATTAAGACAATGCCAGGATCTACTACATTCATATTGCCACATTCAGATAATGCCTGGATCCACCACATTCATATTGCCATATTTAAACGATACAAGAATCCACCACATTCTTATTGCCACAAATAGACAGTGCCAGAATCGACCATATTGATTTTGCACATTTAGACAATGCCATTATCGACCACATTCACATTGTCACATTTAGACAGTGCCAGGATCGACCACATTCACATTGTCACATTTAGACAGTGCCAGAATCGACCATATTGATATTGCCACATTTAGACAATGCCATTATCGACCAAATTCACATTGCCACATTTAGACAGTGCCAGAATCGACCACATTCACATTGTCACATTTAGACAGTGCCAGAATCGACCATATTCACATTGCCACATTTAGACAGTGCCAGAATCGACCATATTCACATTAACGCATTTAGACAGTGCCAGAATCGACCATATTCAGATTGCCACATTTAGACAGTGCCAGAATCGACCACTTTCATATTGCCATATTTAGACAGTGCCAGAATCGACCACATTCATATTGTCACATTTAGACAGTGCTAGAATCGACCACTTTCATATTGTCACATAAAGACAGTGCCAGAATCGACCGCATACATACTGCCGCATTTAGACAGTGTCAGAATCGACCATATTCATATTTTCGCATTTAGTCACATTAAGAAAGTGCCAGAATCGACCATATTCATATTGTGACATTAAGACAGTGCCAAAATCGACCACATTCATATTGTGACATTTAAACAGTGCCAGAATAGACCACATTCACAATGCCACATTTAGACAGTGCCAGAATCGACCATATTCACATTACCACATTTAGACAGTACCGGAATTGACCATATTCACATTACCACATTTAGACAGTACCTTAATCGACCACATTCATATTGCCGGATTTAGACAGTGCCATAATCGACCACATTCATATTGCCGCATTTAGACAGTACCAGATCGACCATATTCACATTGCCGCATTTAGACAGTGTCAGAACTGACCACATTCATATTGCCGCATTTAGACAGTGCCAGAATCGACCTTATTCACATTGCCGCATTTAGACAGTGCCGGAATCGACCATATTCACATTGCCGCATTTAGACAGTGCTAGAATCAACCATATTCACATTGCTACATTTAGACAGTGCCTTAATCGACCACATTCATATTGCCACATTTAGAAAATAACTGAAATGACAACATTCGCTTGGCCCGGGGTATAGTGTGTTTTTGGCGAACGTACATTTCGACAGAAGTTCTCTTAGACTATGCCAGATTGAGCAAGCCTTAGTTATAATTCAAGCGCGTAGCTGCCTTTACGCGAGTACGCGGCTGAATCCACATGATTCTGGCAAAAAAATCTAAAAAAATCCACAGTTGCAATCTGCGTACTTGACTTCATAATTATGATCCTCAAACTAACCATTTTCCAGTACTTAATAAAGCACCACAGAACACTCAGAATGCACCAAATTGCACCATGTTTTTCAAAACTTTCCGAGGGGCATGCCACTGACCCCCCTATCACTAGTATGTATTAACATAAATCATAAATAGAGGTCTAGCTACGCCCCTGTGATCTGTACGGACGGTATTTGGATTACAACCAGCTTTGCTTCAAACAGCTATAACTTTCAATTCAAACCCCGAAGCACAATACCAATGTGTAACATTATCGCGAAGTTTTGCTCCTGTCCAATTTCGTTCATTGGATTTTGAGATGTTGAAAGAGCATCAATCGGAAGACGACATGATTTGGACATGCATTTTCGATGTTTTTACGTATGTATGTGTGTGCAAAGTTAACAGTGCATGTACCTGTGCCCGTGAAAAATAGTTTCATTGCCGTTTTACCAAATATCAGACTTTTTGTTGTTTATGTCGTTAACCTCACTACATACAGCCATCTGCTGTTATACATTCAATGTTTCTATCAATTACTCAACCATCCCTCTGAAATTGCATGCGCACTGTATTATAAACTATGATGCAACAATTGCCTGAATTGGTGCTGCCCCACACTGATTGCGGAAGGTTTACTCACGGCAAAACACCGAGGAAGATTTTCCTTTCAATGTTTCAAATTCGTGCAGGAAACACAAAACAAGCACTAGCACAATTAGGGTACCCACACCCCCTCCGCACATTTTTTTGTTTATACATGCCCAAAATGTACCATTTAGGACTATAATTATAAAATATAAATATATAAAAAAATGTGTGTGTGTGTGTGTGGGGGGGGGGGGGGGCGGGGCGGGAGAGCACCCCAAAACCCCACTGCCAAATTTTTAAACCCATTAGATTTTGGTTCTTAAGGAATAGCGCAAATCAAAAGGTTACGCCCCAAAGTAAGGCCACCTCTAAAGTAAAATCCTGGAGCCGCCTCTGACAAGATAACAGCGGTGCGAATGCAAACGTGTTTTCTTTCTCAGTCAGACGAAAGGCATATCTACAATATATATAAAAAAATAGCCATAATACTATAGATTTGTGAGTATTATCTGTGGCAGCATGTACGAAATTGCATTCATACATTCAGAAAAAATGCACAACGATGCTAACGACGACATCAAGGCCGTGACAACAACACCACCAAGACCATGACAAAGGCTTCGATAACGACAATGTATCATCGGCTATATCTACGATACCACCAAGGCTTGATAACGTCAATACCAGCAAAGCTATGCCAACGACAATACCACCAAGGCTTTGAAGACGACGACAATACCAAGGCTTTGACGACGACGACAATACCAAGGCTTTGACGACGGCAATACCACCAAGGCTATGACAACGACACAATACCAATACGGCTTTGACGACGACGACAATACAAATAAGGCTTTAACGACGACAACACCAACAAGGCTTTGACGACGACAATACCACCAAGGCTTTGACGACTACGAAAATACCAATAAGGCTTTGACGACGACAACACCACCAAGGCTTTGACGACGACAATACTACCAAGGCTTTGACGACGACAATACTACCAAATCTTTGACGACGACGACAATACCAATAAGGCTTTGAAGACGACAACACCACCAAGGCTTTGACGATGACAATACCACCAAGGCTTTGATGACAATACTACCAAGGCTTTGACAACGACAATACCACCAAGGCTTTGACGACGACGACAATACCAATAAGGCTTTGACGACGACAACACCACCAAGGCTTTGAAGATGACAATACCACCAAGGCTTTGACGACAATACCACCGAGGCTTTGACGACGACAATACCACCAAGGCTATGACAACGACAATACCACCAAGGCTATGACAACGACTATACCACCAAGGCTATGACAACGACAATATCAACAAGTCTATGAAAACGACAATACCACCAAGGCTTTGACAACGACAATACCACCAAGGCATTGATGACAATACCACCAAGGCTATGACAACGACAATACCACCAATGCTATGACAACGACAATACCACCAAGGCTTTGACGATGACAATACCACCAATGCTATGACAACGACAATACCACCAAGGCTTTGACGACAATACCACCAAGGCTTTGACGACAATACCACCAAGGCTTTGATGACAATACCACCAAGGCTTTGATGACAATACCACCAAGACTTTGACGACAATACCACCAAGGCTTTGAAGATAATACCACCAAGGCTATGCCAACGACAATACCACCAAGGCTTTGACGACGACAATACCACCAAGGCTATGACAACGACAATACCACCAAGGCTTTGTCAACAATACCACCAAGGCTTTGACAACAATACCACCAAGGCTTTGACATTGACAATACCACCAAGGCTTTGACAACGACAATACCACCAAGGCTTTGACATCGACAATACCACCAAGGCTTTGACATCGACAATACCACCAAGGCTTTGATGACAATACCACCAAGGCTTTGACATCGACCATACCACCAAGGCTTTGATGACAATACCACCAAGGCTATGACGACAACACCACCAAGGCTTTGACGACGACACCACCAAGGCTATGACGACAACACCACCAAAGCTTTGATGACAATACCACCAAGGCTTTGACGACAATACCACCAAGGGTATGACAACAATACCGCCAAGGGTTTGACCACAATACCACCAAGGCTTTAATGACAATATCACCAAGGCTTTGACAATGACAATACCACCAAGGCTTTGACAACAATACCACCAAGGCTTTGACAACGACAATACCACCAAGGCTTTGACGACAATACCACCAAGGCTTTGACGACAATACCGCCAAGGCTTTGACGACAATAACACCAAGGCTTTGACAACGACAATACCATCCAAGGCTTTGATGACAATACCACCAAGGCTTTGACAACGACAATACCACTAAGGCTTTGACGACAATACCTTCGAGGCTATGACAACAACACCAACAAGGCTTTGATGACAACACCAACAAGGCTTTGATGACAATACCACCAAGGCTTTGACAACAACAATACCACCAAGGCTTGGACGACAATACCACCAAGGCTTGGACGACAATACAACCAAGGCTTTGACATCGACAATACCACCAAGACTTTTATGACAATACCACCAAGGCTTTGACGACAACAGTACCACCAAGAGTTTGACAACGATGACAATACCACCAAGGCTTTGACAACGACAATACCACCAAGGCTTTGACATCGACAATACCACCAAGGCTTTGATGACAATATCACCAACGCTTTGACGACTACAATACCACCAAGGCTTTGACAACGACGACAATACCACCAATGCTTTGACATCGACAATACCACCAAGGCTTTGACAACGACAATACCACCAAGGCTTTGACATCGACAATACCACCAAGGCTTTGATGACAAAACCACCAAGTCTTTGACGACAATACCACCAAGGCTTTGATGACAATACCACCAAGGCTTTGACAACAATACAACCAAGGCTTTGAAGATAATACCACCAAGGCTTTGACAACAATACCACCAAGGCTTTGATAAGAATTCCACCAAGGCTTTGACGACAATACCACCAAGGCTTTGACAACAATACCACAAAGGCTTTGATGACAATACCCCCAAGGCTTTGACATCGACAATACCACCATGGGTTTGACGACAATACTACCAAGGCTTCGACGACAATACCACCAAGGCTTTGACATCGACAATACCACCAAGGCTATGACGACAATACCACTAAGGCTATGACAACGACAATACCACCAAGGCTTTGAAATCGACAATACCACCAATGCTATGACGACAATACCTTCAAGGCTATGACGACAGCGCCACCAAGGCTATGACAACGAAAATGCCTCAACTCTCCTTTCTTGGAAAAAACACTAGCTACGAATGAACAAAAAGATTACATTTTCTTTGGTAAAATAGGCATACAAGTACATGTCAACAACAACACTGATATGGTATTTTCCGTTTTATTTATTCATCTTCATTTTGTACAGGAAATCAGTAAACCCCAAATGGTAAGCTGATTTAACATGTCAATATAACTGCTGTCAGAATTATTCAATATGCAACAAAAATATAAAACAACAATAAAGTAAAAACGTGTTTATAACTGTTAATATCTTGAAATATTGCAGAATATTTGTTCTGAACACATAACTAAAGGAACGATTCTATCAGGTGTCTAAAAACTGTGATTTCCCTGCAAATGTTCGTGTAAATAAATAGTCTCAATTTTTTTTTAATAAAGATTTTACCCAATGCTCTCAATAATAATTTGACCGAAGCCAAAAACAATATTGATGCAGAAACTGTAATTTGTTCATTGACACACTTATTACAATATTTTAATATATGTGACACAACATGAGATTTTGGGCCCAAATGAGGTATCTTGGCGAAAGTGAGTTATTTTCATATTCACAAAGCTTATTCTTTTCCCAACCCAAATTATTTATTTATTTTGAGAATATCATGCATATCTTACCTGACACTTCAGCAAAAGACAAAAAATGCTTTAAAAAAAAAAATATTGGAAAAAAAAGTTAATTGCGTGACGTCAATTTTGAAAACGAGGTTACCTCATTTGGACCCAAAATCACAGAGTGCGTCACATATAGTTTTTATTAGTTTGATATATTTATGTTTTACAGCAATAAACACTATTATTCGAAGATAATTATTTTTGTGGACTAGACAATAATTTGAGTGTAGATGATTAGTTTTTTTACAAATGAAAGGAGGAAAATATGAACTGCTGACTTAGCTACAAGAATGCTGATTGATTTTTTTTCAATTATTTTTATCAAAGTTGTTCCTCATTTGTTTGAAATTTAAATGTTATTCAATACTATTTGCAAATATGGTCAATTTTTCATTTACTGATAACCAAAGTCCAAGATTATTTTTTGAATTTAATTTCAAACTTTATTAAGAATTTGAAGTACATGTCATATTTGCCTAGTGACTTAATTTTCCTACATCTATAATAAAAGGAAATAAAAAATTAATCTGCTTACATGTAGCATAAGACGATTAAAGTTCCAATAAAACAAATAAATGAAATTAATGAACACATACATGGTATAGAAACAATGTTAACACACTTATCAACAATAAACATAAGAAAACTCTGAACAATGAACACATTTAAATGAGTAGAAGGTAACAGTTTCAACTCTGATTATATCTGAAAACACTCAAAAAAGTATGGCAAAATAAAGAAAATATAGAAATAAAATAAAGGAAAAGAACCAACATACAAAGATCTGACCATTTTGAACACAATCGGATAGGTAGAGATTCCTTCTAAGAATACCTGAATGATCTCAAGTCAAATATAAAATATTTAATAAAAATGCATAGTTAAAGACAAATGTAATTCTATTTCACAAAGACTTGGCCAAAATTTGGTATTAATTATTGATTCAGCTCTTTCATCAGATTTGATTTCCATTACACATATTGAAACACAATTATAGCGTTGGATGAATGAAGACAGTCCTGTAAAATATGAACTTAATAATATACCAATAATTACTGTAAGTTGAATTGGTATTAGTACATTTAGCAAGTAAAATATAATAATATTAGCTATTTACAAACATAAGTCGGAATAAATTATACACAAAATGCATAAGTTATAGATGGGTAAAAGCACTATTCAACCATTGTAGTAAGGCGACGCCATTTTCAGACAATATCACAAAAAGCAAGTTGTTTTCACTGGAATATTTTTTATAAGCTTCTGAACAAAAGTCATGTTGACAGAAGTATGAACTCACTGCTGAGTATTTGACTTTTTAAGAGCACTTCCATTCATTAATAAGGCACGTTTTAATCCACAAGTCATACTGAAAAACAATTAAAGAAATTCCTCAAAACTGCATGAATATTTTTGCCTACTATGCAGTTTTTTTAAGGCACAAAAGCACACTTTTTGGAGAAAAAAATCCACTTGGTATGTACAAAAAAATACAATTATTCTATTGAACCATCAGAAGATTCACTTCACATTAAAATAAAATGGAAACAATTAAATAAGTCAACTTTACATTTTGCCAAAACTATTTTGGAACACATGAGGCACTAGGAAAATCTAGTCCAAATCTTGAAATGTTTTCTACAAGTAAGGGTAGGCTATATATAGTGACACTGGAGCTGACCTCGGACAAGCTATTTCCTGATGAATATTAAATGAGATATACATCAAGTTACATTTCCTTTTGGAATTATCTTACCATTCATATTAGAGAAAGGTCTACAGGATGAATGAATGGCAATTGTTTGTACCCTATGAAAAAGCGTGTATTTCCGTTCAACCTATCTGGTGTATAAAAATTTAATGCTTTACAATATAAAAATACCAAAAAACCCTGAATTTTTAGTACGACCTTCACAACTGCAAAAACTATCAAAATCTTCATGCATCTGTCTTGTTTAGCCCCTTTTTTTGTTCTGCTTTAACACAGAAACTTTTCGGATTTTTCTCATAGCCTTGCATCATCTTTTTCGATTTTTTTTTTCTCCAGCTTTTGTTTTATAGAAATCAGTGCATATGAAAGCCATAAATAATAATGGCTTATGATACAACCATAACTTTTCCATAATATAATACACACATAGGTAAGGTAGAAAAATATGATATATTCTTCACATTATGTACAGACATATTTGGAGTATCACAAATACAGTGCTATATGATTATATCTAGACACAATACTTGATATCTCTTAATACACAGGTGGTCACAAACAGTTCACAAACTTGGCCTGTATTTTATACAAGGCACTCAAACAGCTGAGGCAAAACGCTACTTGAAAAGTCAGATGAAAAACTTTTCTCAGCACACAGTATCTGAACCATTTTTGGTTTTACAAACGTTTAGCCGTTAATTCTCGCTAAAACCTTTCCAATCTCAACACCAACACCTGTGCATTCAACTACCTATGGTGCGAATGTTCCTAAATACTTGTTGTCACCAACACAATTGAATATTTAACAAGCTTCTCACGACACAGATTGCTCACTCATCATCTTTGTCCTTCTGAGGCTTTATATCACAGGCATCCCATAATTCCTCTGGGGTGTAGCCTAGGAGACTCTGGAGATCGCACACAAACCGGTACACATAGCGTTTTCCTGCCGTCTTGTGTATAATGTTTTTATCATAGTAATATCTGAGACCTCGACTAAGTTTTTCATAGTTCATTTTTGGCTTGTTTTTACGGATTCCCCATCGGCGCGCGACCTCATCTGGATCGGAGAGTTTGAATTCCCAGCCGTCACCCGACCAGCTGATAAAGTGTTGGCACGTTTTGTCCGTTAACTGTTCAAGCAGGAACTGCCACAGCTGAATAGGGCCGCTGCCTGAAAACATACAATAAACAATGCATTAATTATCATTTTTAATACTTGCTTTCTCACATTTGTTTACTTATACAGAAACAAGATGTATGAAATGAATGAATTCCTAATATATTGGTATATATGTCATAGGATGATGTTTAAGAATAAATAATTAAGTCTAACTATATAACTACATAATTTTTACTTAAAGCCAGAAATGGTGACTTTTTCAACAAGACCTTATAACTTTTTATTTATGCTGTACTAATTAATATCTCGATTGTATCAGCATTTTAAATTTTATTAATAAAATGTTGCATAATTTAATAATTGTTGGCATAAAATGATGAAATTTATTTACATTTGAATATGTTCGTGGACCTACCAGAGTAGCCCGCCAGGGCGGCAGCTTGGATCATGGGTTTACCCTCAACGGGTGACCCTAGCTCCCCGATGTTCTGTAGTGGGTGGTAACCATGACGCAGCATACCAGGGCGTTCGGTGGGCGACCAGGTGCCCGCCATGTCCCGACAGCCCGGATACTCGGCTTGTGACCACGGTAACTCCATCTTAACATTGGGAACCATCTGTGAGAACTGGTGGTGCGGGTCGAAGAATGACTCCATGTGTGGCTGGGAATGTGCTTCCTGTGGCAGGAACTGCTGGCCTGTCAAGTGATAGAGACAATAGTAAATTACAAATGTTTTGTTAATATACTGATATAATCATATACACTCTGCATATATGGCTACAATAGTGAGAGCTAGTATATGAGTTTTTGGTATGATTAATTAATTGATTCTCTAAATAAGAATGTAAATGTACTACATAATTGTTTATGAAAAGAACAAAAGTCCCTTGTTCAAAAAAGGAAACACAAAATCATATTATCAGAAACTAAGTTGCAAAAACTAGAGAAGCATCTCATTGAATTAATAAATCACTAGCGTATTAACCTACAGTATTGCACTGATCTGCCTGTTTAAATATTTAATATTGAAATTATTTTATCACCGTCTGTTTCACGTCAGACAGTTGGAACTTACATCTGACATGTGTCATATGCTTTATTGCCATGCAAATATCAGTCTCTAGACATGAACGGACAGCTAGAACAGGCTACACTTTCTGTACTGTAAGTGATGCACGAACAATTGTCTGTGGGTCAAAATGCAAATATTCTGAATAACTTAACTAGGTTGAACACTTAATTAATGCATTCCTAATTAATGCACTTCACTTGTTCTCACCTCTACACATGTTGTTGGTCTTCATCGGTGGAGGTCGGTACTTCTGTTCTGGCATGGTGTAGAACTCTGTGGGGCTGTGGTCGCCATAGAAACCCCCATGCTGGATCTCCTCCAGACTGTGGTACGTGTCCTCGTACGTGGGTGAGAGGTCGTTCAATGCCTGGATGGACTCCGACATCTGGAACTGTTGTCCTTGACCTGCAAACATATAATTCAAGGGTTCAATTTTAACCTTTTTAAAAACAAATGTGTTACTAGGAGCCAAAAAAAAAAAGACACTTAAAATATGAAAAAAATAATTTATAAACATTTTCCTGTATGAATTATACATCTTGCGCCATTGTAGAGAAAAGTTTGAACATTGTTTCATGACATTTACACAATCACTGCTTTCTATGTCATTGAGAAAGTATCCTTCAACAGTACTTGATCTGTAATTGAAATTGGTATACTATTGTAAGTGAACTTGCTCTGTAGTAATATTAAGTAGAACGTAGATATT
This sequence comes from Mya arenaria, assembly GCF_026914265.1. NCBI lineage: Eukaryota > Metazoa > Mollusca > Bivalvia > Myida > Myidae > Mya > Mya arenaria. The sequence goes on from NC_069126.1 coordinate 5,245,615, forward strand.
CGTGGACTTACATTTGTTCTCAGAGAATGGAGGCTGGGAGTTGGTCTGTACAGGAGGAGAAAGCTGTTCTGGAGAGCTGGTGTAACCTAAGCAACGAAACAACATGAGGGTACACAACACTGATTTATACCACATGGCTACATAACACTTTTCACTCAATATCATTAATTTTGGTTTAAGGAAAAGATAAATATTTTTGCAAATATAGTACAGAAACATAAATTAACACACAGAACTTTTACAACAATGACATGCAAAATTATTTGTGAAAACTAGAAATATTCTTTGATATGTATATTATTAAAGAGTTACATTTCATGCAAAATAAAAAAATATAATACTGTAATACCTTGGTTAAAAACCTGCTGGTCTTCATGACCACTAAATTCAGGCATGCAGACAGGTTCGCTATACGTGGGTGGGGCATTTACGAGAGAGCTGCGATCTTGGACCACCTCTATAATACAACAATGACAAATGTGTGAATATAGAACACAACATAACAACACTGTGCAACACAATAATAATGCAGCATTTACAGACCAGGAACCATTTCATGCTTCATATGTTTCATACTTTTACTTAATTATTCCAATTACATGTACTTCTTGATCAGGCACAAGAATGTTTTCCCGGTCTGAAGAATGACCAATTACCATAAATCACTGACAATAATGCTAACATCATGCATGCTTACAATATATAAATTCTGCACTTAATTTTTAAAAAATCCAGTGGCGTTGTCTTTATAGACTTTATGTAATATCTTACAGTTCTTTTTATAAATAATCTATAAATTATCATTTGAGAGAACATTATGGATATTTGTTCTCGCATTGAGCAAGATTATTTCATTTTATAAATCTGACTTGCCAAAAAGTGACAGTAAAATGCCAACAAATCATTCATTTTCTAACACTTTTGCACTGTAAGCTTCCAGAATATACTTCTAGGTTCCTGATTCTGGATTTCACCACCATAAGATTTACTGTTACCACAATTTCAGCGCAGTGACACTGTACTGGTAAAACAAGACAAGTGTTTTTCTCAATTAACATTGTCAAGTCTGTTTCGTAGAGATGTGCAGCCAAATGTGGTCTGTCAAGAAGGGGATAAAAGAATGAAGGGGTTTTACTAAGTAGCAAGATGGAAGCCAAAGTTGACAAGCAATCCTCACTGAGAGGGTACACTATCTTATTTGACTGGCTTTTGAAGCCCGGCACTTATGCTTGTGCAAATTTATTTGATGTCTTATATGATTTGTCAGTTTGTTTCAGGTATGAACATTTAGAAAGATTTAAATCATTTGTGCATCAGCTAAACCCCTTTGTCCCAAGCCTATAATGTTAGTTTATGTAATTTTGAGTTGTGATATAAATGCTTGTTTTTGCCATAAAAATGAAACTAAGTAAATTATCCATGACAAGAGACATTCCCAGAATTGTAATAACAAGTGTATGCTGCGCTGGAGTGCTAACTGTTGTCTAACTTATTGTAGTAGTCCTTAGAAACGACATTTTCATAGGTTATTTAAGAACTGTGTAAGACTTTATGAGGTTTGTAAGAAGTCTAGCTTGTAAGAATCTATTTATCTGTATATTTATTATGTGGTAGTTTACTTCACCAATTACTAAATACACTTCGGTGTGACAATTACAAGAGGCTAAGAGAATTATTTACTGCTTCTTCTTTATCTACTTTTTTGTATTCCTTTTGTTTTATAGCGTACTAAATATGACATTTGTTTGTAATTTTGCTAACTCAAATGTAGCAATATATCAACAGAATGTTCTCTTAAACTTCTGACTTTATTTGCGTCAGTTACATTTTCATAATGTTTCGAAAAGGAAAAACCTGCACATGCAAAACAGCAATCAAGCTATGGAGACTATTTACTCCTTTATGTAAAACATACAGCACTTCTATAGACATAAAAACAGAACAACACTTAATGAAATGCATTGAATGCACTAAGTTGTAGGGACTTCTTTCCTTCAAAGTAAAAACTATCCCATTACAAGGAACAACAAAACAGTACAAAACAGTACAACACTGAATGTGACAGAGATAAAACACACAAAGCCCATGTACCTTTCTGCAAAATGTCAAGATGTTCCCACAAGATGTCGCCCATATATGGCGGCGCGAGCTTCAAGAACTTTTCTTTCTCCATCTTGCAGAGCTCGGAACCGCACATCGCAAAGTTAGCCACGTTAACTCCCTCCAGCGTGAACTCGTGTATCGCCCAGTTCAACCACTGTGACACCTGACCCTCGTTCCACTGCATAGGGTCTGCAAGATCGCCAAGAATATTTTGTAAGTATATTTTAATCAATTTTTGAAATATGCATTTATGAAGACAGTTCCTACAATTTGATTTAACTCCTGATCTATTCCATTACAGAGTACCAGTGATCTCCATTAAATTGCACACATCATTTAGTTTCACTTTGATACAGTTTCATATCATTTTCTTTTGACAATTAGCTTTATCTTCTTTTTTTCTTTACATTTTAATATGGAAAAAGACTTGACTTTTCTATTTTATTATTCTTTTTTAGTCTTGTAAAATAACCTTTATATTTTACTTATGCCAAAAATGTAATATAACTGTGCAATTTTGCATACCACTTTCAACAGAGAGTTTTCAAAACTTTATTTTATTCAATATAAACAACAAACTTCTACCCCAAGGTGACAATTGACTCAAAAAAGCATTATTTTTGTAAAATATATCTCATGTTAGAACAACAGGAAATATTCATTTCAGGGTGATCCCTACATCTGAAGTATCTGATGTATCACTTTTTGAAAGTATATTAATGAAATTGAGAATAAAGTATTACACTAAATCTTATAACAAATTATCATAAATACCTAATTCAAATTTTACACAAAAGTTGAACTCCTTAAAACATAATCCTGTGAGTGATTTAAGCAGAATGTCCTAAAAATGGATCTTGGAGAGTATTTGAAGCATCCCCGACAACCATTATGATACTAAATCACGCCCATTTGAATTATTTAATCAGTATTTTGTGCCGTAAAATAACTCATTCCTAATCATATCATCAGCATTGTATCCTCAATATCACGAATAACCCCAGAGGAAAACTGCTGTTTTTACGACATATTGTAACTATACACTCCCAATTTAGTAACCACAAGATAGTCTTCTGGAGCTCTAAACAAATTATTATTTCCAACCATTATGTCATCAATTTGAAAGGCAGGAACCTGAATCAATCAAACTTAATTGGGGATCTCAAATATTTCGCAATTAATCATAGCCCATCATCTTTACGATTTAAACCCAGTAGAGACTAAAAGATACCCACAGTGGGATAAAGTGAAACTTTCCGCATTTTAATTAGACAAAAAGCACAGCCAGTAACGGTATCATTTGTGGGTTCCAATCAACATGATTTCATAACCATAAAAGCCGCTCTTACCGGCAGAATTGCAACATTACACCAGGAACAAACATGAGAAAATTAAAACAATTCCCAAGAGAGTTATTGACAAATAATAAATACCTGAGTAAAGAATAAAATGAACAAGAAAACATTACAAACATTCTGTGGTTTTTGTTTGTAATAATAGAAGTACACAGTGGTATGAAAATGCAACTCAGCTATCATATGTGAAGAATTAATTTGATGGGAAAATCAGGTCCAACACATGTTTACGGCATTAAGGCCATCGTTTCCCAACAGAAAATCAACTTCTATGTTAATAATTGGCCAACGTTTATCTCTCCCTGGTCTGTATTAAAAAGGTTAAATCAGTATTTGTGAAATGTTAAAGTAGAAATTAGCATAATGATCGTAATTATTTCTTCTATCATTTTTGTATCTGTGAATGATGGGCAGTGTTTACTGTGTTTATAACAAACAGGCACGTTAACATAACGAATCTATCTGAGCATTGGTCGCTGCACTTTTATACATTACAAATATTTCTAATTTCAAATAACGGTTGATATTTTTCCAAGATGTTACATTTAGGCCATGATTTTTACAAATAAAATATGAGAGAGAACTTGTTGTTGATTTATGTAAATGAAACGTTTTACATGTAAATTATAAAATATTCACAGATAATAAGTTTTACACTTGGAGATGGGAAAGGCAAATATACATGACTCCTAAATGAGTCTATTTGAGTTCACTGATCATCTAAGTACTCTGAAACCTACCTCTGGGTATGTTGAGTCTGTGTTGGTCCTTCTCAAAGCTCTTAAAGCTCTCCAGTAGCGCCTGTGACATTTTCTGGGTCGTTCCTGGTGTGAGAGGGGGCACCTGCGCTGTTGTCGCTGCTGACACATCTGGAAATACACAAACACACAGCATGGTTAATCAAATGTTGCATATTTGTCTTTATTTAATTTAAAACCTCATTAAGAACACTAACACTGCAGCCCTATAGCTGGTGGCACCTCTGAAGAAAATGTACACATGCATTAATGCTGTACTGTAACAAGGCTACTGATGTAGTTTCTGTGAACTCAATGAAGTCTTTGAAGCCCATGAAAAAATCTGTTAAACTTGTCAACTCCAAATAAGTTAGAACCAAACGTTAAACAAAAGGCCATAAATATTTCTGCATCCTGAATTCTAATCTATTGAAATTTAATCACAAAAACATCAGTTATATTGCAGCTGGCTGAAAACAAATTGGCAAATGAAAAGGTCTTAAATCTACTAATTACAAATACAAAGATTCGTACCACCAAAAAGTATATCATAGAGACAGAATTGTGGTAAGGGCGGAGGTATGCTGGGAAGTCTGACGTGTGCTGGCAAGCTGCTTGCCTCGCGTCGAGCCCTGGCTGCTTTGGCAAGTCTTCGTGGGGATGTTCTGAGGGTCCTCATAGGGACTGGTTGCTCTCTGGCAGGTTGTGGGTGCCTTCTAAGGTCCAACCCTTGTACGTGGTACTGCATCATAGCCCTCTTGTTCTGCTGAGCCCACATCATATCATCGTCAGGGCCCCGTTTCCTCTTGGCAACTCGCATTGGCAAAACTGCCTCACAGTCTACATTTAGTTTGAATGTCAGTCTCCCCTCGGGTGGGCCGTAGTGAGTGGGCATCATCATTGGCCCCGGCTTAGTGTCGGGCTCAAACTCCAGCATGGTAACTGCGTGGGGCTTCACATCTTGTCTCTGCGCCAGCATGCATGAGGGCATGGTATTGCCATGGTAACCTGGCTCTGGGTACCTCGCAAGCTTAGGGGTGACGGGCTTGGGCTGCTGCACATACTCCTGAGGGTCTTCCAGGAACACCATGGTAGCACTTGAGAAGTTTTACTTATAACACTCTATTGCTTTATACTTAAATAAGTCACAACCTCATTACCATAAGTCACTTTCCAATCTCATCACTCTACCAACTGTACTAAAGACAAATCCCAGTTTCTCACAAATGTATTTAATATGAAAATATACAGATAACAAATAGTCACTTATATCCAAATAACACAGTATCTATGAATTTCAACACTTTGTAGTGAAGAGCAACACTAATTTTGATAAGATGTAACTCAATGGTGAAACACCACAAGATATCATGAGAATGTGAAATTCACAGTGGAAGTCTTACATTATATGTTCCAACTTTAAAACTAATCCTAATCATTGAGTGGAATTTTGAGTAAGGATTAAGTGCTGGACAATGCATCAATCCTGGTGGTGTTAATTGTGACAGTATTGGAGATGGAAAGAGGTGTCTTGTTGATCTAAGAGATGTCTCTGTACCATCAAAACCAGAACAAAGCCCCATAGGCCATTACAGGCAATTAAATCCCCTCTAATTACAACACATTACAATGCTTTGATAGCTATATTACAAGTATTGTTGAAACTGTTAAGTGGTTATTATTGCTAATTAATACATAATTGGACTTGTGTGTGAAAAACTGGCCTTTTTACTTTGCCTCCTTTTGAAAGTAATATTTTAGCTCAAACATTAATGTTTACAAAATATAGCATATATTTATACAAGCATTAAAACATAATTTATGAACATAATATACCCACTTTATTTGTTAAAAAATCCCAACAATATAAAAGTAAATCTTATAAAAGTCTTATATTAGTGTATGAATGTTTTAAGACATATAGTATATATATTTCTAAATTAGAATTCTTAAACATAGATATATAGTTCCAGTAGACTTATAATACACAAAAAAGAAGCATTCAAGTTGATTGTGGTAATCTTTTTATTTTTAAGGTTGAAACTAAGTTCATCATGCAAATAAAAAGATATTTATTATATGTGTTTTTTTCTAATTGAATAGAAGGAATGATATTTTAATGACTTTTCTACAAAGACTAGACTGAGTAATATTAATTTGTTTGTACTTAGGTCCATGTCACACAAATTCTGGATAAATAATTCAGTTATATGATGCTGTAACCTTAAATGTGGGTCTAACAATATTATCATAATATTTCACTTCAATTTCATCTTTCTTTAATTAAGAAAATGACAAAGATGATATTTAGGACTGATCTGATGATAAACCTTTTATACTCCCCATCACTCCAACTTATGTGATATGCACTCAAGACATTATGGTAAGAAGGCCTAAGAAGGTTAAATACCCTGAATAAGAAAAATCAACATCATTAACATCATCCAAATAAAGGGTTTTACATTATGATAAAGAGCTCTTATACTTATCACTAATGGCCCATTTCGCTTTCAAAATATTGCATCAATTGTGTACTTTGGTCAACTTAACCAATTAACTCCCATAAATGGGTAATAATCTTTTTTAAGCCTGCTCTGTGGGACTTTACCTAGATTGGCTCGGATAATGGCCGGTCCAATGTGGACCCCTGGATTAAGGCTGTGTTTACACAGATAGTACTGATTGTACGGCCCTTAATGGGCGGCAAGTGTCAGAGTCTGTGCTAGGAGGGCCCGTTATGCAAAATCACCTAACAGTGTTGGTTCTGACGCTTTACCTAGGGGCCCCTGGGTAGATCTAACCCTGACATCTTAAAGTTAGGACTGGCAAGGTAAACATAAGGGATCATCTCTCTGTTATTATAACTGATCCTGCTGTAAAGTCCACCTTGGGAAAACTGGACATCAAGTTGGCTCATTAACTTTCTCAGTTCTTCTTCAAGTACTTTTACATGACAACTCTTTTCTATCATGTTTATATATCAACAGCATAATATTGAATATTTTGATATGTGAACCAACTATTAACATCAGTAGTTCCAAGTAGAAAATATGGATCATAATAATTGAGATCATGTCCTAAATGCTCAACGCTTGTAGTTATAAAACAGAACACCTCGCTTGCACAAAACCATAAGATCAAACCAAATGCTGAAAACTTTATCACATCCCTTGATGCAAGAAAAAAATCTACATTTAAAATTGGTTGTCAATGACATCATCTCTCTAAATATAATACAATTAAAACAGGTAAAAATCAAACAAAAACATGCCCTTTGACAGAAATAGCTGCTGCGGATCATACAAAGGTTTACTGGCACATGTTGTAATGTTAAACAAGATGTGTCCTCTACCTGAAACATGTTCCTTTTAACGTTTTCACTTGCTACAATGTTGTCATTCTAACAACAAACAAGAAAAATGTTTAATGTGAAGATTTTACAGCTCTGCCTAATACTACCTTAACTTTTTAAAATGTTTTTTATTTTTTTTAATTATTTTCATAATGCAGAACTTGGGAAGGAACATCAAAGTCAGTCCTTTCTGTTTGAAAGATATTCAATGAATAATAGAATTACAATTTTATTTTTCCAAATGTGTATAAGCGCACCAACAAAAAATATATGAAACAACATTTTATTTCAAAACAAAGAATTTTGAATCACTATGATAATCTATCTTCTGAGGATCTGTTTTAGTCTGTACCAGTTATCTCCCTTTAGACTCATTCCATATTCCAAACAAGGGAGACTATCCATTGTGAATGCCAATCAAGGGGGCTAATCTGTTGTGATCCCAATCAAAGGGGACTAATCTGCTGTGATCTCAATCAAGGGGTCCAGACCCCTAATGTCATCCCAATCAAGGGGTGGTTGTCTGGATGGGTCTGAACTGTCTTATCAATATTAGGCAGACAGACAGACAGTCTGGCCAAATGATTAAGTCATGAAGAACTCAAACTACTGAGAATTTTGAATACAACAAAAAAGTTTAGCTTTCACAATTTTTTTCTGTAAGTATGCATCTGTGTTTTGTAATATTTTTTTTCATAAATAACTTTTGCATCACGAATGTATATCATGTCTAGATACTTTTTTAGGGATATAATTCTTTTTCATCTATGGAGTCTAAAATTTCAGCCCCCTGAAAAATGAGCAAATAATCGGATGACAGTAATAATCTTTTAATTATGTAAAAACTCATACACCTGAGTGACTTTTATTCAGACAAATTAAAAGTGATACACGGATTATATATATTTTTTGCATTGTAATAGACTTATCAAGTCAACTACGTTCTCATTTTTCTTATGATGTTTCCTACTGTTTAGATAAGAAATTCTATCCATCTGTATAATGCAGACCATTTTTACACAAAACATGAATTTCAGACTCCCAGATTTCAAATTTTGTGATTATATAACATAATTATGATAATTTGGACCATGAAAAAATAAGCTCAAACACTGTGAATGAACTTCTTGGATTCTTTGAAAGACAATATCTTTAACAGCTTAAGTGACATTAATAATCTGGTGCACTGGGACACCAAATAATGTTAATAACATCAGCAAAAGCATAGATAATGGAGAATAATTAAACATAAAATATAATTTTCTTTTTAGGATGAAAAAAGAGTAGATGCTTGTCTACTATTACAAGCATTTATCATCAAAATAATGGATTTAAATTTCTATTATAAGAAATAAATATATTTATATATTTTTTTGCATTTGTTATTTTTCAGTTGCGAGTTCAGATCAGGTTGTTATGCCAGTCATGATGATATAGGTATGGAACATGCAAAACTCAGTGCTCTAGTGTTAAAATAAGCATATTACAATATGTCCCACCTGATATATCATTGCTGAACCAGGATAAGCCTCACATCTCATGGATCCGACACAAGGATCCACTAGATGCCACTATTAATCAAATCCAGCATCAAGCTACGACCTTGGTCTGCATTACTTTTTACCTTAACTTACAGCGGCCAAGTCATTTATTTTTGTGTCAAATCTTATTATATTTATATGTCTGTGTTCTCAAATGAATACTTGATTTGAAATACAGTATTATGAAATATTACACAGATCATTTTCCATTGACATGTTATTTACAATTGTTGAATGATCACAATGTGAAAATATGGACCAGTTTCAGACCAGTACCATTCATGTTTACTTTCTTAATGACTTTCTCATCCCATCTTACATTAATGAAATGAGCAACATCAAGTTAAAACTAGGGAGAGGGATTAACATTAGTTTGCCAAACTTGTTTTACTATGCCTTATTCTTTATTGTACTTGTTGTTCATATGCAAATTTACCCAAATAAATATGTTAAAACTATCAAATTAGAATTTTTTTCATACTCCAAAATCATTGAAAGTCACCCCAAACCGAAAATCACTGAAAAAACACCAAAGAATTAATGAAATGACGGGCAGATTTCCTTTCTTACTCTCTGAAAGTTTTTTATCTCTAAATTTGATACAAATGATTCTGTATTGTAATTTCTGAAAACACTCTTTATTAACATCTCTATATATATCTATGTGGCAATTCGAATGCTCATATACAGCAAAAAACATAAAAAAGAACAAAGGGCTGGATTTATTATGACAACAAGAATCATTAGGGATGTTTGTTTTATAAACAAATTCTCTCACATGAAATGAAGAGATAACACATGAAATTTGTGGCCAACAGTACTGAAGAATGTAAACCTTTAGTTTAAACACCAAACCCACTCCCAATTTGCTTTCTCAGAACTCATGTTTATGCTATATTGAATCCTTTCATTTTTTGCTAGTAACGATTGACTCATATACTTTCCTTTGATTTTGTTTGAAATTATTTCAATTCCATATGTCTGAAATGCTTCCACACAGCATTATCAGCAGTGTTTTGTAGTAATAATGGGATTTAACCATTTCTTTAACACTTTGTAAACATTATTTTTAAGCAAATTGAAGAAGTATAATTAAACAAGGAAAGTTTTACAAATGATCAAAAGCCTAATTGCTTCTTTACAATCGGTGCTTCTTATAATTAGTTCAAGTATTTAAGTGTAAGGAACTGGCCTATGCCAGTGATCTTGCCAGGCAGAGAACTTGCTACTTTTTTCTGTAGGATTTGAAGCTTTTTTCTGTAGGATTTGAAGAGATGAATATTGACTTCAAATGAACGTTTCCAAATGAAATCTATCAATCCCAGGTTAGCTGGTACAGTCGTCAGCTGCCAGTCCATGCTATGTTTGATGTGAAATGTAGCTACTAATAAATACCCAGCAAACACACAATTCTCTTAAAGAGTGAAAAAACTTAAAACAGCTAAAGTAAAAAAATATAAAAACAATTTCAAGAAGAATAGGTACAACACATTCTATGATTAAAAGACATGAAAGAATGGTTAATTCCAGGCCAATATGATTAGAAAGCATTCTAACGATTCTGTGGCTATTTTTTTGCATCGCCAGATCTGCATTATTTAGAGATGAATTTCAGAGACAGACTGCCACTCCCCCTCAGTCTATCGGAAGAATGTATTTTCCGGTTGAATTATCATGCAAAGCAACAAAATAAATATATTGTTATGACCAACGGGAGTTAAATAAAGACTAATATCTTGATTCACAAGTTAAACATGGAAGCAAACATTGCCGCAGTACAGTACGCCAGAACATAGCTGGCAGCATCAGTCAGATATGATATTTATATCCAACAGATTTCTTTCAACCCCCTCGGACTTATGCTGCCACCCATGCACCAGAAATGTCATCTTATATTAAACGAGAAATGAACGACTACTTCTTGCAGGTTTGTTTTTAGAATGTAGATCAAAACCAATTGGTAGCATCTGACACAAATGAACTACTTTTTTGGCACAAAACATGCAAGGGTCTAGGTAAAGGTGTCTGCCAGGACCTCTCCCAACAGCTAGTTGGTTTGATCCCCTAATTAAGGCCTGTCAAAAGGACACAAGTTCTGGTTTCTACCTAGGAAATAGACACAGGAGTACTAGTATTTCATCAACTTTCAGATGGCTTCACAATTGAACTAAAATAAATTAGTATGAACTTAATTTACTAGTTGTGGTGCTGTGAATGAACTCTGCCAAAAGTGCACTTTCCTTGTCTATTAGAATCAAAGCATTTCCATGTATTTATGACATGTCAAGGACTTCTACAGATACATACAGCCCTTAGAGTCATCAAGGAGCACATCTTCTCTCATTCACAATGAAAGATAGCATCAAAACATCCAACAACATCTAAATGCGGAATCTCTCCTGAAGTTTGCGATACTATCAAGAGCACTGAATGCTGTGATCTTTGGTTCATTTAGGCCTTGTCAAAACACATGTATGTCAGTGCACCTTCAAAGGGTATGGATGAAGTCAAATTGGCACCACTGGTAGGGTTTTGAACTTTTTTAAGGTTACATAACCCCGGTTATCATTCAATCAGAAGTGTACCTTTACTTAACATGTTTTTCTTTAAATGAATGAAAACTTACGGTAAATGTTTTTTTTGTATTTTCATTTGGTCATGCTTTGAAGTAATTCAAATAAAATCAAAGACCAGAAAAGTTTTAGTCATATTTCATTTTTTATAATTCAAGACTGGAATTAATTGAGTCATAACAATTAACACAGTTTTATTTTCATAAAAACTTTTTGAAATGCGGTTAATTGGTATTATACACAACTGCAAAACAGAGCAATTTAATGATTGTATAATATCATAATTACATCCTGAAAAGTTACATAACTAGAACAATTGTCTTCTCGAAAAAAACAATGATAGAGAAATAAAACACCAAACCTCAGTGCATGAAGAATGCAAAAGGCGCGCGAAACAATTGGTCATTACTCAAGATGTGCACCTGTTACATACACACATTGTTTCTCCCACTTCGGTCCCATCCCATTGCGAACCCCGGTCATGTGACAATGTAAAAATATCCCGCTTAAACATTAATAATCGTAAGGACTTTCCCATATTTTGCACAATTTTCCTTTTGCTACTACAAACATAAATATAATTGCAGAGAAAACACTCTTCGTGGCATTAATTAGTTGTTTTTCAAAAGCTGCCGTATCCGCTAGAAACGGAGTGGGGGTCTCATATAAACCAAAAGGTCTCCAAACACTCTTAGCTTGTGGGTCGCATGTCACGAGGTTCTCCCTGCTTGTGGTTAAATGATACCATCTTCATTAGTTTTGTGAATGAAACTTGTTTTTGTCAACATTTTGTCCCCAGGACCTTTATTTTTTTTTCCGGTTAAAAACGGTTACAATTATTCAAAATGAAGAGATTTTGTTAGTATCATGAATGACAGTTGTTTTTATGTTTTTCCTGGAGGGAACATAATATGCAAAGTATAATGTTTATCAAGATGTTAATTTTTTATTACCTTTAAAATTACTTTATTCACCAGTTTAAGAGACACTGCAATCCCCCTTTCTGGTATGCAGTATTCAAGAGGGTTTGAAGGAGTAATCCATACTCAAAAGTATGGTACGCAGTACATAGAAACAAAAAAATGAGAAGTATTCCATACGCAGATTTTCTAATTTATAAAAAAAACCCCTACTATTTGTAGACAGAAAATGTAGGAGCATTCTAAATGCAAAGTGGAAAGGGCAGAGGGGAGGGGTGAACACCCTTATAAGTAAACTACCCCAGCTTGCATTTAAGTTTGAATTGCAAACACACCTCGGTTTTGTACAATTTTGACTATCTCGTGCTAATGTTCAAAATGTTCATGATAAACATTGGCATATTATGATTTGTCGACGATCATGAGCAAAATAAAAAATTAAGATATCTCAAGTAGTATGATAAATCCTATCAGGCTGGGCTGATAAGAACGAAGCTGTGTTCCAGAAATATTGAAGCTGTGTTCAAGAAATAATTTGTCAGCGTGATTGATGTGAATGAAGTTTAAGAATGGCAAAAAAGATCAATACAAGAACTTACAAGGCCATTAGAAGAAAAGAATTAAGTTTACTTCAAAGATCATATTCCAAACATCATCTCATGCACATGGTACCCCTTTTAGAAGAAATTAATCTTGAGTATCTATGAAACTGTATTTTTAAGCGTTAAAGTAATGATATTATACAAACATTTCCAAAATCTGATCTTATTTTTTTCTGTGACTCACAGCAGCATAATTTTCTAAATTTTTCAATTAGGCAAAAACATATCAATTTGCTAAACTTTTTAGTGTAGCATAATTTTGTAAACTTTTCAGCGTAGCATAATTTTCCATCCATATGCTGGTCTGGTTTAATCTCCGAAAGTCAACTTCATTATATTTGAAGCTTCTGTTTCCAAAAACCACAGAAACACCTTGCCTCAGGTATGTAAACATATGATTCATGAAAAACCCTTGATCACCCGGTTACAAATCCATAGAAACGGCATCTCAATTTCTCATGATACAGTTAACTGATAGAGCCAAAATCAGCTGATTTTTATGTAACCGTAAAACTGTGCATAAAGTCAAGGTTCCACCAAGATACCAAGATAAGTTCGTAATTTATGAATGAACTTATCTAGGAGTAAAACTACAAGAGACAGCGGGATTTATTACCAGGCTCATTCAATTAATCAAACATACTGGGTGCGGGGTGGAAGTTTAAAAGAAGTGTCAAGCAAAAGCATTAAGAAACAGTTTGATATCATTTCAGGGTGCAATTGTTTTATTGAATATTATAAACTAATGAACATATCCACATTATTGGCTCAACTGCATACACATACACACTGCTGAATAACTTATAAGCCCATTATGATATATATAAATTGAAATGAATAAATTATTTCGCTAATCAGCAATTTTAAAATGTTTAAAGGCCAATGCTGTCGATTCTCATAATTTTTAAGCATATTCGTATTAAATAGAAATGTTAATTATATTTCACATGCAAATGTTTGTGAGAGGTTTATCAATTATTGTGAGCCCTGAATTTGTTCAATATTTTTCCCACCTATATGAATGCATGCTTAGAATCTTCATCTGCACTTAATATGTAAATGGTCTTACCTAGAAGGTTACATCGCCGTGTGTTGATTGGTTGAGGAAGCAGCCGACCACGATTCCATGAAGCCGCGGCTCGTAATGCAGGCAACCCGGACGGTACCTTAAGCGGAACTGGCGTTGGCGCTATCATATCGATCATTTTCGTACTGTTGGTTTAAAGTCCCCTTGTAGCGGTCATACCAATTTTTAATGTGCAGTAGGTTTAGTTATATCACAATAAATTATATCACCATTCGTATGTGCTGTGCATATGTTGCAATTGATATATCACAGTGATGCATGGAATATGTAAATTATCAAATCCTGAATAGGACTATGCACTAAATGTTATGCATCTTCATTATTATGGACAGAATATTTTTCAAAGTCATCAATGTTAAATCAAATCTTTGCACAATTCTTTGTTTTAGTGGTATCACCTTTCAAAGCAACAGTTTCTTCTTTTCAAGACACTTAAGCTTTGATGGCAGTAATGAATATGATCTATCTATTCCGTTTTCAATCAACTGCTCTGGGAATTATTATATATTTCATTCAATAAAATTATGCCATGGTATTGTAACAGACACCCAGAAATCTTATACACATTTCCGGCATAAGCTCTAAGCCTGTCAACTTTCCCCACTTTTCAAAATGTAAAGGTTACTGTCTGCACTATATCATACTTTTAAACATCTCATCTGTTACTCTTCAGAGTGGAGGCTAGGAAATAATGAATATGCATCAGTTGCTACTTTCTTTTAATTGCCTCCTATAATAAATGGCAAGTGATGGCAACCAATCATACCTGACGCCTCCTGTCATCAGATACTTCAAACTTTATATCTATTTACATAAGTCATAAGCTGTTACCATAGCAATGATGTTCCATTGGCCAACAGAGAGGCAGGGTTATTTAATAAGTCTTAAAGCAAACAACTAGTTCATGTCATTTTGTTCGTGAAGATCCTGGATAAATATTTGCCTGGTTAAGATCAGGATTTACTTTTTCACCATTTTAACAAAGAACGAGGTTGTAATAGTTTTCTGACACCACTTCTCCTGTGAGTCAAAATCCGGCAAGTGAAAAAAAACGCAAAAGTCAATCTCTTGATTCACACATGCTCTGACATATAGCATTTAAATCAGATTTCACACAAAGAGCACTGCACAGAAATGCATCTGATACTCAAGTGATATGTTTTGCACCTCCGCCTCTTTAATACAACATCTTCTCATGTCATCTGTCGACTAAAGGTAGTACAGATTTAACCAGCAGGCAATGGGGCGATATTATTTCAATGTCGCAATCTTACTCCACAGCCCTATAGCGAGTATATCAACACCCAAAGTCTTGTCATATAGATAAATATCATTTATATTCTAATGTCAGCTTATCATAGAGGCGTAAAGCCATAATCACGCTGGGGAACTGTCAATGAAATATAATATTTCTGATGTAGTTTGCGATTATCCTTCTTGCTGTAACATAAATTTTTTTGCTAACGATCAGCATTAAATTTCAGTCTATCTCTGCGGCTTCTGAATTAATGTTACCACCAATTTTATCCTCAAATTACTTATGCTCACTTTTTAATTTAGTGTATTAAAGTTAATGAAAAACAGTTGAGCACTGCTGATGAGTTTCCCCCAACTCACAGTGGTATATGTCCCATTCACAGGTAAACCACAATGTTACTTGACTGTGGTATGCGATATGTTCATAGTTATGTGCACATGGATTCTATTAACACCAATTACTTTATCCTTCATAAACATGAAGCATTTTTCTCACAATTATCTCTACAACCCAAACTCCAAATTTTCACAATTACAATTAAGTATACCCCATCACTTGAAAAATATACCATTGACTGCAAGCAGATAAAATTGCTTCAAGTTTATGAATGAACTGCAGCCTGGGAAAAACTCTTCCCTCCAAAAGCTAACAGCTGTGGATTCGTTGAATGAAAACCTTTAGAGGCCTACCAGTTCATTGATACCACTCTGCAGGAAATATTAGCAAGCCAATCGGATTACAGCTCATCTACATAATTCATGATGCTCCACCCACTAGGCCAATTTATGAATGAACTGGGAGCTATATTTGGATAAGATAGCGTGACCTAGTGGAGTAAATGACCTAGATGACTGGTGAAGCGTGCAAATGAAGCCGTTAAGCCTTGCTTGTGGAGGCAACCTGCAGGGAACTTTACACTTAATCAACAGGCTGCCTGACACTTGAATTGAGATGGCAGATTAAAGTATACCCTCTATAAACGCAAAATACAGGGTGTAGCTTCTCACTGGAAATCTCTCAATGGTTGACTTGAGAATATCAAACAGTTATTTCACTTTATTGGCTATGGTTTTTCATAAATTAAATATCCTGATGGGGCAACGTTTTTCTTTGTGCTGACTGTCAAAAACTGGGATAAAAAACACGGGCAAAGACACCATTTCTTTATATTTATAAATTGCATGAGGTAACTGACTGAAGGATTAATACTTCTGTCATGTACATAATGTCATTAGCATTAATCTATTAGGGTAAAATAGAACATGAATGCATGATACTAACTATCAAATGTGATATATAAATGAAACATTTACAGAAACTGTCCTTTATTTAGTTCAGGGTATTTACATAAATAAATGCTGCTAAAGCATTCTGGGATTTTTTTTTACACAGTTGAAGGTTTGTAATGGCAAATATGGAGAAAGCATTTGTTTCACAAATTAAACTATCATCTTTCAGCAGATTAGGCAATATTAGACGTAATGAAGTAAAAGCATCTTTTTTCAAAGTCATTTTACTACCACCATAAATATACGATGTCACCCATATATTTCCCTCCTTGACTGTAACAACCTGGCAATTAAGAACCCTGTAGCTGTTCTTACTAACAAGGAGTCGCAAAACCTGGGCTTTCATTCACAAAAGGTGAGTCTGAGGTAGTATGGTGTTACACTGTGGTTAGGCCATGGTTTAGTGGAAAGTTACACCAGTGAATGAAACCTTTACCTGGGGCCAAGGGAATTGCAGTTTAATCAATGAACAGGGATAACAATTGGAGCCCAGGGCACTTCACACACCCGTTGGGAGCCCTGGACAATCAAGGTCAGGGTTCAAGGGCACTTTACAAGCCATTCTACACACAGGCCTAATGGTCATGGGTAAATAGAACAATAAAGAAAATCAAATTTGAAGTATTTGCCCCTGTGATTACTTTTATGATCATATCGGGATGACTTCGTAAAGTTGATTTACTGCTTTCATTTTCATTGCTTAAAATGATGGGCAACATTGAAAATTATAATACAACGTATTGAAAGTTATTGCAAAATAAATCACTACAACACTTCAAAAAGTAATTTAAGGATCTGAAGATGAAATTAAATTGTTTTCATATTCTTTTTTTTTTTTTTTTACGCAGATTCATCGCCACTATTTTGACAGTAAACCATATGTTTGCATACTCTTATTTCCTTGTTTATGACATTTAAACACCATTATGTTTTTGCTTTAATTTATTCAATGAAACTATTAAGTCCCCATCTTTCATACCTCCATCTATCCTATTAATATAGGAAAAGAAACATTACCAATACAGAAATACTATGCAAACAAAACCACTTCTTAAAAAGACACTTCAGTCTATGGAAAGTAAGTCTCTTAAGCAAAACATTGAGCAATCTTTCTTTGTTTGAGAGTCGCCACTATTTTTTTTCATTTCAGTTGTACAATTGACCCATCCTTGCCATTAGACAAATGGAGTGTCAGAGCCCTGCACTAGGTATAAAACAATATTCTAAAACCTAAAAGATGACAATCAGAATTAGCTCACAATGGATGCGACACCCGTGACCCGAACAAAAAAGTCATTTTCATTGTTACCCTGGCAAAGACAGAGAGGAAAGATTTCAGGTTTTTTGTGAGTTTTTGTACAAATGTCAAGCTATCTTTGAAAGGTTTGAATGCCAGAACACCAAAATCCTCCACTGAGGTGCACTTGTTACGTCACTTTAATGCAGTTTACGAGATCCGGGACTTATCAACGCTCGTTGCAGTAGAGGGGAACTAAACATAGTTATCAATTTCAAAATCAGCAAACATACACTCAATGTTTTACTACACTCTTGATTTATGAATGAACTTGAACTCAGTATACAGGGAAATTTTTCATAAAAACTAAAAAAGAAGGTTTTACTATTTTGGCCCTTTAGTTGCCTGAGCCCAAATAATAGACATTAATCTCAAGTTTTATGTCCAATGTATGTTCATTATAATGTATTATTTTCAATAAAACCATTAATAACTATTCTTGGCAGCATACGAGAAAACTCTTATACTTAAAAATACACAAGTAAACTCAAAACATGTGTGAAGCAATCGATTGATGCAACTATTACTGCTTGTAATATTTCAAGCTAAGTAGCGATGTTTTTTACTGAAAGTAAAGGGGGATAACTGAAAATCAATGGATGGTAAAATTAATATGAACGTTAAAAATTGCTTGAAATACAAATTAAGACATGTAGGGAATTGTGACAATAAAAAGAAAAGATTTAAAAAGAATACGGCAAAATCCAATATGCCCACCAGTAGGCCATCTTGAATTTGATCTGTCTTGCACCACACCTGGTTGTAACGATTATTTTTGTGAAGTATTAACAAGATGCAGCATACACTGAAGAAATAGTTATAGTTAGATCTGCAAAATTATGACAAAATTCAATGTGGCTGGCAGTCATCTTGAATGGGATTGAAAAACTTTTTATGGTAGGCACATGCCAACAAGAATCTCAAGAAGTGCAAAATCAAAGGGCCATAACTGAGATGAACATGCCAATGTTGATGTATAACTAGGCTTGGTACTTATTTTGCCTGTGAAAATTCATCAAAATTCCTCCCTCCATCCATCCAGCCATCCATACAATTGCATACATCCATCAAAAAAAAATGCATACATCCATCCATACAATTGCATACATCCATACATATAATTGCATACATCCATCAAAAAAATGCATACATCCATACATACATCCATACATATAATTGCATACATCCATACATATAATTGTATACATCCATACATTTAATTGCATACATCCATACATTTAATTGCATACATCCATACATATAATTGCATACATACATCCATCCATCAGTCCATCCCATTGCATTAATTCAAAATGACTGTGTGAGATAACAACATTAAAATATAGCCTACCGCTGCAGAGGGAGACATAAAAAATGCAAATCACAATCAATGAAGGTTTCATCATTAACCATAGGAGACATTTTTCAGCAATGGTAAGACAACAAGAATAAATCAATTTGACAACAAGTATTTCTTGGTTCATATTCCATTTATAAGTCTCTACCAACAGTGCGCAAACTCTCCTGACTTATGTGTACTCTTTAAATATTAGCCTGACAGTTTTGGAAAAAAACAGCAACAGAGATTTTTGCCTAGCCTTAGTGTCATTGCCCTTATGGTATTAGACATTATATGAAATGGTACATATGCTTACAATGATAATCAACATTCAAAAATAACAGTATCGCCAGATCCCGATGACACCAAATTTCATGATACATAGACCACCGAAATTCATTTCAAGCTCAAGCTGAAATTATTTGACCATCAAAAACAATGATATTTTTGTATTAAAACATAGAACAAAGACACTTTGGAAATATAGTAAGTGTCAACCCCTGTTAAGTTGTAAGCAAGCCCCATAACTCTGGCTTAATAATTTTTGAGTAATGTCAACATAGCATCAGCTACAGCATTTGATTTCATTGTGCAAAACAAAGATGTTTTTGGTGAAAAAAATCATACTTACACTGTTACTTTCATCAATTATTTCATGTCAATACCTCCAAGACTTTTGGAGTAAATTCTTCCACAAAAGTAAAGAATGAAAATGAACAAATAAAAATAACTCCGGAAATACTGTAGCCATAGTTATGGTTCCTGTGAACTGCAACAGTTGAATATAATTAAGCTTTCAAGTGAAATAATTTATGAAAGTAACAGTGTAAGTATGATTAAAAAATTTTTTTTTTAACCAAAAACATCTTAGGTTTAAAATGCAAATCATTAGTATGTAAAGCAACATAGAATTTTAGGTATTTAGAAAGTCAGGTGATTTTCAAATTTCTTAATGACATTGTGCAATGAACTCAGCTGCTACCTGTAAAGTATCTTTTAATATGGCCTGGTAGTTTCAGAGATTTTCTTTTAAAACAAAACAGTAAGTCGAGCATTTTGTTGTTGTTGTTGATCAATCTCAATGCCTAGTATTTTTGTAGAGGGTCATGCAATGAAGCTTCCTGTAAAGTTTCAGTGAATTTGGCCAGGTAGTTTCAGAGGAGATGTTTTCAAGCAATTGTTGACGGACGGACAACGTACGACGGACAAAGACCGATCACAAAAGCTCACCTTGAGTACTTCGTGCTCTGGTGAGCTAAAAAATTTTAAGGGAAGTCATTTGGATAAAATAAGTTTACATTACTTAAACATAAATGTCCTTTAATAAAACTACAAATGAAAGTTGAGGAATTTCATGTATCTGTTTGTGGTAATAAACAATAACTAAATTTCAGAATGCTTGGCCACATTTGGATAAATTCTTTAGAAGGCATCAAGTCATAGCTAATTAAAATCTAACTAAAACAGCTTAAGCTGAAAATAAAAACATATTTTTGACACACAGCTCAGACTTAAGTCTGCCATAGTTGACAGTACCCTAAACTTATGTGCATCTTGAAACATAAATATTATGCAGGGAAAATGCTAATAATAACTGATTTACATACATGACATTAACACACTCGAAATCAGGATTTTGATTTCAAGAAAAGTATGAAGATACAAGATTTAATTGAATTGATATATATGTAGTCTTCAAACAATTAAGTGACTCAGTGCTTATTTTGCACTAAACCGTGTTATGAGTGCAAAACAGTATGACTTTGAATACCAATTCCATGAGAATACTGAATATATTTTTTTAGATGTATTACTCATTATGCAGAAAGTATACACAGGGCTTTTTCTGCCCATTTTGGGAAAAAGACCCTAGACATTTTGGGAAATTTTGCGTCGTGAAAATGCGGAAATTGGGAAATTTTACAGTGAAAACAATAGCTGTCTAGTCTCCTGTGAATTAGGAAATGATTTAATATTAGTTTATTTTCCCTTTTAAAGACCCACAATGGCTGAAATATCAATCCTTGGGGTGTAAATATCTATTGCAATAAATCATGACAGATAATATTTTATACTCATCACTGAATGTGATGAAAATCAATGACTTCTGAGTTCAATTACCAAAAAATCTTCACATCACATAATTTATTAGGATGTTGAAAATGAACCAGTATAGGTAAAAAGAATTTTTAAAAAAAAAAAAAAAAAAAAAAAAAAAAATTTTTTTTTTTTTTGATTGGGATTTTTTTCTGAAGATTGGGAAAAATATCTTATATTTTGCTTTGGGAATGGGTCCGATAGTCGGACCCGTGGGTACTATAGAAAAAGCCCTGATACATATTTTATTATCCCCTTTAATTATGTTCACATACATGCAGTGGGCAGGTGAAAGTCAGTCCATGACTTTTATTGCAGATGCTATGCAGGATCCTATATTTGCTGCTGTACTCACTGTTAGTTGCTAAAATTAGCAGAAACCATAAAGTAATTGTAAAAGAATTAGAGTAACAAAGTGCTATGCCATAGTGATAAGAAAGTACATAAAGCTGTGGTAGTCAAGTCTTCTTCTGTGACGAGGTACAGGTGGCGTTTGCTGTTTGTGTTTTTTGCAATTCCATTGTGCTAGGAGCTGTATTGAAAGATCACATAAAAATCCACCCAGCCAACCTGACCTATACATAGATGACAGTAATCAAGTACTGTGGAAAAGCATTATGCCAAGAAAGTGCCGATCAGAAGAAATTTCAGATACAATCCAAGGCCATTAAAAGAAGTGCAAACATGAACTGCTTGGAGAAAATTAAGTGGGGAAAGAAGCTGCATCAGTGCCAAGTTTGTGACACCCCCACGAACCATCACACTGCGCTAATCCATCACCAACACTGCACACAGATTTCCCGGCAAGATAAACTGAAACAACTCAACCAAACTGGCTTGCTGTTGACTACAGGCTTGACTTCCACAGGCTGTGCTGTTGATAATGCAACCAGGACTCCTTGATAATATGCTGGCCACCTGTCACACCATGCATCTTACTGCAGTAATGTAAAACAATCCCTGTCTTTTATTTGGCAGACTAGCTAGATCTTCAGCAGATTTAGTATCATCAATTTTAGTCTTTTTGCACTATTATATTGGGAATAACTAATGAAGATCTGATTTTGTTTCCAAAGTTACCAGAATGACTAAATGGAAAAACCTTGAGCCATAAACAAACCTGATAAGCCCTCCTTGAATTTTTTCCCAGACTGCTTACGACAACAGTGACAAAGACTTGATTATAATGAGTCTCCCCAAATGACTTCAAGATTTTCGGGAAGTTTAATACATCAACTCAGTGAAGGTAGCACACTGTTATGTCTAAGAGGGTTTCTAGTGGTCCACCTGCTCTAACAAGAGCCATCAGGCAGATGACGATTCCAGCCCTGGGAATGTCATTACATCATCACTAGATATTCATTCACTGCCAAGTAGGTTTTTAATTCATTCATATTATCTGGGTCTGGAAAAAACATTTTGATAGCATGGTGCCTAGTAACCAAAAACAAAAGCCTACCCACTCCTACACACAGGGTACAGAAGGTAGAAAATTCAGTTCTCTATAATATGCAATAAAACATCGCTCAACCTGAGCTAATTTCTGACCACTGTGGGCAAGAGTGTACCTAGAATGCCAATATGTTCAGGCTTACATGGTCATCATGATTAATGTTGTCCTTTTGACACTTGAACTTTAGGGTTCAATTAAGGCCAAACTGAGGAACAAGCCTTCAGAGTAATTCATCAACATTTCTCAGCATTAGAAATTGAACATCAATTTCTCATGATATTTGTTTGGAAAGAGTTGCATGCTTCAGAAGTGTTTATATAACTGTGATTTTGATTTGTATTCCTTAATACATGCCATACAAGCATGTGTCTCACACCCATATTTCCAACAGTTTGCATGTTCCAAGAAAAACATGCACATCCGACATGTTATAAATACTGGCTCTTAACCTACTGAGTTTTAAAACTACTAAAAATGACACAACAAGCCTCAAACCCTGCAGAGTGGCGGTTTTCACTGTTTTTCTCACACGCCATTCAAGAGACTGATGATCTACTCTCTATCAATGAAATATGAAGTGGCACATGCACCATTTGCTTCCCATTACTACTCTCCCGAGCAATGGGTAACGGGAAGCACGTGCAACCAGTGCCTGCTTGGCAGGTGACGCCAATATTGCTTACACAGGTGAGGCACAAGGCAAAAATTTCATATTTACATAACATCTAAGATATATTTTTGCTCAATTTTTTTTTTTTTTGACATTTCAGTACACAAAGTGCTTTCTCAAAAATTAATGGATTCTGACGTTAAAATACATCTTTGAAGAAAAGAGGTAATTTGCAATGAGTTTAAAGAACAGTTTGAAGATTGCAATATCATCTAAAAGTTTAAAAACTGGCAGGCAGGTTCTTTGTGCCTTGACACTATACAGAGCAGGAGGCCGGATTTCAGGTCACCAGTATGACCATCCCATGTCAGGCTGACCATAACTTTACTAGGGTATTTTAGTATAAACCATCCTTTGGTGACAACTGAAATATTTTCCACTGAAAAGGCTCAAAAAGTTATCTGGACTGACATTATATTTTTATCATCACCATCATCATTGTTGGTTTCATCATTTTCATCGTCACCACCACCAACACCATCAGAATGAAAGCAACAGCAGCAGCAGCAGCAGTAATAGCAGCATCTGAATCAATGTTATCACTTATGCAAACACAGTACAGACTATGACACCATAAATAAATCATGTGTTAAGAACAAGTGGAAAAGACCTTGGCCAACAATTCAGATAAACAAGGTAACAACCTTAACATGCTCTCTTCACCATAAATTAGTCCTCTTTCCCAATGCACAACGTCAAGTGAGGCAACAACAATAATTAATATCATTAG
The DNA here is from genome assembly GCF_026914265.1 of Mya arenaria. Classification (NCBI taxonomy): domain Eukaryota; kingdom Metazoa; phylum Mollusca; class Bivalvia; order Myida; family Myidae; genus Mya; species Mya arenaria. The sequence goes on from NC_069126.1 coordinate 5,270,018, forward strand.
CCATTATTAAAATAAATGCATACAATTATAAAGACAGTAAATATGAATGTTGAAGGTTTATTATCTGAGTTTTCCGGGTTGACCCAGAAAAGTCGCAGGAGCCAATCCCAGGCACGAGCTGGCAGATAAACAAACCAGTCTGTCGCTGCCGACATGGCCTGTCAACGTGAACGCAGTCTATGTTCATGATGTGATGTAATTAATTAATGCGGACAAACATTATACTTACATCATAAGAATTAATGTTCTGTCAGCATCAACCAACCTGGCCCATTATGTTTTGTGAAATAAGTACTAAGTAACGGGATTGCATTAATCTTGATTAAATAATGGGCAATAAATCATATTTTCCGTCGGATTATATAACATTTACAAAAAAAATCCCATTGTAAAAACTATCAGGTTTTTTTTTTTAAAGATTAATTTTACAAATATCATACTATAAAAAATTTAATGAACGTTTATGTTTGTAAATTTTGAAAATACGGAAATTGATCTAAATTAATGAAGTCTTTATGGATTGTGTTTTTTATTTAACATCAGTGAGGGCCAACTAATTGAATTCAAACCTTTATACCATATTACATGCTCTGATAGGCAAACAGATCTTTGTTTGAGGAATTGTATTTTTATGAGTGATCAAAATAAAAATGTCGCCATGAACATAAAACCACAATGAAAACATTTGCCCAATGAAAGGTAGCCTTTCAAACCATTATGTAAGTCTCCATGACAATGAAAACGTTAAAATCATTAAACAAATACTACTGAGTCACAGGCTGTTTTTGAATGGTAAAAACTGATTATATTACGCAAGGAAGCAGAATTACAATAGCACAATGCCATAGATATGATTACGTTCACGAACAATGAACGTCTGTCCCGTAACTCCTTAACTAAGCAACAAACGAAGGGAAGAAGTAAAATTAAACAAATTAGGGAGTGCCATTTACTATGTCACCATTGTTAGTATAAAACAACGAAATTTTGCCACAAAGCAAACGTTCTGACTTCCGTAAGAATATTGTTTTAGAAGCTAGTCTGTGAGTAATCATTTTAAGTAAAAGTCTAGGTTCCTTGTCTCTATATTTGACATGATTAACAAATTTGGAGACACAAAAAATATTTATAAAATGTAAATACTTTTTCTATTTATAAAACCAATTTTAAAAAATCCCAATTGATAAATTTAGATATTTGATCAGGAGAAATCTACCCTGAAATCCTATAAATCAACCTAGTCAGGTAAAACATTGTTCACACATCTAAAAAAACATTTAAAATAAATGTAAAATATAAAACTTTAAATGTTTTAGTAACTGTTAATCTAGAAGATGCTGCCTCTAGCAGGCAACAGCTACTAACAGTAAGCAGAAAGATGATACAAATTGTTTGGAATAGTAAAACGGAGATCAAAGGTTGACCAGCACATACACACAGACTTTGACCACTCCCTTGGCCACTGAAGAAAACAAAACACATCTTTATTTTGTATACATTGTATCAACTACAGGGCAATAAACAGTTCTCAGATGGTGCAAATGCTTTGAAGGCCATCTTCTCTTCCCTGATTCAAACAGATCAAATAACAAGAGTCATAAACGAACAAATCCTCCTTTTATATTACAACCATGAAAGATTGATAAAACAAATTTGGCTACAAGGGCTCCTCCTTTTATATTACAACCATGAAAGATTGATAAAACAAATTTGGCTACAAGGGCTTTGCCCCTATCTAGGTTTCAATTGATTCTAAAACCCCTGACCCCTGTTAAAATTGATGTCCAATCACTTTAAAATGATAAGCTTTGTCCATTAACTTGGAGAATTGACCCTACAGGGACCACGACTCTTTTTCTCAATGAAGATTTTCAATATCAAATTTGAATGAAAAAGAAATTAAGTTAAGCAACCTTGAAAGCCTTCTCATTTATCTGAACATTAGGGGCTGGACAATGAGTGCCCAGTTACTCCCTGAATGGAAATGTTATTCATGAATTAATGAAATTCACTCCACCATTCACAAAAAAAAATACACAATCAGATATCAAAAACTATCAATTTCTTGTCCATATAAATTAAAATCAGCAAAATGATTTTAGCCCCTACTTGAATGCCTGGCGCCAAAGTAAGTGACCCTTGAAAGTTTTTACACTATTTTGGTATAAATTTTCCAAATCTCATCAAATTTGTGAAATAATTGGTCATTGCAAAGAGTCTTCATCGAGATTTGGGCAGTACAAGGTTGCAATACTCTGTGGTTTAAATCAGTTTTGATCCCAGTAACTAGCACAAGTTGAATGACTGAGTTGAATGACTGTTGATGTGGAGCAGGGGGTACTATTAACCCTGCAGTGGAGTGATAAAGTCCAGTCAATCTCATAACCCAGCTGATATTATAATCATGCCTTTTTTCAGACAATAATAAGGAGTGGCCCACTGCTAACCAGTGCTACACCAGAACATAGACTGGCTCCTACCAGGTTGTGGTTAGACCATTAATAAAGTTGGAACACATATCTGGAGAAAGCCAAAGCATAGAACATTATTAACTGGCAGTCTGTATGCTGGTCTACTTGAGGTTGAATTATTTTTCTTACCATTTCATACAAATCCCCTTGTCAGTTTGATGTAAAATTTAAAAGGTGTATTTTCCTTAACCTCTGAATATTAGACAACTTGATCAAAAAAGGAGGGCCAGAACAATGAACTAATGCAAATTTGGTTCGAAATAATGCAAATATCATAAGAACAGTCAGCTTTAAGACTTTTTTCCATAAAATTAAATACTTACTTGTCACAAACATGTTCGCAGCCTTTGAATACAAAATAGGATTAACATTTTTTAGTGTTCATAAGCACTTACTGTTTAGAAGAGCAGAAATAAACACTTATTATTATGAAGATGTTCATGAATAGCAAGATTGTAGTTACAAAAGACAACTTTGGTACTGTTAGTGTATGGGAACAGGTAGAAATAAATGTCAAGATAAATAAGTGAACATGACCAGATATAACCTTGACATTTGAATGTTGATGAACTAAGCTTTAAAGTCACTTTGAAATAAAGTCTTGGTTAATGAATGTTTATTTCTGTCAAACAAATGAAGTCAAGTCATTTTTTAACTCTACAAGATGTTGTCCCAGAACATTATTCAATCACGTGGCTTGATTTTCAATTAATAAGAGTTGAGTTATAACCTATATTTAAAACAGTTAGCAGCATTGTTACATTGTTCATTTTTCACTGTTGATCAAGGGTCATAACTTATTAGTTACTTATGGGCTTTGTTTAACATGCATGTTTTGTTCTCAGTGAACCCCCCCCCCCTTTTGTGATGATATAATATCTTAAAAACTGTGTTAAGTACTGGCCAAAATTTAAATCTTTGAATCATAAAAATCCATTGATGCAACTAAAGGCCACAATACTGTAAGTTTGACAATACCTCAACTTTTTTCATAGAAAATCAGACAAACTCAAACAATGTCGGTTGGGTATGCCAGTCTATTTTGCCAGTGCTCTTCTACAGGTGGATAATCTGAGGTTTGTGGTTTATTGGCTGGAAGCCTGCATAACATCAGTGTAAGGTCACTGGGTCAAAGTGTCAGAATATTAACCAATCAGATCACAGATCAGCTGCTCATTCATGATTTCATCTTTTTGTTCAAACACAACCTGCGCTTGACATTTCAATCGGATCACATAATCTGGTATAAGATCATTTGAATATTCTTTGAAATTTCATAACTGGATTAAATATGCTTGTAACATTCATATTTAAACTTCCCTAAATGTAACCAAGATACCGTTATTCAATAAGCTATTTATAATACCACTTAAATCGGGAGTTGCCATGACAAACAAATTTACATTTTTATTTGACTATCAGTGATTGATAACAACTCGAGAACATTACAGTTTCTTTATAGCCAAAACCTCTCATTGTAAATGTTGGAGTTGATAAATTGCCTGACATAATTTTTGAAAAAAAAAAAAACATTTTGAAAAATAATAATACGCAAATTATAAAGACATTAATTACTCAGCAGTTGCCGGTTGGAACTTCTGAATCAGAACATTGGCAAGCATGTGTGATCATACTGTAAGGTTAGCAGACTTGTATGAATGAATTGTTCCACATAACTGTTACCAGAACCACCAAGTAATAATTATACCCTAGATTTTGGCATGAAACAAAAACATGTACAAGGTTGCCGGTAGTTCAGCATGTTATGGCGAGCCATGATCCAGAGACAACTAATTATAAACCTTATTACTTATATTAATATATCAGTACATCTTTGTTTATCAAATCTCTAAAAATGCTGGCCAACTATATGATAAACTGCAGTGTCAGGGTTCTCAATGAGAACAGGCTGCAGGCCAAAACAGATGGTTCAAATGACTTTAAGGCCAGTTCAAATATTTTTTTTGTAAAACATCAGGTATTGGACCAGTTCAACCAAAACTTATTGTGAATCATGAAGTGGGGTGGTACAGTCCATCTTGTGGCTGCTTTTATTTCCAGCTGACATAAAAAAACACCATGGAAAAATCCCTATGATACATCACTGGTAAAAAAAAACCTTTCAGTAACTTGAATTCAGGAGAATTATTTTCCTAACTCATCAAAATTTCATTTTAATAGACAACAAAAAACAACTATAATGATTCTCAGAATCAGAGGGAAGATACTGTAATATCTGATTATTATCATAATTCACATATTTTTTACTAGTAATTATATGTAAAACACTTATGAAACCATTTTTCTGTTCAAAAAGCGTTGCTGTGTGCATTCTTAAAATTGTCCTATCTCTACCTCGAGAAATGTTCCAATTTCAGCTATTTTAGGGACATAAAATTCAATCACATGAAATAGAAATGCAAATCACTGTTTACGGATCCATTACGTGACAATTTCAGCTGATTTTCATATTGTTTGCAGGTGATATAGCGATGTTATCTACCCCAAGAACCATCCATTATAGCAATTATCAGCAGAAATATGGACACAATTTCATTGAATTGATTATAATTGAGTGACAATGTCTTCTGAATCGATCAATGAACACTTGAATAAAGATATCACTCTGAAAATTGCGATACCTTGTCAAATTTTGACATGAAAAAGGTTCAAGTCCTGTTTATTACCTGATAATTGTTACCTCATTCAAACTGAGATTATATTACTAAAAACATGTATTTTTAGGTGAAAGGATTTATTTTTGCCCGGACAAAGCGTCAGTGAAAGCCTTTTGACCTGTCACCTTCCGATTCTGTACAACCCACCGTGGGATCTTAGTATGGCGAAACACTGAAATTAGCTAATAAATATTATATCACTAAAGGGACTATGAACTGATTACCATAATCTAATATTTGCTGAAAGAAAATGACATCTTACAGTAATATTAGGTACATGAAAACAGCCCAAATAGCACCTTCAAAAGAAAGGGAAAAGTACAGCGTTAATGAAACGGGAAAGGGAATGGTAAAAAGGTACAAATATCTGAATTCTATTATAACCTTCAACTGTCTTGTGGACAATAAAGTAGTACAAGTCTTGAAGTACAATGAATACCATTGAAAATATTTAAGGAGCTGAAGACAAACAAAAACTACAAGGGATGCTTTTGGTAAAACCAAATACTGAATGCAGGCAAAATCTAATTTTTCACACAATTTGGCTCTACATTTACATGAAACCCACCAGAGCAGTCATCAGAAAGGTCATCGAAGGATGGCACACGCTGAAGGTTGTTGAGGGTGGGGACGCGGTGGTCCTCGTTGCTTTCCTGGCGACGGTAAAACAGTGGGATCTCCCTAGTTACAGGGTCGTAGGTCACCTGAATTGAGAAAGAAACCGTTGTGGATTTTTCTAATTGAATATATTTCGCATATAGTTTGCTGTTTTGCTGAACTAAACATCTTTATGTACCCTACAGTTATGTTACATTTATTGCTGTATCAAAGGTTTTTATTTTCCTATGATTACAAATTACATGCATTGCTGTTTTAAATGTCTTTATTCTTATATGATTACGTTAGATGTATTGTTGTTTTGAACATCTTTATTTTCTATGATTATATTACATATATAATGCTGTATTGAATGCTTTTATGTAACATATATTGCTGTATTGAATTTCTTTATTCTTCTATGATTACATTACATATATTGCTGTATTGAATATCTTTATTCTTCTTTGATTACATTACATATATTGCTGTATTGAATGTCTTTATTCTTCTATGATTACATTACATATATTGCTGTATTGAATATCTTTATTCTTCTTTGATTACATTACATATATTGCTGTATTGAATGTCTTTATTCTTCTATGATTACATTACATATATTGCTGTATTGAATTTCTTTATTCTTCTATGATTACATTACATATATTGCTGTATTGAATATCTTTATTCTTCTTTGATTACATTACATATATTGCTGTATTGAATGTCTTTATTCTTCTATGATTACATTACATATATTGCTGTATTGAATGTCTTTATTCTTCTATGATTACATTACATATATTGCTGTATTGAATATCTTTAAAAAAATGTGTATTCTTCAGACACAGAGTAAAAACAGAAAATTGAGTAATGTGCCAATGAAAATGTCAAATTACCTGACTGATTTGAAATCGCTCTTCTCAACAAAGATACATGTGTTGATGTACAATATTATTGCCATGTGTTCATAAATAGTCAAGGTGTTTATTATACATGTATTATTTTTAGAATGGTGCTTGATATTAACAAAATATATCAGGGAGAGTTCAAGCAGAATTCCAATTATGAGAAATCATGACCAAAGGAACAATACCGTATTTTCTCGACTATAAGGCGATTCGCTTATAAGACGGCCCCCTAACTTTGCCCATGAAATCTGGTGCTTTTTGTTTCGACTCGCTTATAAGACGGGGTCAATTTTTAAGCAAATCTAAAATGCTAAAATTCTTCCTAATGTGTAAAAATGTTCAAGCTCAACGGACAATTATCGACTTTCGCGGTAACTGTTTTTGTTTTACTCAAAGAAAATGGCGGTCAACTGTGAGCTCTATATTTGGAGGTAGGTTAAAAATGAGTACATAAGTTTGCAGGACAGGTCGTTACTTTTCGAAATTGTAATAATTAATCAATAACAACATATGTTTGTTTTAGTTTATTTTTTTTTTGAAGACACCAATGAAGTTCTTCGGCAAAATAAATGGCTTCAATAACATAACTGCGAAAAGCCGAGGCATGAATAGGTGTTTGTTTAGCAATAATGCTTTAGACAATATTGTCCCTTGATTGGCGACGAACATAAAGGATTCATATTCGCATTGTCATTTGTTTGCTTAATCAAATTGACAGTTAGGTACCTACATCATATTAAGATTCCAATTTATTGATTTGAAATATCTGTCAAACTAATTATACTGACACGCACCATGAGAAAAAATGCAGATATAACGGTACACTGTGTGACGTCAGAGCACGCGCGGTGAAGAGATTTCGTGTTGTTGTTTACTTAATTGCCCCATACTTATATCAGCAGACGATAGACTGGATAGACGAATACCCTATGTAAAATTTAACTGATTTTGACTTGAATCTTTTTTTAATATTTTATCGACTCGCTTATAAGACGGGTCCCCTACTTTGGGGGTAAAAATCGGGACCCAATTTCCCCGTCTTATAGTCGAGAAAATACGGTACTATACATGAAAAAGTTACTCTAGTAATGAAAACTTGATTCTCCAGTTTAAATCATAACAACAGCTTTATTTCCTTGAAACATATACATGTCACCTTTAAGCATTGTACTCATGATAAAAAAGAATTCCACATCCTCTGATGAGCCTTCCATGTGTTTTAGTGTCTATGCTCATGCCTGTGCCAATGGGATCCCTGCTAGGATTCACAGTTAATTATTTAGAAAAATGCTGACAAACATAACCCCCAAATTTCTATTTAGTCATTAATTGGCTTTATAAAGTGGGTTATTTGGAAGATCTTGCATGCGCGCAGGCTAATTATAAGGCTCTGCACTCTACACTAAGAAAGTAAGGGCTTGTTTTTGGTCTGTGAATCAATTAAGTCGTTGCTGAGCTGCGTCCTGCCCACAGACTTAATTGTTGACACTATCTGTTCCAAAGATGTATATGAGGCAGACTAAAAATTCATCCCAAAAGGCCTATTATCAGCAGTTAGAATGTAACATACTTCTAAACCTAGATTTTTCACAGCATACTTAAGTAATTGTACTATTATTGACTAATACAACTGTACAGTACGACATTATCACATTGTCTCTGCAAAGAATGTCAGAACTTTTTTCTGGAACTCGGGTAATTACCCTAATGTGTCTCCATTGATTATCAATTAGTGGAAGATTGAGTATGTCACATTTTTATAGATTATTCCTATCTTAAGTTTCACAGATTCTTACAGTCACAAACATGAATGTGGGTCAACATGATTATGGATGTATTTAATAATTTGAAAAATAATGATATATAAAGCATGAAAATACATATGTTGTTTTCAGATGAATATTAGGTCAGTTAAAATTGGGAAAAAAATAAGTAAATTTTAAGTAAAATGAGTAGTAGCTTATCTGCTTCTTTATTGTTTGACTTAGGCCACACCAAATTAATAACTTGTTCATCGGATTTCCCGCACCTATTTCTTCAGAAAAGCAAAAAAAATATTTTTATTTTTTTATCACTTGCGCCCGCACCATCTAAAAAAAAAGTTTTTTTTTTTACGAGTGCCAATTTATTTAGTAGAATGTAGCCTTTTCCCTTATCACCGCGTTTTTCGATCGTAACAATTATCAATGCACCGGCTCAATCATGCAGCCGCATCAATTAGAGTATATGAACGATATAGACCGAGATACAAGCGTCTAGATGACCGAGACTAAAACACTTCCTGATTCTTGAAAATTACATCAACATTTCTACAAATGACAATTCTAACACCATTTAAAGTTTGATTAAATTTTGGACAAATGTGTTTGTTTTAATTTGGCTCCCGCTTAAAGTAAACGTATATATACTGGGCAAGGGTTGCTGAATTTTATCGTGAATGACAGTGAATTTGGTTCGGACATGTTTGACGGGAGTTCAGATGACCGTTACAGTGAAAAGACAGTCATCTTTACCTACTACACCTGTCCAGGTAAAACTTCAGGTGTGTATTTTAACTTCTTTGATGTTTTGCTGTTAATATAGCAAATATGATGTATTTTTTGTATTATTTGTTTCCTTCAAAAATATACATTTTATGATTTATGCATATTTGTTTTTATTTTGCTACAGATCAGAGTATAGTGTCTATTTAATTCATATGCAATGCATGTACATTAATAGAAAAATGAAGTTTGGCCAAGAAACGAGCACCACCTTTCTTGTGTTATCGTCAAACTGTTTCAGTAATGCATACTACATTATACTACAATGAACATTTATGTATAATATTGCTTATTAAAATTTCAGATTCCTCTGACGCAGCGTATCATGAAATTCCTGTCCCCATGAGGCAACGAGGGCGTGCTTGGGGTGGAGTCCTTGGTCGCCGATAAGTCAATGTTCGTGGACAGTAGGATGATGCTAAAAATTAACCTGACTGACATTCATGTGTGCTTCATGCAATCCCATGAGTTTTACCATTCAAACAAAAACATCAAACAAGCCAGATTGTGTATATTTTGTAAATATTAGTCAAAAAGGATAAAAAAAAAGGTGTCAGACTGTGTGATTGGAAAAGCTTTTAATCACACTTTGTGTTGCGAATAAATGTTTGTAGAATTTTTAGATGTTCATGTGTATATTTATACTATATATGGAAATTATTCAAGTGTTAAATATTTATGCCGATTGGTTTTTGTCTATGAAAAAATATTGCATATTCTTGTATTTTCTTGAAATATTGTTTTGCTATATATATGAAAATTGACACAATCAGTATTTGCAGTACAACATAAGTAAAAGTGTCTTTTGTATACATGTTAATGTTTTCTATTACTTGTATTAAATTTGAACAAGATATCTAAAAAAATTAAGGAAAATCTGCAAGTTTAAAAAAGATGGGCGTTAAATTCTGAGAAAGCCTAAAATCAATCTGGAGCTGGCTGGAATTTTCTGTGACATATTTTCAGCTGAAAAGGTTTACAATACGGTGTAGGTGTTTTGTAAATTCTTTTCTTCGAACTTAGATGGCTACCAATGCCAATCATGTAGTCAAAGCAAGAGTGATAGCTATAGTTTATATTTGATTGCAAATGACTATACAGTAAAACTGCGGTCGTTCGAACAAGCGGTCGTTCAAGAACCGTCTTTCCCTCGAGGTCGGAGCTTGGTCCCTAACTTTTTTCCTTCTATTTTCATATAAAATATACCTACGCTGCATCGAAACCTAATTATGTCAAAGTCGAGCAATACTCTCGGTCCCAAGTACACAAATCATGAACAAAACCTTATGGCTCCCTCGAGGTCATAATTCTACACTTTTTCCCGACCGCGTGTTCCATAATAACAATCAATTGCTAGGTATTAAAGTTTTCGCAAGTTATAAAAATTGCAATGACAGTTGAAAGGCAATTGATAAGGTGTGAAAAACTGTTTAACACTGTTAACGCATGACCGATATTAGTTTTAAAAGATAACTATGAGAAGTTAGTTGTGAGAAATGTAAATGAGTTATAAAAATATGAATAATGTATATTTAATATAAAATGTAAAAGAAATATCAATAAATCATTTTTTTTTACAAAATGGCCATATTCAAAAAGGAATTCTTTTCAGAGATTCCGATGTTGGATCGTTACCAAATCGATCCAACATCGGAATCTCTGAAAAGAATTCCTTTTTGTCACTTTGCTTTGCAATATGGCCATTTTGTAAAAAAAATTGATTTATTGATATTTCTTTTACATTTTATATTAAATATACATATAGTAAACGACAGCCTTTGAACATATGAGCGATTTCCACAATGCAACACATAATCGATGTCCTAGTAAACAGACTACTTCATACGTGAGATACACTGAAATATATTTCATAAAAGACTGGAGAATTGAAAATTGGGTCGTTCGAAACATCGGTTCCCTCGAGGTTTATGCTTGGTCCCCGGCGACCTCGAGCGATCACAGTTTTACTGTATTCATTTTGTGAGTTATTTTTCAAGTCACCTTGTCTAGTCATTTCCATGGCATGAGATATGACAATGTATTTTAATAGAGAATTATTTTTAACCAAGTTTTCCTAAGGAAAAGTGAAAAACCTAGTTAATAGATCTAGATATGCTATTGGACAGGCAGGTGGCTGCGACCACTGGCGCTTGTGTCCAGGCTTTAACTTAGCCATGCATAGGGTATTTTGAAAAAAAAAAAATTCAAAAAGGTTTAAAAAAACTGTGGTTTGGGTTCTCTCATTTATGAAATAGTTTAAAGAAATACATTTGCTTGATCTCAAATAGCATTTGTTTGATCTCAAAACTAATATTTGTATAGAATTATCTTTTAGTGTTATCATTCTTTCACTGGATGTCATCCTTGTACTGTTTACAATATCATTGTTTAGTTAATAAGTGAATAAAATGTGAGCAAAAGTGAGTTAAATGACTATATATATTTGTTCTCTCTTCGCTCGCTCCTCTTTTTTGCTAAATGCAAAACAAATATTTTTATTATTATTTTGCTCGCTCGCCCCATTATTTTTTGGAAAAAATCCGATGAACAAGTTATCAATTTGGTGTGGCCTTATCGAAAACCCTACAGTTTATAAACAAAATTAAAAAAACGCTAAAGTGTAGTTTTCAATTATTTTCTTCGTACATTTAACTTCAGGTTGCCAACTTGTCTGAATTTAGAAACATGAAACATTACTCCTAACTTTGCATGTCACATAGCACTGCAGTAAATATTTCTAATCAGTTGTAAAACGTCTGCAAGGCTACTTGATGCAAAGAAGCTGTTGTGTTGCTTCATGGCAAACCTGTGCCTGCCAAAGAGCACGTTTTTTCTTTTGGCATACACCACAATGTTTGTGTCTACTAAACTAAGTGGCACACTCAAGATTTTAAGTTTAATGAGTCCCACTTAAAATTATGACCAACTCTGGCACTGGAACATTTCTACTTTGTTTAAAATATGGATGTCGATGTTTTAGAAACAGGTTCAGCAAAGAAGTCTTTAAAATGACAGAGTAAATAGCGTAAATGAAGATGTCCACACACTTCCCTTTTACAAAATTGACAAAGATGATGTTCCTGTTGTTCACACTTCAATTTGAAAACCGGCAAGTTGGCTGAGTTTGAGTAAAATTGGTACAATTATCTGTAATTTATTATCCTGAGTTTTATTGCTATAGAACAGATTAACAACAATGTCAATTTATTTCATTAACCCAATGATCTAAATGAGGGAAACAGTTCTTTATATGAAGAAAATTAATTACCATCAGCCTCCATAAAACACCAGTGACATGAGTTACATGACATTGCCTTTGATGGTGTATGTTAGTGGGCTTTTCAATGTTTAAGTACACTAAAACAAGAAAGTTACATTATGATTTTCGTGAAAACATTTATAAGGGTCTTGAACAAGCTAAGCATTTCTCTGTCTTCAAAGATTTTTATTGTAGCATTTAATGTTAACAGAAAGCAACAAGTTAATATGATGTAAGAGAAGTTAAGTTTTTGTTTGAAACTTCTAACAGATACATGTATGGTCAACAGCAATAAGTTGAAATGAACCTAACATTTCCAAATATAACCCAAGAAATTTAAAAACTGCCCTGCATTTTTTTAAAAGAAAATTACAAGAAAGGTAAACAAGATTGTTTGGAGACCTTCATCTTAAACATTCTTGCAGATATTTGAGATTTACAATATTTGGATAACTTGATGTAAAAATATTCTTTATACTGATGATGTGTTTCTGTTCTTGATTTGAACCTATTATAATTGCGAAGCTCCCTATTACTTTCATTGAATTCCAGCAATAAAAGTAAACTCTGGAAAAAAACAACTGATGGGGCGGTCAGAGAGGTCAGATGGGACAATGACTAAAATAAACTGGTGGATGCAGCGTGTATTGTTACCTCAACAAACTCTTTGAGCAGCATATAATAAAATAATATAACATTTCCACAAAAGGGATAAATTCACATAATGGAAATGAAACCTTATCGGTAGCCCGAGGATACCAATTTTTCAGGACGACAACTTATTTCTTCCAGTTGGGTCGTCCAACAGGCCCTCGACTATTTATAAGTGTTTAATAAAAAAATATTTTGTTTACACTTATACGGAAGTAAAGCTAGTTATGAACCTAAACGGTATTGTTAAGGAACGACACACGTGAGTTTATGTAGAGTATGGTACAAGTTTTAATCTCAGAATAGACGCTTGCAATATTAAAGCTTACCGATCAATTTATTGACATTCCTCACTGTCACCTCTATCCCCACCTTAGATGTAATAAAGGACCTATTAAATTAGAATGTTGAGTTTGAGTGTGTTTTTTCCTCATTCTCAAAAATACCTGATAAGGCTACAAGATTTTTTCAGATTGGTAGTGCTGCTGGCTACCTGATGAAATGGGTAATGATCCAACCCTGGGAATTAAGCAGCAATGACCATAGACCTGTGATTAAATTTCAAATTGGTTTGGCTAATCTTTTTGTAAACTCTTGAGTGCTGAGAATCCCAGATTTATGCACATATTTCATGAAAAACAATCCATTATTGCCTGTAATTAAGACTACCGGGTACTAGTAACAGGCAAATACATGTCATATAATTATCCCATAACAAAATCGCTCAAAATGAACAGCCAGACTGCGCTGAACCTAAAATATAAGGGGCCATCCTATCAATGCCTATATCCTATGATGGGGTTTTCTTATGGATTGATCACATTATGAACATAGAAGTAGCTAGCCCTTCACGGTAATTTGCTCACTTGCCCGAGTTCATACTACATAAACACAAGAAAAAATGTGATCAAAACTTATTATTGCATTTTAAATAACTGTTCATTATGATTAAAAATCATAAATATTTTGGTAGTTGAACATTTGTCTTTAAAGAAAGTTAACTGATAACATATGTTTGCATGAAATAATAGCTGATATTTGTAACATTGTATATCATTGGTTAAATGATGTCGTGCTAAGTCAATCAGAGCACAATATCGAAAAATTATAAGATCCTAACTCCATGTATGATATACAATATGAGCATCAAAATTTCTCTATACTTGGTGCATGTAAATATAAATGAGACGAAGACTAAGCCCTTCTTGTTTCATTGGCAAGTCTAATTGATTTTGTAAGTATTTTTTTTAAATTTAATTTGTGACAGTTACCTACTGTACATTATTGACATTCATGATATTTAAATATTTTGTCTTACAATCATTGACAAGATGGCCCTTAAGTCATTTGGCTGCCACTGGCATGATTGGCAGTCAACAAGTGTGAATGCCAATGCAACAGGTTTACTTTAACTATGACTTCAATCTACCCAAATGTTCAGTGAACTGTTCTATGCATACAATGTACATGTAGTTCAGGCAGTTATAACCATGGCATCAGCTTGTGATTATGCTTTCTTTTTTCAATGATAATCAGACTAAATCCTGCATTTTCAGCCAATGAAGTTGCAGACAGGCAATCATTTATTACTAGGCCTCATTATTTACAATTTCATCTTTTGCTGGTGTTTGGTCTGCATACTGCCACTCATCCGATACACAAAATTTATACTGCTTCAGATTTTGCATTGACTATGTGTCAGCCAATGAGGTTGTATTCTAAGTCAGTTATATAAACTGAGGTAAAAAATCTTAATGATTAAGAAGAAGTTATAATATTCTTTATCATTAAGCTTTCATAAAAAGCTAAGAGTTTATATTAGTAAGATGACATGATTACTTCATTACTTCATGTTGATTCCTTCATGTCATCTTACTAACATGAACTCTTAGCTTTTTATGAAAGCTGTCAGAACTTTTTTTATGAATGGTTACGCGTAAGAATACATACCGTTTTAATAATTTGCAGCGGAGGGACAAACGTCTTTTTCGATGTCATTTTGTTCTTTTCACCGGAGAAAAAATCTTCTTGATCAAGGCAGTAGTCGAGATGCATCAAGTCGCAATCCATTTCTAAATAAATATGAAATGCATTCAAAAAACTACGAAACGATTTACCGCTTATAAAAATATTACCAACACTTGCTAAAATATAGTTCTTCAAATATAAACGTGATATTTAATCTATTTTACCTTATTTCAACAAAAACATGGTAAAAGACAGTACTTGATATGATTTATGTAAACAAAAACTATCTAACAGTATTGTCGTTGTTATTTTACAAAACACATGATGACCTATAAAACTCACCACAGCGTTGATTCAAGTTATGAATGAAAAACGATCTTTCCTCCACATCTAGTATCTGACAGCAGCTGTATTACTTCTCAGTCCAGTCAACAGTAATAAACAGACTGAATATACCAAGTTTTAAGCACTATGACATGTATCTTGCACAAAGTTTTGTCCAAACTTCGGTAAACGACTTCGGACAAAAGTTCTGCTGTGCAACATGACACCGTTTGCGCATGTCAACTGCATCTGTTCTCTGATTGGCTACTATGTTTTCATTCATAAAGAAAGTAGTACTATACTTACTACAATGAGTAAGTGGTATAGTGTGTTCTGTGGTTATCTCCCTTTTTACTTGCTGTATCAGCATTGTGAAAATATGAAGTGTCACAGCCTACAACATTGTTTATCATAATAGTATCAATTAGTATAATTGGTTCTTTCATAATAAAAGGGACTCACTCACAGATTGTGTTGGTAACATTTTTTAAATTTGTTGAAACCTGAGAGTCTGATAGTTTATTGGCCCAAGATTGAAAAGGGGTTATTTTACATACATTTATGAAAAACAAATAGCAATTGGCTTGATATAATTGTAATTCCAAGCCTAAATTAATCAATTTTTAAGCCAAATAGAGCTTTTTTCTGTCATGTTCATAAAAAACAAAGATAGCTGGTAGAGCTGTAATTCGATGATGTTTTTACATTTCATTTTGTTTGTATGCCACTCAAAAAAAGAAAGAATTAATATTGATGTTTTACCGTATAAAACATGATCGATTCCTTTTAAAAACTGTTTACAGTTATCTCACGCCCAGTCGGTATTAAGTGTGTTTTTCATGAGTGAGAGGTGACTTATGTATAAGTAATTATAAAATGATGTGATCAAGTATCGTTGAAAGGTGGCCATAATAAATGATTTTCATACATCATTTACCACTAAGAGTGAAATAATAGTACTGAAAAACTTTTACTGAAATATACATAATGAAATCTCATTAGGTTTTTTACCGAAATCCAGTACTTTAACCCTCTTTGAAAGCATAAAATAAAGATATCTATCTATATATCCATTAGTTTTGAGACCTATTAATCCTATTTCCAAAATGAAGATTCCATTTCTAAATTTGCAGAATGTAATTTCTTTAACGTATGAATATCAGTCAGCAACAAATTTTGGCTACTGCTTATTTTCGTCCCTGCCTTCAGCCTTGATTATAAAATCCCTTTGCATTATTAAGAGAAAAAACAACAAACTTGCTTCACATTTGTTGTGGCTCACAAATATTTGGGGTAAACAAATCATATCATTATTAATGAGTGGGTCGGTCCACTGCAAACAAGTTATTGTTTAACAATGACCTTTTTAAAAAAAACTTCAATTCTTTGTCTCATTTAATCTTTGTATGGAGTGGCTCATAATTATGGAGACAAAAAGTGCACATGCATTCAGGGACTCTTGGAATCATGGTTCGTTTTGCAGTTTTCACCTTAAAATGTATGAGTAACCTTGACCTTTGACCAATTGACCTTGGTATTGGACTTAACATATATATGTCAATGTTTTTTGAACAAACAAAACAAAACAGACACAGAACCCTACTGTATTATAACACAAGAGACAATAGAGACAAACAAAACAAAACTAGAGCTTAAGGTTGCTGTGACCTTGATGACCTTGACATCAAAGGTCACAGATCTTGTTTATGAAACACTCTCATACTATGGTGGTCTCTTATGCCAAATAATATTGAAAATCCAACGTTGTATGACAAAGATGTGGACCATACACAAACTATCGGGTCTTGTGCTTGACACTCTCATACTGTGAAGGTCACTTGAGCCAATGATTTTTAAAATCCAACCTTGTATGACAAAGATATGGACTGGACACAAACTATCATCAGTAAGGCTTATACAGCAAAACATACTAAGTTCTGAAGGTTACTGTGACACTGACCTTGAAGTGAGGAACACAGGTCCTATTTTGAACACATCCTCATGCAATGATGATCACTTCTGCCATATGATTTTATAATTAAACCATGCATGAGAAACATATGGACCAAACAAAAATGGGATGGACCAACATATCCGTAAAAATTATGGATGCATTTCAACCTGAATTAAGTAGCATTTTAAAATGTTACACTGATCAAATTAGTAATAATGGGAAACTCCAAACATCACTGCAATCTCGAATTGCTTCTTAATACTTAAAATTTCCAGCAAAAAGAAAATGGTGGACCATTATACATGTTCTGGCCACTAGGTGTCTTTTTTATTTTTTTACATAATTATACGTACAGTGATAAGCTTTCTTAAGTCTTAATACTTGGAGCCAGGTTGACACAAGGTTTTACAAACTAATTATAAACTAATTACCCTATAGCATGCATTCCCACATCAAGCAATGAACCACTCTTAATGGACAAGCACTTCTAACTATGACATGTTTACTTGAAATGACTCTGCAAAGCCAAAAAGTGGATCATTGACCTTCAGACGAAATACATAACAATGCCCGCAATTGTTAACTTTCCCCACACCCCTACAAATCATGTTACGAAAGTCAGAAAGTCATATTACATAAATTATCTATGTGCCATTCACAAAAGTCCTAAATGTGGATGACATTGAAAAACACCGGAGAAAGAAGTCATTCATTCATATTTTTTATTACATAATGAAGGCATTAAGCTTGACATTTTCTGGCAATTCATGTCACAAGGTATATTCATTCCTCTACTTTTTGCATAATATGAACAGAACATAATTAAAACCACGGCATAATTACACAAAAATAGCATTCATTTTGGTTGCATCGTTAAACACTTGATTTAGTCCATATTGTTGCTGACATTGCCGACAGGAAAAAAAAACATTGCATGAAAATGTTTTCTGACAATGTTACACGCCAGTTGGGCTACTTAACTGTGTTAAACTAGTATCAATGTTTCCATTAAGTATTTGTAAGTACATCCTCGGATACCCCTGATACACTACTGCACTAAGCTTCATTGTGTACCATGGGTGATTTGGCTATGAAATCTTGTAATCATAAATAATTAATGAGGCAGTTTTATTTGCTCCACAAGAAAATTTCGTTGGAAATCTGACTCATATGCACAGACAATCATACTTATGTTTTTCCATAGAAAAAGTAATCTAGCAAAAGCTAGAATTGAACTTGGTCGGCCTGATCACAACAAATTTTAAATCAGCAACTTAGACCACTCACGTGCGGAGACAACTGACAGAATAGGGTTATTGAAGAGTGTTTAATTGAAACATGTGGTTTTATTGAAAGAAGAGTTCTCTCCCCTACCTTTTGCACATTCATTAAAACGTGATTTTATCAGTCAATATTTCCATTGTATGTAGAATTGTAATGGAAGAAAGTACCATTGTTGCTGATGGTGGTTTTAGTATGAATAGTACAGATGTTCTAAATATAAGTTGAATTGATTTTAATAAAGTGTGAACATTGTAAAATAAACTGTGAACTTTGTAACAGTGGTATAATGATACACAGTCATACAGTGGCCATCTTATGAATAAGTGATTGACAAAACATCGTAATAGTTAATGTCACAAACTAAACTGAAATGCTTACTTGCAAATCAAACAAGCTGCACCTAAACTAACGAAAAAGACAGATAGATAGATTTTATTAAAACTCCGAAATATTGAATACAAAAATTGACTGTATAATACATGCATTGATATGATGGCTTTATATACGGTAATAATTATCATACAATGAAAACTACAGGGACAAGCCCAGTAGGTGAAAAATGGCATTTTATTACAAAACAAAATCAGCATTATATGAAGTTTCAATTCCTTTTCTCAAAACAAGGATTTATTAAAAAAAGTGAAAAAATATATAATTGTCTCTTACGGATGTTCATATTTACAAATTTGAACAAATAAAAAGCTGAATCAATCACATGACATATATGTATAATGTTCTATATAAACAATGATGTAAATAGCACTAAGATAAACAGCAACTTAACGCTGAACATTTATTATTTTACCACTTAATAACAGATATTCTTTTTTCCACAAATCTTACTGTATTTATTGTTCATTCTTAATGCATAACATATTTAAACATATTAATTTACTCTTCCCTAGCCTTTTGTACAGATAAAACTTGACAAGTTCATTTTGTATGAACCACAAGGGGTTATTATGTCATTGATAATATATGAGTATGGCCCTCTGATTGGATAAGCACAAAACCATTTAACCAATCATATACTAGTATGAGTTTGCAATTATTTACAACTTGTATCAGTCAAAAATGCTTTAAATATAAAATAAAATAAAATTGACTTTCATCATGATAAATTATTGTTGAAAATGTAAATACATAGATTGGATTAGCACACCACCATTTAACCAATGATAAAACTAGTATGACTTTGAAATGATTTGCTTCTTTATGGCAGACATATATCATCCAAAAATGCTTGAAGTATAAAAATATGTCAAAACAGGTTTTAATAAGTTTTCATCATGATTGATTATTGTTGAAAATATAATTATATGGCTTGATTGCATTATTTCATGTAATGTTATATAAACATAGGAGGGAATGTTTAAACATTTTCTTAGGAGTGCTAGTTCATTTTATGGATTTACCAACTTCCTGTTCATACTGCATGAACGCCTGAACACACAAAAAATGTGATAAATTCTTGAATATCTCAAAATTTCTGAGACCTTATTTTCCACAATTTGATTCATATTCAAACTAAAACATTTCAATACATACTGTAATTCATACATATTTCTTTTTTAAACAGCACTGCAATATAATCCTAGCTGTGAAACGTGCACCACGTAACTATAACTATGCAACATAGTATCTGATATCAAATACATTTTCAAAACCAAAATCAATGTCAGCACTATACTGTCTGAGCAGAAATGATATGTTTGATTGATACAAAATGAAGTTGTTTTTATACATACATATTTAATATTCTCGCTATAATGGGAAAGTAACTAAATTAAACTAAACATTTAGATATTCTTTGAAAATGTAGGCAACAAGACTATTTCTGTACATGTGTGATGTATATCCTCACTCATTTAGTTCATAGGGCAAGTTAGTATGCAAATTAAATCTGTATTAAAAAGTATCAAATTCCCATTATTTTAAATATGATGCAGGTAAGTGTCTAATTAATTCATATTATGAACTACAAATTAAAATGTCTTGTTCATCAAAGCGAAAGGGATCATAGAAAAGAACACACACATTTATTATAAACCTGTTTACAATCTGTGAGCTTCGTTTCAACTCAAGGAAAAAACCCAGCCATAAATGAAAAATAAAATCAAATCTATTGGATGAAATGGATTTAATCCTAAATAAAGTGACCAAGTAAATTATCATCTTGGGATGTTCACAACACTCGAATACCTACCAGACCTCCAGGGCTTTTATAGGTAAACAGATCCATTTTGTACACAAGACCCTATAACCCAACCCTCCAGGCTTTTATAAGTAAACAGATCCATTTTTGTACACAAGGCCCTATAACCCAACCCCCCAGGCTTTTATAGGTAAACAGATCCATTTTTGTACATAAGACACTACAACCCAACCCCCCAGGCTATTATAGGTAAACAGACCCATTTTTTGTACACAAGACCCTATAACCCAACCCCCCAGGCTTTTATAGGTAAACAGATCCATTTTTGTACACAATACCCTACAACCCAACCCCCAGGCTTTTATAGGTAAACAGATCCATTTTTGTACACAAGACCCTATAACCCAACCCCCCAGGCTTTTATACGTAAACAGATCCATTTTTGTACATAAGACCCTACAACCCAACCCCCAGGCTTTTATACGTAAACAGATCCATTTTTGTACATAAGACCCTACAACCCAACCCCCAGGCTTTAATAGGTAAACAGATCCATTGTTGTACACAAGACCCTACAACCCAACCCCCAGGCTTTTATACGTAAACAGATCCATTGTTGTACAGAAGACCCTATAACCCACCGACCCAGGCTTTTATACGTAAACAGATCCATTGTTGTACACAAGACCCTATAACCCAACCCCCCAGGCTTTTATAGTTAAACAGATCCATTTTTGTACACAAGAACCTATAACCCAACCCCCCAGGCTTTTATAGTTAAACAGATCCATTTTTGTACACAAGACCCTACAACCCAACCCCCCCAGGCTTTTATACGTAAACAGATCCATTTTTGTACACAATACCCTATAACCCACCCACCCAGGCTTTTATACGTAAACAGATCCATTGTTGTACACAAGACCCTATAACCCAACCCCCCAGGCAATTATAGTTAAACAGATCCATTTTTGTACACAAGAACCTATAACCCACCCCCCCCCCAGACTTTTATAGTTAAACAGACCCATTTTTGTACACAAGACCCTATAACCCAACCCCCAGGCTTTTATAGGTAAACAGATCCATTTTTGTACACAAGACCCTATAACCCAAACCCCCAGGCTTTTATCCCCCCAGGCTTTTATAGGTAAACAGACCCATTTTTGTACACAAGACCCTACAACCCAACCCCCAGGCTATTATAGGTAAACAGACCCATTTTTGTACACAAGACCCTACAACCCAACCCCCAAGGCTTTTATAGTTAAACAGATCCATTTTTGTACACAAGACCCTACAATCCAACCCCCCAGGCTATTATAGGTAAACAGACCCATTTTTGTACACAAGACCCTACAACCCAACCCCCCAGGCTAGTATAGGTAAACAGACCCATTTTTGTTCACAAGACCCTATAACCCAACCCCCAGGCTTTTATAGGTAAACAGATCCATTTTTGTACATAAGACCCTATAACCCAAACCCCCAGGCTTTTATCCCCCCAGGCTTTTATAGGTAAACAGACCCATTTTTGTACACAAGACCCTACAACCCAACCCCCCAGGCTTTTATAGGTAAACAGATCCATTTTTGTACACAAGACCCTATAACCCAACCCCCAGGCTTTTATAGGTAAACAGATCCATTTTTGTACACAAGACCCTATAACCCAAATCCCCAGGCTTTTATCCCCCCAGGCTTTTATAGGTAAACAGACCCATTTTTGTACACAAGACCCTACAACCCAACCCCCCAGGCTATTATAGGTAAACAGACCCATTTTTGTACACAAGAACCTATAACCCAACCCCCAGGCTTTTATAGGTAAACAGATCCATTTTTGTACACAAGACCGTACAACCCAACCCCCCAGGCTTTTATAGGTAAACAGATCCAATTTTTGTACACAAGACCCTATAACCCAACCCCCAGGCTTTTATAGGTAAACAGATCCATTTTTGTACACAAGACCCTATAACCCAACCCCCCAGGCTTTTATAGGTAAACAGATCCATTTTTGTACACAAGACCCTATAACCTAACCCCCCAGGCTTTTATAGGTAAACAGATCCATTTTTGTACACAAGACCCTATAACCCAACCCCCCAGGCTTTTATACGTAAACAGATCCATTTTTGTTCACAAGACCCTACAACCCAACCCCCCAGGCTTTTATACATAAACAGATCCATTTTTGTACACAAGAACCTATAACCCAACCCCCCAGGCTTTTAAATGTGAACAGTTCCATTCATTATCATTTGTTTTCAAACACAAATCAGGGGTCCTGACAGCTGATAATTGTCAATCCTGAAGAATAGCCACAGTTCTGTTCGAGTCAAGGGATTCATGCCCAAAGCAGGATTAGACCCCTTTTGAAATTCTTTCCAAGTCATTTATATTCATTTCAAGGTACTTCCTACTTATTTTGGATCCAAGTGTCCAAGCAAAGACGAATCTACATCACTATGCTAGTATGAAGCTCTCATTCCTGATTCCAGGATTTACCCTGAACTTTAGAATCCCTGACAATTATCAATTCCTGTGATGTACGTTTTGAACTAAGATTTCTTTCCTCCTTGAATGTGACATGGAAGGATTTTCCCCGCTATTATGCAAGTGAGCATTGGAATTACATTATTGGACTTAGCTTGTTTCACAACTAGCCATCCACCCTTCAATTAAAATTTGAAAACTAATGATTATATAAAATAATGTGTATCATAAGAAAAATATATGCAGATATGTACATATAACTAAACTATACATAATGTATAGTATAAATGACAAAAGAAGTGCAGATGAAAATGAGGGAATGTGAAGTTTTTTATATCACAAATATAAGGCACAGTAAGTGAGCGAATGCTCCATGTCTGTAAGAATACTTTGTAAATGTAGGTAGTCACAGGTATACAAAGCAATATGCATATACATCTAGGCACGTGCACAACATCACGCTTGAAATTGTAGATAAAAATGCAAATAAAACTATTTTATTCCCACAATAACACAAAAACAATGTTTTATAATCATGCCTTAGGAATATTTATGTGTAACATAGAAAATCACTTCATCTATGCATGTACTATTGTCCACAGGGGCTTCTTTTAATTCTTTTTACCCTATATATATTATGTTATATATATGGTATTTTGTTTGTCAAGAATAATTAAGCTCTGTTTGTATCAGCAGCTAATTGCATAAATCTAGTTAAACTGTTGGTTTGGTAAAAGTTAAACAAACTGTCTATTAATTGGTCAATATCATCAAGCTAATTTTACCTACCAATCATTTCATTTCAATGTGCAAACTAGACTACAACGTGTGGACAATTGGCTACAGGTCAATAAGCCATGGACAACATCTATAATTCAGATCAATCCATGGACAACATCTATAATTCAGATCAATCCATGGACAACATCTAATATTCAGATCAATCCATGGATAACATCTATAATTCAGATCAATCCATGGACAACATCTATAATTCAGATCAATCCATGGACAACATCTATAATTCAGATCAATCCATGGACAACATCTAATATTCAGATCAATCCATGGATAACATCTATAATTCAGATCAATCCATGGACAACATCAATAATTCAGATCAATCACATCACAACCAAGAAAAAAATAACAGAATTAAAAAAAAAATGTACAGGGCCAATTGTTTAAAACTGGATTACTTTTTCGCAGATTATCTTTTGGTAAGTTTGCACATGCAAGCAATGTGATTGGTCAACAGCCATTATTAGATAAATATTGACCAATCAAAAACTATTTTGACTAATTCTAACCAAAGAAATTATCAGTTTATACAGTTTGCTGCAGATCTGAACAGGAAGACATTCTTTTCTAATTTGCAACTAATAAATCTGTAATAAATACACAGATAACATAATTATGAAGAATTCTAAATTGCAAAATAATAAACAACATCCAATATTTCATACTTCTTCATATTAAAAATCATGTGACAGATGTGCATATTTGTGTGCCCTAAGTTGACTCTTAAGTGGAAGTTCCCAAGATTTCATTCAGTACGACTCTCCTCTTTTCATCCAAGATTGGGGACGTTGTCGAATGTCACCGAATGTGAGGCTTTATTCAGCTCAAATATCACAATCTGAAACAGAGATCAGTGTAATACAATAGCGAGTCATTACGCTGAGATATCATGCTCATTTCTGATGTTAGGTTACTTAGGTAACGTCATTATCATAAAAAGCAAAACATCTTGGCATCTACGCGAACCATGATATACCTATAAATCATCTCTGCTTTTCAGTTAAATGCAGAATAGACATACTGAATACTGCAGGCTTATATGCACTGAAAAAATAAATTATTTTATTTAAGATATATTTACCAGATTAGGAGCACTAATGACACCAACTGAATGGCTGCTTTTCTATTTAGTTAAATATTTCAGAAAAAGAAGTGTGGCCATAAACAGTGCCATTATATAGTTTTGGCTGTTTAAGTTTCTAATAGACAGTTCAAATAATGCCTATTGGATATTAAATTAATTATAAATTGAAATATTATATAAAAATATTACAGTTTATGATTAATTAACATTGATGAACCTTGTTACCATTTTATCAGCAATGTCTGATATATTCACTATACCACACTATTGTGTAGAAAAATTAATGTTCATTTGCCCTTATTGGTTGGAGTTTTGTTGGTGTTGTAAATATTTAATGATTGAACTGTTATCCACTACTAAGATTACTATTTTTAATAATTTATAGCTGCATTCAAGTGGTCCTATCAACTGAACAGGTATTATTATATTATTTTAGTACAGCATTTTTTTATTCTTAAAATACAATCCAAGATCATCCAAACACATTGTTACTTAAAAACCAGAGCGCTGTGGAGTGAACTCCAATATTGTTTGTTTGCTTTACAATTCAAACAAGGGGCACAACTTGAAAATGATCAAAGTCAAGAGTTTCTGTACATGTGTGTAATTTGTCTGGCAACATGCGGACCAAGTTTCAGTTGAATATCTTGAATGGTCTTTTGAAATATGGTCAAGATTAATGTATTTTATCAGCGATGATGCCACCCCTACATCAAGCCTGGCCACCACAAACCCAAACTACTTTTCTTCAAAAATATATGACCTAAATGAGATCACATGGTTACCTTGTTGGAGCCAGGTTTGAGGATCGGCGCGGGGACATAAAGGGTCTTCTGTGGCCCCTCCTCCCAGTAACGACCCAGATTGAATCCGTTTATGGACACAATCCCCTTCTTCCAGCCCTGAAAATATGGAGAGAAAATGTTAGACATGCTTTTCTAAAATTGTATTTATACTGAGAACATTGAGACAAATGGAAACTGCAATCAGTGATTGCAAATTAAGCTAAACATAGCTAAATTACCAATTCAAGTATGTCACATTGTCAACTCTATACAACAAAGAGTTAGCAAATGGATCACTATCAACAGTGCTGTTATAGTATCTTTGGAAAAAATATATTTTTGGCATTTCCCAGATAAGTTTTGCTGTTTTTTGAAGGACAATTCAACCCATAACATGTCTTTTTGTATAACCAATTTCAGAACTGAATATTTGGTCTAAAGCCCTTAACATACTCTAGGTAAATGTTAACAGCTGTCAAACTGATGGTACAAGATTGGGAAAAAGAAACTGAGGGTCACATTGACAAAGCATAAATTATAACCTCAAAGCATCATTAATCTTTCCTATAAAAAATAATGTTATCATTGGATACCTTTATTGATCATTTTCATGATAAGTTATATTTTAGAATTTATGTCCCAGCATAATTATGGAATGAATGACAAAATCTTTTAAAAGGACTTTTTCCTGTTTAACATGAAACGGATGAATTTGTGTAAAATGAAAACAAAATGATTGACAGACAAACTTTAGTCTTCATTGTGAGATTATGCTTCAACTGTTGTTTTTTTCTTCTATTTTTAGTAACAGTGACATTGACCTTGACTTAAGGGGCCCAAAATGCAATCCCATGGAAGTCCACATAAACTTTTCTTACATATCAAGTTTGGTCACAATATGTCAACACCTGTTATTTACTTTTAGTAATAGTGATCTTGACCTTGACACAAGGGGCCCAAATGCATTCCCAAGAAAGTCCTCATAAACTCTTCCTACATATCAAGTCTGGTCACAATATGTCAACCCGAACTAAACTTATCCAGTACCAAACATAAATTGATTTTTAGTAACAGTGACCTTGACCTTGACTCTCAGGTCTCAAAACACAATCCCATGAAAGGTCTCTTTGAGCTTTTCCACCTTTTCCTATATACCAAGTTTTGTTACAATATGTCAACCCAACTAAAGTTATTCAGTACCAAACGAGTATTTATTTTTAGTAACAGTGACCTTGATCTTGACCATGACTCTCAGGTCTCAAAACACAGTCCCATGAAAGGTCTTTGTAAATTTTTCCTGTATACCAAGTTTGGTCACAATATGTCAAGCTATACCTTAATTTTTATTCATTACAAACCTTTTATGTTTATAAACAGTGATCTTTATGACCTTGGTCTTGACCCTAGGTGCCCAAAATGCATTTCCATGAAAGGTAACCGTGAACTCTTCCTATAACCCAAGTTTGGACATCTATGTCAATCCTATCTACCATAGGTGAGTTTGACGCCGCCTGAACAACGACCTACGCCATTCTCATTACCAGGATAAATGGATGGACAAAGTGGGCAGCATAAAAATATCTTTTTTAAAAAGAGCTCTATTTGGATTGGAAGCTTAAGTAATGCTAATAAAAACTGTGCCACTTTAGGCTTACTTTTACAACATTTTGTTCAAATTAGTATCTGCCAGTTGCTGTTTGTTGTTTGTTAAGTCAAATATCTCAATTTGAACAATATGTGAAGGACCTGCTTATCTACATAGAATCGGTGGATGAGTCCCTTTAATAGGAATATCATATTGTAAAAGTGATGATAATTCTAGCCAAAAAAGTTGAGAAGATAAAAATAAATTTGTTTTTTAATCCTTTGTATAGCTATTGTATTCCATTTTCAAAGCTATCACTTTTATAATTATTCTAGTCTACTGACATACATATCTGGATATATCTTGTACTAGAATGGTCACAATTTATAAAAAAAATCACTCACCTTAATAAAACATGTGCTTGGCAAAACATGGGCACAGGGTCTTACTTTCTAAACAAGACACTCAGTTCTTATTTTAGTTTCTGCATTGTATAAGCGGACAAAAATTGTGATTACAAAATGTTTTGGACTCACCTTAGGATACATTTCAAGGACTTTAAACAAAACTGTTGAAAAGCCTTTTATTTCAATAGCTTATACTTAGCAAGCAAAGTCTATATTAATTTTACTACATCTACAAAAATATAAAAATAGAATAAAAAACAGCCAGCAATGATCTGAAAGTGAAGTCACAAACCTAAATCCTAATTTTTATATCAAAACTTAAACTCTTATTTTCAAATCAAAACTTAAACTCTTTTTTTTTCATTTATAATATGGTTTAAGTCAGTGTTGGAAAAATTAGGCAAATCACAAGAAAAGCACGAAACTTTGCATAAATGTTCCAAGTGCCATAGGAATAAAATACTGCAGCATCTTACCTTCATATTGACGAACGTATCCCTTGGTGTTCCATTGATGAAGAGGGAACCACGGTACAGTGACGAGACTCCCTTCCAGTTCGCGTACGGTTTCCATTTCTTGCTCTCCTCAAATCTGAAGAAATACTGGTACATAAAATCATTTGTCCCTAACAAGACGAAAGGTTCTTCACCATAAAACATATGCATCTATACACTTTAATCCGGTTGCTGTAAATGGAAGAATTATGCAAGAGAAATATTGGTGTAAATAATGAAAGGGTGCAGCCCCTTGCTCACAAGGTCACAACTTTGAAACTCATGAACATTTTCTCATCAGCTTTCAAATGGAACAAGTACTGGGGTCTACTTGATGCCAAACATGGACTTAATCTTTTTTGTACTGACTGGCTAAACTAAAATTTAATGAAAATACATAATACTGAGCTTATTTTCATGTTCACCTTGAATTCAGACATAAAACTGGCTCACATAAAGATACATGGTATTGTAATGTTAAATGTCTATTTGACTTACTTGCTAATTTGTTCCTTAGTAAAGGGCAGAGGGTAGACAGACCAATTGCCTGTTACAGGCTTGTCATCAAGTAACACATCACCGGCAAGACCTGGAAATATAACATGAGCTCTGCCAGTGAACATGCATGCATGACATAGGATAGGGAAGGGGTAGTTAGAGGTATGTCATCCAGTAAAACATCATCGGCAAGACCTGGAAATATAACATGAGCTCTGCCAGTAAATGTGCATGCATGACATAGGATAGGGCAGGGCTTCTAAAATTTTGGAACCTCAATTGGTTCGGACCCGGCGACACCCCCCCACCCTCCATCAAAAAAATCCCCCCCCCCCTAAAAAAAGATGGGCCTGTTAAAAAGTCAGATTATTGAGAAATGTCATACATTTTCGCGACGTCTTTCTGTCATTTTTTTTTCGCAATGTGGCAATTCGTAAGAGGGCTTTAGAGCCGCATAGCCCATTCAGATAGTCATTGGTACAAGCTTAATTCAAATGAGATTCTCATCGAGTTCTGCGGCCTGTCTCATAAGAATGACTGCGATCGTAACTAAGTGTGGCTGTCGGGAAGCGATCAGACAACAAACAGTGAAAAAGTACAATGATTTATTTGCTTATGGCTTCTACAATGGGCCAACATTCAACTGATAATCTTGAATAATAATAAATATCTAGATTTATAATCGGGGCTTCAAGCTATAAGTGTGATATTGACAACCATTTTTTTTACTACTGCGAATTATAATGACGTAAGCGGTGCACTCAGCTTCCAGACTATGTAGTTTAATAATCAAGCGTGTCGCTGTTGATATCCTATATATGACTAGGTTAATTAATTCGGATTTTTAATGCTTTCACAGATTAACAATGACATATGCATTTATCTTTAAAACCGTTTTTAACCAGCAATGGTTATATATTACAATTTAAATTTAACAGTTTGGTAATCAACAAACGGATATATCATGTAATGATCGACGACGACATAGCATATTGTCATGTGAAAATATGAACCGATTTCAACACTTAATCAGGATAGCTGCAAGCACACAATTAACACATAGTTTGTTTAATTGTGTCTTCTGCGACCTACCAATACACGCGATTGGACTGATTGCAAGCGTCTGCTAATTAACAGATAGGCTATAGAGTGATCAGCGTAGCGGAAAAAGCAGCTGGTCGCATTAGTCTCATGGTAACTAAGACACTTTTATGACCTATTGGGGGTAGTTTTGAATGTGTGAATGACCCATAAATATTTGTGTATTACAATTTCTACAATTTTTACTGACCTAGTCATTTTGGATCGAAATTATAAAAAAAATGAGAAAATTTCGGACCGATTTTTTTACACATGTTGAAACGGAAATCGGTCTGGCTTGGTCAAAATCGGTCCAGACCGGCAAATTGCCGGTTTTTAAAAGCCCTGGGATAGGGGTAGTTCGAGGCTTGTCATACAATAACACATCACTAGCCAGGCCTAAAAATATAACATGAGCCATATATACTGATACCCAGGGCCACACTCAACAAACATCTTAGCAATACAGATGGGACCTTCAACATATCGTCATATGTCTGCAAATGTCAATTGTTATTATTCAGAGTGTACTGAAACATGCCTGAGGTTACTTATTGAACATTTCAATATTATCAGTCACTTAAGTTTAATCTTAAAATGTGTTCCTTGTTAAACTCATGTGAGCTGACAACAGAGCTACCATAAAGTATGTAGTAAGTCGTACCCTTGTGTTCCTCGTTGAACCTGTTGAAGCCCTGATGTACGTAGTTCACCCGACCTTGATGTTCCACTATAATGTCCAAGATATTCTCCTGCAACAAATACATACACAGGAACAAGTTATGTACAAGTTATGAACAAGTTATGTTTAAATGAGCACACTAAGTTTATCATCTAATTGGTATGTACTGTACATGCAAAATCGATATTGGTGAAGTGCAATAGCCATTTTAATTAAAGAAATTAAATTAAAGGCCTGAACAACTACTACACGTTTCATTAGTGTATCATTCCAAAAAAAGAAACATGACATGATTATTCTTTATCATATCGATTAAATATGTATCTAAGGGGAACAACTAATACAGTTTTTGAAATCTTACTTCTTGAGTTATAGAACATTGGATATACTGAAAGTGGATAAGTTTGCTTACAGTACTATTATGAAAGAATCTGCTCAGAGTAAAAGTTTATGTTTCCTATGAAAGGTAAAGATATTCCTTTTCTTAACATACAACAAGTGGAAAAGCCCTAACTTACATCAAAGACCTTGTCAACGGGAAAGGTGGTCTGCCAGAAGGAACTCATCCATGTGAACACACCAACCTGGATACCATTCAGGAGAACCTACACAATTAAATAATAGTATCAACTTTCAAATATAGTACCATGGCAGTATGCATAGGAATCACATTGGTTTTAAATGATTGTTTTAGGTACCGGTAATGTGTTACTTTGCAGGATTTTGGCCCGCAGTCCGAAGTACTGTCTCACTCAGAAGTCATTGAACAGTAACTATCTTATCATCAATTCAAAATCAACAGTGTTGAACCTTTGTTTTCACACAAACAATTGGGTCATTTTGTGATACATTGTTTTTGGAACCCTACCCTCAAGTGGTGCTGAAACGAATTTGTCTCATGCTAAAAACAAAATACAAAAATGAAATATATTTTTTTTTAGCATCAAACAAATTTGTTTCAGCATGTTTTTATACATTTTATTTATACATATTTTAGGTTTAAATGTAAATGTCACATGAACAATACAGCTCAGTGAAATATTTTCATATAGTTAGATAGTTAGTAAAACAGGCAGAGTCTTACAAATAGTAATACAATTATACGCATAAAAGAATAAAATAGAACAGAACATAACAAAATAGAATAGAACCGAATTGAACATATAAAGAAAAAAGAAAGAAGCAGACACCAGTGTCTACAGACTTAAATTCAATAGGGTAGGGTACAATAACAAATAAGCCTTGAGGTCATAGGTCAGAGTATTGTCCAATTATTGAGCTGGGACTTATTTAAACGTAAGGTTACTGCAACCTTGACCTAATATCAATCATTTACTGACCATGACCAATAAGTGTCTACAGTCAAAAAATAATTGGCTCCATATCACTTTGCTTAATATCCTCCTTGGATCGAATCGGTTAGAAAGGACATATGTTTGTTTATTATATGTTTATATAAAATTTAATCAAATGGCTCGATTTCTGGAGGGTCAATTTTTCACCATGTTCGATGTAATTTTTGTATTCCCTTTCATGAAATTTCCCACTTTTAGTTGTTTGTCCTTTTAGCCGTATCAGGTAAAAATGTTTACACCTTAATTTGTTTGCTTGGCTCGCATAAGGTGCTAGTCCATAAGAATTGCTTGGTTGGTATCATTATCATCAAATGAAACTGGTTAAACAGTTCGAGAAAACATGCCATCACTTTATTTGCTGTCTTTAATTGGCATGAGTAAAAAAATGTAAAATCAATGCATATTGAGAAGGCCCACATAAAATATTGGGCTGAATGCTTCTCCAAATAGAAAATATTTATACAAATGTCAAATGGTAATCAATCGAGGAGCACCTGGTACCACCAGCGGGATATCTTGATTGGCAACCCCAAAGGTTTCTGCCTTAGGGGACAAAGAGAAAACTTACTGTAAAAAGCTACCTTGAGAAGTATAAGGGCATTACACAGAATACGCTTTCAACTTGGTTGAAAAATAAAGACCAAATAAGAGCCACATTCCTCGCTTGTGACATAGAGCCCGAGAGCAAGCTAGTGTGGACAGCCAAGTGGCCAGAGTAAGAAGCTTCATAAAACAGTTTAAAGGTCAAAGAGCTCAAAACTCCACTAAAGATGGGGACACTCTTAAGGCCAAGGCCATGCAGTATGCAGCAGAAATTGGCTGGGTTGAGTTAAATAAAAAACAGACACGGCATTGTGGAAGTCAGTGAAGAGGCCAACTTTGTAAACACAACAACTGATGATTTAAGACAATCCTGCAACATATGAACTGGATGTCTATAAAGTGGATGAGAGGGTGGTCTTTTACCGCCTACCCCATCTCAAACCCCCTCTCTGCTGCATAACAATCAAATACTATGTCACACCATATTGTCTGACAATGTAATATTTCAGTTTGTAACACTAACCTGAACCCTGTCACGAGCAGGCTTTGTGAACTTGAGATTCTTCCCATGTTTTATAATGACCCTGTACACAACAAAGCCAAAGTTCTGTCCCCTGCCCTCACCTAGGTCCAACTTCTCCATGGTAACAGGATGCTCCAACTTGATTGGCTGTAAATATAAACATATATCACTAATTACATTCTTATTGACTGAAAAGTTCAACGAAACAGGAAACTGAAAAGATGAGCAGATATTTAGAGATTTTTTTAATGGATGCAAAACTAAACAAGACACTATAAAAACACATGATGTTTGAACAATGTTTTTGTCTTTATTTCATTCTCAGACAAAGTATCATATGCATAACTATGCCTGATGTAAGTGTTATCTATCTGACGTGTCAGGAACTTGTATATCTGACAAGTAAGAGGTTTGTCTATCTGAAATGTCTGGGATTTGTCTATCAGAAGCGTCTACGGCTTGTTGTTTTGACGTGTCAGGGGATTCTCTATCTGAAATGTCAGGTGTTTGTCTATCTAACTTGTCAGGCGTTTGTTTATCTGATGTGTCAGGGGTTTGTCTATCTGAAATGTCAGGGGTTTGTCTATCTGATGTGTCAAGGGTTTGTCTATCTGACACTCTAGGGGTTTGTCTATCTGACTTGTCAAGAGTTTGTCTCTCTGACTTGTCTGGGGTTTGTCTATCTGACTTGTCAGAGGCATGTCTATCTGACGTGTCAGGGGCATGTCTATCTGACGTGTCAGGGGTTTGTCTATCTGACGTGTCGGGGGTTTGTCTATCTGAAATGTCAGGGTTTGTCTATCTGCCATGTTAGGGGTTTGTCTATCAGACATGTCATGGGTTTTCTATCTGACTTGTCAAGGGTTTGTCTATCTGACGTGTCAGGGGTTTGACTACCTGACATGTCAGGGTTTGTCTATCTGGCACTCTAGGGGTTTGTCTATCTGCCATGTTAGGGGTTTGTCTATATGACATGTCAGGGGTTTTCAATCTGACTTGTAAGTGGTTTGTCTATCTGACTTGTCAGAGGTTTGTCTATCTGACGTGTCAAGGGTTTGTTTATCTGGTGTGTCAGGGTTATGTCTATCTGACATGTCAGGGGTTTGTTTATCTGATCTGTCAGGGTTTTGTCTATCTGACGTGTCAAGGGTTTGTCTATCTGACATGTCAGGGGTTTGTTTATCTGATGTGTCAAGGTTTTGTCTATTTGACTTGTCAATGGTTTGTCTATCTGTTATGTCAGGGGTTTGTCTATCTGACTTGTCAATGGTTGGTCTATCTGACATGTCAGGGGTTTGTTTATCTGATGTGTCAGGGTTTTGTCTATCTGACGCATCAGGGGTTTGTCTATCTGACTTGTCAAGGGTTTGTCTATCTGAAATGTCAGGGATTTGTCTATCTGACATGTCAGGGGTTTGTTTATCTTATGTGTCAGGGTTTTGTCTATCTGACGTGTCAGGGGTTTGTCTATCTGACATGTCAGGAATTTGTTTATCTGATGTTTCAGTGTTTTGTCTATCTGACGTGTCATGGGTTTGTCTATCTGACACTCTAAGGGTTTGTCTATCTGACTTGTCTGGGGTTTGTCTATCTGACGTGTCAAGGGTTTGTCTATCTGGCACTCTAGGGGTTTGTCTATCTGACTTGTCAGCGGTTTGTCTATCCAACTTGTTAGGGGTTTGTCTATCTGATGTGTCAAGGGTTTGTCTATCTGACATTCTAGGGGTTGGTCTATCTGACTTGTCAGAGGTTTGTCTATCTGACGTGTCAAAGGTTTGTCTATCTGACACTCTAGGGGTTGGTCTATCTGACTTGTCAGGGGTTTGTGATCTGACATGTTGTTTCAGCCCTTATGTTACCAACAAAATTGCCCTTGGTTTGGGTTCAAAATCATGTTTCCCCTTCGGACCTTTTTCAATTTGCTTGTGGCAAACATCATATTGACAAAAAGGTTCCTATTTCATGTAAAATTTGCATCCAATTTAGTGCAAGGGCGCCATAAGCCGTCAAAACACTCACTTTTCAATGACAAAATTGAACATACTCTTCTTATATTCTGTTTATGCCTTGTATCATAACAGCAATTCAAAGTACCAAAATAAAACAATGTCTTGTTTGTTTATATCCCATTAAAACAAAATCTCTCGCATCTTGTTGCATCTATAACAAACACACTGTTGTACAATGTGGCACATAAAAAAACAAATTTTTAACCTACAAAAGAGATGCCCATTATTCACAAGTGTTAAAGCTGAGTGGCTACACTAACAAGTTCGCCTTTGTAATTAAGACATCACTGTCATGTCTTAAACAATATTGTTCAAGTTTGCATTAACTGTGATACATTTATTTTTCTCCAAAATATGAGAAAATGCCCTTCCAAACTTTAAGTCAGTTATATAGCAATAAACTTTTCAGGGGGAAATACTATAACAATGCTAGCTTAATCTACAAGCTTGTCTAGGTTTTGTCTTTCTTACAAAGAAAAAGAGCGACGCATGATAAATGCCAAAACTTGTCTATAATTGTTAATATTCAAATAAGAGGCAAAACTCAAAAAAGATTAAAGATAGAGTTATCACCCTTGCTATTTTCAACATGTGTACCAATTTTTATTTGAACATCTAGAAGTAATGGCCAAGGCAGGGGCTGTCAAAGATTCAACATTAGAGGGGGCGTAAATGGTTGGCAGGGGGATAAGGGGGTCCTCCCCCAAGAAAATTTAAACAATTTCGAGTCTGAAATGGTGCATTTTTGGCGTATATGATTACTTTTCTTCCCCTATATTGAAATAAGAATTAAACTTGGATGATTTAAAAGGTTAAAGCTTTTGCACAATGATGACAACACCTCCAACACCAAGGCTATGACAACAACTCAACTATTTTTCTTCAAAATAAAGGTGGGCTAAAAAATATTCGGAATAAAGATACTTCGACTACAACAACACAGTAAACTATAGCACTAACAGAAGACAATACAATGTTAAACTGCTACTATATTTAGTCCACAAAGACCAATATCTGCAAACAATAACCCTTTGTTTTAGCAAAAATAATACACTCTGGCCAACCACTTTTCACCTAATACAATTAGCACTTACACACTGCCAATGAGTGTAATTTGATATAGATCCATATAAAATAGACCCAGACCTATAACAAACTGGCATACCACTCTGCTTATAGATATGTAATTGTTTGGCAAGAAAATGAAATATATATTTGATTTAATGAAGGATAGCTATGGCTTTAATTAATTAAGATATCGGTGTGAACATCTATGATAATTTTATTTTGTGATACAATTTAGAGTGAGTATGTTTTCCTTGTAACTATGGAAAATTGTTAAATTATTTTGAAAAGGGTTATATTTCTAGTGAACTTAAAAACATTATTATGGAGAGCTATTGTAATTAAATTGCATTTATGTATTTATTTATTTGTCAAAACTATACTTAAAACAATTATCATTTCATTCCCTATGGCGCATAGATCTTCCTGAAATAAAACTGATTAAAAGGAAAATGCAAATTCTTGCAATGATCCTTGTCCTATGTTTCAGTTGCTATGGCAAGCACAGCTCGGAGTCGGAAGGGGAAACAGGATGTTATTGGGCCTGGTGAGTTTGCCTGTGGTCCATGTAGTGCTGACAGCAAGACCCAACTTGCCATCGGATATTGCCAATTTTGCAGACACTACCTTTGTAAAAACTGCTTTGCATATCACCAAAACCTTGGACGAGCTCATGTCTTACTGGACAAAGACACTATGCCCAGAGAAGTGTCTACCCCAGCGGTCAGTATGGATCCATTGTTAGAAACCTGCCGAGAACATAAGCACAAGATTCTGGAGCTGTATTGTAAGGGCCACGATGAAGTGTGTTGCGTTATCTGTGCCACAGCGAAACACAAGAACTGTGACTACGTCTACATACCGGACTTCACAGAAACTCTGTCAACTCCGCCAAATGAGGATTGTTCCATGGTTCTAAAATTAATTCAAGCTCTGATTGGTCAATTGGAACATGTTAAAGGGGAGTCAAATAAAAGACTCAAAGACATGGAAAGACAACGGAGAGACTTCGCTATGGCTGTGAGACGTTATCGGAAGGAAATTGATGTGGTCTTGGAACAACTTGAAAAGCAAGTCCTTAGTGGTATGAAACAGGTTATTGAAATAAATACCAATGATCTTAATGAACAGATCAACAAATGTGACTCCTCGCTCGAGGCTTTACGTAACACTTATAAGAAGACAGAATCTGCCATGGAGTCGGAGAGTGTGAATAGAGTATTCACCATTGCCAAAACAAGCAAGCGTCAAGTACAGGAAAATAACAACGTTCTGAAGGAGGTAAAGGATTCCAGCTACAACGTTGATGTTAAATTTGATGAAAATTTTGAGATCCTCAAAAACATGCGGAAAATGAAGATGTTTGGGAAAGTGTCTGTGAAGAAAGACCCAGTTAGGTTTGGCACTGGTTTACATGAGGATAATGAAAATGGTGTGAAACCAGGCAAAACACATGGACCAGTCAAGAAGAACATTGATGGGGCTGTTAACAAAACGCACGAGCAAAAAACAGAAATGAATGATGAAAACAGACAACAATAGAGAAGCAATTTAAGCTCAGTGCATTCTTTCTCAAATAGTGTGTACATGAAGTGCTAGAACTATGGTAACAGATATACTGCCACTTTTTATTTCTGTCATATTAATTTCGTGTAATTACAGTTTATACAATTTGTTCACTATAACTTATTAAACGTACCATTGTTCCTACTGTCATTACTTAATCAATTCTCATAGCCAATCTTTGCCAGGAACATGCACAAGATTGAATAAAGGCTTACTTATTGGATCTGTCACATAATACAGTTTTATTCAACAGCTTCATGAAATGTGATGGCATTGAATCAGAAACAAGGTGTAACATATGATTATAATAGTAATTAAGCCTGTTATGTTAGTAAGCCTACAGAAAGTGTTGGCCTTGACCATGACCTTTGATCTAATGACCCAAAAACAAAATATGGATATGTAATAGTTACAATGACCACTGAAAACAACGAACTAGTGGAGTTTCATATAAGACTTTGTCAAACTGTTCTTGAATTATTGTGCAAACAAATTTTATAAATAAGGTTGAATGTGAGCTTGATATTTGACCTACTGACAACCCACCCCTATAGAAGTCATGTGATGCCAAAGGGTAATCTATATATGAAGTTTCATTGTCCTAAGTCAAACTGATAACAACTTATTGTACAAACAAACATCTTTTTAATACTTTTCACATTGACCTTGATCTTTGATCACACACATAATAAAGGTCATTTACTGGTCAATGGCAACCAACCACTGAAGTCTTATGGTTCTGGGTCAAACACTATCCTGTTATTGTGGTGACAGTTTCCATAACTGACCAACTGACCTTTGAGTATTTAGCAACTAACTACAGGTTTAAAGGTTTATTTATTTTTCAGTTATTGTGTAGACAAGATAAGGCATGATCTACAAACTGACCAACAGATTACCTGACCGACAAAATGACCAACCTACTGACATTCACAATTCTACATGTCCCAACTTCTTTGAAGGGGGAAATAAAAATTGTATCATTGTTATTAATTGACAGGATGTGATAAGGGCCCAAAATGATAGCATATTTGACAGAGGAGCAATTTTAAGGTTCCAGGGGGGTCCACACTATATATTTACTCAATATATATACAAAGTTCATATATAGGTTAGTGTATAGGTAAATATTGACACAGGGGATATGATCAACAACAAACTAGGGTCATTAAAAAACATGTAGACTTTTTTTATAACTTATCAAGATTTTGATGTCTTCTCATAATATTCTGTGAGAATATAAACTTAGGTGTTCTTTTAAAAAAAACAAGAGGCCCATGAGGGCCTATGCTCTACTGGCATGGCTCTTGTGGTCATTTTCAATCCAGAACATGTATGTATGTATAGGTAAAAGGCAACAAACATGTAGTTCACGTTTTGTGTTGGGTTAGCTGAAAACGTTGCACATTCAACATCTGAGGACAGTAATGTTGTAAGCAGATTAGTTGCATTATTTTAATATGTTCCAAGTCAAGGTCATCCGAGGAAAAAAATAATATTTGTTTGCAAAACTGTACACATAGCTTCAAAAATAAGAAAGTAGGTCCAAAGGTCACAATCAAGGTCATCTGAGGACAACATTGATGATCATTTTCACAACTGTACACATGGTCCAAATTTTATTGCTGTAGCTTAAAAAATAAACGAGAGGGCCATGATGGCCCTAAAACGCTCACCTAAGCAAAGGGCCACAACTCTGTGATAAAGCATTAATAAAAATGTTGCAATTTAAACATATCTTTACTGATGACAATGCCTTGTTTCATATTTGTAAAGGGTCATGCAATGAAGCTACTTGTAAAGTTTCATTGAATTTGGCCTGGTAGTTTCAGAATTATTTTTAAAGCAAAACAGTAAGTCGGCCATTGTTTTGTTGTTGTTGTTGTTGATCAATCTCAATGCCTTGTATTTTTGTAGAGGGTCATGCAATGAAGCTTCCTGTAAAGTTTCACTGAATTTGGCCTGGTAGTTTTAGGGGAGATGTTTTTAAAGCAAAACAGGAAGTTGGCCAGATTGTTGTTGTTGTTGATCAATCGTGACCCCTTGTTGTATTTTTGTATAAGGTTACCCAAGGAAGCTTCCTGTTAAGTTTAATTGAATTTGGAGAGGTAGTTTCAGAGGAGATGTTTTTTTTAAAGCAAAACAGGAAGTCAGCCATTTCGTTGTTGTTGCTGTTATTGATCAATTGTGACAACTTGTTGTATTTTTGAAAAGAGTCACCCAAGGAAGCTTCCTGTAAAGTTTAATTGAATTTGGACTGGTAGTTTCAGAGATGTTTTTTAAAGCAGAACAGAAAGTCGGCCATTTTGTTGTTGTTGTTGCTGATCAATCGTGACCCCTTGTTGTATTTTTGTAGCAGGTCACCCAAGGAAGCTTCCTGTAAAGTTTCATTGAATTTGGCCTGGACACTGGACAAAGACCAATCACAATAGCTCACCTTGAGCACTTCATGCTCTGGTGAGCTAAAAAGTAGGTCAAAAGGGGTGAGGCCAGCTTTGGCCCCAGGGGCATAATTTCAACTGCTTTGGTAGAGGGTCATCATATGATGCTCCACAACAAATATCAAAGGTATGAGCCATGTGGTTTGAAACAAGAAGTTTTTCTTATATAAGTCTCTACGAAACTTGTGACCCCCGGGGCAGGCCAGTTTTGACAACAGGGGCATAATTTGAACAATCATGGTGTCGGACCACTTATTTGAGCAAAATAGCAAGGGTCTGTCTAGCAGACAATCCTCATCCAGAAGGACTTATGTTCAGATGGATGCACAAACAACAGACACTTCCGGTCTTTGGCCAAAAGAGCTAAAAATGGCCTTTGGTCAACAGAGCTAAAAACCAACCAACCCCTTTAAACTGTAATTTTGATCTCTTTCAACAAGGGCAAGGGAAAGTAGAACATAATACCAACTGCAAATCCAAAAAAACAAGTTGTCTCCCTTTAATCCTAGACTTGGCTATAAACCTGGCTAAAAATTGCATTTTTTATACTTTCAAGGGCCATAATCTAGTCGTGTATGGGCCGATCTGGTTTTCGAAAGGAACCAAGCTCTGATGATTATCTACATACTGTACAAGTTTCATCGAGATTCAATCAAAGCAATTCACAAGCAATAGTTTACAGACACACGGACGCACATACGACGTACACATTACCATCACATACCTCTTCTGGCCTTTGCCAGTAGAGCTAAAAACAAGGCATCAGCTTATTTATAAACAAGCGTGGTTTGCCTATTAGTTATTTTCGTGACCCTTTCCTTCCGTGCTAAGTGTGTATGTGTTCACACTCACCTTGACTGGCACCATCATATCTTCCAGCTGTAAGAATTCATCTATTACCACTTTACCTGCAACAATAAAAAATTGACAAAATCACTGACATTATTTTTGTTTATATATGTGACTAGCAAAAAATAAAGTACTTTTGTATTTTTCATAGAATATTCTAGAAGGTTCCTTCAAAACGTTTTGTCGTATATGGTAAATAAAGTACAAACACAAAAATATACAAGTCATGAAATCGCTTTGTTGTTACAGCACAATATATACCTCCTGTCAAAAAAGTAATTTTGTAATCCTAACATCCTACTGTCTGAAAGTGTCAGAGTTGTCTGCCCTTGGTATATTCTTAAGGCACTGACACATTGTTGTTTGAATGCCCTTTCATATTCCCATATACTTTAGTCAGAAAAGTATATATCATAATACTCCACTATGAAATCCAAATTGTAAAAGCATCAATATCTCAAACCATTTATTGCTGATCTCCTCATACCAATTCCCTCATATCAGCAAAGTAATTCACTCCATTACTATTTTAATTTATTGACTTAAAGGGGCTGTACTCAGTATGATGAAATAGCGGAAAAAAATGAAAATTGTCGAGAACAGACATAAACTTGGTATTGATGTGTACAATGCATTAAAACTTACTTACTGAAGCACCACATAGTTTACAATTAATTTATTTTTTGCAGTTTTTTTGTATTTTTCCATTAAAAAAGATAACTAGGTATGTCTACCTAGTAGAATTCCTTCCTTATGCGTGATTGGCTAGTCAATGTAATCACGTGATATTACCAAATTAGGTATATAGCTGAAATATTCCAACCGTTAAGACCAGGGATGTGATTGACCTGGCAGCTGGAGGGCTGAAACCATTTCGGCCATGGATTCTTGGGGCACTTTTGGGGTCAAAAGCACACTGTCATAGAAGAAAAACTGGCTTTTTTGAAGCTCTTTTGAGGGTTCTTCTGACTTTAAATTTGAAGCAAACTAGGATATCAACTCTAACAACCAAAAGCACACTAATATCTTTTTTAATCAGCTAAAAAAAATAAATATTTTTTTTAATTTTTTTTTTTTTTTTTTTTTGGGGGGGGGGGAGGGAGGTCCCTGGGGCCATTAGATCCGCGGAATTCCGCAAATCCGCGGACAAATCACATCCCTGTTAAAGAGTAGGCTTTCGTAGCACAGTGGATACAAAACTGGACTGCAATTTTGCCGACCCCAGTTCGAACCCGGTCTCCGACATTTTTTTTTTAACTTTTTGGTATTCTGAGATTCTTAACAGAAAAAAACGTTTTTTGGTGCCAATCTGGTGTACAGTCCCTTTAAGTTTTCTTCCTTCATTACAGTGCAGTGATAGGAGATATACTTCTTTAAAATTGAATATACACCAATTTCTATGAAATATTTCTTTTTATGTACATTAAAATTTGACCAATATATTTGAACAGGGTTTTCGAAAAGAAATGGCAAATTTAAGTATGGATTATTATTTGTAACATTAATTTTTGAAGTACCCTCCCATAAGTCCTATTTATATATGTGATGACATGAATGATCCAAAGGATGTCACAAGGCATAGCAGTTTTCTCACTTGTTACTAACAATTGTACAAACTGGTGGATAATGTGTTGGTTTTTTACAAGCATGTGTTTAGCAACATGATTTCAGACTGAGTCACTCAGTGCTCTTCCAGAAAAAGATTCTTACACATACGCTAAGCAACAAGTGCCATGGCTAAAGTGATACCAACATGTTTGTGAGCTCATATTGGCCAGACAAGACTGTAGGATTTAAATTAAAAAATATTCAACAAGGCCACCAACTTCTTTTACCATTAATCAAGAAACTTATCTTTTACTATGTTACATCTCATGAATTTACAGCTTGATGCATCATGGAGCCTAGAATATTGCATGAAAAGTGACAGTACTAAAAAACCCAAATTTGTGTGATGAATATATATTAAATTGTGTCCCTACGATGGCTCCTCTATTCTATATCTGTCATTATGATATGAATGCCACTTTGTAACTAATTGTGTCATAGTGAGTGGACTGGAAAATCGTCAATGAGACTATTCAAAACCCAAAATGAAACCACTTTTCTAATTGCATACAATCAAGAAATTCACAAAAAATTTGGCATTTTAAAATTAGAATTTCAAATAAACCAAGTGTTACCTTTCCAGTCAATCTTTTAGTTTCTAAAGATAATTTGCTACTACAACCAACAATTAAAGATTCCATAAATTGATCAAACTTTACACCTGTTGATATATAACGCTTTATCATCTGTGAAAGTTTGAAGCAAACCTTCCATGAGATACAAGTCTTGCACGCATGCTTTTTGAACTATACTTTATATACTAAATAAAAATTCAGAGGTGAATAATTCTGATCAATATGGATGCAGTACAAAACTCTCCTTTTTGGCCACCTGAACATTAGGCCTGATCATTTGTACTAGTGTCAAATGGCATGATCATCTGTGCTAGTTTCAAATGGCCTGATCATTTGTACTAGTGTCAAATGGCATGATCATCTGTGCTAGTTTCAAATGGCCTGATCATTTGTACTAGTGTCAAATGGCATGATCATCTGTGCTAGTTTCAAATGGCCTGATCATTTGTACTAGTGTCAAATGGCATGATCATCTGTGCTAGTTTCAAATGGCCTGATCATTTGTACTAGTGTCAAATGGCATGATCATCTGTGCTAGTTTGAAATGGCCTGATCATTGGTGCTAGTTTCAAATGGCATGATCATCTGTGCTAGTTTCAAATGGCCTGATCATCTGTGCTAGTTTCAAATGGCCTGATCATTGGTGCTAGTTTCAAATGGCCTGATCATCTGTGCTAGTTTCAAACGACCTGATCATCGGTGCTAGTTTCAAATGGCCTGATCATCTGTGCTAGTTTCAAATGGCCTGATCATTGGTGCTAGTTTCAAACAGCCTGATCATTGGTGCTAGTTTCAAACGGCCAGATCATTGGTGCTAGTTTCAAACGGCCTGATCATCTGTGCTAGTTTCAAATGGCCTGATCATTGGTGCTAGTTTCAAACGGCCTGATCATTGGTGCTAGTTTCAAATGGCCTGATCATCGGTGCTAGTTTCAAACAGCCTGATCATTGGTGCTAGTTTCAAACGGCCTGATCATTGGTGCTAGTTTCAAACGGCCTGATTATTGGTGCTAGTTTCAAACGGCCTGATCATTGGTGCTAGTTTCAAATGGCCTGAATCCTCAGAATAGAGCAAGAGGAGTTTGACACATAACGATTTCCAGATGCACAGTTAAGAGCAACTCTTTATGTTATTCATGAACAATGTCCGTATAATGCAAATTATGGCTCACATGTACAGTGCAGGGTATATAGAGAGAACAATAATTAAAGAATTAAAGGATGGAACATTTTGATACAGCTGTGATGAACTTAGCGGATGGTTTAATGATAGAAGTTTGAAGGTGGAAGAGATGGTAGAAGGGTCGAA
Organism: Mya arenaria; assembly: GCF_026914265.1. Classification (NCBI taxonomy): domain Eukaryota; kingdom Metazoa; phylum Mollusca; class Bivalvia; order Myida; family Myidae; genus Mya; species Mya arenaria. Next base: position 5,314,574 of record NC_069126.1, read on the forward strand.
AGCTTGACGTATTGGTCTGGCTTTTAATTTTATCTGTATAATAACATGATTAGGCGGGCTGTACAGATTGGAAAGTACTCGAGGAGTGAATACTGACAATATGATGTCTTATTAGAATTTCTGCAAAGTTGCTTTTAATGGTTGTCAGTAGGTGAGTGAGTAACTGACTAACCAACTAATTGATTAATCTTTATGTATAAATAGTAGTAAGTGATTGAGTGAATGAATGAACAAAAGAAAGAAATAAAGGAATAGATGAAGATAGACAGAATGGATCGATGAGTGAAAGAATGCATTAATTGATAGATTGATTAATGAAATATGCATAAATTCAAAATTTGTAAATCTACGTAATGTATTTTAAAAGAGTTATCTGCATGTAAAAATATTCGAAACTCTTGCTACTTTTAGAACAAGAATAGCACCTCCTTTTATTCAAAAGGGGCAACCTGTCTGTGTGTGAAGTTTGATTCAAACAGGTTTCTAGTATGAAAGTTGTATGGGGAAAAATTGCGGTTATCAAGCAAAAGGAGGTCGCAAAGCAGAATATATCTAGTCCTTTTTATCTAGTCCCTTTTTTATTATGTCTTTTAGACATGTAGGTGAAACAACAAATGCTTTCAGCCATACCATAATTAGCAGTACTGACTGGAGCGGGCAACTGAGGTAGGTCTGGTTTTGCTTTCGGCAGAATCTCATATTTACGAATCAGGGCTCGAATAATCTCGTATTTTGGTGTGATCTCTCCGTACTCTGATATTGGTGCAACATAGTCTGAAAATATATCAAAATACATGGTAAATGATTTACGTATACTTATGTATATACATATATTTATATATATATATATGTAAATATTATACCTCATTTGATTTTTTCCTTATCTACTTAATGTGACATCAACCAGTCAATATTTTATGAGCGCAGGCTGCAATTGTGCCTTACCCTTAATCGGAGAAGTATTGTTACCTCAATCGTCACGCGATAGTGTACCAAAAAAACAACAACATGGCTGCCAAAAGTTCGCTTCATTGACAGAGAATGATTTAAGCAAAATAACTGATGTTAAAGATTCAATTAACACCAAACAAGAAACAAAACATGCTGTCAAAATGTTTCCTGAATAATTAACAGAAAATAACATGGACGGCGAGTTCGAAAACTTCACTGTGTCAAACTACAGGATTTGAACATTTTATGCCAAGATAAGAAATACTGCCAGGGAATGTACAAACATACAAGCCTTCTTGCAGTTTACCGTGGGCTGAATAATTTTCTGTTCAATACTATTTATTGTTTTGTAAAAATTTATTTCAGTATAAACCCTGAGATAGATTTTTACAAATGTTTATTTTTCTCTTTACTGGTCACAAAACATTTTTTTGTCAAGATGAACATTCCTAGAACAGTCTATGGCAAAAATTGGTGGATGGGGGAAGGAGTGTCACAATTTCAGATTTTGAGTATTTTTATACACGCAAACAAAAATGGTGTTCATTCATATTGGTATAATATAACAAATAAAACATGACATTGCCGGGCCATAGGCATGTTTACTGCCTGGGAGGTCAGACTGAAGATGATATACGGACCTCAGCTTTGCTTATCATATCACATATTATATCTGACCAGTCCGTAAAAATGCAAATGACCTGCAATGGCATGTATGTTTTATAAGTTAAATATGGTTAAGACTAATTTTGTTTACCTAAAAAATCGCTGATGAATAAAAACCAGTATTTCAAGTACATGCAGCTAAAGAGCCATGTATTTAGTGTGATGTCCCTATGCCATGATAAAGGTGTTACTATAGAGTGAAAATCAAACTTGTACATTTAAACACCTTTACTTCTTTATCATCGGGGCCAAGATAAAAAGTTTGTTCAATGATAACCCAGATTAACAATTATTAGAAATGACAACGTTCACAAATTATTGGTGCTTTAAATATTAAGTAATGAAAATTTTAAAATTACACGTTCCCAACAACATGTTGCTTTTTGTTTGAATGATCATTTTCAGAGTATGTTGAATTATTGTTTAATAAAATGACAAATAATTTGTTATTATACTTTTGGTTAACACAACTTTATGCATGTAAAACTAAATGATTGTACATTTGTAACATAGCAATGTTCAGGACTGTAATTTTGACTTCGAGTGGCAATAAATTGGAAATACTGGTATTTGATTTATAGAACAAAATTTTAATTAAACAAAGAAGAAAAAATGGGTACCAAAAATATGTATAGAAAACAACGATAAATTAAGATTAAAATGAGGTTAGACTAACAGGGATTTAAATGAATTTGAGGTTAGGGCTTATTTTACTGCACGGTATATTAAAATACATGAGAGTAAAGTTGTTTAAAGTTATTTGGTTGCTTTTGTTTAAGTTAATTTGCTATAGTTCTTAAATTCCTTCTGTTCTGCACATTCTCTAGTTAATCTTAAAAAAGTATTTCATGACATAACCCATTTTGATCTAGCCTAGCTACTGAACATTGTTACATTAAGTAAAATTGACAATTACACACAAAAAACTAGCAGCCAATTGCATAAAACTGGATAACTCTTTGGTTTGGTTGAAATTTCATTGATTGTTCAATAATTACTACCAACCAATCAAATAAACTCAATGTGAAAACTAGCTAAAGCATAACCGTTGGTCAACTTATCAAGGTTCGATACAATTGGATGTTAATCTTTTTAACGAGTCCTACCATAGCTGGTGACGTCAGTCTTGTACCCCGTATTGTTGAACCAGTTGGCCCCGGCTGTGAATCCGAAGTTTGTCCCACCATGAAACATGTAGAAATTCACCGATGCCCCAGATTTCAACAGGTGCTCCAAGTCACGTGCAAAATCTGAAACAGTACGAGTGCATGTATAGTAAAATATTCTGTCAGATTGTAAGCATGTTAAAATAAAAATAGAAATAAATTTTGAGCAGTTTCAAAACGGATTGTTCTATCTAATATTTGACCTTTGATATTAATTTGCATGTATATTTTGTTAATTGGTATGTGTAAATTTGCGAAACACCTGCACAAAAGAAAAACTGAAAGCGGGTCCACTTCATTGTACAATATGGGATACAGATTAAAGTGTTTCTGATACACACTTTTACTCTCAAGTTGTTCATGTGCTTGCATGTGGCTTGCTATTGTGCGTGAAACAGATCACAGAGTGTATAAAAACATCTGCTTTCAGGACACGTATAAAACAGTAAAGGTAACACTTACATTTTGTGCTGGGGTTGGCATGGGCTTTCCCCCAGTGGTCGAACCACCCCGCCCAGAACTCCATCACCATGAGTGGGAAGTCTGGGCTGATTGAGCGGATCTGCTGAAATAACGGCTCACCAAGTTTGTACTTCATGAAGTTGGCTGTGGGCAGGGACTCTGTAATAAAGCAAGGGTTTTCGGTAAAGAGTTATAGGATGGTGCTGGAAAAACAGCTCACCAACCATGTACTTCATGAAGTTTGCTGTAGAGTTATAGGATGGTGCTGGAAAAACAGCTCACCAACCATGTACTTCATGAAGTTTGCTGTAGAGTTATAGGAGGTGCTGGAAAAACAGCTCACCAACCATGTACTTCATGAAGTTTGCTGTAGAGTTATAGGATGGTGCTGGAAAAACAGCTCACCAACCATGTACTTCATGAAGTTTGCTGTAGAGTTATAGGATGGTGCTGGAAAGACAGCTCACCAACCATGTACTTCATGAAGTTTGCTGTAGAGTTATAGGATGGTGCTGTACCCTGCACTTTTTTGGTAGCACCCCATTGACCAGCATGTGAACCCTTATGCCTTCTTAGAATTTAATTGTTAGATAATTAATATTTCATTTGTTTTGTTTAAAAGCTTATCTTATGATTATAAAAACAGTTGAAACCTCTAATTTCTCAATTAAACACATTTCTAACATTTTTTTGTCAAATTTACAATCATTAAATTCTTCACCCGCTACAATGTGGCCCTGATCACCCCTAGCACACTGTTTCTTCTTTCATTACACAGCCCTTTTTAAAACATGACTAAAACCATAAAAACATTGAAATAGTTGCACTATTGTAAGGTTGTCTTGAAGCAACATGCCATCATTTTATGGATAATGTAGAGGAATGGTTATTGTGATTAAATCAAAACTGAAGACATACATGAGAAGGAGCAGTTGCCAAAATCTGTTGGCTGAATGTTATTCATTAATTATTTAAGATGACATTTGGTCAATCAGAAATATCACTACACGACATTGACAATGATTAGTAATTAAAATCATCAAAGCGAGCCATAATGGGGTAAAATACTTGGAATTGGTCAAGATTCTTAAAATATTTTATCATGTAAATTTCAATAAAATATTATATCATATGATTTTATTCCTAGCTATTTTTTAAAACATCAATATTGCCGAATTTGGTGGCAAACAATCAATGATGGACAAAATACTTCATTATTATCAATGTTGTACAGTCGAAACTCATTGGCTCGATATCGCATTACTTGAACTTGGCTTGATATTCTCGAGGCTCAAGGTATTCTGGCCAGTCCCTGGAATGTCGAGCCAACAAGTTTTGACTAAGACCTTGGTTATGTTCCCCTTCATTTGCCTACACACAATAGTACTTGTGTATGCACGTTACCCTGTACTTAAAGCTTACCATCGTAGAACGGAGCCACCTGGAATCCTGTCTTGTCCTGAACTATACCATCAGACACAAATACCAACTCCTTGATACCATTCTTCACAAGCAGCTGAAAAATCAGATCAATCAATTTGTAAACCCATAAATCTCATTCAAAGAATGTGCTATGCATAATGTAAAATTGTCTATGCATTTAATAAGCAAGTTACAAAATCACAGTGATTTTCAACTGCAAAAATTTTAACAGAACATTTTTTGACTTTATGTTAATCCAAAAACGACACACATTAAGAATAAGTGGGACATATATGAAGCAAAGCCCTGAAAGTACAAGTGCTGGGCTTGCGGGCTTGTTCTCATTTTGAAGACTGGTATATGGTCAATTGTTGTTGTTTTTTTAAGGAGATTTACTTTATTACACGCACCTGTTTGACAAAGAGGAGATGCTTGACCTCTGAACTGTAGGATCCAAACTCGTTCTCAATCTGTACAGCTATGATTGGTCCTCCATTGGAGTACTGAAAACAGACAACTATGTACATACTGAGAACCAACACAACCCCCATCTGATTTAGTTTAAACATTTTCATTCACATCAATGAGATACGACAATGAATTGACAATAAACAAAATATACAGTTGAAACCAGTTATGTTTAAGTCGTCCGAACCTCGGGAAATACTTTGAACTAATGAACATTCATTACATCCAATTACAAAAAATGTAGATCCCAACCCAACACCTTGGATTCTGAATTCTTTTCTCACTCGATATAGCGAACAAATCGAGATATTAATTGAATTCCCATCAATTATTTTAGTTATGACTGAGACACTTAGTATTGGAACATTGACTTCCAAATGGAATATTGACCATTGAAGATGATAAAAATATTGTATACATGACAAACTCTCTCATGCTGCTCTACAAATGTGTTGATTGAAAGTAACAAAAAAGCCACATCTACTAGTTTTATTGAAATTCAATTAATAATATGTCATGGATGAGAGAGATTGTTAATGGATGGACAGGCTAACTGACAAGATGGATAGAGTGATGGTGTGAGTATTTAAACTGCCTGCCTTCAGGGGCATACAATACTCTTTTCTGATAAGAGAATCCAATTTGGCAATATTTTGTAATCTCACAGTGAGATGGCTAACTCACCTGAAGGTCAGTGATCAGGGGTATGAGCTTGTTGAAGAACCGCTCCACGGCCTTCTGGTAACCCAGGTAGTTACTGCGCACCTTCATATTCGGGTCACGTAACAACCAGCTAGGCATTGGAAAAAAATCTCATATGACTATGGTTATCATTCCAACTTTGTTATTTAACACTTACAATAACAGCTGATATTAAAAATAATCACTAAGCATTTAATTCAGCTCACTTAACAACAGCTATGATGCAATATTGTTGACATTGCTATGTCATTGCTATAACATAAAAGATGATAAAAGTACCTGGTAGCTAATGCAAACCCAGAGAATTTATTAAAATGATGATTTTCTATTGAAAAGGTAATTTTTCTATATCAAAATTTATTAATTTAACTATTATATGATGGTATATCCTAGCTGTTTGGAATCATGCTGTTGTCTGTTGCTTGGGTTTAAAGAAGTATCAATGTGCTCCTTATACAGAAAGGCGCCATTGCAAACCTGAGGCCATTTAGGTCAGAGTGAGCTGCCTATGAATGCCATCATATAACTATATTTTTATTGTAACGTTCATTATGCTTAAAAAAGCTTACTAATTAAGAAACGTTAAAAAAAAGAATGGTAGAAAAGAGCAATGATTGTGGTCTAGTGGTCCACCTCTCACCAAGGGATTTGTGGGTCTGAGCCCCACCATTAAAATGTTTTCTTGGCCTCTCAAAAAGGACACCAGTACTTGTTGCTACCCAAGAAACGGGCTCCAAAGAGATTCATATCAGCTTTCGTCATAATCAAGCTAAGATAAATTAGCTTAAACCAAATGACAGATGGAGAGTGCACTTACGCTGGCATGCCCCCGAAGTCCCACTCAGAGCAGACGTAGGGGCCAGGCCTCAGTATCACGTGCAATCCCTGTTTCTGGGCTTCCTTTATATATTCCCTGGAAAACACACAGAAACTTCATAATAAATTTTAGAATAAGGCCTTAAAGAAGTATTGCTTTAAATGTACAGAACTATTCCAACTGCAATCAAGTGTATAAAGCTTTGATACATTATCCATAGTTATGCCTAGCTTATACAGATAAATGATTTGATTGGTTAATATTATTTATTGGATACATATTGACCAATCAATAAACATGTTGGCTAACTTTTTTGCCAGAGTATACAACTGGCAGCTGAACATGGTTTTAGGTGGACATATCATATTAGTTTGGGTAATAAATCTTTATTGGTTTCAGACCAAATGCTGTCAAGACAGTAAGATATAACGACGATCGAAATAAAATTTAACCTTAAAAACTGATTTTATGTTACATATAAAATATTCAAGTCTGCTTAAGCAAAGTATTGCTATGGTCGATACAAAACATAATCTTAAGAATGCAAATAAAACCCCACCTGATGTTGAGAATTCCTTCAAAGTTGAAGTTTCCGGGACTTTCCTCATGGAGATTCCAAGAGACATACCTGTAAAACAGCGAATGGACATAATATACATGTATATGGAATAATAGAAACATCACATAACTAGAAAGTGAGAACATATATTGAAAACAGATTGATATTTTGTCTTCTTAAAAAAACATACAAAAAATAGAAATGGGCTAATAGTTTATATAATACAAGAAAATAATTGATACTAAGCACTTAAAACAATCATGAAACTAGAAGTTTAAAGATGATATCTTACGTTTCTAAAGTGTTGAGCCCACATGCTTTCATCTTCTGCATACGATCTGTCCAGTACTGCGGCATGACACGGAAGTAATGCATTGCACCACTCAAAATTCTCAGCTGCTCCCCTTTCAAGAAGAACTCACCATTTTTGAAAATCAAACTTCCAGTGCTTTTATACACATTCTTTAAATTAGGGAGTTTAATGTTGCTAACGGAATGAATTGTTTCTTTTTCAGCTTCAGACAGTGGTCGTTCAAAGTCAAGCTCACCTTGCTTTCCGATATCACTTAAAATATCATTGAGAGATTGTTTAGTCATGCCCTGAGGATTATTTGTATGCCGCCATACTGGAATGTCAGTTTTAGCATCGGGAGGTGGTAAGTTTACATCAGGTGATGCCAGAAACATTTGCCAAAGTTTTGTACATAGGAGAATAGCTATTAATCCAATTATAATCAGTTTTAAGTTAGACCTAGAAAACATTGTTTTGGCCATTTTTTCTTTGGCCTCCTGTCCAACTGCTTGTGCCAGCAAACTTTCTGAGCCTTTGTTTTTTCTGCGTTGGGTGTCACCATACAACATCTCCACCAGCTGCTACCTGAAGTAGAAGAATTAATGATTTTCTATTGCAGGACAAAATGTATAGTACAACAAATTAAAACTATGAAAAGGTTGAATGAGCATACCCGTATTACAGTGGTACTGTAGCAATATAGGGAAAAGAAACAAGGGTTTTCATGTAGGTTTCCTTAAACAAGTTACCCATGATTCTCTAAAGCCACAATTTACAAACAAGAGGGCCAAGATGGCCCTATATCGCTCACCTGAATAAACTTAAAAAAGGTGCTCTGGACTTTTCTATAATAAATGGGCAATAACTCTCAGGTGACTAAGAAGCTTTGGCTAGCCTGGAAGCCTGTATGCCACAAGTGAAACTAGACTATGTCTCATATTTTAAAAAGGCGTATAAAAACATGAAAAATAAGTATTAGTTTAAAAAGCTACAAAGGGCCATAACACTTACAATATTTAAGTTGGAGTTACATAATTTGTCACAAACCAGATGACCCATATTCGAATTTGAGCTAGAAATCAACGCAAACACATTTCTGACAAATGTCGGATGTGGGCTGAAAATGCTACCTCTAGAGTGTTAACAAGGTTTTTCCATATTATGGCTCTGTGACCTAGTTTTTGCCCCAAGATGACCCATATTTAAACTTGAGCTAGAAATCAGCGAAACAACCTTTCTGACAAATTTCCAGGATATTTGGGATGAAAATGCTATCTCTAGAGTGTTAACAAGGTTTTTCCATATTTGGGCTCTGTGACCTAGTTTTTGACCCCAGATGACCCATATTCTAACTTCAGCAAGAGGCAAATCATTCAGCTTCCATGTCAATAATGGGTGTAAAAAAAACAACCTGGGAGCAAAAGTGTGCCCGGTGTGGGGCTCAACCGCTAGTACACTAGCATGGCGCTCTAACAAACTGAGCTAACCAGGCGGCTGGTTCTTACCCATGCACACTACACTCCTCCTTCCATTAACCTTTTAGACAGATGCAGGCACTCCTGCCATTTACCGCTGATACCATTAAAGTAAACTTGGGAGGAAAAGTTTGCCCAGTATGGGGCTTGAACCCCTGACCCTGGAAACTAGCACGGCACTCTAATCACACACTTCAACACTTGTACAGTAGTATATTAACACCCGTTGCTGACCCCTGAACATCCTGAATAATAATGTGCTGGGAGCATGCCCCCTAGCAAACGAGGATTACTTTGCTGTCAAGGATAACCTGTGGAAGTGCAAGCACTTATTAACTTTGTTTTTGCTGAATGGACAGCACACAGAAGAGACAGTGGTGGGATACAAGGAAGTCCTGGTGCGATACCCTAGCTCTAGTCCCTATAAAAAGCCCCTTCAGAGTCTTTGACAATTTTTTATTTGGCGACTCTACACGTCCATATCCCACTTGTTGTTTTCCTAGCCAAGAATGACAGATCTAAGTATATTGAGCGGAAAGATAATGGGCACCTGCTAGATGGTTTCAAAATGGCGATGCTTTATTGACAGAAGTCGATCTAAATTAAACTAATTATTTGTGTTTCAATAAAAACTTGAATATCCAAATGTAAAAAAAGTTCCTTAATGCACATTATTGTGGCTACCCTAGCTCTTTTTCAAAGAGACCCCTTGGTTCTTTTAAGTGCTAGGTGTAAAGCACCGAATCACGGGGTATAACTTTCCTGGGTTAAACCAGAGTACACAACTTTTCCAAGCATTACCCTTTAAATGCCGACCGCCAGGCAAGGGAGCTACTTGTAACAACTTTAAACATCTTTCGGTATGACACAGCCAGGGATTGGCCCCACGACCTACCACTCCGTAGGCGGATGCCTTAACCACTAGGCCTCAGAGATGGTATGTTACGGTATGTCACGCTCGTGATATACCAATAGACAGGGTAATAACATACATGAGTCTGAGAAAATGAAAATTTTATAATTTAATTTTTAAACCTAGTTATAAATAACATGCATGCAGTGAAATGATTTTTAACATTGTGCTGGTGCAGTGCAATATTTTGTCAGATTATTTTAGTCCCAACCTTGCCTAAACGTTGAGAATGGAACACTGAACAAACAAAGTATTAAAATAATTTGTACAGCATTCTAAGCGCAATAAAATCTCAATCCATCAGCAACCATTTTGTTTGATCACATGATTGTCATGTGACTAGCCAGGGTTTTGACCAATGATACCGTATCTCAAATTTAGTGCAATCCTGTATAAAGTAGATCTGAAACAGGTGCTGTATCATTGAGCAAAATAGTTCCAATCTATATTTAATTTCATTGTTGAATTAAAGAAGATGATTAAAAGTTGTGAGAAAAAATGAAAACAAATCATTCTATTTAAAAAGAAACTATTGACTAAATCATATATCAAGATGGAAAAAAGATCTATTTACAGGAATATTTTACTAACGAAAGGCGTTGTGCGGTTAATAATGTCTGATTTTAGCAAATTGACCCGAAATGATGAAAAATGTAAATACAGTACTATAAAGCATATTTTCATCTCGTTTTGATTTGGGGTTTAGAAAAAGTATGGTTTAGTGTACCCACTGCACTATTTAATTGACCTTTTTATGTTTAGACGACAACAAAAACCACACTAGTAAATTGGTAAAGTCGACCTGATGTTTTGGAAGTTGTCAAAATCATAACATAGGAAATCTCTCAGAGGCAAAACGTGAAAGATTTATCTTTTATTCAACCAAAAGCAGAGGACAGGCGTAAAGGCTGAAGATGTCATTTTCTGAAAAGTAAGTATGTTCACATAACTTCATTTGCAATATTGGATATACAGGAGTAGTTCCAACTTCCTACTATATTGAAACTAGTAGGTCATGTCATTTGTGTAGTATACCTTAGCATTCCTTGTGCAAATGATATGCTGAACACAAATTGAATGTTAAAATTATTCACATTCAAGACCCACTCAAGCTGATGTAATAGTGAAAGGCCAATTTTTAGATCTCAAACCACAAAAATGTATTTATGTCAAAGCACGTATTATGAACCAATTCTAGATTATAAGGCCCATTCTTGATGCGGCCCAGGTTGACTGACAAGATCGTCCAATTTCAAAGACCATATATGATATAACCCAGGTTCGACAATGATCTGGCCCAAACAGGGGAACCTTCCTGCCTAGTCCAAATAATTGTACGTTGGCGGATTTTTTTTAGAATTTTGATATAAAGTAAACCTGAGAGGAAAAGTGCGCCCGGTGTGGGGCTCGAACCCACGACCGCCGGAACACTAGCACAGCGCTCTAACCAACTGAGCTAACCGGGCGGCTGGTTCTAACCCACACACACTACACTCCTCCCCCCATTAACCTTTAAGGCCGACGGAGGCACTCCTGCCGTTTACCGCTGCCACCAGTAAAGTAAACCTGAGAGGAAAAGTGCGCCCAGTGTGGGGCTCGAAACCACGACCGCCGGAACACTAGCACGGCGCTCTAACCAACTGAGCTAACCGGGCGGCTGGTTCTTACCCACACACACTACATTCCTCCCCCCATTAACCTTTAAGGCCGACGGAGGCACTTCTGCCGTTTACCGCTGCCACCAGTAAAGTAAACCTGAGAGGAAAAGTGCGCCCGGTGTGGGGCTCGAACCCACGACCGCCGGAACACTAGCACGGCGCTCTAACCAACTGAGCTAACCGGGCGGCTGGTTCTTACCCACACACACACTACACTCCTCCCCCCATTAACCTTTTAGGCCGACGGAGGCACTACTGCCGTTTACCGCTGCCACCAGTAAAGTAAACCTGGGAGGAAAAGTGCGCCCGGTGTGGGACTCGAACCCACGACCGCCGGAATACTAGCACGGTGCTCTAACCAACTGAGCTAACCGGGCGGCTGGTTCTTACCCACACACACTACAGATATGGCAAATCCTTCACGTACAAATTGTTTAGTATCAAAAGTGGGTAGTTGTTCCGATCAGGATTCCGGGTTAAAGCATATAGAGTCTATAAAATATCATAAAAACAAGACATATTACCAGATAATGTTATTTTATATTAGTTCCGTACACAAAAAATAAATAACCAACTTATAATTATGAGTTTGACGGCTTTTTTTCATTTCTGTCTGTCAAAACATAACGATATATACATGAAGGGCACCTGCAAGGCTTCAGGGCACAGTTTTAAATCGCTCGGAACATTTCGGCCATGGCCGAGTTGTTACGATTGTATAACGAGGTCTATCTCGAAGCTTTGTCGGAGGAGGCCGAGTTATTACGATTGTATCGAGTTGTTCCCCTTCGCATAATTGTTTTCTGTGTCAGTCAACTTTCGTTTTATTGGAAAGGTAAACAACTTGTTTTAATGCATTAAATGCTTGTTTAGTGCAAAATAACATTTCACTTACATGGTAAAATATGAATATAACTCTTTATGATCAATTTCAACCATAAAATACTTCACTTAAAACAATTTCCATATTTTTAAAACAGCCCCGTTTTTTGCACATTCCCGTTTAGACGTTACGGATTGGAAGAATCCCGTATAACACGTCTATTAATATAGACTACCTTCCTGCCCTGATTGGCAGATCAGAAACTATCCATGTCCCTTTTCCTTGCAGCCCAAATCAGTTATCCACCCTTAACATGGTCCATCAGTACTAGCAGTATTTTCCTTGTGTCTGTGCTGTAGGCTATTGTTTTTCAACCTGGGCTATATGGGTTCGGGGCTGTATTTACCGGCAATTTAAGCTGAATTGTCAGATGTCTTATTGTATGGTATGCCAAACTTTTCTGTATGGGAGTTAGATTGTATTTTCCGTTATTTTTTAGTGTGAATGGCCACCACAATCTTTGACAATTGTGTGTACTTAGCAGGCAAATGAAGAGAATGACAAGTGTCAAAATTAAAAAAAAATCAAAAGTTTTCCTGCATTTCATTATTGTGGCTAGGTGGACTGTTTCTTGAGTTAAAATGTTTTTTGTCATCAATCTCTGATGTGACATATTTTTTGATGTATCTTTTCTTTCTCTTATAAGCTTACTTAAGAGGATTTCGGATCCACCAAAACGGCCAAGGCAAGTAGTAGTATGTATATATATGAGATGGTTGCATATTGTTATGTCCATGTTTTGTCCTGCATATGATGTTATTGTTTAAGACTGTTTGTGTTGAATTGGAAGGCAAGTTCGATCAGAGCTACAGGTACCTTTTTTAAATAAAGTGTATTGTATGCTCTTATGAAATTTTGTAAAGTGTAATGTACACCTTGGTTTCTATGAATGAAGTGTTATGGCCATTGTTAAAGTCTGCTGGCACATTGAGGTGCAAACATATTTTACATACACAATAGACTTGGTCCTTAATGCAGTGATCGAGGAGGAGTGATACTACACCGTTTAGCGCCATCTTTGATTTTAATGAACAATTTTTAATCATACCGATACAATCAGCTCTTAGATTTTATATTGTAATTGACTCATTTTAAAGCGTATTTAGGCCAATTACAACCCTTTTTATCTGTAGCTCTGCAGGTTACAAATCATCTTGAAGTGTCAATGTATGTGTAAAGTCAGGCAAGTTGCTCAGAAATAGTCTGTGCAGATGGCAAAAGGCCAAAGACTTTTGGGTGAACAAGTTTGAATCCTTATTGCCATAAAAAAAATCAACAAGCCCTGCCATATAAAATTGAGAATTTGATCAAGACCCGAAAGCATTTAACAAGTTTTGAATAAGTTGCAGACTTGTGCTAATTTCGACCACTGTCAAACTATTAGTAGGACATGCTAAACTGTCAGCAGGAATGACAAACAAAACATCAGATGTTCCCTGACTTTGAATTTGCCATAGTTTATTGTCTTATTCTGAAATCAAGTTGCCTGACTTGAAGATAGCCACACATTTTCTGCTTGCTTAGCATATTTGTATTCTCGATTGCAAAGGAAAGTGCACTCATGTGATTTGTAAAATATCTTGTGTGATTTTTCTTGCAATTTTTTTCGCTTAATATGGTTTCCAGAAAAAAATGTGTTCAATATCAAACTGAACAATTTATTGGTAGAAACTTTTTTTCTGAAGGGCACAAAAAACAAACTTTCCATTGCAGAACAGAGCAGAGAATAATATTATGTTCACAAAACAATGTATTGCAAATTCACCAGTATTGTGTAGATAGGCCATTGCAATTGCACCAGTTTAAAGTACTAGTGGATAAACTATACTACAAGCAAGTGATAACAATATTATTGTGTTTTAATCTGGCAAAAAGTATTGTTTTATAAAATGTAAAATATAAATCATAGAATTATGCACCAGTCAATTGTAACCACGGCCCCCCAGGTCTGGGGGTATACAGGGGAAATTGGCCGTGTTTTCACTTTCTAGGTGGCCCCGCAGGGCCGGGTGACCGTGGTAGTTTTGTCTTAGCGCTAAATTTAGCAGAGATTGGGCCTTATATTATGTCTCTGGGGTGCGGGGGCATTTGGCCGGGGTTTTACCACCAGTTCGTTCCCGCAAGGCGGGATTTTACCCGGGGCTGGCTGGACCGAAAGTCAAAATCCCCGCTATTCCCCGGACCATGGGGGGCCGTGGTTACAATTGACTGATGCATTATAGCCATATGTTATAGTTATATTTTCAGTATATGCATATTAACGTTTATTATAATCTCAACATAGATGCAAAAGACCTGGTACCTGGTATTATCAGAGGGAAATCTTCACTTCCTTGTGACACTGACAGTTTTTTGGTAGATCATATTTCAGCATTTCACATTCTTTTTATATTCGGTTATCTAAATACAAAACTGAAATTTTTCAGCTCTCTAAAAACTGAAATGTATTATAACCTCATAACTAATCACTTTAAACAAGAGCCGAGTACTTCAGTCATCGAAATTAGTCTTTTGGATGAACAAGCCCGAATTCATATACTTCTGGCATAACATTTTTGAACAAGCCCAGAACCCAGAATTTGAGCAAGCCCGGAAAATATTACCATTACAGGGCTTGTGCTGATTTTGATCACTGATACTTTGTGCACTCTATTTTGTTTGATTTGTCAATTATGTAATTTTGAAATAAGCAATATAATTGAAGACAACAGCTCTTTTTAATGTCAGATAACTCCTGTGATGTATTCTGACACATTTTACAGTGCATTGTCTCTCTTGTTATGTCATCTGACACTTGTTCAGAGTGTGTACATGTAGCTGCTCCCTCGTCTGGGAAATTGAGGTAAACTTCTCAGTAATAAAATCGTGCCATGAATTATAGAATGTTATCCCTTCTTTTTAAAGCTGCACCCTCACAGATTGAACGTTTTGATAACATATTTACTTGTTGTCTTGGAACGAGCCAATTTTTGAGAATATGTATGGAAACCAGTTATATATGACTGCTGACAAAAAATCAGATCGCAGATTTTTATACTTAAGTTGAAAAATTGATGTTTTATGCATTTATCTCAAACTGTTGGTAACGGTTTAAGCCATTAAACATTAATTTTCGAACGGAAATATGAAAATTTGCCTTCTGATCTTTTGTCAGCAAGCAATCTTTTATCATTGGTTTGCAGGTACTTAAGCAAAAATTTGCTGTTTACAAGACAAAAAATAAAAAAAGTTGTAAAAACAGTAAATCTGTGAGAGTGCAGCTTTAAAATAAAACCCAAAAGACAAAATTCACTGTAATGAGGCTTGATTTGTTTGTTGTTTTTGTTTAATCATTCTTTGTCAATTTTTTTATTTACGTTTTACTGACGTTATTAGTTTCCTGTATGTTGTAAATGTGTTAGATTTAAACTTAAACTTTACATGAGCATAATATGAGTGTAATAACAAGATATCCAATTGATTTCATCACTGCTTTATTGCAGCCTAGCTTCACCAAATTAGATATGCAGGCCTGGCCTGCTAGGGGCTAGGGAATTTCAATTCTTATGTATCTGTATGCGTGCTTTCCTGCATATTTAAGACTTAAAAAGCCTATTCTCTGACAATGATATGCAACCCAAGACTAAAGTACCTTCATGGAGGTACACAACTGTGGATGCATGATTCTGGGAAAAACTGATTTATATATTTTCATGGGCTAGGGCACTGGCCACTGTGGAGGACAACTAAAGTTGTGCAGTGTACAACTCACACTGCTCTTGAACACATGTATAGTTAGGGCACTTGATAAATAAAATGGCGGATAATGTCTTCCCACAGTTTTTATTGAGTATTTTCCATTGTTCAGAATTGTTGTGGAGATAAAGTGTGATTTTGTGTGTAAATATTCATGGAAGGATTAATATGGTGAATGTTAAAGAAATATAGCCAAAAGGTTGTAATCATTTATAAAAAGATTGTGAACTTCATCTTAAAAAGTCTTAAGACTTGTTAAGTTAATTGATGAACATGATCATGATTCGTGCTTTGTGCTGAGTTTTATAAATGTTTGTGAACTTGGGTTTTTGTGGAATACTCATTTAAGAATATTTATGGTGTTGACTATTAATGGTCATTACAGGATTATTAAAATAGTTATCAAAGACTGATATTGTACATGAGCCTTGAATTAAAGCAAACTTATTCTCTTTGATGATGCTACTTCAACTTTTAACCCTGTTTATGTGTATGGAAAGATAAATATTCAAATCATTTAGCTGAATCATATCATTGTGACATTTGACAACAGACCACTATCAGGGCAAACAAGAAACTAATGTCAAAAATATAGTGTTTTCCAATAAATTGTTTTGTAAATTGTTTATTAAATGTACGCAGATTTCATAATTATACATCCAAAGTTTAATTAAATCAGCGTCACTGTTTGATCAGTCTAGTTGATGAGACACCGTTGACAGTGGTGATCGTATTGAAACGTGCCCCGGGGCCCCAAACTGGGTAATAATCATGAATTCAATCTATCATTTAAAGTGGTCGAACAGTTATAGCTACAAACTAACCTAGAATACACAATTTATATGTGCTGCAAATTATAGGAAAGGCTTTGACGCTTTTACACAGTAATGTTGCACTAGATTGAAATGGAAATTAGCTGTCAGTGTTTGTGGTTATAGTGTTGAAAAGGTCACGGATAATTATAGAACTGGCGATATTGTAATTCAGAGGTGAAGATACTGGCTGAATGCTCCTTGGTGCTTGGATACGCTGAAATGGACTGCTTTTTGGTCACAATTGTAAATGAGGTCAGATTACGTGACCGGGAAAATGTGTAAAACATAGTTGAAAAAAAGTGATTAAAACGCGACCTTGATAAGAAAAGTGGTGTATATATTTATATGTGATTGCATTGCATGATCAGTAGGATTACTGTGCTCATTGAACAGGATATGAATTTAGCGATGCACAAGCGATAACCATTGAAAATAAATTGTTGTAGTTTGAAGTCAGAAATTACTCATCTTTATGTTTAACCATACAAAGAAAATGGAGGGTAATGTATATTATTGGTTCAACAAAAAATTGGATTTTATCAAAAATACATTTAAATATATGACTTTGTGTGGCAGTGTTATATATGTATGTTTTTTTTATGGCAAACATTATTATATTAAATAACGTCTCCATTCAAAAACACAATTAAATATATGTGTGGCAGTGTTATGTAATGCATGTTTCTTTATCGCAAACATATTTAATATTTATATTAAATAACGTCTCCATTCAAATTAACATGTTGTGCTAAAATAAAAGTATTATGACTCTATGCAGAATGAATATGAATCTTCCTGCGAAGGATGTTTCAGTTAATTTCTCTTGCATGTAGGGCCGAAAATAATTAACCATGCTTTTCAATTTTATATGACTAACTGCACATTTAATGAAAACAAGTTATTTTTGCGTGCGATTGTATATGAAACTGCTTGGAGGTTTAATGTGTAAGAGTGTATTTATTTGTACTTGGATAATTAATTCAATCCTGATTTCAATATCAAGCTGTTGAAGTGAAACATGTTTATGGATGATGTTTACATACTCCACTTTGTCAATATATGCAGTCATTTAGGACGGATATTGAAACTTGATTATAATCAAGATTCGGATAGTTGAGAGTCTAGCAGTTCATCAAATTTGTTTTCGATATTTTGTGCTGTAATATGTTGACTACAAGTATATTATGTTGTGGTCCAGTCTGGTCCAGTTTAGTGTGACATAGATGTGACTTGGTTATATCTATTGGCATAACGGATGAACCTCTCATCTTGTTTGTTATTTGATGATGAGAAATCATCTATGTCCCTTTTTTCCATATTAACATTGAATGAATTCTTCCTGCAGAAATGATAATTTTTCCCAAAAGATGGCCATATTATAGGTATAATTTTATTTGTCTACCACTCTTTTAGCAGTGGTCAGCGGTCAGTTAGATGTACGCATTGACCATGTCACAGTAAAGTCACGAGTCACATACTCCTTGTTTGCTCAAGAGGTTGTAAATATAAAATTCATCATTTTCCACCAGCCCACAGTATGGCTGACCACTAGGCTGGGTTTATGGGCCGTTCTTGAAAAAGGTCACCCTGTCCTCCTCATATCATTGAACAGTTCTTATCTGGAGAGTTTGACTATTATTATGCTATGGACAGCTGGCCAAATAGTTATTATATGAGTAAATAGCATAAAAATAACAGAATCAGTTGTGACATATTTTGTTTTGTTTCTGTCATAATCTTTGTCGTCTATGACTTAGCCATGATAGTGTAGGCCAACCTTGAATAGCTACTAAAACCTTATTGCAAATTGGAAATAATGCAAAATATGCAGAGAAGAACAATTTAACCTGATTTCAAGTGATTTCATATAAATCTGATCAGCCTGAAGTAGTGGAAGTCTTTGATTTCATAATATACAGATACATTGGTCAGTTATGTCGGGCATTTTCATAAGGACATACTGCAGAACAGGTGTGACAATGCCTCATAGAGTTTTTCTTCTGTTTTCTGCACTTTCCATCCTCATTCCCAAAAGCCCCACCAGAATGTTATTTTGGCCCGAAATCTAAACAGGTTGTGATGTTTACTGGGGGAATGACGGTAGCCAATGTATTCAATGTGACAGCACTGATGCTGGTAAAACATATAGGAGATCATCATAGCCAAGGTATTGTCAATGTTTACCTGCTGTGTTTCTCCTACCTATGTACTGTCAGCCAGATTGGCAATATTTGTATAATCTTTTTAGTCTTACAAAACAGTCATTGGTTGAGTGGTTTTTCTAGCTGTTGGATTTTTTTATGTTCATGGAAAAATTAACACTGCCACACATACTACTAGTTGAATTTATGTCGGAATTTTTCGTGTAAAATGCTTGATTGATTTACTGGTTGCATTAAACCACTGTTTCATTTTGAAATGAATCACATTTAAATGAATAAGGAGTGCTTGTAAATGTAGGCAAAAAAAGTAAAAGTCATTTCACGGAAATAGTGAGTTGTGTTTATTTTTGGTTTTGTGTTATTTATTTGTGTGTAATTTATTCATGAAAAGGTGGTAAAGTTCAAATTAGCGGCGACTATGTCCCTCAAAAAATGGCGATCCTACATGGATATATTTAATTTCTCACATGGAAGTAAAGACAGTGAAATGGATAGCGGAATATCTAGTCGATTTGCTGAAATCTCGCAGTCACATGCAGGAACATTGCTAAGAAAAAAACGGTGAGTTTTGTGTTACAATTAAACTTTTTGTTTTAATTGTTCCTTCGGTTATCCGGGTAGCGCAGTGGTTAGGGCACTGGCTTCTCACCAAGGCGACCCGGGTAGGAATCCCGGCCTGGGCACATGTGAGTTTGGTTAGTGGTCACCAAGCCGGACAAGTGGGTTTTCTCTGTGTACTCCGGTTTCCCCCACAACACAAGACCACACTCTCGCCCAACTGCGTGCCAACAAGAGTGATAAATATATGTTGTAATAGCTTGTTTCACAATCGTTGTAAAATTAAATAAAGTTTAAACTAATTGTTCCTTCAAGCCTGATGAAAATTTAGCTCTTAGTCACTTTTTTTGTTCCTTTTCTTCTAGTCACAGAGCATTGTTGACATTTTTTGTAAGTCTCATTGAAGCTTCAATGGAGAAATGTTGATGTATGATAGAGGTTTGCAGAACAACAACCCAGCTGATCAATCATCAGTACTGTTTGGCTTGGGCTAGCTTCAGCTAGTTCTTAATTGTGCCATATCCTTTGTAGTACAGCAGTTCAAATGCATGAGAAATCTAAAACTGCAAGTCAAGTCAAGTAATATATATTTATAAAGTCTGATTTACAACATATAGAAACACAAGCTCTGAAGAGCTTTTAAAGCTGACTGCTGTCAAATTCTGTACAACTTCTACCAATTCTCAAACTGGAATTATGTTGAGCAGATGCTGCTCATAATGTAGAAGATTTTAAAGGGCAGCTGATTGTTTGACTGAAATCCAATAAATGGGAACATCTCAGAGACCAGGAAGAGGCATAAGCAAATGAATCACATTTGAATGTTTTTGGGTAGAAATTAAGACAACTCTCAAGCAGCACCTAGCTAGAAATGTGCTTATTTAACCCTTTCCTTCATAGAGCAGTGGTCACGTCGATTATCCACTCCTTACATAACTTCTGAGTAAAATAGAGGTTTCCAGGATAGAAGAGTAAAAAGGCATAGCTATGAAGGAGTCTTAAAATAAAAGTGTTAACATTATGGATTTGTGACGGTGATATAATGTGCCATGTATAATGTAGATAATATTTTTCCATTGACCCAGTTGCCTGCTGCATATTAACACCTGTTAAGTGATGAGATGGTGTGCACATGTGTGCTACATTACAATGCCATGATAGCCCATAGTTTGTGTACAACACAATCAACAGTAGTTTCTGGTGAATCAGTCTCCAAGCTGACTAATACTGCTGATGTGGAAGAAAATCGCTGGCAGATAATTTATTGCAGTTAGATTTCTTTCCAATAAAAGCCCTGTTGATCATGATGCAAGTCTGTTGTTGAAAGTGCCCTAGATTTCTGATACACTGGCCCAGTGCTCTAGGAGAAATGAAGAGCTTTGTTTGACATGTCATTTTTTAAGTAAAATAGTTTTTCATTTGCATGAATTTACACTATGATAATTATGTTGAGGACATGTTTCATACATATAGTATTATGCAGTAGTAGTAATCTGATTATTCTAGAAGTATGATTAAGTTGAGTGTATGTTAACTGGGCCATTTCTGTCTCTTCTGATATAATGACACAATATGAGTAGCCATTAGTACTTGCCAACTCGTGATTGCACTTTGAATAACTAGCGCTGTAGCTATGTTAGTAATAACTTGTTTTGACAGCATATATGTGTCATCATTTTGAAACCATTCTTTTGGTTTATATGTATTTATTTTAGCTTGACTGAGAATACTGCAAAAAGCTGAGATTAATCTCTCTGCTGTCTGTATCCGGACAGAAAGCTTTTTATAGAGAGTGTTCGCCTGGTTCGGCTCAAACCGACAACCTCCCAGTTGAGAGGCGGAAAGCTACACATATGACTAGATCACTTACCTACTTTTGTAACATGTTATCAGAATGGTTTAAGTTGCATTTGGTATGAATGAAAGTGGTATGCTGTATGTGAAAACAAATCAAATGGGTACGTTTTTGTATCCCAACTGTCAAAATAGGTTATTCAAACTTTCCTGTTATTCTAACAGCATGATTCAGAAATGGAAGAGTATTAAGAGTGCAAGAGGATAAGGGGTACACTGCCTTGAGAGATCTTGGAAAGTCGGAAAAGCAATATACCTTACTTTGGGGAAACTAGAAATTTACTGGCCCCATGTGGAGGTTTCTGTATGATTAGAAAAAGAAAGTGCATGTTAAGTAGCCACTGGGTTAATGAACCATAGATGTGGTCATGAGGGACCCATTTATGGTGCTAGATCGGTCAGCGACATCCTTTGTTACATTATAGATTCTTCATCAGCTTTGTGTTGCACTGTTACAAGGCGCTTCCTGGTAGAAGCAGTAAAAACTCTGTTATTGGCAAATAGTTGCGTTACAAAATACACGGTATCTACATATAATTATATACTCAAATTAGTTTGCAGAACGCAGATTACTGCCTAACAAAGCATTTTCTATTTCTTGCTAGGTAACCCCTAACTGCTTGTTAGACAAAACATCTTTCAAGAGGATTGGTAAGAAGAATTATGTGTATGACACAGGTGGTAATAAGGCTTCTATGTACATTTTCAGGCTGGGCAGTTTGACCAAGGACAAGCCAGATGACCAGGTGACCTCCCCAAATAGAGATACTACTGAGCCCACAAGTAAGGCCTGATGTTAAATGTACTGACTTTAAACCCTAATCATTGGCATCAGGCAGAAGCATTTTTATTGTACATGTGTATGACTGAGCTCAAAGCACTTGAGTTGAGCTGTGATTGGTCGTTGTCCATAAACAACATTGTGATTGGTCGTTGTCGATAAACGACATTGTGATTGGTCGTTGTCCATGATTGACATTGTGACATCAAAGACTTCATCATTTTAACACATACAGATAACCATTAATTAAAGTTTCAGTAACTTAAATAAGTTTAACCAACACAAAAATGCAAAAATACAGCAATTTGGGGATATGTATGAAGGATTTGCTGGTTGATTGCCAAAACAGGCATAAACGTTATAAACAAGATGACTGATTATGTGCTCGTAATGGATGGTATTGAAAACTTCTGGCAGGAAGGAGTTTCTCTCTTGTTAGTTTTATTTTGTTGCCTATAATAATACATTTATACACATTCCTGTGTGTTTCCAGGTCCCTTGTTACAGCGTGTGGCGATAATACAGAAAGATGAGAAGGGTTACGGTCTCACAGTCAGTGGCGATAACCCCGTGTATGTGGCCAGCGTCAAACCAGGTATAACGAAAAAAACAAGCAGGACAATTTATAAATAAGAGGCCCTGTATTGTTTCTCCTTATTTGCCTAGAACAGTTGACAAAACAAAATGTTAAATTTCTGTTCATGTAACCCGTAGGATAAACCCTTCATATATTTGACCATTGTCAGACTTAGTATAACCAAAGGTTAAGCCATCCTCGGCACCCCAGCGTATCATAACCTATATGATACTATAGGAAAATCAGCTGTAAAACTCTCGTACTCATGAATAATTATGCCCCCCTTCGAAGAAGAGGGGTATATTGCTTTGTACAGGCATGTCGGTATGTCGGTTGGTCGGTCCGTCGGTAGACCAAAGCTTGTCCGAGTGATAACTCAACAATTCCTAGACGTATGGTCATCAAACTTCACATGAAGGTTGGGCCTGACCAGTAGATGACCCATATTGATTTTGGGGGTCATCGGGTCAAAGGTCAAGGTCACAGTGACCTTTAATGGTAAAATAATTTTAAAGCTTGTCCGAGTGATAACTCAACAATGCCTGCACCCATGGCCATTAAACTTGACATGGAGGTTGGGCCTGACCAGTAGATGACCCCTATTGTTTTTGGGGGTCATCAGACCAAAGGTCAAGGTCACAGTGACCTTGAATGGTAAAAGGTTGTCTGAGTGATAACGTGACAATGCCTGCACCCATGGCCCTCAAACTTGACTTGGAGGTTGGGCCTGACCAGTAGATGACCCCTATTGTTTTTTGGGGTCATCGGGCCAAAGGTCAAGGTCACAGTGACCTTGAACGGTAAACGGTTGTCCGATTGATAACTCAACAATGCCTGCACCCATGGTCCTCAAACTTGACTTGATGAATTGGCCTGACCAGGAGATGACCCCTATGGTTTTTGGGGGTCATCTGGCCAAAGGTCAAGGTCACAGTGACCTGGAATGGTAAAAGGTTGTCCCAGTGATAACTCGATAATGCCTGCACCCATGGCCCTCAAACTTGACTTGGAGGTTGGGCCTGGCCAGAAGATGGTCCTTATTGATTTAAGGGGTCATTTGGCCAAAGGTCAAGGTCACAGTGACCTGGAATGGTAAAAGGTTATCCGAGTGATAACTTGACAATGGCTGCACCCATGGCCCTAAAACTTGATTTGTAGGTTGAATCCGGCCAGATGATTGTCCCTTTTAATTTTCGGGGTCATTGGGCCAAAGGTCAAGGTCACAGTGACCTTGAATGATAAAAGGTTGTCCAAGTGATAACTCAACAATGCCTGCACCCATGGCCCTCAAACTTGACATGGAGGTTGGGCCTGACCAGTAGATGACCCCTATTGATTTTAGGGGTCAAAGGTCAAGGTCACAGTGACCTTGAAAGCAAACTCGACAATTCTTGGACCTATGGTCATCAAACTTGACATGAAGGTTGGGCCTGCCCAGTAGATGACCCCTATCGACTTTGGGGGTCATCAGGCCAAGGTCAATGTCACAGTAACCTTTAACGCAAAAAAGTTAGCAAATCTTCCCCCACTGATATCTCAACAATGCCTGAACCTATGATCATTAAACTTGACATGGATGTTAAGCCTGACCAGTAGATTCATAGAGCCAAAGGTCAAGGTCACAGTGATCTTGAATGGTAAAAGGTTGTCCGAGTGATAACTCAACAATGCCTGAACCCATGGCCTTCAAACTTTACTTGGAGTTGCATCTGACTTGTAGATGACCCCTTATGATTTAAGGGGTCATCGGGTCAAAGGTAAAGGTCACAGTGACCTTGAACAAAAAAAACTTGTCCTGTGATAACTTGACAATGCCTGCACCCATGGCCCTCAAACTTGACATTTAGGTTTCTGGTGACCAGCTGATGACTCTGGATTTTGAGTTCATAGAGTCAAAGGTCATGACGGTCATAACACACTTTATCCTCACACTTTAATGGTCATAATCTTAAAACAGCAACAAATCAGCTGTCATTTCGGTCCATGCATATTTCATTCAATTGTCCATATAATCCTGACAACATGGCGCTCAGGGGGGCATAATGTTTGACAAACATCTCTTGTTAAATAAGGTGAAATCCAGCCTCTTGATTGGTCGCATGAGACACACCTCATGTGGTGTGGAAATGGCCGAGAAGTTACAGATGTAATCTGGATTCGAAATAATCCAATGAGATCCCTGCTTACGGATCATTTTAGGCAGGATATTTTTAAATATGCCAATAGCTCTCCACAAAGGAGATTCTTTCCTTTTGTTATCGGCTATTTCGTTGGTCTGAAAATGCTTATGCTTATTCAAGATTTACGAAGTTTTCCTAGCCAATTTGCCCATGGTATCATAAAGGTTATGATACGCTGGGGTGCCGAGGATGAGGGTAAGCTAGCACTACAGACATATGCAAGTGTGGAACATTTATTTGAAAACTTAAAAATGCATTGAAAGAATTGTTATAAAAACAGAGGATACATGGATTTCTTGGATACTTTATTTCATCAACCGACAGTAACAAACAAAATGGTGTATATGTTTCCATGTCAACATAAAATAATAGGACTTTGGTCTTGCAGAATGTTTCCCAAAATTTTGTTTAGTAAGAAAAGCTTTTATGAAATGACCTATGCCCACATTGTTAATGGCAATAGATTGATATGGCATTCATATTCATTGCTGAATAGTTCACACTTGGATCTCAACCCCATGTCATTCCATACACTATGTATTTGTCAGGACTGTGTAAGGTAAATCTACCTTATTTTGGTGATATTTCAAATTTATGTTCAAGGTCTATTGTTCACATGCACAAATTCAGCTTACTTCATCTTACTGAAAAGGATTTGAACTGACAATGTGTCATGTTTACCACAACGAGGTTGTAGAACATGCCTTACTCGCGCTCACACTTTAAGGATAAGTTGCTACAGATAATATCATTGTGAGGAAATCTTACTAGTATCAAATTCAAGATCTGTAACTAATGTGCTCTATGCAGAATATTTTGTCATATTCTCACAAACATCATATTTCCAAACCACATCATTTTAATAATGGTCTATTGCGTAATTTTACTTCATACTTTTCATAATTGGAACAATGGGAAGTGATTATTTCATCCGGCAAGTGCAACTTAAAATGCAGTTACTTACCTTGATATGATGTAAGAATTTATGTACTTATATTATTATAACATACCACTACCGTCTTCATCAACATTGTTGCTCAAAAACACCTATTATCAATTGATTCTCCAGCCAGGATTTGAGTTGGGCAGGGTGCTAGGTCAGAAAGAGCACTTCTGATGGGCATAGAGTGAGCCTTAATGGGGCACTTGAAAGGGTCAATGTTCAATTCGTATTGTGTATGTATTGTAACTATTTTCAATTCTTATAGTTTGTTGTGATGTCGTAGCTGTTATCTTTAGGGCTCATCCTAGACCAAAATTTTAAGGGAAAAGTGAGAACGGGGGAGGGTGGAAAATTTTGAGATTTTAAATGTCAAATGGTGGGTTCTGGTGTGTCCTGGACAACTTTTTTTATGCATTTAAATAGGTGTTTAAATTGTTTTTAAAATAGTCATACTGGTTGTTTTTAGTTGGAATTAATTTGTTGTATATATATATAAAAAAGTAAAGTTTCAAACATTTTATTACATGCAAACCTATCATGCACACATACATATATATCAGAATTTAAATACATGATACATGATGGCATCTTGTAACTCAGTTACACTCTTGTTTGATGTGTAAGAGGGTGAGGGCCCATTCATGAGATGGCCTATGGCCCCGGCAAGCTGGAGGTGGTACTGAAATTCCTCCTTGGGGAGCTCCCGCTTGGCCAGGTGGTAGGCAGTCTTAAGGAGCTTGACCCCAAGCTCGTCATCCTTGGACAGTTTGGCCAGTACGATTTTCTTCATGGGTTCCTCGGAACGCAGAACTGTCTTCTCCAAGGCGGCCTTGTGCTGATTTGCTGAAAATACACAAAATATTTCTTTAAAAATATTTCACAGTATCTCATCATTTTCAGCTGTCATTTAAAATAATTTGGGCATATATTACAACATGTTTTAAAATATATAAAACCAGACACCTTAAAATTAATACCACTTTGAATTGATTTATCTGCGGACTAAGCAATGCTTCTATTGTTTTAATAAATACTTACACAAGCCATGTCTCTGATGATTGGTTGTTTTTGCTGGTTGGTCATGTCCAAGGGCGTAGGCGTTGTCCAACTTAGCACCTCTACAAACTTCGCAGTGCCATTTTTTGTCTGCATCTTGTTTGTACCAACTGAAATTATTTTGATAATTTGACTTTTTGAATGATTTCTTATTTGAACTGTCGATCATATCATCACTATCAACATTGTCAGCTTTACGTTTCAGGCCTGGGAAATCCCGCAGAAGCCACGTAGAAAGCATGATTACAATTAAACAGAATGCAAAATATCTCATATATAGAATATTGATGTGAACCGTTCGAAGAAAAAATAATAATGGAAGCATTTCTGAAATAAAAAAACAACAAACCTGGAACTGTGATTTGACTTGCCCTTCTCGCTAACTTCGCAGTAATCACACCCAATTAAGTTCATTTGTCATCAGTGCACATCATTTAAACCGCTATTGTCATAAAGTATAAATCCTAATTGGCACTAATAGACATTTACAAACATCGGCAAGTGTAAATATTAATCCCTTACAATTTTATTTCATCGATGACGTAGCGCTTGTACACAAAGTCAATGGTGCAAACACGTGCTTCGATTGAATAAAACAAGCGTTCTCATTGGCTGAAGTCAATGGAGCATATTTACTAGGTTTAACACGATTGGCTGTTTGTCAATCGAGCTGACAGGCGGGAGGCGGAGTTGCTCTGTTTTGACAAGCGTTAGTCCTTAGCGATATCGACTTTTTGATCTTTGAAAAAGTTGGCGAAGTTGACTTCGCTTTGATCTAAGAAAATAGCGAAGTTGCTGCGGGCAAGGCGACTTAATCGCCTAAGTTGCCTGGTAGGATGAGCCCTGATCTTATTTAATTAAGTGTGAAAATTATGTTTAATTTTTTATATATATATATAGTATTTTAATACTTATTTTTCAAAAAAATTACCTGACAAGATGTCAAATAATTATCAAATGAAGTTGATTATCATCAAAGGCTGCTCTGTCAAACAAAAGGGCACAGGGGGCATAATAAGAAGGCAGCAGGGTGCCAGAAAAGAGCAGAAGGGTGCCGGAAAAGGGCAAATGTGTGACCC
This sequence comes from Mya arenaria, assembly GCF_026914265.1. Taxonomy (NCBI): domain Eukaryota; kingdom Metazoa; phylum Mollusca; class Bivalvia; order Myida; family Myidae; genus Mya; species Mya arenaria. Next base: position 5,342,748 of record NC_069126.1, read on the forward strand.
ACCCCTGCTATTTATGCCTAGCTGAAGCACTGTATGCATATATGTGCAGGAAGGCACATAACTCTGATTGAATAATTAATTATACACTTACTACCAATAGAACAACAGATAAACGATGGAATCCCCTTGTGGAGTTCTTGTTTAATTAAAGTGAGGAAGTAAACGTGCTTACAACATTCCAATTATATGTTCATCATAAAAACCAATGTTGACATGACTTCACACTGATGAAAGTACTTACTGATCTAATCAAGTACTTGCCAACTTCACGGTGGGGAAGACTTTTCATGTGCTTGTCTCCCTAGGTAGGAGGAATGTTGACAAGTTCTCTAAATTCCATAATTGTATGCTATAAACTGGAAATATTCATGTGAGCTTGTACAGTTTTTCAAAACATGAACTTGTGTGTTATGCTTTTGAACATGAGATATTAAAAGTTGTCTTTCAGTTTGGCATTTCCCATAGGAATCCATTTTTATGCCCCCAAAGGTAGGAATATATGATTGCACCATCAGTACATTCATAGGTCCATCAGATTTTCCTTGTCTTGTGAAATTACTTGGCACCTGTGTTCAGTACATAAAGAAGACCTGTCGCGTGCAAGAGCCACGTCCCCACCTCTTACTGCATCACTCCTCCACACTTGAGGTCAACTGTAATTGGGTGGGGCATGATAATCCTTATAGCTTATGAGCCCTATACCTGAATGTAGACATATAAGCAAGTGCATATTCTATTGTACTAGATAGAATTTCGAGGATATTTGTCATCACTGTGACAGTTCTTCCAAACACTATACTTATACAGGAATCATTCAGAAATAAGAACCTTAGTTTATATATCATAGTTAATCATTAGAACATATCTGAAGATCTGGGTTTGATCCCTAATTTAAGAGGATTTTACATATTGAACAGAAGGTATACAAACTGTGTGTTTGTATTTTGCAGGTGGGGCTGCAGCGAAGGCTGGCGTGCAGATGGGGGATAAAATCATAAAGGTGAGGTTTGTTAATCTTGGCGGAGTGTGAAAGCGCTGCTAGAGTTAGAATAGTGGTATAGTTGTCCATCTCTCACTCAGTACTGTGATAGGTTGCCAAAAAATCAAGCCATTAGAGGTATAGGTGGTGTATTGTGGTGTCCACCTCTCACAAAACCGACGTATGGCTTAGCACCGTGGGCATACTGTAGCCTCTCAAAATTGAATCTTTGGTCACAATTCAGCTGATAGAATGAGTGTAATCTAATGGACAAATTAAAGTATAACTACTACTATTTCTTTTGAAGTATAATACTGGAAAAGTAAAACACTTTTTGTACATGAATGTGTTGAACAAACAGAATTTAGCTAAGATTAAAAAAAAATGTAGGACAGAATATATTGTTGAAGAATGCTAAACCATGTCTCTGATGAATTCAACTAGTGTATATACGTTTTCAGGTTAACGGAAAGCTTGTGATCAATTCCAACCACCCGGAGGTTGTCAAGCTCATCAAATGTAAGTGCTCAATGTTAAAATATAGCTGCTCAAGTCCAATTTTTGAAAGAAGTCTTTCGTGGTTGTCCAGACTTTCAATTTTGATTGAAACAAAAAAACGTTGAAGTGAAAGAAGTTAGAGAATTATACTTTAATTATTACAACACGTATTTGGAATAAAAATCAATTTGAAGTTCTATTGACCTCTTTTCAGTAGAGCCTTTTCTGAGCGTTTTAATGACTTAATTGAAATTTAACCTTAAAGCTATAAATTTGTGATGTCCATCTTCATAAACTTTATTCATCGAAGGTAGAAGGCTGTGCCAGCAAGAATTTGTCCTTCACATTAGAATTGTGTTTTCCATTCTTAACAATTATTCTAAAATATCTTGGCAGTGTCTTTTAGTTCCTGCCTTTGACTTGGTTTTGTTCCCAGAATATAAATGAATATTTTTTCCTTAGTACATATTGATTTATGCTGAAGAAACAGGATAATTGTTAAGTATATTTTAAGCAATATATCTTCTTCAAGGTCATCTTGGTTTTGAGAATACTTGAAAAGAACACTGAAATGCAATTTTCACAATCAATTAATTTCTGAGAAATGTAAATTATGATTATGATTAAAAACTATGAACCAGTTTTAAGACAGGTCATCAACTAATATAAGTGTTATAAGCAATGGTGAATCTATTATTTTATATGGGCCAATTTTTTTTATATTTGGTAAGGGTTACATCCTTTTCAAGAACCGGTAGGGTAGGTAGGCTTTTTTAATTTTACTGGACTTTAAGTAAGAATGATAGTGTCACCATTGAAGAATGGTGTCAAAGTCAGCTTCTGTTCAAAACTTCTAGGTGTGAACTACACATGAAAACGTTTTTTTTACCAACTAAAAACAGTAAGTCAGTGCCTTTTTCATTGGTAGGATGGGTTAACTCGAACCAAATATAATTTTTTTTAGGCCTGGGTTTTATGACTGTTGGTATCAGGTCTTGGTAAAGCCTCTGAATGTAATGATGTTATACAGAACAAAGTGGAATGGATTGGTTTTCTAGCATCCTATATCATTGAAATTGTGCAGGTCTAATTGTGAAATAACTTTTATCTCTGGTTGCCAGCCGGCTAAGAACCCACACATCTATGGGAACCAGAGCAGTGAACATCATTGATGGAAATACAAATATAAAACATCAATGTTCAGTTGGGATAAACAATGATAAAGTATTGTCGAAATCAATTGTTTGAGACTAAGCTCCCCGATAAGCAATTGAAAAATCTTCTAATTGATTAGTGTACTTTTGGTTGTTAGAGTTGATCTCCCAGTTTGCTTCAAATTTAATGTCAGAAGAACCCTCAAAAGAGTTTCTACGGCAGTGTGCTTTTGACCCCAATAGTGCCTCAAGAACCAATGGCCAAAATGGTTTCAGCCCTCCAGCTGCCAGGTCAATCACATCCCTGAATATTTTTTTTGTCAAATTGATAATAGTTCCTCACAGCCTGATACAACGTGCCCTTTCACCTGCAGCACCCTGTCAGTTTTGCCGCACCCTGCCCATTGTAAAATCTGGCTAAAACCCTAAGCAAGGGAGTTATGTTTACAAGTCCTAGACCTCTTGGATGAGAGGCAGACTTTTTACACAACCCATTGTTGTAACAGGACTTCGCACAATAACTATGTTTAGGGGAAATTCTTATATTGTTCTTTTGGCTGTTAAAAAAACAAAAACATGTTATGTTCAATTTTATTTTTGAACATGTCTAATGATTACCTGGTTTGAGCTTTTGCTAAGTAATGTCACTTTCCTTAGCATAGCATCCATACCTCCAGCTAGGTTGCCTGGTGTCAGTAACTGGAAACATCAGTATTTCCCCTGCATCTTACTTACGGGAGGTTATTCCCTCCACCTAACAGTAAGAATTGATTCTTTACTGCTATTTCAGTTGGCAGATATTTGTTGTTGGAATGCTGAGGTTCTAAATAAGACGTTGCATTATGTCTGCCAGTCATACAACGCCTAACTAGTTGTTCTTTATATATATTTTCATCGTTAAAACGGCATTCATTGGATTGTATGTTTTGTTGCAAATATCGCAAGGATTTAAAGAAGTGTTGGTTGTGAAACAGTTATCGTTACGTGGATAACTGTGTTATGTAAGTAGCACAGAATTGCTTAATGCCTGAGGTTGTTTTTTGCATTGTCTTTTGTTGATGAATGAGGGGTAACAGATAAACTAGTAAGTATATGTTCTGTTACCATGGCCATTGTAAAATGACATCTTTTGTTGGTATTATATGCAAGACCTAAAAGAAGTGCTCACTTTCTTAGTGTTTGGTACCAAATGCCTCCATACTAGCCAATGCACTTGTTCAAGCTTTTAAATTAACCCACTCAATGAAACCAATTAATGACTAAATCAAAATTTGGCTGTTATTTTTGTCAGAGGCTTTTTAAATGATAAAATGTGAATTATCCATCATCCCATTGGCTTAAATAATTAGCAGTGATCCCATTGGCAGAAGGAATTATCGGTGATTCCATTGGCTGAAGGAATTATTGGTCATCCAGTTGGCTGAACTAATTAGCAGTGATCCCATTGGCTGAACTAATAAGCGGTGATCCCATTGGCTGAAGGAATTATCCATCATCCCATTGGCTTAAATAATTAGTGGTGATCCCATTGGCAGAAGGAATTTTAGGTGATCTGATTGGCTTAAGGAATTATTGGTCATCCCATTGGCTGAACTAATTAGCAGTGATCCCAATGGGTAAACTAATTAGCATTTATCCCATTGGCAGAAGGAATTTTCGGGGATCCCATTGGCTTAAGGAATTATTGGTCATCCCATTGGCGGAATTAATTAGTGGTGATCCCATTGGCTGAACTAATTAGCGTTACCCATTGGCAGAAGGAATTAACGGTGATCCCATTAGCAGAAGGAATTAGCGGTGATCCCATTAGCTGAAGGAATGAGCCTACACACTAAGTAAACATTCAAATCAAATCATTCAATTCAAGAATGAGTATGTTGTAGTTTTCTTATAGATAACTGGTGGCCTCAAATGCTATTGGGCGTGGACACTGTTGCACTCCATTACTGTCAATAAACATGCAATCACAACCTATCTGTGTTAGTGGAGGACCACTTCTAGAATCTACGGCTTCATTCTACAAGGGCTTTATTTTTAACAGGCGTGTATCATATGTTTAATTTACAAGATATTCACTTCCTTTAATCTACTAGTCATTGAGTCTCATCCTCTTTCAAAGTTTTTGTCAAATCTGAAAAAAAAAGATAACTTATGACTTTAGTCTTCAAATTAATGCATGATTTATACAAGGAGAAAATGATACTGCATGTTGTTGCTGAATACACTTGAAATAATTACTTCTTAAATTTATATAAGTATCATTGCTTCCGCGAATGGTCTTTATATTGATAAGATTTGTTTAATCAGGGTGGAATTAATGAAATCAAAATAAGAGTTTCTCCAAGTGTTGTTTGGTTTGGAATGACTTCCACAGTTTATCAATATCTATAAATCTCTCCTCAGTATTGAAGCCACAAAAAACGTTCGCCCAACAGCTGCCAATGAAGGTTTTGCCTGCTGGTAAAAAAAATGGCGCTTCTTTCTTGAAACCTCATGGGTTTATGGGGCATATATTTATCTTTGTACATTAAAAATGTTCATCTGTACTTTTTGCAGCACATCTTTGCCATCTATGTGCACCATTAAGGATGCAGACTGTAATTTTCTGTTTGATTTCAAGTGTATGTTCATTTGTTTATGATTTTTGAGATATGCACGAAGCATTAATGAACTAAACAGTTATATTCAGGATGTATGCATAAACTTTCCCATTATACTTATTGAATGTACAATGCATTGATGAGACTGAAATAAATCATAAAACTATGAATATCATTAAAGAAATGAGGTAGAAACCAATTGCTCTAATTAACTGGGCTTTTTAAGCAAAAAAGAGGAAAAGGCTCCTTTTCATCATGGAAAATATTAATGCGTAAATGCTTCAAATTGGATAATTTTAACAGTCTCATGTATTTAAATCAATGAACGATTAACATACAATTTAAACAAACACAACTAGTATTAAATCTGCACAAACATCAAGTCCACAATAAAAAAAACAACAACAGTAAAAAAACAGCAACATGGTAAAGCCAATTTCATGAAAAGGCTCTGATTATTAGCATGAACTTGACAGCTTAAGTTTTGAACATACCAACTAAAATGATTATCTTTAGTGATATTAAAAGGAAAAAGAATGTCTAATTTTAATCTTTTATGTAAGCATCTCTTTCAGTTGTCACAAAAAGCATTTTTCAAATATTTTATTATTTTATATTAAGATGAGCAAAAGGAAGAAAAATCAATGTGGAGGTCTAATGTTAAGTCCGGGTTCGAAGTCGGTGTGGAGGTCTTATGCTGAAGCCAGTATCCAAGTCAGTGTGGAGGTCTTATGCTGAAGCCAGTTTCCAAGTCAGTGTGGAGGTCTTATGCTGTATCCAGTTTCCAAGTCAGTGTGGAGGTTTTATGTTGTAGCCAGTTTCCAAGTCAGTGTGCAGGTCTTATGTTGTAGCCAGTTTCCAAGTCAGTGTGGAGGTCTTAAGTTATAGCCAGTTTCCAAGTCTGTGTGGAGGTCTTATGTTATAGCCAGTTTCCAAGTCGGTGTGGAGGTATTGTGCTGAAGCCAGTTTCCAAATCAGTGTGTAGGTCTCATGTTGTGGCCAGTTTCCAAGTCAGTGTGGAGGTCTAATGCTGAAGCCAGTTTCCAAGTCAGTGTGTAGGTCTCATTATGAAGCCAGTTTCCAAGTCAATAAGGAAGTCTTATGCTGAAGCCAGTTTCCAAGTCAGTGTGAAGGTCTTATGTTGAAGCCAGTTTCCAAGTCAGTGTGAAGGTCTTATGTTGAAGCCAGATTCCAAGTCAGTGTGTAGGTCTTATGTTGAAGTCAGTTTCCAAGTCAGTGTGGAGGTCTTATGCTGAAGCCTGTTTCAAAGTCAGTGTGGAGGTCTTATGCTGGAGCCAGTTTCCAAGTCAGTGTGGAGGTCTTATGTTGTAGCTAGTTTCCAAGTCAGTGTGTAGGTCTAATGTTGAAGTCAGTTTCCAAGTCAGTGTGGAGGTCTTACGCTGAAGCCTGTTTCAAAGTCAGTGTGGAGGTCTTATGCTGGAGCCAGTTTCCAAGTCAGTGTGGAGGTCTTATGCTGAAGCCAGTTTTCAAGTCAGTGTGAAGGTCTTATGCTGTAGCCTGTTTTCAAGTCAGTGTGGAGGTCTTATGTTGAAGCCAGTTTCCAAGTCAGTGTGGAGGTCTTATGCTGAAGCCAATTTTCAAGTCAGTGTGAAGGTCTAATGTTGTAGCACGTTTCCAAGTTGGTGTGGAGGTCTAATGTTGAAGCCAGTTTCCAAGTCAGTGTGGAGGTCTTATTCTGAAACCAGTTTCCAAGTCAGTGTGTAGGTCTCATGATGTAGCCAGTTTTCAAGTCAGTGTGGAGATCTTATACTGAAGCCAGTTTCCTAGTTGGTGTGAAGAACTTATGCTGAAGCCAGTTTCCAAGTCAGTGTGGATGTCGCATTCTGAAGCCAGTTTCCAAGTCAATGTGGAGGTCTTATGCTGAAGCCAGTTTTCAAGTCAGTGTGGAAGTCTTATGCTGTAGCCAGTTTCCAAGTCAGTATTGAGGTCTCATTCTGAAGCTGGTTTCCAAGTCAGTGTGTAGGTCTCATGATGTAGCCAGTTTTCAAGTCCGTGTGGAGGTCTAATGTTGAAGCCAGTTTCCAAGTCTGTGTGGAGGTCTTATTCTGAAACCAGTTTCCAAGTCAGTGTGGAGGTCTCATGGTGTAGCCAGTTTTCAAGTCGGTGTGGAGATCTTAAACTGAAGCCAGTTTCCTAGTTGGTGTGAAGAACTTATGCTGAAGCCAGTTTCCAAGTCAGTGTGGAGGTCTCATTCTGAAGCCAGTTTCCAAGTCAATGTGGAGGTCTAATGCTGAAGCCGGTTTCCAAGTCAGTGTTGAGGTCTTATGCTGTAGCCAGTTTCCAAGTCAGTGTTGAGGTCTCATCTTGAAGCTGGTTTCCAAGTCAGTGTGTAGGTCTCATGTTGAAGCCAGTTTCCAAGTCAGTGTTGAGGTCTAATGCTGAAGCCAGTTTCCAAGTCAGTGTTGAGGTCTAATGCTGAAGCCAGTTTCCAAGTCAGTTTTGAGGTCTCATTCTGAAGCCGGTTTCCAAGTCAGTGTGGAGGTCTTATGCTGTAGCCAGTTTCCAAGTCAGTGTGGAGGTCTAATGTTGAAGCCAGTTTTCAAGTCAGTGTGGAGGTCTCATCTTGAAGCTGGTTTCCAAGTCAGTGTGGAGGTCTAATGTTGAAGCCTGTTTCCAAGTCAGTGTTGAGGTCTAATGCTAAAACCAGTTTCCAAGTCAGTGTGTAGGTCTCATGTTGTAGCCAGTTTTCAAGTCAATGTGTAGGTCTCATGTTGTAGCCAGTTTTCAAATCGGTGTGGAGAACTTATGCTGAAGCCAGTTTCCAAGTCAATGTGGAGGTCTCATTCTGAAACCAGTTTCCAAGTCAATTTGGAGGTCTAATGCTAAAGTCGGTTTCCAAGTCAGTGTGGAGTTCTAATGTTGAAGCCAGTTTCCAAGTCAAGTGTTGAGGTCTCATTCTGATGCCAGTTTCCAAGTCAATGTGGAATACTTATGTTGAAGCCAGTTTCCAAGTCAGTGTGGAGGTCTAATGCTGAGGCTGGTTTTCAAGTCAGTGTGGTGGTCTAATGTTGAAGCCAGTTTCAAAGTCAGTGTTGTGGTCTAATGTTGAAGCCAGTTTCCAAGTCAGTGTGGAGGTCTAATGTTGAAGCCAGTTTACAAGTCAGTATGGTGGTCTAATGTTGAAGCCAGTTTCCAAGTCAGTGTGGAGGTCTAATGTTGAAGCCAGTTCCCAAGTCAGTGTTGAGGTCTAATGTTGAAGCCAGTTTCCAAGTCAGTGTTGAGGTCTAATGTTGAAGCCAGTTTCCAAGTCAGTGTGGAGGTCTAATGTTGAAGCCAGTTTCCAAGTCAGTGTGGAGGTCTCATTCTAAAGCCAGTTTTCAAGTCAGTGTGGAGGTCTTATACTGAAGCCAGTTTTCAAGTCATAGTGGAGGTCTCACACTGTAGCCTGTTTCTAAGTCAGTGTGGAAGTCTTATGCTGCATGAAGCCAGTTTCCAGGTCAGTGTGGAGGTCTCACGCTGTTGCCAGTTTCCAAGTTAGTGTGTAGGTCTTATCCTGCATGAAGCCAGTTTCCAAGTCAGTGTGGAGGTCTCATGTTGTAGCCAGTTTCCAAGTCAGTGTGTAGTTCTCATGCTGTAGCCAGTTTCCAAGTCAGTGTGTAGGTCTTATGCTGTAGCCAGTTTCCAAGTCAGTGTGGAGGTCTTATGCTCCAGAAACCAGTTTCCAAGTCAGTGTGGAGGTTTCATGCTGTAGCCAGTTTCCAAGTCAGTGTGTAGGTCTTATGCTGTAGCCAGTTTCCAAGTCAGTGTGGAGGTCTTATGCTCCAGAAACCAGTTTCCAAGTCAGTGTGGAGGTTTCATGCTGTAGCCAGTTTCCAAGTCAGTGTGGAGGTCTCATGCTGTAGCCAGTTTCCCTGGCAGTGTGACGGTCTTATGCTTAAATGCCAGTTTCCAAGTCAGTGTGAAGGTCCCATGCTTCAGCAAGTTTTTAAGTCAGTGTTGAGGCTTCAAACTGAATCCAGTTTCCAAGATAGCACCAAACACATGTCAATTTGAGTATGTCTTTATGCCAAACCACATTCTTGCACATGGTACAAACCAGTGGCACTTTCCCTCTTAAAGAACATAAAACATTATAGCTGATTGTATTGTAAATGAGAGTTCTTTTAAGTGTTAAGGGAAGCGGTTATGATGAACACTATTGAATGGTGTGTTTACTTTGTTTTAGTTCCATCAAAGAGATCCAAGACCTAAATTTGAAATCTTCTTGATGAATGGTTATGTAATAGATTGCATATGTAGATCTGTTAAAGTGGAAAATGAGGAAAATGGAAGTGTTCTATTCTCAGAGAGGTGGGGAGGCTTAGGTATTTTTCACTTAGATCTACATGCAGAGATTATCAGTTCTGCTTGGCACAAAGCTAGCTACCTGTGAAACTGCTCCAGTAGAATAGTCTGGAAGCCGGGAATATCTCTGGGTAAAAGACTACACAGATACATGGCCATATCGCAAGGCTAATTGCAAGTAATTGTTCAAACATACCCAAGGCAGCTGTGATTTAACAGGATTCATATTATTGCAGTAAGAGTTTCAGAACTAAAGGTACTTGCTTTGTGAAAAAAAGATAGTTACATTGGCTCATAAGGGCTAAGCTCTGTTTGCTGACCGAATGCTGGTGTCATAGGACTTGATAGTGGAAGCCACTCTTAGTTCTTACTGGATTGTTTGGTACTGAATTGGATGGTGTTTTATCATGAAGATTCTTTTGTAGGCTAAAAACCTGGAAATAGATTCAGTTCCTTGTGCTTGTACACCAAGAGTGTGACTCCTGTGCAGTGTTGGAGCAGAAAACTGTGTGTTTAATTCTCATATAAGTTATGCCTGTTATGGGTGAGGAATTTGGTTTTACAGAATGTAAGCTAAGTGCAGTGTATAGTATAGTTTTGTAAGTGAACTACTTTAACTCTACATTTACCTTGGAGATAAAAGGAGAAAGCGAATAACTGCTGTTTGGATTTTATTAGCCTTCCCTGTTAGATTTTTGTTTTCATTTCTTTTGTGCAATGGTAGTGGACTTTGTGTTTTCTGTGAAAGTGACATTAAACTCTTGACCTACTATTGAATGAATATAGATCTTGAAGGGGTCACTGTAACCCTAAAACCATAGCATGATAAATTGGATACAGAAAAAGGGGGACACTTTGCACCGAACTCTTCAGAGAGGAGAAGACGGGGGGACAGCGCTAACCTTGTTTGGGCGATATTTGTCCTAATAAAGAGACAAGTGACAGAGCTCTTGGAATGGTAACCTCAAGCTCCAGTGAATCCTTCAGGACAGTTCTGGAGTCTTGTATGGCCTTGCTGTAACAAGTGTTTACCAAGGATCAATACTGCCTGGCTTTTGTAGAGGCTGTGCCTGGCATCTCTCACAGATACACAGATTTATTACCGCTTATGGATAATATCACTTATAATAATTGCCTTGGCAATATTAAATTGGCAATATTGCTTCATTTGAGAAACTGAGAAAAACTTATTTGGAATTGTTGAAGGTTTTTATGCTGAATTGTGATATTTATTAAGCTGATGTAAGTTAGGACAGTGTGTTTGGATATACATGGTTTTCTGGTTATCCAAAGTTGATAATATTCTGTTCAGTTCAGTGTTACATGCTCATGTGAATTTGTTGGATTAGCATTGGTTATGGGATGGTGAAGATCTGACAAACTTCATAGCCATGTGTAAGTATTGATAAACAATTGAAAATGGTTACTATTCATACCTTAATATTGCTTCTAGATGTAATCAATTTGAAATAGCTTTAAGGGTAAAAACGCCAAAAGTCTGTCTCTGAAAATAGACTGCTGTCTAAGTCAGATGGCACTCGTTGATAAATAATTTATGTGTTTTTGAATGTAAAGAAACATTTTTGAGCAGAGGAAGAATCTTACAGTCAATGATTTTTGGCTGTTTTTGAAGAAATTGTGATAGCCCTGGTGTGGTAATGCAAAACTTTCAAGCTTGGCTATAACGTTTCAAAAAGTACACATTGAACTTGGTACACATGTTTCCAGAGTCATCGAACGTGCTTGTGAAGCCAGGCCTATCACACTGGCTTTAATAAATGATAAGTAGTGCTGTTGTTTTTTTAAACTGAAAATACAACAACAGCAGATGAGTGTCAGGAACCCGCTTGGGGTACTTCAGTTTAAATAATGCACACGATTTGCCCAAATAAGGCTGCATCAAAACTCATGGGTAATCATGGGTGATGGGAAAACAGAGACATTGAGTATCGATAGACGAGTGTGTTGTACAACAGCTAGTACAGTGTATGGTATAAAACATCTACTGTACTTGTTACCTAATTGCTGTCATTTAATTTTCCAAATTCAGTCATGCATTTGTAGGCGTCTCATCATGGTGTTGAAGGATGCATATCAGAGACAAATGTTATCATGCCCCAAGATGGAGATAATTAGTTCTTTGTTATCTACCATAAATTATCGTTGTAAAGCATCGTAAGGATGCTTTGATGTGTTTGCATTTATCTGCTTGTCATTTGCAGTTTCAAGTTGTTATTCCTCTCTCATATAAAACTGTCATGTATAAGTGGTTTAAATATCTGTGTTTTTGAGGCGGTGAATATAGTGAAAGAAATAAATACCGAATAAATGAGTAGTGCTCAGCTGGATAGCTTACTTTAATATCCATTAAAAAATACTATTTATAGCAAAGAATTTAATATCGGTAAAGAATTTAATATCGGTAGTAAAGTTAAATTCTTTGATTCATTATGTGAACATGTTTGAAAGTTAGTTGCAACAATCAATAATGTGAGGAGACTAGTGAAACGTAATGATAGTATGTCTGAAAGATTGTGATGCATATTACAGTTACTGTACTGCTGTATGCTGGCAGTTAGGCCAAAAACTTGATGGATATTACAGTTATACTCGCAATTAATTTTACATGTAGTGTGTAAATCACTTCAAAATGAGCCGTAAAAGATTTTCAGGTAAATATTCTTGATTACTATACCATACTGAAATATATATATCAGACTTGTTTCAAACCATCATCAACAACAGCCATCTTTAATGCATTGGCAGTATTTTTTTGCAATAGCATGACAAAATACGCAATGAAACAGCATATTTTTCATGGTAAAACACATGTAAGTTTTTAAGAAAATATTTAAAGAGTTATACCCCTCAGCAAAAACATTTCCAAGGTTATGTCCCTCTACAAAAACATACCTAGAGTTCTGTGACCCATGGCAAAAACATTTCTCAATTTATGCCTCTTGGCAAAAAAAATCTAGAGTTATGCTCCTTGACAAAACATTTCTAGAGTTATGCCCTTGGCAAAAAAACATTTCACGAGTTCTGCCCCATGGCTAAAACATCACGAGTTATGTCCCTTGGCAAAAACATATCTAGAGTTCTGCCCTTTGGCCTAAATATCTCTAAGAGTTATGCCCCTTGGCTAAACTTTCTTGAGTTATGCCCTTTGGCACAAACTATCTAGAATTATGACCCTCGGCCTTAACATTTCTGTTGTTATTCTCTTCCCCAAATAACCAAGTTATTTATGGTCTGTTGTTATTCGTGTCTTCCATAATCTGACCAATAAAGATATTTACTGTCTCTTATCTAAGTAAACATTCTGTTCTTTTTTTGTATGAAATTGATTTTAATGGGACTTTGTTATACATACTGATTTCATTACACTGTTTATTTCTCTGTATCTCTATAAAGAAACAATTTATCCAAGACTTGAAAATAAAGACAATAAAAACAGGTAATTGTGCCAGGAAGAAATTATTTTATTGTGCAACTCTCCTAGGTTTTAGAAAGCAAACTCGACAAGTGATAACGTGGAAGATACAAAATATCGTGGAAGATACAAAATATCGGTCAGATGAAACAAAATAAGTGATCTCTTTTTCTTATTACATTGTTTGATCTGCATTTATAAGCATCCGTCCAGTGGTTATCCTGGTGTTTATCTTGGGTATGTTTGTATTTTTTCCCTGCCTCCTCTACCTGAGCAGGAAGCGCAGCATGGAAGTTTAAACAAGCGGCAGGAATCCCAGACAGCTGTCCGGGTTTGTTTGGTACTGGAGAGCTGTTGTGAAGTTTCCATGTTCCGATTTGATTTGAATTGTCTTTTTTCGTTTGGACTGGCTACTGACTACATTTGGACAATTTGCATTTTTGTCGTTGGTAATATCCTGGTCCCTATTTCTTAAGCTTGACAGGCTTAAGTAGCTTATTTCAATTAGCCAAAATACATACTTTAATTAGATTTTGATAGTGAAAATTGGTTAATAGTTCATCATTAATTCATGATCCTGTTACAAAGGACTTTCGAGAAATAGGGGCCTTTTTGTATAATAGTTTAATCTAGTTGTCTTTAAGGTATGTTGTCTCTGTCCTCTTCTGACTAGCATCTAGCTGGATTTGTTTTCCTAGAAATTGTTGGTTAACCGATTGAAGTATTCTTGACCCTTTCTATTGTGTCTCTTTTGCAATTATTGCAGTCTGTAACAGGGTACACATGAAATGTTTTGTTAATTTAAAACAAAACACAGAAAATATCTTATGTATCAGGAATGTAGATCAAATGTGTTTACCTTGAAGAAATTGAACAAGCTCTTAAATGAGAGAAGACAGATACTATTGTCAATCATTGCCAAAGAATTCGGTCAATAGTTAATCCCAGTAAAGACCTTCTTAATATGATGATTGAGATGTTTCTTACATGGATAGAGCTGAACTGGTTGGTTACTGGTTGGTTCCCTGTCTGAATTCCACTCATTGGAAAGAAATTGATTTGAGGATCTCAAGTAATCCATTGAAAGTTGGTTTCCACAAGTTTGCCACTGTTTTGCATCAAATGAAGATTGCATCATGATTGTGCAGCTATTGAGATGAGATTCTTGGCTAGATTAGTTGGATTTATTTTGTAGATAAAATGAGCATCAAGTTATTGTGTTGTTTTTGTATCACCTTTGTAGCATGTCAGAGACATCTTAGGGGATCATACATATGACCAGCGTCATGGTCACCTTAGTTTGCATCCTTGACCTCAGCTGCACACCTGTTTTACGCTTTTTAATTTAGATGTATCTTCTCCATTCTTTACAAAACTTGGCAGCAATGCTTATTGGCGTAAAATCTTGACTGAGTTTGTTACCAGTCAGATCGCTATTGTCACTTTGGAGTTATTGCCCAAGAATTGTCAAAATAATGGCTGCTCCCAACCAGTTTGGTAGATTTTATCAATCGAATCACGACAAGTGATTTATAAGATGCACAAACTGTGTCTTGTGTATCTTAATAAGTGGTGTTCTATTTTCGGGGATAAGACCAAAATGATCTTCCTGTCCTTTGCAGATATTAGCAACAGCAGTTGTCACAGAAACAGTACTTACTATACCATATACTAATGCCAATTTTTTAGCAATGAAAAGCCTGTCAAGTTTTCAATTATAAACAAACTACTAAGAAAGATTAGGTATGATTATAACTTGATAAGTAGTATGTATCTGCTGATAATTCATATGATATGTGCATAAACATGCTTCAAGTTTCAGGTGAGTCATAACTTATTACTCAACTAGTTATACTTGTCAACAAAACATGTGTGGGAGTTGTTACCAATGTGGAAAACCCCAAAGTTTTTGTATAAAGTATGTGAATTAAAAGCTCGACTCTTTGTTAAATATAATAGATTTCAGTCCCCCATAAATAGAGAGTTATTTACTGATTGGGCACAAACCCCCTTGTACCTCTTGTAGTATTGTTACTACATCTGCCAATTATTTTATTGGAATACAAAAATGTAAAGCAATTTGATGAAAAATCTCTTTATATGTTCTTCCTTTGAAACAAGCATTGCGCAGATATTTCATTTGCTGAAAGTTTAAAAAAAAAATCTGGGCGAGAGAGATACCCATCAGAATTTGAGGGAGAGAGAATGTAAGGCAGATGTAAAGTACAGTTGATATCTTATCGGCACCAACAGGTGTGTACATTGATACAGGGAGCATTATTATTGGCTGGGGCACAATTCAGAGTCATAGAAACATAATAAAACAAGGTAGCAGGTCACCACCTCTCATGGGTAAGGCACAAGGGGTCATGGGGCTGTGTCCTTTTAAGAAGCCAGTGGAAATAATCATCATAAAGAGTTGCCTATCCTGATGTGTGGATATTTATTATGGTTCTCAAGTGCAAAAGTAATTGCAACACGCTGACAGCCTTAGGTTTATTACAGTATTTTGTTTAAACTTTTTGCCACAGTGTAAATATTGCGATGCAAACCATGGAACTGCAGATACACACCCTTTCGCAGTTACACACTCTGTCGCGGTGGAAAGAAAACTAGAAAAGAGGGTTCAGGTTAACTGCATCAAAATTGAAATGGTCAAATGAGGTTTGCTGAATGAGACTTGGGTCCAAATGACCTTGAATAACTAAGTCATTTTGACTTGATTGTCAAAGCCCATCCTCCAGTAATGTCCAAGGTCAAATGGGAGCCATATATAATTAGGCAACACAGTTAATTGGTTCATCCTCTTGGGTAACAATAATTTTAGTTTTAAGCTCAGGACATGGGCACTTCCTCTTGTTTTCCTGACATTTACATTTGTTAGGAGATGGATTTAGTATCAGACAATCATGTAAACAACGGCACCCAATGTCATTGACCAAATTGCAACAATTCTAGACTTTTGACCTGTGCTTACAATGCGGAAATATACACAAGGAATATGCAAGGAACTACAGAAATTCTTCATGAATCTCTGTTAATCTTAATTGGCCATCTTCCTGTTTACAAGTGGCCATTCAGAGTTTGCAAAGGGTATTGTTTACTTTGGTTTGTCTCAGTAATATTCGTTCATGGTTCTCTGAGAAAGCCACACTCCTCCCTTCATTGTGTAGCTGTGCTTTAAAAAAAACTGGGATAACTGGAGTTGTTTTTCATTGCAGATTTGTTACATGTGTGTTGTGATTTTTGGAGTGGATTTTTGCTCCATATTTTTGCATTTATTAAATTGAATTTGCCTCATTTATTTTAGCCTTCTTTCATCATGAATGAGTTCACTGTACTGGGGGAGTAATTTTCTGAGAAGTGAATGAAAGTTGAAAGGGAATATTCCATTTGTTATTCAATGAGCCAATGGCATTTGGAAATAGGTGAACAGTTACATTACAGAAGGAACTCTTTTGTTGCCATATATCATCATGCCTGTGTTAATGTCCTAATTAAAGGATTGAAAAGAAATTACCAAACTATAATTTGCAACATAAAGTGGAACATTGCAGAATGTGCATTAAAGCGAAATATTTGGGACTCTTAAAGCTCTTAAAATATTTGAACAAGTTCTGATCATCACCAATTAATGTTTTGATGGAAAAAAGTGACGCAGGTTTTTCCAGGAATGTTTAAAATTTTCATGGAAGACATTTGGCTGAACTGAGGTGTGTAGAATCCTCATGGGAATGTGTGCATTGAAGAGTGGGGGAGGGCATAAACCAGCACGGGGTGTTGGGTCTGGCTCTCTGGCATATGGTTTATAGGGGCAATAAAACTCCCCTGTGCCATGTATGTTCACCTTTTGTATTGGTTTGATTAGTTCTTGACTAATGCCAGGTTTGTTTGTTTGTTTGTTGATACCCTGATTCAGCAATACATGAATAACTGCTTGGTGTTTTGACCCTGGAACTGTTGTAGTGTTCATGAATAACTGCTTGGTGTTTTGACCCTGGAACTGTTGTAGTGTTCATGAATAATTGCTTGGTGTTTTGACCCTGGAACTGTTGTAGTGTTCATGAATAACTGCTTGGTGTTTTGACCCTGGAACTGTTGTAGTGTTCATGAATAATTGCTTGGTGTTTTGACCCTGGAACTGTTTTAGTGTTCATCAATATACACAAATTTGTTTGTAACTGAATAACAGGTAAGCATAAAGATGAATATTTCTGATCAATGACGGAACATGTTTTTAGCCTACTTGTCTGTGTTATATGTAAATAGTTGGTGAAACCATGAAAGCATTTACTGTAATTGTTGTGCAATACTGTCCCAAGGTCCTTAATGTCTTTAATTTGTTGGCACATCCATAAATTCAGTTAGATTTGTGAATATTCTGGCTGCATGTAGCTGTTTACAGTTCTATTCTAGGCAGAGCTGGTCATTACCTGCTACTTAGGATGCTAAATGGGGCTTACAGATTGAGCTTTAATCACCTATTGTCAGACTGGGTAGGTGGGGCTGTGCCTGTGTCATGTTAGGCAACAAAACCTGATAGAATGCTGGCTGCATCTCACGATGCTGGATGCATGTAAAACTTCCATGTTCTTCAGAGAAAAGAACCAGCTCTTGTCCTGTTAAAATGACATGAAAAGTGAAAGCTTTTTACCAGGTCTGACAGTGAGGCAATGGTCAAGGTTCAATTTTATTGGACATAAAACAGAATACTGACATTGACCAGAAGGTCTGACAGTGAGGCAATGTTCAAGATTCAGCTTTTTTAGACAAAACAGATTACCAACATTGACCAGACGGTCTGGCAGTGCGGCAATGGTCAAGATTCAGCTTTTGGACAAAACAGATTACTGACATTGACCAGAAGGTCTGACAGTGAGGCAATGGTCAAGATTCAGCTTATGGACAAAACAGATAAAAGCCATTGACCAGAACATCTGACAGTGAGGCAGTGTCATTTTCTGACATTGACCAGAACGTCTGACAGCGAAGCAATGGTCACTGACCAGAAATGTTTCTGACATAAGGTGACCTGATCTGAGACTAACCAGGATGTCTATTCCAATATATAAAATATATATATGATTATTTCTAGGAAATTCTAGAACATCAGTACTCAATATATGATGACCTGTTTATTGTCAGATTTGTATGAGTTTGGAACATTTTATTGGAGCCTAGATGTGCCATAATGTCTGCATAATCGGTGTGGTTAGTTGTTATGGCACAAGAAATAACCAGTGAGAGACTTGTTTTGATGTGCCTAATTAACTCCATGTCTGTCTAAACATGCTCTTCATTGAATGGAAACTGTGTTTTATTGTAGCCTTTGCCTTCTGACCAAACAGTTTCCAAGAAAACACCTTGTTCTTGTCCAGAAAACTAGGTTAACAGTTACATGAAGGTGTGAAAGTATTATGAAAAGGTGTAGTTTTTAAGTAGTCCTCAGTATGAGTTAAGTGTTGAACAAGGATCCTTGTGACTATTGTTTCGGTAGGGTGTATAACTTGGTCTTGTTAGAGCAGTATCTGTCAAAACATTAGTATCACAACATTTACGTCTTTATTAAATCACCTTGGATAATGTCAATCATAGTGATAGGCTTGATAGCCCCTGTTGTAGCTGAATGCACATCTCCAGTTGCAAGTATAAAACATCCTTTGTATTTTGATGGTGGATGCAATGAATAAATTAAGAATTAATTTAAATTCAAAATTTCAACAGATATAGCATAGAATATATGAACAGTAATAACAAGAATAAAGTTTGATACTCAGACACATGTTATATTTGTTTAAGTCCTAAGTTGTGTATAACCTCATGTGTTTTTCTTTTTCCAGCTGGTTCATACGTGGCGTTAACGTTACTGGGGAAGCCATCCACGTCACAACCCAGCCACTCTCGGGAGTCACTCATAGAGCATCGAGAACATCCAAATAGGGACTCCATATCCATACCGCAACCTGTTGATGTGAGTAATGGAAGATTGACTACAATTGATTGAAATGAAGAGTTACTTTATATGAATTTCATCATAATGATTAACAGTTAATACAACAGGTGTCCCTGCAGTTGCTCACATCCAAACAAACCCATATGTGAAGTAAGGCCAATCAGACATGTTAACTGTCTGAATGGCAACACCCACATCTGAAGTAAGGTCCACCACTCTAGCTTTAATGTACACATGTTAAGTCTGAATGGCAACACCCACATGTGAAGTAAGGCCCAGCACTCTTGCTGTAATATCCACATGTTAACTGTCTAAATGGCAACACCCACATGTGAAGTAAGGTCCACCACTCTAGCTTTAATGTTCACATATTAAGTCTGAATGGCAACACCCACATGTGAAGTAAGGCCCAGCACTCTAGCTTTAATGTTCACATATTAAGTCTGAATGGCAACACCCACATGTGAAGTAAGGTCCACCACTCTAGCTTTAATGTTCACATATTAAGTCTGAATGGCAACACCCACATGTGAAGTAAGGCCCAGCACTCTTGCTGTAATATCCACATGTTAACTGTCTGAATGGTAACACCCACATGTGAAGCAAGGCCCAGCACTCTTGCTGTAATATCCTTATGTTAATTGTGTGAATGGCAACACCCACATGTGAAGTAAGGCCCAGCACTCTAGCTTTAATATACACATGTTAACTGTCTGAATGGCAACACCCACATGTGAAGCAAGGCCCATCACTCTAGCTTTAATATACACATGTTAACTGTCTGAATGGCAACACCCACATGTGAAGCAAGGCCCATCACTCTAGCTTTAATATACAAATGTTAACTGTCTGAATGGCAACACCCACATGTGAAGCAAGGCCCAGCACTCTTGCTGTAATATCCACATGTTAACTGTCTGAATGGCAACACCCACATGTGAAGTAAGGCCCAGCACTCTTGCTGTAATATACACATGTTAACTGTCTGAATAACTGTCTGAATGGCAACACCCACATGTGAAATAAGGCCCATCACTCTAGCTTTAATATACACATGTTAACTGTCTGAATGGCAACACCCACATGTGAAGTAAGGCCCATCACTCTAGCTTTAATATACACATGTTAACTGTCTGAATGGCAACACCCACATGTGAAGTAAGGCCCAGCACTCTTGCTGTAATATCCACATGTTAACTGTCTGAATGGCAACACCCACATGTGAAGTAAGGTCCATCACTCTAGCTTTAATATACACATGTTAATTTCTGAATGGCAACACCCACATGTGAAGTAAGATCCATCACTCTAGCTTTAATATACACATGTTAACTGTCTGAATGGCAACACCCACATGTGAAGTAAGGCCCATCACTCTAGCTTTAATATACACATGTTGACTGTCTGAATGGCAACACCCACATGTGAAGTAAGGCCCAGCACTCTAGCTTTAATATACACATGTTAACTGTCTGAATGGCAACACCCACATATAAAGTAAGACCCATCAGTCTAGCTTTAATATACATGTATGTTAACTGTCTGAATGACAATTAACACCCACATGTGAAGTAAGGCCCATCACTCTAGCTTTAATATACAAATGTTAACTGTCTGAATGGCAACACCCACATATAAAGTAAGGCCCATCACTCTAGCATTAATATTTTGGTTGAGTTAATTTGCCCTTTGATTAACATTCTTCTATGCCAACTTATTTTGGCATTAATATTAGTACATTTTGTACATGGCGCCACGCAATTAAGTTCAATTCAGTTGATTTCACAGGTCGTTCACCAAGTTTATAGTAACGCACCCGTTCTGACCTACCTTCATGTTTATATTTTGATAGTTTGAGAAACCAGCAAGTGCAAAACTATTCAGAGAGATGAATGAATTTCCTTGATAAGTTATAATTGTTCTGTAATTGTTCAGACATGTGTTGGTTGTTTTGGTGCTAATGTAATTAGTCTGTAATAAAGTAATGGGTGCAGAAATAAATCTTGGTTTTGGAAGGGGGTGAAATATAATGTATTGAGATGTTAGAGTTAATATGCGCCATGTAGGCTCAATCTTGTAATCTTGGATCTTGTCTTAGGTATTAAAAAGATGTTGCTTCTGGCAGTAGAATCTTCAGTTTGTAATTTATTTGATAGTCTCTGGTTGATGTTTTTTTTGACAAATCCACACAATGTAATGGCTGAGGACAGTTTAGTTTAGGACAGTTATGGCTCTCTGTTACTGTTTATGATGTTAGTGGAGTAGGACCAGCTGCAGAGGAATAGTTTCATGATTTGTGAGCCAGGCTTTAAGGTGATTGTTTTAAAACACTAGATTCAGGTGCATTCACAGAAACATCATAATAATGTTAGTAACAATTGGCATGATATTATGTGAGTTATGGTTTCAATTGAGTGGAATACATACATGGAACAATCCTTTTTAATCATTTTCAGAAGCATCAAGTAAGTTTGAGTAATTGAATGTTACAAATAATCTTCATCGTAACACTTTCATGCTAATGTTTTAAAGACATCTCCTCAAAATGTAGTTGTTCCCTAATACTGTTTGTGAAATGACCCATGTACATTGTTCATTCCTATCTAATCATACCTCTCCCTCCTTGCTTCTAACACTCTTGAGATAAAAGGAAAACTATTATATACTATTGTATCTTTGTAATATTGTATTGCCTAAACTTATCTGTTGAACTGATTTATGTGTTGAGTGTTGGTGACATCGCATGGGGCTCAATGGAATTGCCAATTTGGCCATGTTTTAAAGTGTGCGTGGCATCACATGGGGCTTCATGGAATTGCCAATTTGGCCATTGTGTTTAAGTGTGCCTGGCATCACATGGGGCTCCATGGAATAGGCCATTGTGTAAAGTGTGTGTGGCATCACATGGGGCTCCATGGAATTGTGAAATTGGCCATTGTGTAAAGTGTGTGTGGCATCACATGGGGCTCCATGGAATTGCCAATTTGGTCGTTGTGTTACAGATCACATAAGTGCAACAAAAAAGAAATCCAATCCTCAATTCATATTTATAAATTTAAACCCTGAGCTTTGTTAACCTGTTATTTGCTTTAAAGAACATTTCTCAGAAAGAAAGAAAAGATGTCTTGAATAAACTTAAAAAGTCTTTTGAATTCTTGATTTAATCACTGGGATTTTGTCTTCTTTTATTTTCTGTTTTCAAACATCAAGCATTTTATCAAGAAATCTTTCAAATAAAAGGCAGTGATCCTCAAAAGTGGTGATCAATTTCCTGTAGTGAGCTAGTCTGTGTGTTTCTGTGGGCTTACAGAATTGTAAACCAATCTGATGCTATCTCTACAGATCACCATGGCTTTCCTGGAAAAGGCTAATCAAGAACTTGTCAAAATTACTGCAGGTTCATATAATCTGAAAACAATCATACAACAAAAACTCTTCATACATTCTACTGCATTTGATACTGTATCTAGTCAAATATTTCCAAATTCCTCAAAGCTTATGCAACAATCTCTAAGGTATTGCTCACATGTTTACATATTCTTGCTCTATCATGTGTTTCTTTTCATATATTTTCTGAAGCATGTGCTAAGTAACTTCGTTCCAAGATAAAATGTTTTATATGGATAAAAACATCGTAATCACACTGAATGTGTAACAATTACAGATGAGAATAAATTATTAAAGAAATAAAATTATACAATTATATTGAAAACCACATGTTGTTGTTGAATACAACATCAACTGTAAATAAAGATGTTTGTCACTTCCAGACCTACGTTCTAATATAACGAAAAGATGTGATCAGAAATATTATCGAACTTCTTGACTGCATCTCCCGTGAAGATCAACACATTACTAGAAGATCAACATCTAATGAACACAATGGTATTGTAGATATATGGTTGATATAAACATGATGTTTAGATACTGTTCTCACTCTTAAGCTTGTGTTCTTGCAGGCCCAAAAGGACAGGGAGTTACAGCAACAGAAATTGAAGACTCTTAATGCCATGTATGATGCCACCCATGAGGGGTATGAGGTAAGTTGTCGTTATCTACTATAAATGGAAGTCTAGATCTGCCCTTTAAAATTGACATCTAAACTGTGAATGACCAACTTGAAGTACATTGATTTCCACCTCAGTGTGACTGGTCGAGTGATTGAGTTGTCCGCCTTGCAATCAAAAGGTGGGTTAGATTTCCACGAAAGTGAGAGTGGGTTAGTGGTATAATTGTCAGCCTTTACCCTAGAGGTTGTGATGTTTGACTACACCAAGGGCTGAGAGTGGATAAGCGGTATAATTGTCAGCCTTTACCCTAGAGGTTGTGGGTTTGACCTTAACAGGGGCTGAGAGTGGATAAGCGGTATAATTGTCTGCCTTTACCCTAGAGGTTGTGGGTTTGACTTCACCAAGGGCTGAGAGTGGATAAGCGGTATAATTGTCAGCCTTTACCCTAGAGGTTGTGGGTTTGACCTTAACAGGGGCTGAGAGTGGATAAGCGGTATAATTGTCAGCCTTTACCCTAGAGGTTGTGGGTTTGACCTTAACAGGGGCTGAGAGTGGATAAGCGGTATAATTGTCTGCCTTTACCCTAGAGGTTGTGGGTTTGACTTCACCAGGGGCTGAGAGTGGATAAGCGGTATAATTGTCTGCCTTTACCCTAGAGGTTGTGGGTTTGACTTCACCAGGGGCTGAGAGTGGATAAGCGGTATAATTGTCAGCCTTTACCCTAGAGGTTGTGGGTTTGACCTTAACAGGGGCTGAGAGTGGATAAGCGGTATAATTGTCTGCCTTTACCCTAGAGGTTGTGGGTTTGACTTCACCAGGGGCTGAGAGTGGATAAGCGGTATAATTGTCAGCCTTTACCCTAGAGGTTGTGGGTTTGACTTCACCAGGGGCTGAGAGTGGATAAGCGGTATAATTGTCAGCCTTTACCCTAGAGGTTGTGGGTTTGACCTTAACAGGGGCTGAGAGTGGATAAGCGGTATAATTGTCAGCCTTTACCCTAGAGGTTGTGGGTTTTACTTCACCAGGGGCTGAGAGTGGATAAGCGGTATAATTGTCTGCCTTTACCCTAGAGGTTGTGGGTTTGACTTCACCAAGGGCTGAGAGTGGATAAGCGGTATAATTGTCAGCCTTTACCCTAGAGGTTGTGGGTTTGACTTCACCAGGGGCTGAGAGTGGATAAGTGGTATAATTGTCAGCCTTTACCCTAGAGGTTGTGGGTTTGACTTCACCAGGGGCTGAGAGTGGATAAGTGGTATAATTGTCAGCCTTTACCCTAGAGGTTGTGGGTTTGACTTCACCAAGGGCTGAGAGTGGATAAGCAGTATAATTGTCAGCCTTTACCCTAGAGGTTGTGGGTTTGACTTCACCAGGGGCTGAGAGTGGATAAGCGGTATAATTGTCTGCCTTTACCCTAGAGGTTGTGGGTTTGACCTTAACAGGGGCTGAGAGTGGATAAGCGGTATAATTGTCTGCCTTTACCCTAGAGGTTGTGGGTTTGACTTCACCAAGGGCTGAGAGTGGATAAGCGGTATAATTGTCTGCCTTTACCCTAGAGGTTGTGGGTTTGACTTCACCAGGGGCTGAGAGTGGATAAGCGGTATAATTGTCAGCCTTTACCCTAGAGATTGTGGGTTTGACTTCACCAAGGGCTGAGAGTGGATAAGCGGTATAATTGTCTGCCTTTACCCTAGAGGTTGTGGGTTTGACTTCACCAGGGGCTGAGAGTGGATAAGCGGTATAATTGTCAGCCTTTACCCTAGAGGTTGTGGGTTTGACTTCACCAAGGGCTGAGAGTGGATAAGCGGTATAATTGTCAGCCTTTACCCTAGAGGTTGTGGGTTTGACCTTAACAGGGGCTGAGAGTGGATAAGCTGTATAATTGTCTGCCTTTACCCTAGAGGATGTGGGTTTGACTTCACCAGGGGCTGAGAGTGGATAAGCGGTATAATTGTCAGCCTTTACCCTAGAGGTTGTGGGTTTGACTTCACCAGGGGCTGAGAGTGGATAAGCGGTATAATTGTCAGCCTTTACCCTAGAGGTTGTGGGTTTGACTTCACCAAGGGCTGAGAGTGGATAAGCGGTATAATTGTCAGCCTTTACCCTAGAGGTTGTGGGTTTGACCTTAACAGGGGCTGAGAGTGGATAAGCGGTATAATTGTCTGCCTTTACCCTAGAGGTTGTGGGTTTGACCTTAACAGGGGCTGAGAGTGGATAAGCGGTATAATTGTCTGCCTTTACCCTAGAGGTTGTGGGTTTGACTTCACCAAGGGCTGAGAGTGGATAAGCGGTATAATTGTCAGCCTTTACCCTAGAGATTGTGGGTTTGACTTCACCAAGGGCTGAGAGTGGATACCGTATTTTCTCGACTATAAGGCGATTCACTTATAAGACGGCCCCCTAACTTTGCCCATGAAATCTGGTGCTTTTTGTTTCGACTCGCTTATAAGACGGGGTCAATTTTAAGCAAATCTAAAATGCTAAAATTCTTCCTAATGTATAAAAATGTTCAAGCTCAACGGACAATTATCGACTTTCGCGGTAACCTGTTTTTGTTTTACTCAAAGAAAATGGCGTGTGAGCTCTCTATTTGGAGGTAGGTTAAAAATGAGTACATGGTTACGCGTTTAAGTTTGCAGGTCGTTACTTATCGGAATTTTAATAATTAATCAATAACAACATATGTTTGTTTTAGTTTATTTTTTTATTGAAGACACCAATGAAGTTCTTCGGCAAAATAAATGGCTTCAATAACATAACTGCGAAAAGCCGAGGCATGAATAGGTGTTTGTTTAGCAATAATGCTTTAGGCAATATTGTCCCTTGATTGGCGACGAACATAAAGGATTCATATTCGCATTGTCATTTGTTTGCTTAATCAAATTGACAGTTAGGTACCTACATCATATTAAGATTCCAATTTATTGATTTGATATATCTGTCAAACTAATTATACTGACACGCGCCATGAGAAAAAATGCAGATATAACGGTACACTGTGTGACGTCAGAGCACGCGCGGTGAAGAGATTTCGTGTTGTTGTTTACTTAATTGCCCCATACTTGTATCAGCAGACGATATACTGGATAGACAAATACACTATGTAAAAATTTACTGATTTTGACTTGACTCTTTTTTTAATATTTTATCGACTCGCTTATAAGACGGGTCCCCTACTTTTGGGGTAAAAATCGGGACCCAATTTCCCCGTCTTATAGTCGAGAAAATACGGTAAGCAGTATAATTGTCAGCCTTTACCCTAGAGGTTGTGGGTTTGACTTCACCAGGGGCTGAGAGTGGATAAGCGGTATAGTTGTCAGCCTTTACCCTAGAGGTTGTGGGTTTGACCTTAACAGGGGCTGAGAGTGGATAAGCGGTATAATTGTCAGCCTTTACCCTAGAGGTTGTGGGTTTGACCTTAACAGGGGCTGAGAGTGGATAAGCGGTATAATTGTCAGCCTTTACCCTAGAGGTTGTGGGTTTGACCTTAACAGGGGCTGAGAGTGGATAAGCGGTATAATTGTCAGCCTTTACCTTAGAGGTTGTGGGTTTGACCTTAACAGGGGCTGAGAGTGGATAAGCGGTATAATTGTCTGCCTTTACCCTAGAGGTTGTGGGTTTGACTTCACCAGGGGCTGAGAGTGGATAAGCGGTATAATTGTCTGCCTTTACCCTAGAGGTTGTGGGTTTGACTTCACCAGGGGCTGAGAGTGGATAAGCGGTATAATTGTCTGCCTTTACCCTAGAGGTTGTGGGTTTGACTTCACCAAGGGCTGAGAGTGGATAAGCGGTATAATTGTCAGCCTTTACCCTAGAGGTTGTGGGTTTGACTTCACCAAGGGCTGAGAGTGGATAAGCGGTATAATTGTCTGCCTTTACCCTAGAGGTTGTGGGTTTGACTTCACCAAGGGCTGAGAGTGGATAAGCAGTATAATTGTCAGCCTTTACCCTAGAGGTTGTGGGTTTGACCTTAACAGGGGCTGAGAGCGGATAAGCAGTATAATTGTCAGCCTTTACCCTAGAGATTGTGGGTTTGACCTTAACAGGGGCTGAGAGCGGATAAGCAGTATAATTGTCAGCCTTTACCCTAGAGGTTGTGGGTTTGACTTCACCAGGGGCTGAGAGTGGATAAGCGGTATAATTGTCTGCCTTTCACTAAAGAGGTTGACGGTTCAATCCCCACCAGAGTGAGATTCGTCTGTTTGTATAGGTGTCTACCTCTCACCTAAGAGGTTAGATCCCCACCAGGGTGAGAGTGGACATGTAGAATAGGTGTCTGCCTCTCACCCAAAATGTAGGTTCGATCTCCATCTGGGTGACAGGTGGTATAGTTGTCCACATTTCACCTAAGAGATTTTGTGTTTAATTTTCACTAGGGGTACCTTTCATAGCCTCAATAAGGCTAAAATACTGGTTCTACCCAAGTAAAAGACTGTAGACATCATACATACCTACAGCTTAAAGCCGTCTCCATGATAGAGGAACTAAATTAGTATCAGCCAAGTTTTGGTTAAGGGATATTTTCATGACAATCAATAACCAACATTCAATTATTAAATGTTTTATTCTTCTCTCCCCTTGTACAGAAATTGCGTAAGTCCTGCAAGGCGAACCCAGGTGACGCCAAACTCCAGGAACAGTTTAGGGACAAGGAGAGAACGTTAAAGACACTGGAGGCTCAGATCAATGCATTGTCTGGGAATGATACACAGGTGGGTAGGGGAATTGATCTTGCTTCAAAACTTGATGAAAACAGCAGTGAAAATGAAAGATTTTACCAAAAAGCTTTCTTAGAAGTTTGCCTGATTTACCTAACCATCCATGTGTTCAAATTCCAGTTGTTCTAATGTATCTCTTAAATTGCTTGTAAAACTGAATTTAATTTTCCATAAGGTTGTTTTCATACATACAAAAATGATTTATTATACAAGGTTGTCGAATGCTCACTCACATAACATTTGCTTATATTTCAGCTGCCACCCACCATAAGTGTAGATAGTTCAGAACAGATGACCACAGATTCGGGGCCAAGCGGGGTAGGTTACACACCACTATTATATCTTTGCTATGGTGACAACCAGCATTATCTCAATGTCTTCAAATTTTGCCCTTTTCTCTCTATAGATCCTCATAGTGAAATGAAATATTGTCATTTGCAAGATCAATCATTGTGCATGAATATGCCTGTCTTATAATTTGCACATGGAATATTTTTCAATGATCAAACGGGTGATTTAAGATAGTTATGTTTGGTGTTAGTTAATATAATAGTGATACGAAATATGACGTCTGCTTGTAAGTATAATATCTATCTACACCTGGCACAACAGAATATGCGTAATTTAGTAGGTTTTGTATTAAGCACACAATTAAGTACAAAAAATAATAATGCAGACAATACATGTTCAACTTTTATCATTAGACAGGTGTGCCAAGGTCTTTATCTCTTAGCAGTTAATCTGTGGTCTTCTCATGTTTCATGGGCAAAGTTGTTTTTTCATAGATTTATAACAGTGAGAGTTGTATGTTGTGTAAATGTTTAGTTTCTCTTTCAGCATTTAATGATATTGTGGGTTTATGAAACAATATCTGTGCTTATACCTGTCTATATAACAAATGTTGATAACTGTATATCAATGTTGCTTGATTCAGTAGAATAATTGTAGTTTGTCTCAGTCAGGATATGAATTAAAAGCATTTCGCTTTCAGTATTTTGTCAAGTTGACGAGTTAACTGAACATGTTTGTCGGTGTTTATTTCTGCCAGCTCTCCAAGAAAGATCGGAAACACATGCAGCACAGCTCGAGCCCGGGGTCCATGTTTCAGCCAAAAGATTCACAACAGAAAGGGGCCAATGTCTTTCGATCTAAGTCTGATGTCTCCTCACGAAAAACTGGCCTCTCTGAATATATGTTTGCCCCTCAGGCATACAAACGCACCGAATCTAGCCCTGAGGTAGCCATGTTGTTTTATCAATGTTTCTCTCACCACTAACTGACCGTAAATGTGTACGCCTGTGTGCCTAAGTCTTGACCGCTGTATCCAAATTGCAACCGTCACATTGTAACCCTTATATGACCTTGTGGTTTTGAAATTGGTTCCTTTGAATTTCAGTTACGTTATATAGCATAGTGTGGTTTTCTGTATACTCAGTTATTCGTACTTGTAACAATTGTTAAACATTTGTAATTTCTAAGCAATTCTCTGCCATGTAAGAGAACCTTCGTAAATATCTGCTTTATTCAGTTTTATTTCATTCTCATAATGTTAGAGGCTTTTGGCTGACAGAAGTATTCATTGCAATTTGTTACTGCTTACAATTATCTTTTGCAATATTTCACTGCATTCATTTGGCTGAAATATTGCTGTTAGTAAATGCTAGTTATATGAAATACAGGTTATGTAGCCAATTATATATACTGTAGGGAATGTTTCTACATATTATATTTATGTGTGCCTTACTATAATTAAACCTGGTTTTGGAACCTTTAAGAGTAAAATCCAGTTGAAATGAACCATTGTTTTAAAGTGGAGTATGTTTTTAAGGAACCTTTTTTTATCATGGAACTGTTTTTAAATGGAACATGTTATAATGTAACCTAGATAAAGTGGATACTGTTGTGATGGAATATGTTAAAAGAGAACATTGTTGTAACGGGACAGGTTATAATGAACTATTGTTACCATGGATACGTAGGTCTGCCAGTCTTCCCTTGCTCTACCAAAGAAAGTTAAGAAAAGCTCCAGTTTCAAAAGCTTTCGAAGAACGTATGCCAAGAAGATCAAGTCCGCTGTAAGATTTCTTCAACTTAATATAATAAAAATCTCCTTAAACCTTGGCTAACATTTTCTTATCAACTTACAAGGATGTGGACTTTCTTACACACACTGGGTTTATTGAACAGCAATATAGTTTGATATCTATAAACAGTATTTGAACTGGCCTATTGCGCTCTTATGGAGGCATGTTAATCATAGTATCATAACAGTGCACAGTGTCCATGCATAGATGCAGGGATTAATAGCAATGGAAAATAAATTGAGATAAAATATGGACAGTTCAATATACTTAATATACAAATAGTTTCCTATACTGTCATGATCTTCACCAGTTCTGTTTAGTTTTAAGCATGTGAACTCACATATTAGGTGTCGGTGTTTTTGCATGTATATTATTTGTCTGTCTTGAACTTTTATAAACAGTTTCGAAACTAACTTGAAACTTCTATTGTCTTTTGATGAAATTATATGTGCAAAATGTTGTAAACATTGTGACTTTATTGTGAATTTGTATGTTGTTGAAAGTCTTGATGCCATTTTCTTGTCAGCTTTTCTGTTTCTCAAAGAAAACATTAAAAAAAATATAGTCATAGCACAGATATCGTTGGTGAGCCATTAAAAAAGTGTTTTGGGATGAAAGAACTGTTATAAATATTCATGATAGTTATGTTTCCAAGGGCAGAAATGTCTTTCAGTGGCTTATATAATTGTGGAGTTATATCCCATGGCTGAATTGCGTTGATGGAGTAAAATGGACAAGCGGTAGCGTTGGTTGGTGGTGCTCTTGTTGATAATGTTTGTGATTGTAATGTTTCTGTTTTGTACAGCAGAATTCCAGAGGGAGTTTGGGATTAAGATACTGAAAGAAGCGAGCTGCCTCTGTCGTGTCAAATCGTTGTTGTTGTATTTTACATTATATTTCCCCCATCACTATGTAGTGCAGGCCTTTGCGGAGAAAAGCAGATTTTCTCCATTACGTGACCATTGTATGACACCAGTGATGTTTCTTGTGATGTAATGTTTTGTATTTTTTGTTCCATGTTTTTAGCGCACTGAGTCTTTTAGACGAAGACTCATGAAGCCTAAAATGACAATCAGGAAGGTAAACCGGCTGCGGCCTGCTTGATTGAACAAACTGTTTGAAACTAGTTTGATAGAAAAGTCTGTGCTTGATTTGGTTGATGCATTTTGGATGTGTGACTGATTATATCATGTGCTGTGATGTTTGGTTTGTTTACCCAGTCAGGTGCATAGATGTGTAGTGTAGCAAGAGTATGTTTTGATATAAATTGGAGGACGAGCTGGTTGCATTAATGAGATTTTGATTACTAAAACATGTTTTTCAGTCAATTGAAATATGTTTTGCTAAATATTTTGATTTAAAATAATTTGTTAGCAATTATTAATTTTACATTTTATAGTTTTTAAAGTTTAAAAAAAAAAAAATCGATGACAAAGCAAAATGATATGACAGGTCATGTTTTATTGACGTAGTTTAATGATGTGTAATTATTATACAGTGATACTGACATTCAAAAACGTTGTTGTTTTCATTACCCTTGAGTAGGTTTTAAGTATTCATGGATAATCGTGCACAAGAAATGTGGATATATATGTCATATACTCCGTTAGATCCTTTCATAACTATGGGTAGTTTGTTTTAGCTCCAGTTCACTGAACTGTCGGTCTTTATTGACTTTAATACATAGCAATGGTCCTGTATTTAGCTCTACATATTTATATCATGTTTCACCATTGCTTTTACTCATATTTGGAAAGAACCCTTTCAAAAGAATAAGAACTTGTATTACTTGCATACAGATTATTTTCTATGATATTTAATACCTTTAGAACCGCCATGCTGTACTGCTTACACAATTTTGGAATAGTTATCATGATATGGGTTGTTAAATTTTGATACCCAGGTTTTAATTAGAAAGTTTAAGTCGTAAAATATGCACTGTTGACTGTAAAAGGCAGAGAAGGAAGTTTTGGGCTTCAGCCCTATTTGACTTAAGATAACAGACCCAAGTGGGCTTGGTGAAATTTTTATCTCACTTTGGTTTAGGACTACTCGAAGGTTATTAGGGTGTAGTACATAGGTATATTTGGATTGCCATTTCTCTACCTGGATCATTTGTTAAAGGTAAACTATTTATGTTTACTATGTTTGTTTTACATGTGCTACAGAGTTTTAAAACTGTAATGACTGTATGAAATTCTCATGATTATTAGAAATCCTCACTATACATGAGAT
This sequence comes from Mya arenaria, assembly GCF_026914265.1. Lineage (NCBI taxonomy): Eukaryota > Metazoa > Mollusca > Bivalvia > Myida > Myidae > Mya > Mya arenaria. The sequence continues at coordinate 5,374,714 of NC_069126.1, forward strand.
TATTTTCATCAAAATGAAGGTCATGATAACTCTTGATCATGGAAACAGGGACAGGTTGATCAAAATAATGCCGGCTTGACTCGCACACAGGATTTTGTTATCTTTACAAATTTGCACAATATATTATACTTTGATAGATATTAATATGGCGGATGCTGAATCTTCACTCTATTGTTTAGTAAATTGTACTTACAACAGTTCAGTATGCTGTTATTTGGGGTTGTAATCAGCTACTTTCCTGTCTTAAGATTGCAAAACTGTTAAAACAAATTCTTTACAAAGCTTGACTTTTGGGCGTTTATTAAGACACTCTGGGCTTTTATAACAAGATATTGTATATGTAAATTACCCTTTTATAATGCAAATAGCTCACAGGAAAAGTGTAGCCTGTCCAAACTGACAGCTTCAACAATATAAAACTTAAGCTTTCAAGTCAGAACTGTAAAAAGGCTTACAATGAATATAACCAGGTAATTAACATAAAGTAAAAATAAAATTCAAACTAATTGTTCAGATGAAAAGAAGTCATTTACAACTTGGCTAGTTCTACAAAAATGGTGTACATTAAATAAGTACCTAAGTTGACAATCTGAATTTCTACTCCTCTTTAACTGAATTTGTTAGTTATATCTTTCAGTATCATATGCAAAAGACAAAAAGTCATGTACATAAAAAATAACAAGGTTATTATTAATTAAACAAGATAATATATTCTAATTAAATGAACACATTTATATAACAAGTTCACGTTAACCATTGAAACTGTCATCTTGTAGAGAATCCGTGAGCTAGACACTAGTTTTATATATGCATGATTTAGATGTCTGTTCACATGATAGCTAGTGGTCGTAGCTTAGATATTTCTTAAGGTAGTCTCCTGTTATTGTGTTTATGTTTAGTTAGCGGGCTTGTATTACAAAATGCTGACTGGGATATCCCTTATACAGTCATGTTTGTGTTAGATAGGGAAACTGTGACCAGGTCATTCACATATGAAGGTCTTCATGACTGGTTTATTACTCTATTCGTTGCTGCGTTTAGTCCTCTAATTTGTGTTATTTTTGTGTGTCTATTTTCAAAGCCCTTCTACTGTGAGATATTTACATCGTTAAGTGCAGTGCAGCATAACATTGCGTATGTTAAAGTGATTAATGAAAGATTTTAATGACAAATATCCCTGTGATACGTTTTTGGGTGATTATAAAAGCATGTGGAATGATTTTTACCTCAAAAACTAATATGCAGTGGTTTAAGGGCATGAATAATGTTAATGGCGTTTAATATGATCTTGTTGGAGTTTTGTATATCTTATCAAAACATGGTGCATAATAATGGTGTAAAATACCTGGATTACATTTGTGTGGTTTAAGTATGATTGATGTTTAAGCATTTCTTTGATATTTAAAATGTCGAAGTTTTTATGTTAAATGTTAAATGTGAACGTAATTCTTATGTACTTAACTGATATTCATTTTTTTTTTTAAATGTGTTAAACATTTGCAGAATATACCTGATTGTTATACAACTATGACTGTATGCATTGTTCATTGTGAGTTCTGTTTTGGACACAAGTATGTGTAAGTGTGTGACCAGCAAATAAAGCTGTCACACCTCCAGGACACTGGTCACCGGCCTGAATGGTGGACAAACAGGGGACATACATCTGTCACCATGGAATGCTTTGATGTGCAAAAGAATTTATATGCTTGAAATTCTCCATGGAAGTTGTCATTTTTCATGATTTTGTTGCAAATATGCAGAATGATTTTTTAGATGTCACAGAATATATTAAAACCTTTTGCTTTATTTCAGACTGCGTCAGTGCCTTACTCTGTGTCTGATGTGGGCTCGGATTCCCCTTGCACTAGCCCCAGTTCATCCCCCACCCCAACACAGAACCCAGATATAGACCCCGTAACAGCCGACTCTGGAATAGAGGTATGACAACACTTTCACTAATTATTTTAAAACCCCAAACACCAACCCACCAAGATCTCAGACAAACATTCCAGGGTATTAAGTAGTTAACCCTTACAATGCGCACTTCTACCTAATGTTCACATGCACAGTCAATAACCCATCAAAGGGTTTTAATGTAGACATCACCATTTCCCACCCCGCCCCACAAGAGTAAACACAGGTTTGAAAAATAAGATGTATGCTTAAATAACTCTCCCAATAAGTGTACCACAGATGCAGACCCCATCCCAAAGAGAAGTAAATTTTGTTGGCTGATTTCCGTTAAGATCTAATGGCTGTCAGAAGAAGCAGAAGTTAACAAACCTGTTCTGCTACAGGTCTACTTTGTCACTTGATGTTAAGTATTGTTATTGCCTTCTGAGTGTGATAATAGCAACATCCATTAGGCCGGTGGGAGGGACAAATGCAAAAGTAATATATTTTCAGTTTAAGCAATATTTATTTCATGAAAATATATGGAAACAACACAGGTAAGAAGGATTGAGGAAATAGCTAACAGCTAATATTATTACCTCTCGTCTAAAACGTTTTTAGTGCACATATTAATGTTGCGTTGTATAATGCTGACTTCCTATGGGGAGCCAAATTATCAAAGCTTCCATCTAACTACTGGTATTTATGTTAAGTGTTACAAAGTGCTTCATTGCATCCTCAATGGCAAAATATGCATTCAAATTCAATCAATATCCAGTATGTTATGTACAGTTATCCAGTATGTTATGTACAGTTATCGTTATCCAGTATGTTATGTACAGTTATCCAGTATGTTATGTACAGTTATCCAGTATGTTATGTACAGTTATCCAGTATGTTATGTACAGTTATCCAGTATGTTATGTACAGTTATCCAGTATGTTATTTACAGTTATTATACACATTAAACTATAATCTCAAGTTTTCTCAACACTTTTAAAAGTTTTTTTGTATTTTTCCTCAGGACGGCAGCCAGAATTCTATAGTTATGATGCGCCCTAGCCCCACGACACAGATCATAGGAGCCGAGGACGACGATTTCGCCTCCGAGGATGAATGTGTAAGTGTCTACACACGTACCCGCTTGTGTTCTACACTGTGCATTATCATTGAATACTTCCTTCTTCTGTTACTCTGTCATTCTCCAGGACGAGGATTTTGTTTTTGGTTCTTGTGCATTAAACATTGATTTGATTTTGTCAAGAGTTTGTTTTTTTGCATTGATTTACAATTACGCAGTAGATAGTGATTAATTAGTGTGTATATTGAGCATATAGCATTAGTTTTCCTTATGATCTTCGTATTGGCATGAAAGCAAATAACTGACCAGGAAGCTATATTTATAAGAATGCTAAAAATTGAATATTTTATTGATTTAATTGATTCGATTGAAGTAAATTGTCTTTTGAAAAGACTGTGTATTTTGTATAGGTAACTTAATATGAGTGTACTTCTGTGCTATGCAAATGCTGTTAAATCAACCTCCATTATATTTGCACAAAGAATCCATTTTGATATTGCAGTTTATTTTTATCTCACACTTTCATGTTTGTTGTAATCAGAAATCTAACCTACAAGTTTGCCTTGCCTCCCTTTGCAATGGTTGGTTATTTAGATAATTACAAACAAACATAGGATATTTTGCCATGTATATATACTTATATAAAAATATACTAAATAAGCTTGTAGAAGTTTGACAGCTTGTTTCTAAAATAGTGGTTTGTTATATACATAGTAGAAATTGGGAGCATATTAAAATTTAGTAAAAATTAACAAGATCAAGCAATGCCATGCTTTCAGCAAGAATGAAATTAGTAAAATAGCACTTGATCCAATAAAACAAGGCTATGAAAGAAATGTTGAGGAGTTCGACGTGGGTATATGATGTGGTGAGGTGTATATTTTCAGTTTGAGGGAGATCGGCGTTCGAAGCCACCGTCATCACCTTTCTTCTTTAAAAAACATCAGCAGTTTGAGGTGCCCTGTCCTCTCTAGCACTTGCCCACATTATCATACAAGAAATCAGGGCTTGTTACCATGGCAACCAGTGTTAGGAACACACCAGAAATCAGAAATATATTTCTTTCAGTTAAAAATTTTGCATTTTGGCCAGGACTATATGTTGTTATTTTACAAGAAAAAAGGAATAATAAAAAAAATCTTCATAAAGGAAGATATATGTATATTTACACTCATACTGTGAATCTTTATGAACGCATCGTTCATTTGCTTTCATATTCCGATGAAAATTGTTAAGAATACCTCAGATTGTACAAAAATGACGTTTCTGATTCGGTAACTGATGTTTTTTATTTTGGTTAACTGTATGGGATGTTCCTGTCTCTGATCTGAGAGTCAAATTTTATTTGTCTGGGAAGCGTTTTTCAGCATTGTAGATTTATTGTCCAGATCGATTCGCAAATAATGAGTGTCAATATATACACCATGGATATTTTAGAATTGATGTTCATATAATGAAAACACACTGAGGTTATGGATAATCTTGGAAGTCCAGACTGACCAAATCACCTACTTTACTTAAACTCTGTTCAATTCCTTTCAAAATACACTGCACCCTGTGACAAGCTCTATTTTCTTTCACTAAATCGTATATTATTTCTTAAGAATATCATGTATTCTGTGTCACTAGACGCTGACATTGGCTATGTAGTTTTGCGTTACATTGGCTATATAGTTTGGGGTGACATTTGTATGCCTTCACTTGTAGATGTATACATCCAGTTTGCGATCACTTATATTTATCTTCACAGAGTTAGTTAATCCAAATAGTCTAGTTTCAATGAGTGATCCTTTACTAGTTATTCACCTTCAATTTGTTATCATTTTAAAATTCCCTTTTCATGACGGCTAAAGTTTAATTGATATGATTTATTTCATAAGTACCATTGTTTATAAGTTTTTACTACGTTTGTTAAAAATTGAATTTCAGTCAATCCAATATTGTGATTTGTTCACGGAATATTTTACAGATTCAATTTCCATGCTAGCATTGGGTTGAGCTACTTAATTTGTTTTTTTATATATTGGCAATGTTGCAACAGAATTCCAGACGATGCTCGGCTACGGGGCTTATTAGATGTATTTTCATACTGATGGATTAGTGACACATATATTTGCTTTACTGAAAAACCTGTCTTAACGCATGGTTCCTGTATAATTTTCCTTTTCGAAAATGTACAAAAATTACAAAATGAAATATTTTTCATAAACCTGCTTTGCTTTACAGTAAAAAATATTAAAATGCCTACCATAATGACAACATATATAATATGAATGAATCATTATGATTGAATTGGTACTTATTTTCACCAATGTATCTTAGCTTAAAATTGAAAGGCAGATTTTCTACTTTACTAAAACTGTGTATTTGCAGGTCTATTGCATGGCTTCAAACAGAATAGTTTATTATGGTTTAGGGTTGTTGTTTTTTTTTGTTAGGAAATGCTTTTTCTGGATATTTTGGATGCTTTTGATTGACTTAAACATGCATTAGTAGTCCTAAGTAACAGTAACAACTTTTAAAATTTTACATTGTGTAACAAAACATGACCTACATAATGAGCATGACAATATTAGATCTTTAAAATGTGTAACTACGCGAGTTACAAGTAAATGCTTGCAATGATGATGTACCTTGCAGGTTACGGATAGTCACACAAAGTCTATATACATCGTATTAAAACAATCATTAAATATCACATATATATACGTGCATGTTCCCTCCAGGTGGGCGACAATCGTATATTTGCGGACATGCAGACGCTGGAGAAGCATGCGGCGCACATGGCGGTGTTTCTTCACTGGGTGATATCGTTCCACAACCCCGCCCCAATCCTCTTCTACACGCTGTCTGGTATCTATAGCAGCGCCCAGGGCGGCGCCAAAGACCTGAAGAAGTGGGCCTACGAGATACACTCAACATTCATAATTCACATGGCAGTAAGTGAGATAGATTTTTACTTAGGTGGGGACTATAAATGTATCTTAGCTTGGGGCAAGTTGACATTGGAGCCATTTTTATTCCCCCCGTTAAAGATTTCACATTAAATGTGAAGGTTGATGGTTTAGGTTTTATTATTCAAGTTAATCAGATTGTGAATCGCACCTTGACTGGAGTGAAAAATGTGCAAAGTTCAGATCATAGTGGAAAAGTTCATTATTTAATTAAATACATCAAACATGCACCTGTTTATAACTTTGTTATTTAGAAAGATTTCACCACTGTCAGCATCAGTGTTTATGGCATGTCATATTTCTGTATCTATCAAGCAATTTGAAATGAATGCTCCTGTTCTTTGCAGCCATTAAAGGTGAACACAGTACCAGACTATGTTATTGAAGAGATAGATAAATCGCTGATGTACCGTGCAGAACGTGAGGAGACAGTTCTCCGAGCCATCTTTGACAAGGCTCGGGAATCGACCGAGGACACAATACATAAACTACTGGATGATCTCAGGAAAAGGAAGGAGCAAGGTGGGATATATAAACTCTTGTATTATACTATATATAGGATGTACTTGCCCCAGAATTCAAGTAGAAAAATGCCTTCAGAATTTTAAGTCAAAGAATAAAGCCCCTAAAGGCTTCTGGCATGTTTTTCGCAGTTCATTTATTGCCAAATTTGCTTTAATAGAAAAATGGAAGAAAAGGCGTTTGTTTACATTTTTAACTTCAAAGGGACATAACTTGCATCAAATGTAGATTTAGTTAAGGCAGTAGTGGAAAATTGGGTATGGTTAGCATCACTCATGTGAGAAAATATAAAAGTAGTGCATTATTTAAAGTTTCAATATTGTTAGATAGATTTCACATGGTTTGACTTTGTATTGTTCCAGGTTCGTTTTGTACATGTAATGATTTCGTTATGTAGTCACTACAGATTTTTCATGTGCATATTGCAGGTTTGTTAGAGGGGGCTCCTGAGCTGAAGGACAGTATGGACAGAAATGAGGAGATGAAAGTTGTAGACAAATACTTGGTTCCTGACCTGGAAAAGTCGCTGTAAGATAGGTTTTTTATATAAGTGATGAAAAATAATTATCAGACTGTTACAGTGGTATCAAATAAAGTGAGCATTGTAATAGCTTATTAATATTTGCAATTAATGTTAAATAAAGCATTTTGTTTAACATGTTGAAAATTGGACAAACATGTAGTTATAATAGGGTAATTAGTACTGCGTTTTGATCCGGGAGGTTGAATTCGACTCCAGTGGATTTTTGCAGATTCGGATTTCACGAGGCGCAAGCAGAACTAATAACCCTTTTATTATATACATTACTGGTTAGATCACTTAAAAGCCACACATGTTAAAAATAAATGTAATTTTAACGACATTCTTTTTTGTTTTATGACATCATTTTAACATTGCGCAATGATACTTGTTATGACGTGACGTCACAAGAGTGGAATACAGCCATATTTCTCTGGGTGGAATATGGACTACTGTATTTTGCGACATGTATTGCGCGTGGATTTATGATGGGTATATAATAAAATGAAATGCATTTCTGTAATTTGACTCAAGATCACTTGCTAAACTTCATCCATGTACGATATGTTACAGACAAATAGAGGATGATGAGAAGCACATAGCGCAGACTTGGGCACTCGCCACATTCCTCCGTAACACTGGGCACAGTAAAGCCCACACTAGCCTGCTGGAACGCACCCTCTCTTTTGTTTCCAAGGACCGGTCGCGCAGCTCTAAACTCAGCTTTAGCAGCAGGGATAGCAAGAAAAAGGTAATCTTTGGCCCACTGATGTAATAGCTTTAAACTTTTCTACAACTTCAAACTGTCAATTAGGGCTTATTTTCATCACAGGTTTGATGAAAGATGTTATATAATGTTTGTTAACCCTTAAGCCGCTATATATATGATATACTGATAATCTGTCTCTGCTGGATTAATTGAGCTAAAACAATAGCTGGATACCCTAGTTACAAGAATGTGTGTAAATCCTTTATTTTATGTGATAGACACATAAAAGTTATATGCAAATACATCCTCAATGTTTGAACTTTTCAATGATAGTTCTCATTTGGCGACTTGATAAAAATTTGCACCTGTACAGGTAAGATTATTGTAATCAAGGTAAGTAAATAAAAACAAATACACTATTCACATTTATTTTTCACCAAAATGGTTAAAAATACAGTAAATAAACAATGTATAACAGTACAGAACAACATTTTGGTAAAAATTCATTACTTACTGTTTGAAATTACAGGTAAACTAATTACAGGTGAGCTTAGAAATCTTGCCGAAATTTCAGGCATAACAAAAATCACTGCATTCAGTTTTTTAGGAGTTCTAATAGATTCAAATGCTCTTTTACAAGTAAAACAAACTAATTACATAAATAAATAAATATTTACATAAATAAATAAATAAATAAATAATGTAAACAATGTTACACATATGGCATATTATACCTTCAAAATTTTCAATATATACAAAAACAGTTATACACAGTTCTCCTGTTCAGATTTCCATTCACAGTCACACCTTGTACACATCTTTTTTCATTTGTTATTGACAAAGTCACTGAATCAGAACATTCTTATAGTCCTGAACGGAATGATACACTTGAAAGCATCGTGGATGGCACAATGCCACTTTACAGTCTGGGCACCAGAAAGATGTCTGTTGCCGCTTGAAACCAACCCTGTTCTCTACCTTGACATTACAAGCCACACAGTCTCTGAGGGGCCTGGCTCTCTTTGCCCCAGCTTTAGCAGGGATGAAGTCAGAGAAGTGTCTTCCAGTCAATCGTGAAGGCTTCTCACCAAGGACAGGGCGCCCGCGTCTGACCGATTGTCCTCTGGGACCACCGCCTTCTTCAATCAAGGATTCGAGGACTGACTGGCGGAAGCTCTCATGGTCCTTCTTTGGCTGGTTTGTGGTAAACTTCTCATACAGTCTGTATGAATTCACCAAACAAATGTTCATGATATGAAAAAAGAGTTTGCGCCACCACTTCTTTGTTTTGCGGGCAATGGAGTTGTACTGGTTGTACTGGTCAAGCAAATCTACCCCACCCATGTACTTGCAGTACTCAACAATACATGTAGGCTTCTTCACATGCTCACGAGTCCCATACTTGGTCTTCCACAACACACTCATTTGTGGGGGATGAATGTTTGTCAGCATAGTGACATCTCGCTTCTCGTGGAATCTCAATGCTGTAGTGGCCCCATTCTTGCGGTAGACGCACTCATACTCGGCAAGCTTACGCTTTTGTTGGACAGCTTTCGGTACACCGCGTCTGTTTGCCCGTAATGTTCCACAAGAGTAGGTGCCATGTGCCTCAAGTTCATCAAACAGTTCTGGAGATGTGTAAAAATTATCCATATACACATGATGGCCATGACCTAAAGTTCCACACCTAGCCATCAGACCAAGCACATATTGGGAAGTGATTGTAAGGCGATCGGGGTCTATGCCTAATGCTTCACAATAGTTTGTGTTAGTCTCATTACGTTTCCCGGCGTACACATCAAAGCCAAGGCAGTAGCCACTGCTGGCTTCACAAAGCTGGAATAGCTTGATTCCAAACTTGACAGGTTTGGCTGGGTTGTACACCTTGATTTTTAGTCGGCCCTTCCATGGACACGTCCCTTCATCAAAACTCAGGTTCTGCTCAGGGGAGTAGACGTCCGAAAACTTTGCCATAGCCTGAGCAATCATTGGCCGGATTCGGGACAGAGGGTCATTACGGTCCACATCATTGGTAACATGGAAATTGCTGAGAATGGCCATGAATCTGAAAATATATAACGAAGAAACATTTGTACAAAATAAATTGATTTTTTTTTATATGACTTATATACTGGCAGTAAAGTTCTGTCTATACTACCAATAACCAATCTACTGTTTATTGTTGAGAGTTACTTTTTTTGTAAGAATTGTTGACAAAACACAAGTATTTATCAATAATTATATGCATTTGTATGGGAAAAGATACAAAAAAATAAAAACAAATAAATAAAAAAAAATATATATTTTTTTTTATTTACTGACCGGTCTCTGGGCATGGTCTTGCTGAAGAATGGTGTCTCAGTAGACGTGTCCGTACTCCAATACGTCCCAAGGTCTGGTTTGTAGACAAGGCCCATACATATGACGACGCCTAAAAAGACCTTCATCTCATCAACTGTCACAGCGACCCACTTCCGCATTCTGCTGTGAGGCTTCAAGTTGTTGGCGGCCTCCATCATTACTAGCCGGTTATCAGCGTACTTGTTGGTTTCTACAGTCACTTTTAGTATAAATTCATCATCAATAAATAAATGAAAAAAGTCAATAGGCTCTGTAGAGTCCATGTCGACGAGCAATCTCGATTCCCCAGTGAAGGGGGCAATATCTGGAACGCCATCGTCGCGTGTCCATCCAAGTTCAAGGTCGGCCTCTAGATCTGCGTCATTTTGCGGTGCAAAGTCAATCAAAGGCAACTCAACAATCACGCCACGGTTTCTCTCATAGTCTACTCGTTCAAATCCTTCGAACTCGCCATCACTTTCATCCGAGGAATCCAAGAAATCCGGGTTTATATCGTACACTTCAGAATCAGACGAATCGGAATCCGCCATTTTGAAAATTATTTATGCATAAAAAATGCCCCAGTTCCGGTACGCATAATTAAATTACTATTGTAAAATTTGCTTTGACAGTTTTACATATGCATATACCAGGGCCGCAACAACAATTATTGCAGTCAATTTAAACATTAAACCCGCGTAAAATTATGTTATTTACGATGTAAACAAGGTCAGTAAGGAGGACGCTGTAAACGACATTTGACGCGAGCAGCGTTACAAGATCGATATCGGAAAACGACATATATCGCGATGAGCAGCTTAAGGGTTAAGATAGAAAATTGTTGTAAATGATCTTAAAGTGATGTTCAAGAAAATTGTTGTAAATGATCTTAAACAGATGTTCAAGAAAATTGTTGTAAATGGTCTTAAACTGATGTTCAAGAAAATTGTTGTAAATTATATTCAATTGATGTTCAAAATTTCTTATTTCCTTCTTTCTTCTATTTTATTTGTACCTTTCTATGGGATGTGTCTGGAGAGCCTGTTATCCAAAATGTTTTACCCAAACTGGTGGTTGTGAAATTAGCCATATGATATTCATTGTAATAAGAAGCTGATCTTATTAATTTAATCAGTAATTATGTAGTTTTCTTCAATGTAAACAGTAACGAGCTTTTGTAAAGATAAAGTAACATGTCGAAGTTCAAACTGTATGTCATGTCAAGATAGGATTCCAAAGCTGAGCCGTCAACCCTGATTGTTGTTATTATCATTATTTTGTTTTTCAGACACATAAAGGTCACAACTTTGTGTTGACGCACCTGACAAAGCAGGAGTTCTGTCTCACATGCAATAAAGTACTGTGGGGCGTGGGACCGCAGGGATACCAGTGCCAGAGTATGTACAAACACAAACCCTATTGCACATGCCATGGTTACACTCAACTAAATAAAATAAGTAAAGTCAAACCTGTATTAAGTGGCCACCCTTGGGAAATGATCAAAGTGGCTGCTTAAGACAGGTGGCCACTTAATCCAGGTTTGACATTTCCACCTTTAGCTTTATTCAGAGATGGAGTATGTATCTTAACCACCACCTCACACCACAATCAGTAACATCTGTATAAATATTATTGAAGAAGGTTGAATACAAATACATTTGTATCTATAGATAAAATAAATTTATTTCAAATTTATAAATAAAATACAATTGATAAATGTTGTTACAAGGCATAAACAAAACACACCACATATCAGTCTACACATTTCACGCTTACGCTTAAGTAAGAAATTGATTTGAGTCCTTCCACAGTTAAATTCCTTGGCAACACTATTGGCACTACGGCCGTTTTCTAATAACTTTATAAACTTGACACGTTCTTTTAGAGTCAAACACTTTCGATTAGTCTTAGTTTCAGCCATAATCAAAGGTAAAAAAATATCAAGAACAATGCATTGTAAATATCCGTTCGTAGAAATATAAATCCGTGCACTTTGAAAAATAGTATTGAAGTGCATAAAAATCGTAACTCGTTTCACGCCTTCGAATGACAATGCAAACTGTGAATTCATAAAAACTGGTGTTTTTGTCGGTATTTAATAATTATCTTCGTAACTATTTAATTATCTTATAAATTGTGTCATTAATTTTGTCAATTCTGATCAAAACATTTGCCGACGTGTAATAAACATGATTTCTCGATGAGTAAACAGAATGGCAATCGTGTGATGCAATATTCATTTTCATTGGATGATGGAGATACCCGAGGCCGTCATTCTTTTCCGTAAACTTCCATACGCAATTAAAGCTGTGTATTGGAATACTTTATAAGCGGAAGTGTCAGTGACAAGGGATTAGTGGCCGCTAATTAGTGATTATATGGCTTCATAGGGACAAAAATTAGTGGCCGTGGCCGTGTTAGACAGTTGGCCGCTAAATGCACATACATTAAATAGTAAAAACGTACAGGGGGAATTAGGAGTGGCCCGTTAAGGCAGGTGGCCATTTAAAGCAGGTGACCGTTCAACCAGGTTTGACTGTACTTATCTTTTAAGTAACAACACTTCTACACCTAGGTTAATACTGAATATTGATAGAATGCATCTGTACTTTAGAATTGCAGCATAAGCGTATAAGATGTGGTTTAGACTGTTGGAATGTTTGTGTTTTCATAAGCAGGACACAGGAATATGTTCACATTTATCATTTCCCATCAACTTGATGGAATGGAAATGACTTATATCTATGTACATTTCAGCGTGCGACCAATGTGTTCACAAGACATGCGTGGAGGATCTGAGTGAATCATGTAGCAAAAAAGACAAGAAGAATCGCTCATCCATGGTTAATCCCTTCAACAAGAAACTTCCACCCACCCCAGGTAATAATGTCCTTTATCACATGACCACAGCTATTGGTTGTATGTAACCCGTTGTAATAAGTGGCAAAAAGTATTGGTAGTCTATGTTTATTTTATAGCTGAAAAAAATATGTTTTGATACTTTTACATGCCCCTTTAAAGGGACTGTACACCAGATTGGCACTAAAAAAAGTTTTTTTCTGTAACTAATCTCAGGACAATTACCTAATGAAATGGTTACTCTTTGATATCATAATTGTAAAAAAAAATACCAAAATGTAAAATAAAAATCGACTGGGAGACCAGGTTCAAAACGGTGTCGCCAATATTGCAGTCCAGTGTTGTATCCACTGTGCTACGAAGGCTTACCCCATTTAAGTTATATACTTAACTTGATAATATCACGTGTTAACATCGATTAGCCAATCACGCATTAGGAATGAATTCTACTAGGTAGACATACCTAGAAATCTTTTTTAATGGAAAATACGAGAATACTGCGAAAAAAATTATAATCTATGTGGTACTTCAGTTAGTAAGTTTCAATGCATTGTACACATCGATACCAAGCTTATGTCAGTTATCGACAATTTTCTTCCTTTTTTTTCGCTATTTCATCATACAGAGTAAAGCCCCTTTAAAGTATGAACAAAAAACCATGATATGGCATCATCATAGACTACCAATACTGAATAATCTGGATAAATTACCCAAGTCTGATGTTGAACATTTTTTTCATATTTGTAAGTGTTCATGTTGCACATGTGAAGGGCGCATTTGTTCATACGCCATGCACTCATTCAACATTATAAAAGGTGTTGCACGTTTTTTTCTTTCTTAAAAGTTCTATGTTGCTTGCATTATCAAAAAAAATGCATTAAATGTTAGGGCTGTTCCATTCAAACATACAACTCACCCCAGGAAGGTATAATAAAGTAATTCAAAAGGGGAGGTTCCTGTTTGTTTGTTTTTTTGCTACATCAAGTTAAAAAAAACATCCAAAGGGGAAGCTTCAATTTGAAAGTGATTTCCTGGGGTGGGTCGTATTCTAAATGGAGCAACCCTTAGCATAATTCTGTCATAAATATGATACCAATTTAAAGGAATCATTTTAAAACAATAATTTCGAATAAAAACTTTGCGAGGGATCGTTTATCTCAATTCAACAAAAAAAAATACCTGTGCATTTCTAAAATGATTTCTCAGTTGGCTAATAATGGTGCCTATTAACTTTATACACTTTCAAGCTTTTAACAGGAACCAACCAATGTGCTTGCCATCCTTCATATAAAACTATGCTTTTGAAAATTTGAATAATGTGATGCGCAAAAAAAGAATTGGACGGGAAATTATAGACCAGTTTCTTATCAACAGGCAGTGCAATTAAGTCGGCATTCTCTGACTTTATAGCCACAGGTAAACCATTCAACACTGTATTGAAGCTAACTTCCCTAATGTATACATAGATGACTTTGCTTTACTAACCTTTTACAAGTCGCTTTATTTTTCAATGAGCTGTGTAATGTAATTGATTCTAGAGTTGCCTCTTATACTTGTGGATTTTTGCTTACTGACCGCTTTGTCTCCAGAGCTTTTGTGGAGTTTGGCAAGTAAACGCCAAAAATTTTCATACAGCATTTATGTACATAAAACATATATTATCATGTTTTATTATACAATTTACACATTTTTGATTATTTTTTTTTAAATGGAGTTATTTTAATAACTTATTTGTGGAAATATGAAAGTCTGTTAGTAGAATTCATTTCCAATTTATATATGTTCTATTCATAGTCCCTCTGACCTATTTGACCTGAACTTGACGTAATTTCCAAATGATATCACCCTATGATATAAACTGTGATGTCAGTTTTTCACCTTCTAATTTATGTGATACCTTGAAAACTAAGGCATATTATATGTAATTGTAATTTGTAATGGTGGTATGGTGTTAGCCAGTAACAGTCAGTAAAGTGATATGGACCAGAGCTGGTCTGATGCATTGCAACTCAAGGGGTGTGGTGTGTTTTCATGTGGCTTTTTGAACATATAAGCTTTCATCCACTCACATATTGTATGGTCCGGTATGCTCATATTTTAATATAGGATTATAGGGCATTAATAGTGAGTCAATAAAATAGTAAGTTAACCATAAACATACATAACATGTATTATTAACTTGCATTCAGACTGGTCAGCTCATTTTGGTTTGTCAGATGGCAAGCTGCAATAAAACATTTAACTTAAACTTTTAAGATGTATAATTTATTAATCATGCCTTAATTTGTAAGGTATTGTGTATATAATAATTTCCAAAAGTTATCTTTCACATTTATTTTTAGAACAGTATTAGAGTATATTTCTTCTGATTTATTCTGTCATTTTGATCTTCTATTATTTAGATGGCCTAAGTATGCCTTTCTTGCCTAAGTTTTGTTTATAAGTGTATCAGTTTATTCTTTGAACATTTGTCTTATTAGGGGTTCTAATGTTCAGGATTACCGGTAATCCAATTAAAGCAGAAATGAGAGATTTTAGTCTTCAGACTATCATACCTGTGTAAAGCTTGATTACGCTTGGATATTTGCATTAAAAACAGTAGAACATTATTTGGAATGAATATAATGACTTTGGAACAATTTCAAAAGGGGTTCGAGGCCCATAACTCTGCCGTGGGCATGAATCCCTCATTCTCCAACAAACCCCCAGCTGTTTTTCAGGATTGACAATAATTAGCTGTTAGGACCCCTGTTGCATGGTGCCATACAGATCATGTACTTGTAGTTGTACAACAGCAATGCTGAAAGGCACATGGTCCACAACATCACAGTTTTTTGTTCAGCCCAAATGCATTTTTAAGTCCAAGCCAGTATTCAATACTGATCTTATCCTTATCTTAAGACATGCACCAGTAAGTCCATTCAGCCTATTGGTCAGCTAAATATACAGACCAAACAAAATACGTAGTTTCTTACATTTAAGTTCAATCTGAGTTGCTAATTGAATACAGCCCCTGTCCTGTAAGATGACACTTAAACTTCATTGGGAATCATCCTTGATCAAAATTCTTCCTTGGGAATAATGCTTTATGGATACTCTTCATTGGGAATAATCCTTTATGGATACTCTTCATTTGGAATAATCCTTTATCGATACTCTTCATTTGGAATAATCCTAGATTGATACTCTTCATTGGGAATAATACTTTATCAATACTCTTTATTTTGAGTAATATTTTATCGATACTCTTCATTGGGAATAAACCTTTATCGATACTCTTCATTTGGAATAATCATTTATCGATATTCTTCATTTGGAATAATCCTAGATTGATACCCTTCATTGGGAATAATACTTTATCAATACTCTTTATTTTGAGTAATATTTTATCGATACTCTTCATTGGGAATAATCTTTGTTCAATTCTCTTCATTTGGAATACTCCTCTATCGATGTTTTTTATTAAGAATAATCCTTTTATGATACCCTTCATTTGAAATAACCATTTATAGATGCTTTTATTGGGAATAATTGTTTATCAATACTTTTCATTTCAAATAATCCTTTATCGATACTCTTTATTTGGAATAATCCTTTATTGATACTCTTTATTTGAAATAATCCTTTAATGATACTCTTCATTAGGAATAATACTTAAACGATACTCTTCACGAGGAATAATCCTTCATCGATACTCTTTATTTGGATAATCCTTTATTAAACTCTTCATTGGGAATTCTCCTTTATCAATATTCTTCATTGGGAAAAATCATTGATCGATAATTTTCATTGGGAATAATCAGTTATCGATCTTCTTCATTGGAAGTAATCATTTATCTATGCTCTTCATTCGAAATACTTGATAATCAATATTTTTCAATGATGCAGTTTCCTAAAGCAAATTAATAAAGTCTATAACCTCATAAATGAAATGATTGTCCTTTAACTACTCTCAAGTTCTTACTTTGTGTTCTTTTTTACATTTCAGCGAGTCAGGTGCTGCCCGATATGGACCAGCTGAGTCACCAGAGTAGCCCTGGCCCATTAGTAAACACACTGCAGGGGCCTGTAGATCAAGACTTGTGTATGTATCAGTTTTAATACACTCCCCTGTTGCATGTCATGTAAGGGAGCTGGCTCAGTTCTTATCATACGGTCTTGTCAGGTCATCCTTAAACTTCATGACTTCATTGGAAATAACAATCAAACTTTATAAAGTCTCAGAGGTCCATTTTGCCGTTTGTTGTGCACATAATAAATGAATCTGTGTTTAACACAGTCATGCAGTATCAAAAAAATGTAGCAAATATTTAATGAATAAATTAGGTTAGTTCTGCAGCTTCAGGCTCACCTATTATTGCACAATAAACATACTTGTTTTTGCACATGTTACTCCAAGGCATAATTTAGTAAACCATTCTACATCACTGAGATTGTTGTGAAACTTTTGTGATATGGACTGTTAATGGAAATACATGGGATATCAGTTATAGGAAATGTTGCTTTCCTACATAGATTTAAACCACAAAATTAATATGTGATATGGATAGATAAACACCATTTCCATCTATGAAAGGTAAAGTGACGAAATGTCATAAGATGCAATATTAACAGTCAATTAAACACTCAATGGTGGTGATCGGTGTGTTAATGTCACACATTTAAAAACAGGATTTCAAAATATCTTACATTGAAAGGGGAATTTCCAGGTGAGAATATATTGTCATACATTGTAAAGTGGGAAAACTATGTTTTAAAATTGGAATCATTAATACAATATCTTACATTATATTGCTGAATTTCGAAGTCTGAATATATGCAAAGTCAAACATTAAATGATGGGATTTCAGTCGAAATACAATGTCAGGCATTATATGGAAGGATGTCAATGTCAGAAAACATTGTCATACATTATAATTATGTATGGATTTCAAGGTCATAATACAGTGTCATACATTATATGTATAGATTGCAAAGTCAGAATACAATGTCATACATTAAATGGAGGGGTTTCAGTCAAAATACAATGTCATACATTAAATGGAGGGGTTTCAGTCAAAATACAATGTCATACATTAAATGGAGGGGTTTCAGTCAAAATACAATGTCATACATTAAATGGAGGGATTCTTAAGTCAGAATGCAAGGTTATACATTACATGGAGGGATTTTTAAAAGTTGGAATATGAAGTCATACATTATATGGACGGAATAAAAGTTGGAATGAAATGACAAATAAATAACAATAATAATTACAATAAAAAATGTTGGTCATTGTAGAGACTTAAACAGGGGAATGATATAAAGGACATTTTTCTGTTGTTTTTTTTCAGCCGCATTTAAAGAGCAAGGCCACTCTGTGAACAAGCTGGTCACCAGATTCGAGAACAGAAGTCCGGACCCGGAAACCTCTGGAAAGTAAGATCATATGAGTTGGAAATATTTTACTTATGCTTTTTATGTTGGAGATTTTTATTTCAAGGTAGGTCATACTTTCATAACTTTGACTTGACACCATTGAAGAGTTAATAAATGATACTTCCATCTTTTAATTCTTTGTTAATTGTCATGCTTGCAGATGAAGGCATAACATCAAAGGCATACATTGTTTGGGAGGTTGGGGTCAAAAATGAGTTTAATCATAAGTGCTGTGGAGATGTTGTTTTACATGAACTTGTCAAAGTTTTGAGTAGTATGGAAAGATATGTTGAGTAATCTTCAATATATGAGATACAAATAAAGTAGTTAAATAAGAGCTCAGCTCAATATATACCTTACTTACAAGGTTGCCTGATGTATTTTGAGTAGGTATATAAAGAAATCAGGCCCAGCGAATGATTTTACAACAACCAGGTATGTATCTTTTGCATCCCCCTGCTGTGTTTCTTCAATGATTTATGCTTTATAAGAAAGCTACCTGTAGGCTTGGCACTTCAATCAGTAGCTCGCTAAGGCTTTAAAGAACAATACAAAAATTATGTCAGTGAACAATCTTGGGATCCGTTTTTCTGAGCGCTGTTATTTTAAGAATCCTTGAAAGTTTTGTGTACCTGGGAATTATTTTAAACAGCAAAAAAAACTTACAGCATTGCTTGATGTAAGCAGGTCCAAAGAGGTTTTTCATCAAGAATTGTAGGAGCGACTTGTACCTTTTCAATAGAGAGTTTTACAACGGTATCACCAGTGTTTCAACTCCTTCCTAATGTACAACATTGCCCCTAAGAGTCCTGATGAAACAGCATCCAATCCTTATCATGGCTTTAATGTAATAGTCTTAACTTGTTGTTTTTTTCGGATAATATTGGGCTAAAAAGAAAACTTATATTATACAGATATCATTGTGTATAACACATTGAATCTTAATTACTGATGTATCATATCGCTTCCAACTAAAGTATTTTTCACAGTTTTTGCGAATTCTTCAAATTCGAAAATAACTGTGCTTGTCTACCATGTAAATCCCATTAATTTTAAAAATATTGTCAGTATTTTTCTGTACTCATCACGTGCAACTTTCACATGCTAATATACACACTGTTTAGTGTATAAAAAGTTCTTACCGAGTCTGGTGTATGTTGACCGCCATGTTCTAGTGGTCATGCGAGCTATTGGCAGTGTAAAGCTCACTGATCTCAGCCTGGTATGTGTAAAAAGAAACCTTATTGCTATGACCTGCATGAAGTCAGGGATCTATTACTATGAATCACTTGGCATCCTCTTGTTAAACATTTCAAAATGTTTCATGTAACGATATCACTGATGGAGGAATGCATACTGGTACAATCGAAGTACATGGAACCTAGCCTTTTAGAGTACTCGTACATATAATGAGATATTCAATCATCTTCAATGTATGACTTATTTCCTTGACAATAGAGCATGTTGGACGTGTATCAAAGGCCACATCATGTGAAAATATTGAACATATTCAGCATATTCAGCATCCAAACCAGAGAAATAATCATCTCTCTACCTCTATCAAATACTTCGACTGATTTGAACAATGTCAAATATCTTTCTTTTTAAACTGTTCTTTTTAAATCAATTTTGCCGTAAAGAATACGATTACCAGAAATTAAAAACCTTTTGTTCTCTTCTTGAGTCAGTTTTTGTTTTTTATTACTATCCTTGTTTTCATATATTTCGTTTGTTTCATTCTAGACACAATAGAAAAAATGCCATGTCGTCTCCAAGGTGAGTTCTAGAATAAAGAGTAGAGCCGGTCATGTAATACCGATATATCCAGCATGTACCCTGAGCCCACTGCTGAACATACACTCAGTGACATGCACATAACGGGCTGCTTGTTCAGAACTTTGTTAAAGGTAACAGCGTGATTAACGACGTCGTTGTTAACAGTTAAAGGTGAAGCATTTGATGATTTACTAATATATTTAAAGTAACACTCTTATTCAAAACAAATGCAAACAAAATAATGTATAACAAACATCAATTTTGAGTGATAAATCTTTAACTCCTTACTAAAAAATGTTTTATGGAAAATATTAATTACTGATAACACGATTAAAATCATGTATTTAATGGCTGAAAACCCCAAAAGTATTAAATGATTGGTGAATGCTAAAATATTTACTGTGATTCACTTTCATCTCATAAGGTAGAAATACCGTGTTTTCTGCACATTTCTTTCAAATTCTACTTGGTATGCTTCATAAGAACCATTGTTTTTGACATTTATTCATCTGTTTTGGTATATTTAAACAATAGTATTTATTGTGGTAAATCTTATATGGGAGTAAGAGTGCATCTTTAAATAAAACAAATACAGCTGAACCAGTTGTCTCAAAACTTGCTAGAAATACTGTATCCATTAAACTACTAAAGCAGTAAAGATTGGAAAGTTAACAATGATAAAAATAGCAGCGTTGTTAATATAACAAAGGTCTGAACAATTGGCTCGATATTTTTATAATTCCATGTAGTCTTAGATTAAGAAACTTGTTTTGGGTGTTCAAGGGAATTTACAGGCTAATATAATAGCTGGTTTTTACCCAGCAGCTAGTTAAGTGGATGGGTACCAATTGTCTTACTACCAGGCAACCATACAGGATAGGAATCCAGAGTAAAAATGTTCATTAAATAAAATGTCTCATAAGTCAGTGGGCTGGCCCGTAATTTAGAGGGTGACCCTATATTTAATAAAAACTTTACTTCCTAAACTTACTTGAGTACACCTTGTATTTTCATTCTCATCCAGCTCAAAGATTTGTAGTCCTTTACTATATTGGTCTGTTCACGACTCAATTTAACTAACAATAAATCAGTAGATCTGATAGTATATAGCGTGTGAATATCCCCACAAATTCTAACATACCTTTGCACAGACGTGTATTTGAACTTGACACAATTGTTCTGTTTTAATGTAGAGCAGATGTAGATACAGAAGATGCATTCTTTCTTATGAGAACTACCTTAGCAAAAAAAGTAAAAATAAAACTGTGATAGACGTTATCATATTTTACTCTGGTCCACTCTGATATGAATCAATATAATCATCGTCTCCTTTATCGTGTACCAGACAGAACCGCAGGATCAGCTTGAACACCCCCAGCTCGCTGTCTCTTCCGGCGGGAACTAGACTCATGAAGTAGGTGACCAATCTCCTGCTCGAATGTTGCTGGATCCTGTATTGCAGTATAGATCATATAACTACCAGTTACTACTCTCTCTCTCCCCAATGCTGAGCTTTTATCTCTCTTGTATTTTTACATGGAATTTTGCCCGTTTTCATCCTTTGTGTGTTGATGCTTTTAGCCGTGTTCCATGAGCATAAATATGCAGTTCTCTCTTGTTCCCTCGACATATTCTCAGCTTTCTCTTGTACACTTGACAAATTATCAGCTTTTTCTGTTCTCTCTACATATTCTAAGCTCTCTCTTGTACCATCAACATGTTCTGCGCTTTCTCTTGTATTCTTGATAATACTCTCAGCTTTCTCTTGTATTCTCGACATATTCTCGGCTCTCTCTTATACCCTCCACATATTCTCAGCTCTCTCTTGTACCCTCCACATATTCTGAGCTCTCTCTTGTACCCATGACATATTCTCAGCTCTCTCTTGTACCCTCGACATATTCTCAGCTCTCTTGTACCCTCCACATATCCTCAGCTCTCTCTTGTACCCTCCACATATTCTCAGCTCTCTCTTGTACCCTCGACTCTTTTGTACCCACGACATATTCTCAGCTCTCTCTTGTACCCTCCACATATTCTCAGCTCTCTCTAGTACCCTCCACATATTCTCAGCTCTCTCTTGTATTCTCGACATATTCTCAGCTCTCTCTTGTACCCTCGACTCTCTTGTACCCTCGACATATTCTCAGCTTTCTCTTGTACTTTCGACATATTCTCAGCTTTCTCTTGTATTCTCGACATATTCTCAGCTTTCTCTTGTACCCTCGACTCTCTTGTACCCTCGACATATTCTCAGCTTTCTCTTGTACCCTCGACTCTCTGGTACCCTCGAGACTCTTGTACCCTCGACATATTCTCAGCTTTCTCTTGTACCCTCGACTCTCTTGTACCCTCGACATATTCAAAGCTCTCTCTTGTACCCTCGACATATTCTCAGCTTTCTCTTGTACCCTCGACTCTCTTGTACCCTCGACATATTCTCAGCTCTCTCTTGTACCCTCGACTCTCTTGTACCCTCGACATATTCACAGCTCTCTTGTACCCTCCACATATTCTCAGCTCTCCCTTGTACCCTCGACTCTCTTGTACCCTCGACATATTCTCAGCTCTCTCTTGTACCCTCGACATATTCTCAGCTCTCTCTTGTACCCTCGACTCTCTTGTACCCTCGACATATTCTCAGCTCTCTCTTGTATTCTCGACATATTCTCAGCTCTCTCTTGTACCCTCGACTCTCTTGTACCCTCGACATATTCTCAGCTCTCTCTTGTATTCTCGACATATTCTCAGCTCTCTCTTGTACCCTCGACTCTCTTGTACCCTCCACATATTCTCAGCTCTCTCTTGTACCCTCGACTCTCTTGTACCCTCGACATATTCTCAACTCTCTCTTGTATTCTCGACATATTCTCAGCTCTCTCTTGTACCCTCGACTCTCTTGTACCCTCGACATATTCTCAGCTCTCTCTTGTACCCTCGACTCTCTTGTACCCTCGACATATTCTCAGCTCTCTCTTGTACCCTCGACTCTCTTGTACCCTCGACATATTCTCAGCTCTCTCTTGTACCCTCCACATATTCTCAGCTCTCTCTTGTACCCTCGACTCTCTTGTACCCTCGACATATTCTCAGCTTTCTCTTGTATTCTCGACATATTCTCAGCTCTCTTTTGTACCCTCGACTCTCTTGTACCCTTGACATATTCTCAGCTTTCTCTTGTACTTCCGACATATTCTCAGCTTTCTCTTGTATTTTCGACATATTCTCAGCTTTCTCTTGTACCCTCGACTCTCTTGTATTCTCGACATATTCTCAGCTCTCTCTTGTACCCTCGACTCTCTTGTACCCTCGACATATTCTCAGCTTTCTCTTGTACTTTCGACATATTCTCAGCTTTCTCTTGTATTCTCGACATATTCTCAGCTCATGTACCCTCGACATATTCTCAGCTTTCTCTTGTATTCTCGACATATTCTCAGCTCTCTCTTGTACCCTTGACATGTTCTCAGCTTTCTCTTGTACACTCTTCTCTTTGGTGTTACCAAAATGATCCATTGAGAACAATGCAGTATTGTCTTTTTTCACGTTCTTCATGGTTGTTGGACCCTTTTATTTCTAAATTGAAAATTGTTTCTTCTTTTGACATTGATTACCAAAGATTCATGTACAAGTAAGCTGCCTCCTGTTTTTTTCATTGTTTTGTTCAATGGTTTGTATTATAGTGGTTCACATGGTCAGTGTTGTGCTTGCATTTCTGACCAATATCTTATTATCTATTTGGTGCAGAGTCTCCAAACTTGGTATGCACACTGGTCATGGTCAGTGGTTGACCCATGTTAATTTTGGGGTCAATATGTTGAAGGTATAAAAATGGGCACTCCCGACAGGCAACACTCGTGAAATTTTAGTCATGATATTAAAGGACCATTTTGCTTTTACAATATGTTTGTGGATGGTGCAGTGCAATACTTCTTAGATAGCTTCCTCAAACCAGCTACAGCAAGTATATTATCATATAATTAAATTATGTTGCACGATCACTTGCATTCCATTGGTGCAACTCTCATATAAAATGCAGTTGTTACAGTGGTTTTATCTACCATACCATCTTAAACGTGGTTTTGTTGGTATAGTAATAGTGTTGTACAAGTGCCACTAACATAAAATTGTGTGTAGACCTCTACTCAGTGTCTTGAAGCACTTGGGCGGCAATTATTCTGCAATTAATGAATGCATTCTATGACTGACAAAGCTGCAAAATGTAAGACATCAAACAAGCACCATGCACTTATTACAAGGTTTTTTCTACCACAGAGGCCAAATGCTGTAATTTTGCATTGTTCCAGTTTCATTGTTGTTCTATGCTGTTTATTGAAGTGTTAATAGCATTACTCATCCGGGTTTTGCTGTTCTGGATTTATTAGGATGGATTTTTTCTTGATTTCGTGTACAGTAGTTAATGTCCAGAATATTAGTTTTGCTGTTTGGGATATATTAGGATGGATTTTTTCTTGATTTCATGTACAGTAGTTAATGTCCAGAATATTAGTTTTGCTGTTTGGATATTTTAGGATGGATTTTTTCTTGATTTCATGTACAGTAGTTAATGTCCAGAATATTAGTTTTGCTGTTTGGGTTATTTTAGGATGGATTTTTTCTTGATTTCGTGTACAGTAGTTAATGTCCAGAATAATAGTTTTGCTGTTTGGGATATTTTAGGATGGATTTTTTCTTGATTTTGTGTACAGTAGTTAATGTCCAGAATATTAGTTTTGCTGTTTGGGATATTTTAGGATGGATTTTTTCTTGATTTCATGTACAGTAGTTAATGTCCAGAATATTAGTTTTGCTGTTTGGGATATTTTAGGATGGATTTTTTCTTGATTTCATGTACAGTAGTTAATGTCCAGAATATTAGTTTTGCTGTTTGGGATATTTTAGGATGGATTTTTTCTTGATTTCGTGTACAGTAGTTAATGTCCAGAATATTAGTTTTGCTGTTATGGAAAGAGAAAAACATGTGTTCGCCTAATAGTTAAATTCATGTACATTTTAGGGATAATCAATATAAATGCAATTACTGTGGACCAGTTTTTGACCTCATGCATCCAGTTAGTACTTTTTTTTCAAGAATAGTTGAATTTGGATAATTCTGTGGCTATATCTTTTCTTTGAAATATTCTGTGCCATGGTGGTCTATCCTTTCTGTTGTCCGTATCTGCTGTTTCTTTGTTGCTGAGTATACTTCTCTGATACGTCAAAGCGCTGCATCTCACCATATGTCCCAAGTGTATATTTCCTGACTGTAGGCTTGCAAACTCAAGAGGGATTTCCATACAGTAATACAAGTTACCATCATCAATTATCAAGTTGAAGTCAAAAATAGTCTTAACTAATTAAAGTGATTTTTTTTTAAATTTCATTTGCAATGAATGTTGCGTTACTTGATAAACATTGTTGTAATAAACTTGAATACATTAATTTTATGAACAGTTTTTTAACATAAAGGAAATAATTTATTAATATCACTGTGAACTATAAAATAACTAATAAAATCATAAAGAATAGAGTACAGAATATAGATTAGTTTATAGACATAGTGCATGTATAGAATTATTTTATAAAAATAACCAGATCATGGATTGTTGGCTAGTGATTAGCTGGAGGCCTTAATGCGATAAGGTTCTATGTGACATTAACTAAACAAGCAGATAGAACCTTTATCCTTTAATGCTCCAAATTTACTGAAGTGGAAAGGAAGGATTTCCTAGGAGTTTCCCAATGTTATAGCGAAATTATTACTCAGAATTGGGTACATTTATTTATACCCTGGTTGAGTATATATGGTTGATCTGATGAACACAAGACATCAAAATTTAAGTAGGAATTTTGGATTCATTAAAACAGTGATTTCTATATGACAGTAAGTTGAATGAGACTATTGTTTATGAGGAATCTTGTGAACTTTGTAAATCATGGAACAGAAAGTAGTTCCAAATGTGTCATCATCAAGTACTAGTTGGAGCATGAGTTTCAAGAAAAGGTAAGAGTTTTCTATACTTCTGTAGACAGACATTCAGGTGAGGTTTATAGAACTGGAGATAGACGATGGCTTTCTGTTGAACAGCTGGATCAGTTTGTTGTACGGCAGATTCACCCACCACCAATATAACTAACAATTAACCAATTTTGATTTGTGTTTTATGATTACAAATAAATAAT
Source organism: Mya arenaria (assembly GCF_026914265.1). Classification (NCBI taxonomy): domain Eukaryota; kingdom Metazoa; phylum Mollusca; class Bivalvia; order Myida; family Myidae; genus Mya; species Mya arenaria. Next base: position 5,400,969 of record NC_069126.1, read on the forward strand.
TACTATAAATATGATTGATCAAATATGTCAAAACTCCCAAGTCATAACAATTGTATGACTTCCATGCACAAGACCGGCATAGAAAGTTTACCAAGTACACTGTGTGTTTATGATAATTATGCCCCCACAAAGTGGCGGCATATAGGGTTGCCCTTGTCCGTACGTACGTACGTACGTACGTATATGACTTGTAACGTACGTACGTACGTACGTACGTACGTCCCGAAGATTGTTTCCGATCTAATTCTTGAAAACCGTTTGTCCAATCCTCACCAAACTTTAAACACATGTTTGTGACCATAATATCTTGATCAAGTTCGATAGTCATGGAAATCGCTTTAGTCATTTAGGAGTTACGGCCCTTTTTTGCCAAAAATTCCCGAAGATTGTTTCCGATCTAATTCTTGAAAACCGTTTGTCCAATCCTCACCAAACTTTAAACACATGTTTGTGACCATAATATCTTGATCAAGTTCGATAGTCATGGAAATCGCTTTAGTCATTTAGGAGTTACGGCCCTTTTTTGCCAAAAATACTTCAAAAATATATGTTTCCAATCTAATTCTTGAAAAGTATGTGTCCAATCCTCACCAAACTTTACATACATGATTGTGACCATAATATCTTGATCAAGTTCGATAGCCATGGAAATCGCTTTTGTCATTTAGGAGTTACGGCTCTTTATTTGCAAAAAAAGACTTGAAAAATACGTCCCGAAGATTGTTTCCGATCTAATTCTTGAAAACTGTTTGTCCAATCCTCACCAAACTTTTAACACATGTTTGTGACCATAATATCTTGATCAAGTTGATAGCCATGGAAATCGCTTTAATCATTTAGGAGTTAGGGCCCTCAGATTATCCTGAATAATCATTATGGCTTATTTTCTGTGACAAAAAATCGAAGTGGGGGCATCCGTGTCCTATGGACACATTTCTAGTTGTATGACTTCCATGCACAAGACCGGCATAGAAAGTTTGCCAAGTACACTGTGTGTTTATGATAATTGTGGGCTAGGCATGTCATTTGTGTCCAATGGCAGATTCCGTTTTTATGCCCCCACAAAGTGGCGGCATATAGGGTTGCCCTTGTCCGTACGTACGTACGTACGTACGTACGTACGTATATGACTTGTAACGTACGTACGTACGTACGTCCCGAAGATTGTTTCCGATCTAATTCTTGAAAACCGTTTGTCCAATCCTCACCAAACTTTAAACACATGTTTGTGACCATAATATCTTGATCAAGTTCGATAGTCATGGAAATCGCTTTAGTCATTTAGGAGTTACGGCCCTTTTTTGCCAAAAATTCCCGAAGATTGTTTCCGATCTAATTCTTGAAAACCGTTTGTCCAATCCTCACCAAACTTTAAACACATGTTTGTGACCATAATATCTTGATCAAGTTCGATAGTCATGGAAATCGCTTTAGTCATTTAGGAGTTACGGCCCTTTTTTGCCAAAAATACTTCAAAAATATATGTTTCCAATCTAATTCTTGAAAAGTATGTGTCCAATCCTCACCAAACTTTACATACATGATTGTGACCATAATATCTTGATCAAGTTCGATAGCCATGGAAATCGCTTTTGTCATTTAGGAGTTACGGCTCTTTATTTGCAAAAAAAGACTTGAAAAATACGTCCCGAAGATTGTTTCCGATCTAATTCTTGAAAACTGTTTGTCCAATCCTCACCAAACTTTTAACACATGTTTGTGACCATAATATCTTGATCAAGTTCGATAGCCATGGAAATCGCTTTAATCATTTAGGAGTTAGGGCCCTCAGATTATCCTGAATAATCATTATGGCTTATTTTCTGTGACAAAAAATCGAAGTGGGGGCATCCGTGTCCTATGGACACATTTCTAGTTTATTCATGCATCCTTGAAGGCTTTTGCATCTAAATGAACAATCCTATGACTGTGTTTAAGTACAACATAGGAAATTAAACTGATTCATTCTGTATTCCTGCTATTTACTTGTAAGCAGAAGCAATACTGCTGTTTGTGAACTAGGGGCCTGCTTCAATAAACATCTTAGTCGTCAAGTGAAATCATTTTAGCATCATGTATTCATTATATGTATAAATATATATGAAAAAACTGTGGATTAAAAAACAATTAACTTTTTACCAACTGTGATGTTACAACAGATTTACCATTTTTGATGTCACAAATAAAATCCTTTATTGAATTGGGGCCTATGCCCCAATTTCTGGAGATATCTTAAGTCCCTTATGACAGTATTAAGCTAAGCTCACAATTTTTGTTTAGGTATCATTTTTGTTATGTTTTTATTTTAAAGACTTTTTGGACCCCAAAAGGAAACAATCTCAATCTTAATCAGCTACTTAAGTTTGTGATCCTTAGTAACTTCTGAGGAATTGTAACCAGTAACTTTATCTTGACTCGGTTTCTGTTCCTACTTTTCTGACAATGTGTCTTTTATTTTTCCAGGAAAAACTCCGATGTCCAGAGGTCTGAGAGCATGAAGGGCCGGGATGACTTGGTAGGTTCATTTGTATCTATGTTAAGTCAATACTAGCGTTCCTTTGAAAAATATATCACAATATTTATAACTTTTAGGTTCTAATCTGTCAGTGAATGCTGTGAGATATTACATCAGACATCAGATTTATGAAAACGTTTTGACTATTTTTTCAAGGTATTTTAAAATATTATATATATTGGTTTTTATTGTTATGAATATTTCTGACCTTGACATATATGTGTTTGTTGTTTTGCAAAGCGTTTAAAACTTATAAGCTCCTAATGCACAGAATATTGCTTGAATTTGTGCACAACATATTGGTTTTTGGTGGCATAAAGTATTGTACTACTTCTTAACACACATAGATTGCCATTTGATACACAAAATGAAAACGCATTGTGGAAAAGTTATTATGCGATACTTTGGCTAGCTTTATAACTTTGTTTCACAAAGTTTTGTATTAAACGACAATGAATGTAAGATTTGTTTTTATCACATGACACATTTATTTGTGAAAAATTTAAGATATTTTTTTTTTTTTTTTCCCCCGATAAAAAGTTTCATGCTCATTTAGTAGAAATGATGATTTATTACAATATTGTTATATAATAAAACAGGTTATGGTTGTATTACACTCGAAACAAGAAATGTCATGGAATAAGTGCTATCATTAACCTGGATTGATTTATTTTAGCAAGGAATAAGATTTTATTCATATATGATCAATTTTTGTAAGAAACCTGTGTTTTTAGGCTGTAGGGCCTACAGACCTTAGTATCGCAAATCAAAATCAGGGTTCGTCAGACCTACTTTTTGACGTCACATGTTAAAAGAATTATTGCGCTGGGTTTCAATATGGGATGAATGGTGTTATAAATGCGTTTAAAGTATGAATTGAAAGACCACTATATTTAAATATGTTCATAAGATTGCAACCTAAATGTGAATTTGAAAACAAGCTGAAGAATCTAAAATTGATCCGAGGGGAATAGATAATTATAGATTATCATGCAGAAAATGGAAATGAGTTGACTAAAAGACCCTGCTTATTTTATCTACTACAAATATTCATAACGTCCTCCGCCAATATCAGGTTTCATTTAATTAACTTTACAATAGCAATACACTTGAGAGATGAAAGTGATGTTCCTACATCCTGGTATATATAGGTTTTTCAGTAGCTGTTATGAAACTACGTAATTGTATTAAAAGTTCATCAATTTGAATGACAAGCACTTATCGGTAACAGTTAAAGGCCACTGGAAAGGTTTTTTGGATTTGATTTTTATTGCCTTTGAATAAAATCGGGAAAAATTTAAATAACGCTTAGGAGTAAAACTAAGCGTAAATTCTTTTGTTTCCGGTTTCCTGAATTACCCTATTTTTTGGCCCGACTCTAAACATTTTTATTGCCTTGGTGGCATGAAACCAGAAACAAAATAATACTTTTTAGGCCTTATTGCATTCACAGCCTTTCAACACTTTCAGCGCTATCATTCATCATTGGTAAATGAAAATTAATCACAATGTTTTATGTCCTGTTTTGGAAGAATTGTTGTGAAATACACGAATACTACTCAACAAATTGCTTAGGGTCACCTAAGCCTTAGATTTTCAAGGGCCATATTTACAGTACAACTAATGTAAGAAATATGAAATGTCAGGTTTTATCCTTATTTTCAGTCATATTTATATCTGACTAAAGATTATATAAATTAAATTGTTTTCTTTTTTATATTTTATATACATATAGCAATAATTTCATGTATATTTGGACATCATTTTTGATGTTAGTTCACTTAATTATTAAATGTTAAAAATGATCATTTATCCAAAAGTCTGACTAAACAGTGTTGATAGTATATAAGTAAATGGTTCGTAATTTGTTCTACAGCTTAAAATTCCGAAATCAAAATAATAATAGGTTACCCTTTGGAAAAAATCGAGTAGTAATTATATAAATATGTGTGCATCTGCCATTTTGTTTAAAAACAGAAGATAAATAAATATATATTGTAGTAAAGAAAACTCTGATTTTAAAAGTTTGTATTCATCTGACAATTTTAGCTCATCAATTATTTGAAAGAAATTTGTTTGAGGTATTGTCAGAGCCTTGATGTTGTTGTCCACGTCTTCGTCAGGTAGTTGTATAAACCTGGCCATAACTCTTAAACCGTTGAAGATATTCAAATTCAACCTGTTACGAAGATTGCTAAATACAAGCTCATGTGTACAGCAAGGCTATCAGAATAGTTGCGCTATGCCTCCAATTTGACAGAAAGAAACAACATCAACAACATTCAAACATTGGCGTTTTCTTGTTCATTCATATATCATGAAAAAGTATTGTAACGCTTAGCGTTTTTTGTTGGTAAAAGGTGAAAAGTGTTTATCACTCGGTGTTTTCCACAATTTATGATAAAGGTTTGGAATTGTAAGGGATGTGAATTGATTTATAATGACACTCATATAATCTATAAAGAAGGTATCGCTAAAGAAATCTAACAACCATTTTGATTCTAATATTATGTATTATCATCAATATGTTTGTCTATAACTAATGTTTTTAGGGCATTCTTCTTCCAACAAGAAGACTTCACATCCCTTAAAAATGCACCTTAAATAACTGCCTTGTATGCTACAAGCCTATTAACCCGTAACACAAACCATGCTTTATACACGGTTTCAGCGGGGTAAGGTGCAAAAGCGCTCGCTCAGCGATCTGAAGATGGATGAAAACACACTTCGTACCATCACGCCGGGTTCATCAACGACCAGCATCAAGTATGTGTTGGCTATTTTCTTTCATGGTTTATATAACTATCATGTTATCATTGGTGATGTCTAGGCTCAAAAGCTTTGGCGCCGCTCATACACGGGAGATTCGAATATTGAAGATGCCCCTGTGCCTGTTCGGTCATCAGGATCGTTCAGTCACTCACTCAGGTTTGTTAGAGCACAATGATATAAAGGTAAAGTGCACCAGGTATAGAAAATGTGAACACAATAGTGCAAAGGTTGAGCAAAGTGTTAAAGCACACAAGTAGCATTTGTTATGTACACAAGCACACAAGTGGCATTTGTTATGTACACAAGCACACACATAAAATTTGTTTGTATACTTATACACAAGTAGCACTTGTTATGTATACAAGCACTAGTAAAATTTGTTTTTACACTAATACCAAAATAAAATATGCTATGTTAGGCATTGTTAGCACACAAAAAACATCAATAGATACACAAAAACACAACAAAAAAGTATAGAACAGACAAAGTTTGCTATGTAACTAAGCACTCTAATAACATTTGTTTAAAAACTATCACACATGTAAAATTTGTGATTACACAAGTAATTATAACAAGCACAAAAGTATATTTTCATGTACGCAAGCACTCAAGTAACATTTAATAAAGCCAGCAGACAGATTTATGTGGGGGCTATATAGTTTAGTATGTCAAGTTTCGTGTCCCATTACAAAATATTGTGTCACATATAGCTGAAAAAAAGTTGCTCCTTTAATTATGAAATTTCATAGAAATGCTGGTTAGCATGGTCATGAGCACCTGCCATATCTTTCACTTTTCACATGTTAAACCTGCACTCTCACAGATTGATTGTTTTGACATTTTTTTGAATGAGCCAATTTTTGCGTAAATGTCTGGAAACCAGTGAAATAAGACTGCTGTCAAAAGATCAGATTGCAATTTATCATATTTAAGTTCGAAAATTGATGTTTTATGGCTGAAAGCATTACTAACGCTTTATGAAAATTGTTCTATTGTGAACTATCTAATATGAATGAATTGAAGGCATTGATGCCCAAATCCGACTCTGAGAAAACTTTTTAAAAAAGTGTCAAAACTGACTATCTGTGAGAGTACAGACATTTCGGTGTCCAGGTAGCTTGTTGGGGTATTCTTCATGGCTGTGATAGCTTTAGTTTTGTGTACACAAGCACACATGTAAATGAAAAAAGAGATACCAGCTCAACAACCATGGCTTACACTGTAATACAAAAGACTTGTTACTATCAAAATGATATAACCATGCTTACTTACATGACATTGTCTTCAGTACTTGAAACACTTGGAAAGTTCTAAAAAGGTTTAAAAAAGAAAAAGAATTTCGAACATAAACATAAACAACTGTATTAGAATTCTCCTATGTCCAAATTGCTATAATAATGCTTACATTTTATTTGAGAGTTACATATTTTTGAAAATTTTATATTTTCAAATTCCATAAATTTCACAAATAAGGTAATTCAATAAGATGCATTTATGTTTCCCGCCTAGGTCTCAAGAGAGCCCGAGTAACTCAATGGACACATTGACGGCTCAGATACAGGAAGACTCCGACTTTGAGGTGGAGGCAGAGTTACCCTCCCTGAAACAAGTGCTCGGTGAGGACACAGTACGCAAACTGAAACCAAAGGAGAAGAAACGCCAGGATGTCATCAATGGTAAGTCTGGAAATAGGATGGGGGATTGTACAAGATTTAATAGTTTTAATGACAAGTTTTGATGTTTTTGTGGTGTTTTGTTGGCTTGAGTTTGAAGCCTGGAAAAGTGAAGAGCAAAAGGAAGAATTATATTAAATGATGGCCACCCCACAGTTGTTCCGTTCAGTTTATTGGCAAGTTAGTTTTACTGTCCAATGAAAGCACTCAGATTCTGCTCTTAAATACAAGTTTAAGCGAGGTTGGTAATTGAATAAAGCCCCAGCCTTGGTAATATTCATACATGTTCATCTACAATGTATATTATAAAGGCCAGTCTGGGGATAGGTTACTTCAAACAACCGTATTAAATACAGATGAACACCGCTATTCTGAACACTGTTTATCTGAAATGGATAGTCCGAAATAATCGTTATTATTAAATTATAGTCCTGATTGGGTATTTTACATTTATTTATCATTTTTTATTTCAAACTGGATCATGTCAAGGTTTTCCACACCTTACTTCGAATGCACTTGGGCATCGGCTTGAGGTGACAATGGAGCACAATTAGCGCTTGTTAAAGAATGACATTGGGCACGCATATGTTACAAACATTGATGTCAGAAAATGAGCGATTCATTTGGGTGATGTAGTGTGTATACACTGGTTAAAAGAACCTGAATGACTAACAATAACACTCTCTGAATGGGCAAGGCCCATGTGCGAGTATAAATAAGCTTACATGATATTACCTGAATATCATTCGAAAATGTCTCTCTCATCAGATTTGATTGCCGCATTGCTCACTAGACCCGCTACTGAACAATACGTGTTCCGAAAAAATAAACAAATATTTCTATATATGAAAGACCTCTCAAACCGAATGCTACTGGATTGGTAGCGTGTAACCGACATTGCAATCTTCACGACTTAGTATTTCACGTCATCTATAATTCGGGAATGCTGTCATTTTTTGAAAATTATTTATCCAACACATCGCTATTCCGAAATAACCTGTTGGGTCCCTACGATTTCGGATTAACGGTGTTCAACTGTATGTATTAGATTGTATGGAGCTTTTATCTTACTGGGGATATCATCACTATTACAAGATACAAGAATCTTTACTTTTAGTCAGGCGATTGTATAAATGTGACCTAAAGCTACTTCTAAGGCCTAAAAAAAATAATTGTTTGTTTAGGGTCCTTCCCAAAATTTCTAGGTAGGGTAGGTAGGGATTTTTTTTTTTTTCAAAATCTGTCGTAAGTTCATAGTGTTTTCTTGCACATGGCAGTCTTTCCTACATTACTGTCATTGTCTGACTTTTTTTTATCATATAAACAATTATTCTGATTAAAATCTGCATTTATCCGCCCTTCATAACTCTATTCGCTGACGAATATTTTTTTTGCTGAGAAACGGAAAAAAAATAGTTAGGGTTGGCGCATTTTTATAGTTAGGGTCGGGTTACCCGAAACAGACATATTTTTTTAGGCCTAATTGAAAAATTTGATGCTATTCAAAACCATTCTTCAACTTATTTCAGAGCTGTTTTACACGGAGAAGTGCCATGTTCGTAATCTGAAGATTTTGGACAAGCTGTTCTATCAGCCTATGAAACATGAGCAATCCATTAGTCTAGAATTCACTAAGAGTCTCTTTCCTAACTTGGAAACCATGATTCAACTTCATGGTGAGTACCTGCAGTTTCATACCCGAGTTTGGTTGGTTGAATACATACATTACACTTTATTCCGAACTTGTATATTCTGTTGTTTTTTTCCCCTTAAAGCAGGTTGTACCATGTGGTTCAAATAAATCATGAAATATTTCTGTGTGTTTAATGTAACTTGCTAAAAAATCTCAAATCAGGTTTCATGATATTAGTAGTACTAGAAATACAGCTGTTGTATAATGTTAAAATTATGCATTCATCAGGTGCAATATTAAAATCTATTAAATTAAAAAAAAATGATAAGATTTGGTTTGTTATACTGGAAATCCCCATAAATATTAAATGCTGAATAATAACTATTACTTCCAGAACTTAATACCAATTTAGTGTCCCTGTACCACCTTTAACTGTTTCGCTTATATTTAATACAGGTGCCCTTAACAAATCTATGAAGGAACGGCGCAAGGAAAAGTCTGTAGTCACAGCAGTAGGAGATCTCCTTTTACAAAGGGTAATTTTGACTTGCAGCCACTTGAATGACCCTTGAGATTTTCTCATCCACATTAAAAGTTAAGCTGTATTTGTAACTACCGGTAGTTTGCTTAGAACTGCTAGTTATATAAATTCTTATAAAGAAAGAATAAATAATATACTGTGAAATCATTTATATTTGTTGGCATGAAATTTCGTGGTTTGCCGAAAAAATACGATTGCGTGGGTACTTGAATTCTTGTTTTTTTATTTTTGAAAAAAAAAATCGAATATGCGATCGTCCTAGATCGTCTGCATAATCTCCACGTGCTGGCCCGTGATTTCCGTTTCCTACGTCACGCGGTTTATGACACTCGCTAAAGTGGTACGAGATGCCAATTAGTGCATATACCCATGTCAATTATCGATTTAATTGAGAATTAAGGTCATAAAAGAAATGTACCCTGATCATAATTACAGATAGGGGATGCCATTGAATACCAATCAAGAAATTTGCAAACTGTGAAAACACCGAAAATTTGCGTATATTTGAGTTAACAAGATCATTTCAATATTTATTCACACATTTTTGTTTAATAAATAAATTGAACGTGTTGTTTTGTACTTTGTCACGTTGGGTGCTCAGTAACCTCCAATGTAATCGATTAATAATTTCATTAAATTAAAAAAATCGAGTACCTACACTCATCAGGCACATCTTGTAAACCTGAAGATTTTCATTAACAGCACACGTTTAAACATGTGCTTCTGTCATTTGGTTCATAAAAACACATTTAATTGATTTGGTTTATTATTTGTTAAAGGCTGATATAATATATTAATAAAGCAATAATAGTAAAATATACAGTGAGGCAGGTATAAACGTTGTATACTGCGGCCTCTGTAACGAATAAACTAGTATGAACATAACATGGCAGTTGAAAAAGTGAATAAAGGGTCTATATTTCGTGGGATCTTAAATTTGTGGATCACCCTACCCACGAAAACCACGAACATTAATGCCCCACGAACATTAATGATTTCACAGTAATGAAATCTTCTACATTTTACATCTTACTGTCATGACCTACATGTACTATTCAGTAAGTTTGAATCCAAGTAATGAGGAAATATTCTGTTTGTAAATGGATCACTGATGGCCTTGGTGACATAGTCTTGCAAGTTATCTAGCCTTGGATATAGCTGAAAGACCTTTCAAGCTATTTACATTGAACTTAGTATTCACATTGCCATTGACAATATGCACTTGTTTCGTAAGACCCTTAACTTTGGATTTAATAGTTGCCAATTTAAGTCCCTCATTTGGCCTAAAAGATAACAGATAAGCTTTGCCACCACTTGCTCTTGTTTAGCGCTTAGCATGAACCAGTATATGCCTATTGCTTAGATGAAGATAACTGGAAAGCAGCTATGGAACGGTAGAGTTCAAAATGGTGCCACTATTTTGTGTTTTGCCTGATTCTGTTGTTTTGTACAGGGGTTCTTAAGGTCAGGATTAATCTTAAAATTGGGATTGAGATCTTTTGAGTTCAATCTATTTACATTTTTGCTGAGACCCTTGCATCAAAAACACAAGGAAGTTCCATGAAATGGATATGAATAGCTTTGGAAACAATGTCAAAAGGAGCCTTGGCTTCTTCACACTGCTTTGGGCAGGAAACCCTCCTACTCCTACTCAAACAGACCCCCAGTATGAGCTGGGTCATGTGACCGCTGTACACTGGTGTTTGTATGAATGAGAAATCTAGGTAAAGTCAATGCTTTGATATATGTGTTTTTTTATAGTTTGATAATCATGAGGGTGAGAACTTCAAGCACGGGTGTGCGGTGTTCTGTCGTAACCAGTCACACATGCTTGAACAACTCAAGCTACGCCTCCGCAAGGAAACCAAAACAGCTCAACTACTAGCCGTGAGTTTGAATGAGTTTATCTTGTCTAAAAAAAAATTGTGGTTTTGCCATTATGTACGTGCAACTATTCCTTTTGTCTTGCTTTGATCAAGTGTTGATTATTTAGACATTAGGCTCCAATTTCTTGAAACTTCTTAATAGGCTTACCGGTAAGTAGCTTTCTCAATTAGCCAACATACATATCAAAACTGAAATTTGATGTATGAAAAATGGTTTATTGTGATTATCATAAAGATTAGTTCTATTTAAAGTATAAAAACTCTTAAAGAAGTAAATAATACGCAAATTATTGAAAAACAAAAATAGTGAGCTTAGCTTAATCCTGTTATAAGGGACTTAAGGAGTTTCGAGAAATTAGAGCCAGGGTACAGTCATTAAGCAGTTGCTTGAGTAAGGAATCATTTCAAAGCACTGTATCTTTTTAGTCTGTCTTCTGTTCATCATTTATATACTACTTTCAATAATCAAAAAATGAATTAGTTCATTATCACAAAGAAAGCTCTACTCTTGAAACTGTGTGTTGTTAACTTGTTTGGTTCCCCTTGTATCACAGGATGCTGAGAACAACCCTCTGTGTCAGCGACTGGCCCTGAGAGACATCATTCCCAAACAGTTTATGCGTCTCACTAAATACCCACTCCTCATCGAGAACCTCATGAAATATACTTCACGTAAGGATACCTACAACCTTCTGTAAATATGATGTTTTTACCGAAGAAAGGTGCTTCATGTTTTTGTTTAAAAACTTCATGTTTTTGTTTAAAAACAGTTATTTAAAGCTCAAAATAACATGTAAATGATTATTTGCAAATAACTACTTTAAAAATTCATCATATTTTCCATGATAATAAAAATGAAGCAAAAATAAAGCAAAAGCATAAAAAGACGTGAGTGATTGCGTTTTCATGCATCGCTTTTAAAATTTGAACATATTTCTTCTTCCACAGCCAACACAGATGAGTATCGTAACCTCGAGTTATCGCTAAAGTGCAGCAAGCGAATCCTCACACATGTAAATCAGGAGGTCAAAGTCTGCGAGAATCGGCAGCGACTGGTGGAGCTTCATCGACGTATTGACAAGAAGTCCATCGATAACTCTTCGGAGGCTGATGAACTTAGGGTACGTTATATGAGTGAGGTAGATGTGTTAAATTAGTGAATGTTGTAACAAGTGTATATGTTATAAGTTGTTTTGGATTTAGGTTTGCCTTTGTTATTAAGACATAGTCAATACGTACTATATACTTACCTACTGAAATTGGAAATACATTTAATAAAATCAATATGTATTTCTATATTTTGCTTTTGAAAATACAATTACCTGAAAAGCTTCTAACTGTAAGCTAAAGTGTTATTTGATTATATATGTTTTATAGGAAAGTTTGTCTAGTAGAAAATAAAAAACTTCCAAAAACATTGGATTTTGTCTGCAAAATAATGTTATTGTTGAACCATGAGCATTTAGAACCTAGCTATTTTAACTGAAATTTATGTATAATATTTCCTTATTTTTCAGGAGTTGGATATTAGATCACATAACCTTGTACATGATGGACCTTTAATATGGAATATAAACAACAGAAAACAGATCGAAGTGCATTTAGTGTTGTTGGAAAAGGCCATGGTGATCTTACAAAAACAGGAAGACAGACTAGTGTTAAAATTACAAAATACCCAGCTCGTAGCGGGTCGAACTGAAGCTAAAAAACACAGCCCACTCTTATGGTTGAACAATGTGTTAGCTAGGAATGACGCTACGGATAAAAAAGCATTCTTTGTGGTGAACACTTCTAAAGCAGGACCACAGATCTACAAGCTGTTGGCAGGCACAGCGGAGGAGCAGAGAATGTAAGTTTTCACAATGAAAAACAACTTGCAACTTTTTATGGCGTTTATCCTTTTATTCTTATGTCAATAATTTTATATATATATGGGTTTTCTTTCTGAAAGCTTCAATTAATGTTACATTATTAGTAAAGCCCTCAAACATACATCTCACCTGAGGATGGTACTTCTCACCTTCTACGTACCTTCTTCGCACATGGACCACCAAAAGAAGCTTTTTAACCATTCAAAGTTAATTAGTGACCCTGTTCATGCCACCATTTGTGATTACTTCAGTGGTCAAACAGATTTTAGTCTGGGCATTTTCAAAGAGTTTGTCAGGACACTTCAAACAATTTTTTAAGGATGGCCTATTTTGCTATTCAACTTTAGCACATGACGGTCTGATTCAAGCACAACCCAGCCCCTTAAGAAGTGAAAAACCCCTTCCCTCCCATTCCACATTCTAGGCCAAACTTGTAAACATGATATATGCTATCCAACAAAGTGGCTAGAAACAAGGGTCCAAGCTGGCCACAAATCACATAAAAAAACAAAGTTTTGGGAACTAGATTTTTACTAGTTGCTGCTTTAGACAAAGTTTCCAAATTTGTAGGATGTGATCATTAATGCCAAGACAAGACGCTTGTGTCACATATTACAGCGTCAAATCAACCTGTCAAATTATGGTGCTTTTATACTGTAGAATTACTTTATTTTGCCAATGTTGAGACAGTAACTTGTGTCTATTACACTCATTTATCATCATGGATTCCAGAAATCTAGATGATCATGAAGCTTGATATGAAATACACCATTCTTATATTATTAATGTGGATTGCATTGAACTTCATTATATCTTTCAATCATTTTCAACAACTCGGTTCATATTATGTTAAAATTCCACAAACCTTTTGAACAACCCTGGTATGTTATTGTTTTTGTCCAAATGTCTCTGTTCCTATGATTGTTATGGGTGGTAAGGGAAGCAACATGTTCATATTTCCACTAACAGATGGATAAACTACATATTACCCAAGCATTTTAAGGGGTACAATATAGTTTGATGCAAAATAAATTGACTTGAATGATCAGATAAAAAAATATTAGCCTTGATAAAAAAAATAAAAATAAGCTAAGTGGCCACAAATTTCATGGTTAAAAGCCCAAAATATTGCTTATTTATGATTTTTTGGTTGTTATCATTAAAGTCAAATGAGGTTAACACAATAATGCATTAAAAATAAAGACAATAATTTTGCACCATCTGTATTGTGCATCTTTAAAGTTAAAAAAAAGTATCTTGTTAATATAATATGGCAGAATGTTTAGGCTTTGCCATTCAAAACTAGCTAACAGAATATTTCTTAACAAACAGATGGACAAAGTATATCACTCAAGCATCAGAAGCCCAAAAGCGTGCGGAGATCAACAAGAATAAAGCCCCTGTGCAGGAACAGACAACTCCAACAGAGACTATTGTAGAAAGCCAAGTGTGAGTAACCTCCCTTGTGTACTTTTTTCTGTAATATTGTAATAAAATGTAGGTGTGAGTCTTATTACAATTAAGTGGATTGCATGAAGAATAGAAACTAAGCTTTGATAATGTATTGCTTTTGTTTGAGTGTTTTAAATGAGAATGCAATGTAGTGTTCAAAACTAATTTAGAAAATAGTGTTAATGATCCTTGACTGTCAATTTTGTAATATACATAAAGAATAGACGCTTATCGGAGGAATTATGTTGATGACCGGTTGTTCATGCAAGTCGCACTGTGAACACATTCCACACACATTCTCATTGTGGACTTCTGCATGTATACATTCCACCCATAAAGAAGGCTAGGCCTTTATCTATATCTGTTCAAAGTTCTCTTCACAATTAAGAGTTCAAGCTAAGCAGATAAAGGCTTTTGATAATTAGTTGTCTACAAATGATTACACAACTTTAATTGTGAATGTGTGTATTGCAGTGCCCAGGAGGAAAGGGGTGAGATCCAGGACCTTGACGCGGACAACATCGTCCACCCTGAGGACATCACATTCAACGCCCCCGACATTAACACTGCTGTTCAAGTCATCACACCTCTCGGTACACAAATATTTCAGGGGTCTCATGGCAACACAGTAGTATCTTGCTATGGAAATACTGTCAGTTACAACTGTTTTGCTGTGAGCGATTTGGTTATCACCTCAGTCACCTGTTGAAAACTGAAGTAGAGAAGTTACTTTTGTGTAACATTATATTGTTCAAATCTTATTGAGGAAAACAAGTCTCTGAACAACTGCGGATATAATTACTTTGAGTGTTTGCAAAAATAGTTCAAAAGTCAAGCTCTTGTTACTTTTTTGCATAGAAAAAGTACTCTTAAGTTGATAACTTGACAAAAAATAACGAGTAGGGTAAAGATTTTCTGGGGGTTTTATACTCAAGGAACGTATGCCAAGGTACATGGTCACTTATGTACCACACACTTTAAAGACCTTCTTTTCATTGCTACAAAATCTTGCTGAATTTTCCCCGAAAAAATACCACTTTAGTTTATTTTTGTGAAGTCGGCAATCAAGGCTTAATATCATACGATACCTTCAATCCAAATCATGAAGAACATCCAGATGAAAAATACAAACAGATACAATTCACAATTCTGAGAATAGATAAAAGATAAGCAGCTAGTAGAGCGGCATGAGTGCAGTCCTCTAGCTCGTGCCAAATACTAACATGACATTCTTCCCCCACCCTCTCTTGTTCGCAAACAATAGTTTTCAAATGATGAATACACTATGCCAGGTAACACTTTTGTAAGGTTGCTTCATTTGTCTGTTACATTTCTACCTTTATCCGAATTGTCTGCTTAATGTTACACTGTTCAGACTTTTCGTATACAAACTGAGATTGTGACGACAGTCTTACATTAGGCCATCAGTTTAAAAAAGACACCTGCCTGGCATTCTGTACCATCATGATTTGTGTGTAAAATGTTAGCTTGAGTTGAGGTTTGGTTGTTTTTATGTTGGAGTATTTTGAGCCCTGTCCATTGTATGTGTAAACCCCAAACTGCACCCTACCTGTCACTAATCATAATGGCTCACTGTAAATTCCATGTTACTTATATGTTGCAAGGGCAAGCTGTTCAAGTTATATTTTGTGTTCATCTCAACAGTAATCAGGATCATTATATTTTGCTTTTAATATTTATTTCATTTTGCTTCTTGCTTTCTATTATTTCCCGGTTATTTGGACGCATTTCCAAACTTCCAATATTGCCTAATTCTAGTATAAAGTCTACGAAATGAAATCAAACTAATTGTTTTTCATTGTTACAGTTCAGCTTCATCTTCTTTCCCCAAATCCCCCTTTCCTTAAATTACCAACTTTTTAATTCTTCAAAATTTGGCCGAAGAATCCCCACAAAATACAACAGTAAAAAGCAGCTTGCCCAAACTTGCTTAGCAATCTGAAAATAAAATTGTTGGGCAATATTGAGCACAAGCATGGGGTCTCTTGAACTGTTACTGTTGTTATGACCATCACCCTGCTAGGTTACCAGGCAACCGGTTACCAGGCAATCAGTAGATGATGCAATGATTTTGAATAATGAGATAACTCAATTGTTGTCTACAACTCTTGCTATAGAAACTTGTAGAGAGATTGTTTTTGGTTTTTTTTAAATTCTCTTTAAGCAGAATTATTTTGTTACTATGGTACAATGCCTTTTTGCCAGGAACATGTCTATAAAACTAAATAGTAACATGAAGCACTCATTGAATCCTGACTGTGCCCCCTTGTGTAGCTGTCCTGCATGTGTCTGTAAGTGGTTGCCATGGTTACAGAGAAGCTGCGACAGAATGATGAGAACCTGGCCATGGTGCTGGAGGAGAGACAGGGGCTGATAGCAGAAATCCTCAACATTCCCCAAACAGAAGTAGCCAACAAGGTGCAGGTGGGTCACACGCATTGTTTTGAACAGTTTGTAAGGTTTACCGAAGGATTCCAGTGTTACCTTTAATTATTTGAAGACACACTTAGATTTACTAGCCTAATTTAAAAAAAAAGTTTTTAAATCCTGTGTGCAGGTTTTGGTGGTGATGTATGTTGGCCATAATATTGAACAGTTTTTTGAGTTGTTTAAATGGAACTTGGTACACCCATATTCAATGACAGTATGCTTATTTGCAGCAAGTTTTATCATTCTGCCTAAACTTATTGTTGAGTGATGCCACTTGAGTTTCGGAGAAAAGGGGAAGAGCACTTGCATTTTTTTCCAGTGATCTTGTTCTGAAATTTGAAAATTTCATTTTTCATAGAAATTATACTCTTTGATGATCATTCGTACACTAATGCTTGGAATCAAATCAACAAGCTCTGCTGTATGAAATAATAAAACTCAGAATTTGAATCAGCCTGGAAAGTGATTTACCAGTGCACAGCTTGCAGGCTTGTGCTAAATTTGACTGCTTTCATGCTCACAAAAAAATTCATTCAGTTTTAGATCAACCAAATTTCTTACATTGCTCAGTTAACAGCATTTTTTCATTATTAAAACCCTTTCCTGTACACCCCTATAGGATGTGGTTGAGGAGGGAGAAGGGGAGCCCAACGACCTGATAGCGGCATGCCAGCACCAGACCACGGAGATTTTTGACCTCATGAAGGACTCACCTACCCCACTCGCCGTCACAGAATGTATGTGGCCTAAATCACTGTCTACTGCTCCTAATAACACAAAAATATTTATATTATGTATTGATGGAATGAAGATATATGTGTAAAACATCACAGGTTATGACTTTAATGCCCAAAGGTAATGAAAGAAGGAAAGTGGCTTTGATATTGACATTCCATATGTATAACGTTTCAGAAATTGTTGACTGCATGAACTAACAAGTGAATACTAAACGATCATGTCTGTTGACATAAACAAAGCATGATTTGATGTGACAATGACAACCAATAGAAACTGCATGGACATTTAGCTGCTTATCTTTATTAGAAAAGGATGATGATATTTTGAAAGATAAGCAACAGGTTTCCCCATGAAATTTCCATCCTAAGGTTTGACAATCTTCCTGTTTACCATCCGGAGGTTCCTGGTAAAAAATTGGGTTCCCTAATATTCAAGTAATTAACAAAAGGTTAATCCATAAAAAGTCAGTTAACTTTGAGGGTTTTAGGGATGCACATCATGTTTGAAGAGTAACATTGGCAAGAAAATGAGCCAGGAATACAGATTTTTATGGTCAATGATATTACTGCTTGTTCAGAAATAAAACATGGTCCCCCTTTTTTATTCCACATGAATAGAAAACATGGTATTGTGCAGTTATAAGATACATATTGAGTGTCTTGTGAAGAACTGTAACGTGATTGTTTACAGCTGGCGAGAGGATCGAGTCTGTAGAAGACCTAACATTGCCCATTCCCATGGACAAACTTCGGGACATGGCCAACCGCATGAACCAGATACTCACAAACCTACTGGTGAGTAGCAGGGTACTCAGGTACTCCAGGCTTAGTGTACACTGGGGTGGTATTCATTATGCTTCTTTACTCAGATCTTGTCATGCTTCAGTGACTTGATTCTCTGAATGAAATTATGTCCGTTATTTCTGTTCTACATTTTTAACTTTTTTTCTTTGATTTTTAAGTTTTCAAAGGTGTTAATGAAATACCACCCCTGTATTTTGTTTCCATATTTCGATGGTTTTCATTATAGTTGGTGATTCCAAAAACTAAATCCTGGTGTTGTGAAAAGTTGTTCACCCTTTAAGTTTTCAATTTTAGTGTATGTTAGATAATTATTGACGATATCATGTCTTTTTACAAGGCATAGCTTGATGAAAATTTATAGGACCTGACTTTGCTTAAAAGGTTACTAAAATACAGGTCTGTTTCGTTTTTAAAATATTTTAATAGATTAATTTGAGAGTACAAATCAAGCTGAGCCGGTGTAGGACTTGATTAGCCTGGTGGATGTTGAGATGCATTACCGGCTTTTTAAACGTGTTGGTGCCTGAAGTAGCTGATCACCATCGCTTTCACTGTTCACTTTTAGGCCTGTAGAAAACACTATATTTGTTTCGTTAATTATTGTATTCATGGTTTGGAAAGTGATACTGTTAAGATGGTATTTTCAGCAAGAAAAAAAACAGCCTGGCAAAGTATGATACATGTATGTATGATGGTCCTTTAAAGAAATTTAGAACTATCTGGAGTTTAAACAAATCTCTTTCAATTCCAATTTTGTTAATGGTGTTTTGTAAGGACATTTTTTATGCCAAATCAGTGAAATATTCCTGTACCCAGTTTATGGTAGAATACAAGCCTTGATACAGAAATCTGTTCTTGGCAAACTGGGCCAAAATTGTAAGAATTCGGGAGTACAGAAATTAGGTTTTTACATAATTACCCATCAAATAGACTTACGGAAGAAATGCAAATATTCTTGCGGAGTTTTAGAGAAGCCAGTAGCTACCATGTCATCCTATTTCAAATGTTGTCCCATTGTTGTACATTTGTAACTGTAAATTTGTGTTTCAGAAGTTGTTAGAACATTCATTCCACTATTTCAGACCTCATTTTCCGTGTGCGTCATCATCTTTCAGCCAGCATCTAGAGGAATGTTCATGTCCATGTGGTCTCCGTACCGTTAATGTTATTTTTGTGTTTCATTTGTCAGGCACAAACTCGAGCAACAGCCAATCCCATGTCAGCATCAATGTCTCAGGTCAGGGCAACCGTTGCTAGGCAACTAAAACTAAACACTCTCCAGTCATTCAGTCCTAATTGGAACATATTTCTTTGTTACCAATCAAATGAAATCTCTCTTCACTTAACCTGATATTTCCATCTTGTATGTCAGCTAAATTGCTTCTTTTCTGCCTAATGCTAGATTGGATGAATTAAACTTAGACCATTCAAAATTGATTAATTAAAAAAACAAAACATTTGTAAGTATTTGTTTAAATATATAAAATTAGGAGGCTTATCAGCTACTAAATGTCTCTATGACTGGAGGGGCAGCATCTTTGCAGACAGCAGTACATGTTTATTAATTAACACAGCTCTGCCTTGCTAAATCTGTAGCCCTGTAGTCACCAACCCGTAACATGCAAGTATGACTGGCTAGTTGTTAGGTAGTCAAAACTCATGTAAATAAATTGCTATTGCTTATCAATGGTTCTCTATTCAAACAAAACAAAATAAAGATTGATGTAAAATGTTTGCTTCAATCATAGAAGTAGAACATGTTTTGGCTTTAAAGAATTTATTTTAGTCAGAAAGTTTTGTGTTTTGGGCATAAATTATATGCTTTGCTTTAGAGAGTTAATAAACTATGGATGTGAAGTTTGGTTGGTGAATAGAAGGCTAGAGCCAATTGTTAAGATCCATGTTGAAAGGCTGTCACCACACAACTGTTATACTAACGTGATAACAGGACATACATGTATGGGAACTGGCACACTGAGGAACATATCAAACTAAAACAGAATCTTATACTGCTTATTGTTACCAAAAAGAGACTTGTCAGTTTCTGGACAGAGTGGCTTATTGATTATTTCTTAAAGACCATTGAGGAAATTCAATTATTATTTATTTTTTTTGAAAAACATGCAGTTTTTGTATTGAGAAGCAAAAAGGAAATTATTACCAAATATTTTTTTCTTAATCTTTCTGCATCTTCTTGTTGAATAGAATTGTCAAGAAATTCCTGCTTTTTCTTCTGTTGGTATAATGTCATATGATTTTTGTAGCTATAGTTCTTGCCACTCTTTGTCCAAAACTGTACACATTTTTGATTATACAGACATGGAGATATATTCTAGACTGTCAGCCCCATTGTTATGTTATTCTTTGTCACACCCTGTCATGGTAGCTATTCAGTTTCATGTTTCTCAATCATTTCTGTGGCGGCCATTTAGATTTATGTTTTGCATGTTGTGGAAATTTGGCTGATTGTGAAAAATTAAAATGCACCATGTAAAAAAAACTGTTCGAATAATGCAAACAAACACAATTATTACTGATTTGCTTTGCTTATAGAACGTGGTTAAAAAAAATCAAACAATTTTGCATGTTTCAAAAATTGGTATTCAGTATTTTTGTGAACATTTAAATAGCTACTGTGGTAGAGTTATCACAATGCAATTCGAACTGCTTCACAAATCAGACATCCATCTATGTACACTTATGTTTATGAAAATGCTGTAGTTATTTTTATGCCCCCTTTTGAAAAAAGTGGGGTATATTGTTTTGCACATGTCGGTCGGTCGGTCGGTCGGTCGGTCGGTCTGTCGGTCGGTCGGTAGGAATACCAAATGGTTTCCGATCAATAACTTGAGAACGCTTTGACCGAGGGACCTCATACTTGGTATGTGTATTGGTCATCACCAGCAGATGAACCCTATTGATTTTGAGGTCAGTGGGTCAAAGGTCAAGGTCAGTGTGACCTTTACATGAAAAACGGTTTCCGATCAATAACTTGAGAACGCTTTGACCCAGGGACCTCATACTTGGTAGGTGTATTGGTCATGACCAGCAGATGAACCCTATTGATTTTGAGGTCAGTGGGTCAAAGGTCAAGGTCAGTGTGACCTTAACATGAAAAACGGTTTCCGATCAATAACTTGAGAACGCTTTGACCCAGGGACCTCATACTAGGTAGGCTTATTGGTCATGACCAGCAGATGAACCCTATTGATTTTGAGGTCAGTGGGTCAAAGGTCAAGGTCAGTGTGACTGTAAGCTGAAAAAAGGTTTTCTGATTGTCCATATTTTTTTAATGCATGCACAGATGATTGGGATTGATGTATAAATGTTTGTATAGAAATGATTTTCTTTTATGTTACTATTTTTTGTATTTTGAGATTGAAAAGCTACATCTGCAAAACACTAATTGCGTTTAAATGTATACAAAGTACAGTAAATTACAGCTTTAAAGTGTAGCAAATATTAAAGAAATAAAAAGCTATGTCTGCAAAACATTAAAACATTAATTGCATTTAAATGTATACATACAGTAAATCACAGCTTTGCAGTATAGCAAATATAAAAGAAATAAAAGTGTATATATATAAACTTTTGTGTTTATAATCATATTTATATTGGAAATAAATGAAGCTTAACATGAAAATTGCTATTTGTTTAATGGAATTTAGATGCAGATGTGTGTGTGGATAAATACTCCCATGTACGCCATTGATGTGAATTATCTGTTTAGTTTTTTGGCCAAAATCACAATCAGCATAAAAATATAGATTCTTATTCAGATTTTTTCCAAGAATGAGTAACTGCAAGTTGAGAGTTATCTTATCTAAGTTCTTTATCAGCTCAAGTTTTGCAAATTATTGAAAGTTCTCTAAAATTTTGGTAAGTGAAGATTTGATTTGATTTTCTTTAATCCGTTTGCACTGTTCTGTGAATGACAGTATGTTTCATGTTCTAGTGACTACATGCATGTGTTCAGTGTGCACTGTGTGTATGGTGGCAATGACCAATAGAAAAGTTCACATAAAGTAGTCTTTAATTAGAAATAATGGGCAAGTGTACCCTTGGATTGTCGTTATTGTTGAAATTATGACTTGTAGTATTTAAATGATATGAAGAAGTATAAACTGGTTCATAGTTTGTGAATGAAAACATTTAACCTTTAGGTCTAGATAACTGGCATACTGTCTTGATAGGATTATAGATATATTTTCAAACTTAGTAATGCAAAATCCAATGTAGAGTTGTACATGCAGTAGCTCAGCAGCATGGTTGTATTATGACACAAAACCTCTGTTTCAGCCGTGCAAGTTTTAAACATTTCTATGCTATAAATTATGTTTTGTGACCAACATGCAACATATGTTCTTATAAAATGTCACAAAACTTTCTTACTTTCATTTTTCAGTTTTGATAATAGATAAAGTAACTTAAAAATCATTATTTATGTAATATGCAAGCTTTGTTGATTTTTCACCCTGAAGTTGACATTTAATTGTCCAGTATTTTCCATTATACAAGTTACAGTTGCACTCAACAACTTCATATAATTAACTTAAGCCCTTTTGTTCCACAGGCTGCAGTCAACAGTCAGAATGAGGAGCGTGATAGATTGAGACGGGAGTTGAAGTTTGCACAGGAGGAGTTAAACCGTCTCCGTCGGATACAGAAGATCCAGATGGAGGCCCAGCAGGAGGGTGGGGATGCAAGCCTCGTGGGGATCAGTGTAGCGGCCGTCACAGGCAGTGGAGAAAAAGCTGAGAGGCCCGCCAGTCTCGTGTCTGAGGCATCCACGGTGTCAGAGTCGGAGGACAGCAAGACAGACAGTGAGCAGGCGGAGGACCCGATCATTGTTGGTATGTGAACTCCAATGTCATTAACATGACAGTTTTTAAGTGATAAAGCCCAAATGAGAAATCACATCACATATACATGTAGGTAATTCTTACGCCCTCCAGTACAAATTATACCTCCTTCAATCATAATCAGATGCGTAAATAAGTGTGAAGCACACAATTAGTTCATGATTAAAAATCATGTTAGATTCTGTTAAGTACAAAACTGTATTTAATCTCTAAATAACCAATAATTTATCATGATTCGAGCCTTATTTTGTCAATTATTGATTAAATTTTAATTTAAGTTATATTAATTATTATATAAACATGAAAACTGGGAAGTATTAATAATGATATGATTTAAATATTTTTTATTATGATTTCTTTTAATGATATCCCCATATCAATCTTATAAAATTGTATTTTGTATTGGGACTTATTCATCCAAAGGGACAAACTTCTTTGATTGTGTTTTGTATTTTGATATATTTATAGAGTTTGTGTACAAGTCATGTCATGTTTATGTCCATCAAGAAACTAATGATATAGTAAGTCTTGAAATTTGTTCATTCTAATTGCAGAAGTTGCAGAAGACAACATGCCTGGTCTTCCAATAGATCCAGAAGAGACAGGGCCCCTAAATGAAAC
Organism: Mya arenaria; assembly: GCF_026914265.1. Classification (NCBI taxonomy): domain Eukaryota; kingdom Metazoa; phylum Mollusca; class Bivalvia; order Myida; family Myidae; genus Mya; species Mya arenaria. The sequence continues at coordinate 5,424,787 of NC_069126.1, forward strand.
ACCTCCTGGAGGGTCAGATAGTTTAGTGGATGACACCGAGATAGACTATGAGGAAAATGCGGGGGCTGAGGTGTACAAATATGATGATGCTGAGCAACTAGATGAGGCTCTTCATGAGGTTGAACCTCCTGATGAAGACCATCTGGAAGATTTGGACACACCAGTTGTTGAAATTCAAGGCCCAGAAAGTGATCTAAATGATGATGATGATAATCATGAAGATGATGAAGAAACTGAGTCGGAACAAGATGTAGATGCGGAAATTGATGAAGGAAAGGCTGAAGATGAGGATGATACTGAAGGTGATAGTGGAACTGACACAGTGAATGCAGGAACAGCAGAGAGTGGAAACAGTGATGAAGCTGTGCTAGATAGACTTACAGGAGAGCCAGAGGGGACAGAGGGGGATAGTGTTGATGGTGATGGTAGTAAGAGAGATAGTGGGGAGGTGTATCATGATGCCGAAGACAATAGTGGTGATGACCCCGCAGCTGAACAGACTGATAACATTGGAGAAGACCCAGGTGGAACTAGTAAAGGGCAGAATAGTGAAATTAATGAATCTAGTATAGGTGATAATGTGGATAAAAGTGAAAAGGATCAGTGTGGACAGATGGCGAGTACAAATGATGAGGAAAATGAATCAACTAGCAGTGAACTGCATTCAAATAATAATGAAAAAGATGTGACAGATAAACAAGCGCAAGATTCTGGTGATCAAATACAAACTGATGCTAGTGTTAATAGTGTAAATGATAAGAGTGAACCGGTCTGAAGACAACTAGTTAATAATTGGACAATGTTAGAAATACATGTATGAATCTACACTGTAGAATCAGCAGTATTGCTTAAGAGAAAGGAAACGAAGAAGATGAAAGAAACATCCTCTGTGTGGATTTGAAAGACAAACATATCTTTATCTGGCTATAATGGGTTAGACGAGTAGTTTAAAGTGGTCTAATGTATAAAAGATTATAAACAAGTTATTATGTAGAACAGAGTATATGCTACATATGTTTTCCAAAATATTTAAAGGGCAGATACTAATTATTTTTCATTTTTCTATACACTTATATATAGCCTAGCATTTGCCATTTTATAGCTAGAATGGAATTGTAACTCACCACCGTTGTTTATATTGTCCGGTATGATGATGTTTCATATGAGAAACAATTGAAGTTAAAATACTTCTACACTTTAACGGGAGAAAACAAATTGTACAACACACTTTTTTATTTCCACGAGGAGAAACAACTAAAGTTACTGCATAATTGGCTATGAAGCTAGTGAAACAAAACATGTCCCTGTTTTTTCATCATCCAAAATTGTGATTTTGTGACATTGTGCCATTTTCTTGTTGTTTGTTTTCTACTTGTACCTGATCTTTCCTGTGCTAGTCTGTATTTCTGCTTTATGGTTTTTTGTGGAAATTTTCTGCAAAACATTTTTTCTGCACCCGTTTAACAAACTGAATATGTCATCTCTGTACTGTTTATAATTAGGAAATGTTTTATTTTTTTGTCATGGCCATCTGGTCGGTAATGCTCCTCTGTTTCGATGAAAAGAGATACTTTTTTCCCAGCTATGTGTGATCCACTACTTGATAACTGCTTGAACAGATTCTTATGATGGCAATAAAAAGCATTTCGAGATTTGAAAAAGTTGTTAGTGACATTAGATAAAAGAACTGATCGACGGTATTCGTTTTCACTTCATGATTGACTCCTACTTATCACAAAACTGTTCTGGTCTCTCATTGTGTGGCACAAGGCAAAGTACAGCTGTGGTGATTTTCTTACATTGATATTTGTATATAGGAATATGTCTGTATATACAGTAAATATGTATGTGTAGATAGGATATGTGTATAGAAATGTATAGAAGTTTTCTTTGTTGCAATATGTACTGAACAAGATGGAAATACCTGAGGTCAAGGTCACAGCATGATGATTTCTAAACCACTAATACCAGTTACCGTTACTTTACTATGTACAGAATGAAGTCTTTCATGTTCACTTATATGTATATTGCCTTTATTACTAAATATAAAGATACATTGAAACTGTTATCAAAAACATTGTTTTTGGAATAAAATTTACTAAGAAGATGTCTGCAAATATAATCCTTCAATCATTGAACAAACTTTGGTAGGTTCATTCAACATTAACCCAAACTTGAAAAATGTGTTGGCTGTTTAAGGTTCCACATTTTGATATAAAATGTTTAGTATTTCAATGACCTTGACCTAGATATGACCATTGTATGACTGTATTTTGTTATATATATATATATATTTACACAATTGTTTCCCTGCAATCAGGGATTGTTAGACATAGTGCTTTATTCATCATGCGCGCATTGTTCCTATAAAATGTGCGCATTGTTTATACATGTTTATATATAAAAATACATATATATATACATATTTAGATAAACATGTATGTTATGTGTGTACATTTACATAAACATGTATATATGTGCACATGTTTTATATGTGTGTTCATGTTTACATATGTGTACATGTATATACATGTATGTGTACATGTATGTATACGTTTACATATGTGTACATGTGTATATACATGTATGTGTAAATACATGTATGTGTATGTTAACATCAGCAGCACATTGGTGCATCATGTCTTCATTTCTGTTCCTGGTTTACATGAAAATTAAAGCACCAATGTTCAAACATACGCTGTGTAATCACATGGTGACACATGAAACATATGTGTACACATGTAGACAAACACTGTGTAAACACAGCTTATATACTCACCATTACAACATTTCTGTGATTGTGTTCAACTGTACATACTACCTTAAGTCATTGTTAGGGGAAAGATTTTGAAAGTGAATCTTATTTAGGGGTTCATCCCTTGGTAGAAACACTGAACGTCAAGTGGAAAATAGTCCTAGAATTATGTATTGAATTATGTAGAAATATGAAAAGCTTTTTAACATTTACAAAAGTTTAACAAATTTTGTATGTATTTACTTTAATATTTGGTTATTATGATTGGTTATTTAATTCATAAATCTTGCAGTACTTCCAATACTAAGATTACTTCATAAATGAGAGTTAAAGCTATAGATTCTAAATACATAAATTTTTAAATGAAAATCTTGTGTTAATGTTTATAGACTACATATATATTCAGAACTAACTACAGATATTCGTATATTTGTTTAATAAATAGGATATGGGAATTTTTGGTTGCATGTTTTAAATTTACGAAATGGAGAAAGTCCATCGAATCTACATGTGGTAAAGGTTCATATATTACTTTGCGTGTTTACCACTCACATACTTGTGCTATATTTGCTAAATTCTATTGAAAAAGCAGTCAAATAAATTATCAATGTTTGAATAATCACTGGTTATTCCCCTTTCTGAATAATGTGCAATAGTTATTCCAGTTTGACTTTTCTTCTTTGTTGAAATTTTTGAGCCAAGAAGTTATATACAAGTACATTAGCAATTTCGTTATTATAGTTTTTTACGAGTTATTTATCAAGAAACGAATAGTCTGAATGAGTCATTTCTTATACTATTATTTAAGTGTGTGCATGTTAAAAATAACAGGATTTTCCAGTTTATATCTTTTATTGTTGTTGTTACTGACTTTTGTTAAGGTCATATCTTTGTTAAGTCTCCTAATTTTGAGAGTTTTTTCTAGATATTTGTAAAGAGTGAGGCCGCTATGCCTGACGCTGTGTATGTTGTTATATTCTATCATTATGTTGTATAGTATAGCCTGAAGTTATATTTAAAGTCGCTGTGTCGATTCTCTATATCTTAATTCTAATGCAACAATCTATTGATTATTGCTTTAATAAAATGATAAATAAATAATATCATTTCAGATTTGTCTAGTTTTCTTTTAATGTAAGTTTATAACATGCCAAGGTCATATTTCATTGCCCTTAATGACTTTTTTAAGTTTTTGATCTCTGTGTTTACACTGGCTATGGTAACAATATAACTGATTTTGAGGTCAGTAGGTCAAGGTCATGGTGCCCTTTACAACAAAGTTACCCTATCTGTAACTTTTTAATGACTTGTGATAGAGTCCTCAAACTTATTAAGACATTGGTCATGGTCAGTGGATGAAACCTAACGATTTAATAGGGGTCAGTAGATGGATGTTGACAGTCTCCAGTGAATATATTCAGAAGGCTTGATCCTACGATCTTGAACCTTCATCTTTACATTAAAATTGATACTGATTTCGATTTGACAATGTTTGGCGCTCTAGACATTCAGTTAAACCAAATAAATGTTATTGGAAAAGCAACATTGGATTGTCAGACATATTCTGTCAGCCCAAAGATTAACGTGACACTTGTCAATGCAGCCAAAATTCAAAACTTGATTGTATTTTAATAGTTTGTCCCAACATTGTTTCTGTTGATGGAATTGTGTTGAATAATACAGTGGAAACTACAGGGACAAGCCCAGTAGTAAAATACTCAACCCTGTAATTAGAGACACAAGGTATAGAGACACAAGGTAGCCCAAACTGCACTTGATGGGCGACACATGTTCAAACACCACATCAATATATGATAGGCTTAACTGACTTGAAATGGTAAATATGTATGTGTATCCATCTGACAAGACCTGAACGGGGGGATAAATATGTATATGTATATCATATTTCTGTGGAAGCTTTTGTTTTGTGGAATAGAATACAAGACAAATTCTGATGGAAGACCAAAGATGGGGCTGAATAGCTTTAGATGCGAATCATAGTTATAATAAGTGATTGAAATAAGCGACAATTAAGGAGAAATGTTGAAAAACATATCAGGTGGGTACTCGCCTAGTGTTTTCCTACTTTAGTAGTTATTGTAGCATTATGCTGTTATATAAATAATTTTAGTGTAAAGGATAACAAGGGGAGTAACTATACATAAGACTATTAGAAAGGCATACTCGAGTTGTCTGTAAACTTGCGTAAAGCGCTATACTTGGGACTTGTTATTGTTTAACTTATGAGAGGTATGCGTATGAACTAGTAGCGATTTCTGAGCTTTGACTTGACAAAGGGAAATAATCGCTTCGTCTGACTGGCGACCAATAACATTGAAATTGAAGTGAATAATTTTGTTGATTTTCGTAATAGCCGTCTGACATAAAAAAAATATAGAGCATGATTTATTTGAGTGTATTATCTATTGTCAGACATAGAAATAGTTTCTTTACAAAATAGTTCAAGAAAAGTTGAAAATAATGAGGTATTACTAAGTATTCACTATTCTGAGGAACGAATTACACCGTTTTGATAAGCGTCTTATCACAAATTTTCCGTCAAAAGGTCAAGTTCACCGTTACTAAATAAAGAAGTTTTTTTTCCAGCGGATGACTACAATTTCTTTCATCATATGGACACCAAACGTGTGGTTAATGAAGAGTATGCGGAGAGAAATTGATTTTCAGTCCGTTCCGTGGAACGTCAAGGTCACCGTAACTAAGTATAAATATTTCGTTTCCAGCGAATATCTACAGTTTTGTTCAACATATGGATATGGACACCAAACGTATTGTATTGTAAGAACAATTCGAAGAGCTCAATTGAGAGCTCAATTGGGATTGCTTCTGGGCCCGTTCTGTTAAAGGTCAAGGTCACCGTTACTAAATAGAAAATTTTGTTTCCTGCAAATAACTACATTTACCTACATCATATTGACACCAAACTCGTTGTGGAGAGCTCACTTTGGTTTACAGTTTTGTTCATCATACGGACACCAAACGCAGTGTATATTAAAACATGTGGAGAGCTCCAAATATGGTATATAGTAGGACACAGTAGAGGTCAAGGACACCGTTACTAGTGATGAAACGATTATCGAGAACAATCGATAAATCGTCGCTGACAATGCTATGTCGGCAACAATCGATTGTGGTTGTCCAAAATCGATGTCGCTAATGTTACTTCCGGTAACTACGTATTTTTGTTTTGTTTTGTGGTCAAAGTTGAATAAATATCAATCTTTCTTTCCGGTAAATTCTCGTTGAGTTCATTTTAACAGGAGATGTCACTCTCTTACAGAAATGCGGTGAATGTAAACACTTTTGCTGAACAACTTACAATCTCTCCCCAAATCACAAAATTGTAATTGTTTATATATTTCATGAAACCACCTTCAAAAACCTGCCTCTATGGTGCAGTGGGCCCAGTCTTACCTGCACATACAGGGAATCCCGGCTCGATGCATTCTGTTTTTGAAAACTTATTTGGTATCGTTTATAATTAACCTGTTTACTTTTTTTGTGAAAATTTTATGAAATTAAAATGTTCTAATGAAATGTTCAATATAATAGGTTATAGAATGTTAAGCTGGTTCACAAATATTTAATATGCTTTTACATGGATAAAATGCTCAGTTACTTACTTGATGCGGTGTGCATCATTTTGCAATTGATGTGCAATTATTAAGTATGTGTTGTGTTCTTATGTTTTTCGTTAAATTATTAAAGACAGAAAAAGGTTATGGAAATTTACTTACCGTTGCCAAAAGCATGACTATAGCATCACACGTACTGATTCCAGGTTTAACCATTTAAATGATCATGCTGATATTGTGTATAAAGAATGTATTCGTTACTCATATTAATGATATTATGAACTTTCGATTATAAGTGCTTGGTCCGATTCGATTATCGATAGCAAATGGAGTCCGATTTTTAAACACTAACCGTTACTAAATAGTAAATTGGTTTCCGGCGATACATTTGAGGATCGTTCATAATATGGACACGAAAATTGGTGTATATTTTGAAAATGTGGATAACTTAATTGGGAAAGCTTTAAGGTCCGTTCCGTCAAACGCCAAGATCTCTGTTACTGAATGTATTAATGTAGTTTCTGGCAAATAACTACAGTTTCTGTCAACAAACGAAAATCAAACTCGGTGTATAGTGAGAACGAATGGAAAGGTCGTTTTGTATTGCTTTTGCGACCGTTTCGTCAAAGGTCAAGGTCACCGTTACTAAATATCAAAATGTCGTTTCCAGCGAATAACTACAATTTTGTTTAAGATATGGACACCGAACTCGGTGTATAGAACATGTGGAGAGCTCACTTTGGATTTTTCGGGCACCGTTTTGGTGAAGGTCAATGCCAATGTTTACAATTAGGTGTCGCAGCACCTTAGCAGCATTGATGATCATCATGTATTCATTATCCAAATACAGCCTTGGTGGGCAGCGTCAAACACACCTTCGGAATCGATTTTTAGTTAGGTTTGGCTTTAAGTGACAAAACTTCGTATATAGTTAATGAATATCGTTCAGAGGTTTGCAAGATCACTGCTGCTTAAAATATGTAAACTGAATAACTTTAGTAAGGGTGGATGTTTTGCGACCAAACTTGGTATACAGGAAGAGTTAATGGAGGCCTTTCATTGGATTGCATTTTGGCCCTAGAGTTAAGGTCAAGATCACTGTTTATAAAAAGAAAAATGATTGGTACAGAATAACTTTGGTTGTGGTAGACATATTTTGACCAAACTTGGAATGTAGGATAAGATTATGTTAACATTTCATGAGATTGCGTATGGGGCCCCTAGGGTCAAAGTCAAGGCCAATGTAACTAAAAAAATAGGAAAACGGTTGGTATTGAATAACTTCAGTAAGGGTTGACATTTTGCGACCGAACTTTGTATATATGAAGGTTGATAGAGACCTTATGGGATTGCATTTGGGCCCTAGGGTTGAGGTCAAGATTACTGTTTCTAAAAAAGAAAATTTTGGTATTGAATGACTTTAGTTGTGGTAGACATATTTTGACCAAACTTGGTATATAGTAGGGATGCAAACGAATGGCAAAATAGAGTAATTGAATATTGGAATATTCGATCGAAGGAATTACCGAATATTCGATTACTAAAATACATCTTTTAAAAGTCGTTCATGTAGTAAACTATTATTAGCATTCGCTAACGTAATAGACGGGGCATTTAAATTCGTAGCCAGTACCCTGAATTTCCCTCAAATGAGTCTCCGAAGTTCCCCATTTTCAAAAAGACAAAAAGTAATACATTGTGAACAATTAAAAAACAAAACCATTTAATTTAAATTCCACTGCCTTCACATTTGTAAATAATGTGAACTTGGATTCCTTGCCAAAATGGCGTTATGCACCAGTCAATTGTAACCACGACCCCCAGGTCCGGGGGTATACCGGCTATAGCCGGGGAAATGGGCCGTGTTATTACCTTTCAGGTGTCCCCGCCTTACAGGTCAAGGGTCCTTGGAGTGCGGGGGGGGGGGGCGTTTGGCGGGGATTTTACCAGCAGTTCGTCCCCGCAGGGCTGGGATTTTACCCGGACTTGGCTGGACCGAAAGCCAACGTCCCCGCTATTCCCCGGACCTGGGGGCGTGGTTACAATTGACTGGTGCATTATGCGGCAATGGAGGGTCTTTCCGTAGGACTAGCAGCCTCGTTCTGGGAATGACCTTTACTATATATAACTATGGAAAAACCAAACCTATTCGGGAACTAGTCAAGTAATAAATCGAAAACATATGTGGAATTTGATTCTTCTATTGTACATCAATAGAATAAATATATCATAAAACGCTATACTATACAGTTACATCTCAAAGCACGAACATTGTATCGAAACATGGAAACAGTTTAAAGCACATATGTATAATTATGAAACTACGTCATTATTGTAGCATATGTCATTCATATCATGACGGCGTTTTAAGCAATGCTGCACACCTTAATTTGCCGCTAAGACAAAATATTGGTATGAAGGCCGATTCTGTAAATACCTAATTGACAAAGGCATTTAAATTTATTGAAAATAACTGATTTTTTATGCCACTTGTTATATAGCAAGTTATTTTAAAGGGGATTTTTTATGGTTCCCGCCGATGTCCCTAAATGACATATGACTCGTGTTTAGTGTTTTGTCATAATATTCACACCTCTGGCAGTATGGGTCAAACGTCTTAAGAACAAGACAACGAACCTTATACACAACAACAGAGTTGTGGGCAAAAGGTTTATTATTCTATTTTTTCAACTACCAAATATCGAAACGTTTGATCGAATATTCGCATATTCGTTTGCATCTTTAGTATATAGGATGAGTTTACGAAAACATTTCATGGGATTGCGTTTGGGGCCCCAAGGGTCAAAGTCAAGGTCAATGTTACTACAAACAGGAAAATAGTTGGTACTGAATAGCTTTAGTAAGGGTTGACCTATTGCGACCAAATTTGGTATATAGGAATATTTTATGAAGACCTTTCATGGGGCCGCTTTTAGGCCCCTCAGGTCAAGGTCAATGTTACTACAAATAGGAAAACAGTTGGTACTGAATAGCTTTAGTAAGGGTTGACCTATTGCGACCAAATTTGGTATATAGGAATATTTTATGAAGACCTTTCATGGGGCCGCGTTTAGGCCCCTCAGGTCAAGGTCAATATTACTACAAATAGGAAAACGGTTGGTACTGAATAGCTTTAGTAAGGGTTGACCTATTGCGACCAAATTTGGTATATAGGAATATTTTATGAAGACCTTTCATGGGGCCGCGTTTAGGCCCCTCAGGTCAAGGTCACTGTTTCTAAAAAGAAAAATGGTTGATACTGAATACCTTAAGTTATGGTTGACATATTGTGATTAAATTTGGTACATAAGATGAGTTTATGAAAACATTTCACGGGATTGCCATTGGTTCAAAGTCAAGTTCGCTGTTACTAAAAAAACAAACAATTGGTGAAACTTTAGAACCTTAGTCATGATTGACATATTGTAACCAAACTTGGTATGTAGGAAGAGTAACTGAAGAATATTCATGGGATTACGCCTGGGACCTCCAGACTTAAGGTCAAGGTATATGTTACTAAAAATAGAAAAACAGTTGAAAATTGGTTTCATCTCAATTACGGTGTTTTGTGTTTATCATGTGCATTACAGTCATACGAAGCGTTTATTTATTTCTAAAAACAAAACAAATGGCCTGTGTGGAGATGATGGGGATCGCAGCCGTACCACTAAGCGTGGGTGCAACTGCCATGGGTGTTTTGTGTAATTGTAGTTGTGTTATGCCCACCATAAATTCAATATCTTAGTTAAAAAACAGCATGCGTTGAACTACATGTAGACAACTTTATTCATAAAGTATTTTTCATATTTATGATAAGCAAATTCATATAGACAGTGACCGAGCTCCTATTTGTATTACAGAATGTGTTTGTGTGCTTGATAATTATCGACTCCAATTATCAAAAAGTAGTCTTTGGCATCGAATTGAAGTAGATCGGTACCAGTGTTTTGGTATGGCCTGTCTGCTATTTCAGTTGTCACCATTGGCTCTATTGGATTTGCCCGTGGTTTGTTAGACAAATATGGAAGTAAACCAAATGCTGATGATTTTAGACATGCCTGGCTGATTAAATGATCTTTCGCCAGTGTGCACTTTCGAGATGATCTCTATATCTGACCACTGAATCAGATTATTCACAAATCCACGATGGTTCCAGAATGTCTGCTGTCTAGCCATCATTGGAGTATAGTATTTTTCAGACAATGCATTTGTGAATCAGTATTGTTTCATTTTTGACAATTTCAAGACGCCTGACAGTAACAAACAGGTGCTGCCTGGTGGTGTGAGCTTAAACAAAACGATCTTCTGAGACAAAAGGATATTTGTCTGAGATTGACTGAAGAGACAAACAGTCACTTACCGGTACGTCTTTTCCGCTGAAGAACGGTTTTGTCATACTGTTACTGTAGATGCTGCAGGTAGCATTCGGAACTCCTCGGCCATTTTTTCAAAAACAACCTCGGATGTATGCCGGTACATCAGTTGAAGTAGTTCGTATTTTTTTTTTAATTATATCGTTAATTAAATTTAGTGTTTTAGAGTTGTATTAATTGATCTAAGTTTTAATTGATTACCAGTGAAGTGGATTATTGAAAACATAATTAAGATTTCCAAGAGTAAAGACATAAAGTTTAACTGCTAAATAAAATTACTACGCGATCTACTTGCAGCGGACTTAAACGTACCTCTTTTTGAGTATGTAAACCGTTCAAATACATCCGAGGTTGTTTTTGAAAAAATGGCCGAGGAGTTCCGAATGTGCAGGTAGAGGTTTTTTCATGATTAATCCAATCGGTTTTTGATCACAATGTACTTTGACCTGTCTGCCAACAGTATGGCATATAACTCTTTCTAACTGACATACATCTTTTATCGAGAAGAGAGGCTGTTGGACGCTTATTTTATGACTTTATCGGACGGATGCTAAGACGGGTGTGAGATTGCAATCCCAGATGTTCTCTACGACTTTCTTCAAGAGGCTCCTCAATGAAAAATCGTGTACCATATCGATGCCACGTCAAGTCCTTTTGGCAATGCCATTCACCCTTTGAACGGAACTGCAGAGCTTTTTAAAATGGTTGATAACCACAACGATGGTACGTTTTTCCTTATGCTGGGCAGGCCTTTTGCGTATATGATCCATACCCGAATCCACAGTTTCAACATGTATCCCCCTAGAATCGAGATTTCGGTTTGGGTCGACGTTTCCCCGAAACGTTCATTTGTATGTGTTATTAGATACATTTGCTTTGATTGTGCACGTTTGTTTCGTTAAGTTTAGGTTGGTTATATGGGAAATGTTTTCGCATTATTTAAATGATGGAGGGGATTCAAAAATAACCCTACCTCTGACTAACCATAACGTTATCCCAAAATCGAATTCTTTAAATACTCGAATTACGTATCTTTGGTCGTCAGCTAGTGTCAGTGCTCCTCTCAATAGCCATTGCTTTGTCTAATTAGCTTCGTTGATTAGCTTCTCACGCATTTAGCTTGAATCTGCTCCAATAAGACTCTGTCACTTATGAGGTTGTCTTGTTTAGAATCTGAGAACGTACAGTATTTTGCTACCATTCTCAGTCGGATGACATAAGAATCAGCCGAGTTTGCTCTTTGAATATCGTTGTTGAACCTGTAGGTAACGAACAGTTTTTCCTGAACATGAGTCTGAAATTTGTCAAAGTGCATGTTAAGCTGCTGTGCCTCCTTATTGATCAATGTCTTGATGGTTGTCGCACTCGCTTCTCACCAAGCTGTCCAGGTTCTATTCCCGGTCTGAGCGCATGTGAGTTTGGTTTGTGGTCACCAAGTGGCTTTACTCCTGGTACACCGGTTCCCCCTACAACACAGAACCACACTCTCGCGCAGAGTGATTGATATAAATTGTAATAGCTTGTTTCTCAATCGTTGTAAACGTAGATGAGTGTAAACTTATGTCTATGTACGAGCGACAACCCAAACCTCCGTCACCAATCCACAGTAGCAAATATGCAACGTCTTCCTCCTCGTCTGTTTAAGAGGTCCATTGAACACAAGGTCAGCATTTATTTGCATCTGTCCCATAAAAATGTACGTTTTAAGCACCCCATTAGAAAAATAGTTCGAAATCCCTGCTAACAGACTGCTTGGCTAATAGGAGAATTTTGTAGGATAAATAATAAGCTACTATAATCTGTTTCAAAGTATTTAACATATAACGCCTCTTACAACATTTACACCATCTACGTTTTCGGGTTTCTGGACCAAAGTTGCCCAATCCTCCCTTCTAACATAAATTTCATTTTACTGCCTTACCCAAGCGGTTCTCTCAATATTCACCAAAGGAATACGATACATGTCTTCTTGTTGTTTTTTAATTAAAATAAATCAATTTCATATAGACAAATGCGGTATGTATGTTGCACTGGCACCGGATTTTCAAACTCAATCATTTTTTTAAAAAAATAAAAAAAAGTTCTTATAATTCTTTATTCAAAATTATAATACCGAATATGTAAATAAAAATTGAAAAATATTTTTTTTTATATATATATATATATGCACTTTGTACTGTATAATATACTAACAAAGTGCATATTTAAAAAAAAAAAAAAATTCAACATTTTTTTACATATCCGGTATTATAATTTTTATGATTAAGTTTGAAAATCCGGAGCCAGTTTGTATGTGGTACATTATCGGTGGAATCGATCAGGGATGATTAAAATGTAAAATATATATACATACTAGTAATACAAAACAAATATTAAGGCAGTCCTGATAGAAACTGACCCCTATGGTTTCGGTTTATTAAATGAACTCGACTACTTATTGTCCATTACTTTCCTTTAAGTATTATCTAACCAATCGACCCACTAGATACATTTAAGTAAAACTAAGTGGTTAAGATAAGCTGCTAAATTTAATCAATCAATTATATGTTATCACAATATCATTATTGTCATCCGTTCGAAGGCTAGGAACCAGGATCTTCGTTAAGGACGCAGATGCTATCTTCTACCATTGTCAATGTGCAATCTTGAAATCTTATTCGTTCGGATACGAGTCAATCTGTAACTATACAGACATGATTTTATCAATTATAAAGGCACATGTTAAATGACAGCGAAATTGTAGCGGAGAAAATTAAACGATTGTCATGATAGCATAGATTTTATGTTGCAGATGGCGCAGAATGTTGTTACCCCGAGCCCACCCCGTTTTGTATCGAATACCCCTTTAATTTCTACCCATATCTGTCGTGACATATACTATTAAGCTGCTTTGAGAGTCTTTGCGCCGTGTTATGCCAAGTGGTGAGTTTCTTCTTGAATCCAGTGTACTCCTTCACACCTCCTTGAACACCGTGCAGCAAAAGGTGGAGTTAAGGCTTACACAATGGGAACCACCGGCCGCAAGTCGAACGTACTGAACAACTAACATCTTCATACTTCTGCATTTGAATAATGTACCTATATCATAGATGCCAATCATAATTAAAATCAATCTGATTAAAGTGTTCCAAGCAATCTCTTGTCCGATCATCTGTGCCTTTATTTGGTGACGTCAATACTGTACAAATATAAGTCTAAACATTTTCGCGAATGTCAATCATCTCCTTGAACTCGTTCTGTGTGTACGCACGATGCGGGCGTGTAGAGAGGTGTTGGCAGTGTGCCTGCTGGCTGTTGCGCTACCGTGGGAAGTTGTTTGTCTTCCGGCTCAGGCGGATTCTGGTAAGTGCAGATATTTTTTGCCTAACATCTAGATAAATTGTCTTAAATATAATACAGTATATATTCGATTGTGTGTTTTTTTTTGTTAATTTTAAATATTTGCTTACATCGTGTGTGTTCTTTATCTGTGATGTTATTATTCGTTGTCTGGTTCTTCAGGATCAGCAAAATATGCATTTTAGGTGTAAATGACGTATTAATGAGGGTTAGGGCGATTTGCAGGCGTTGATAATGTAAGGTTTTTTTTATTAATATGTATACAACAGCAAAATCAATACAAAATACGGTACATCAGATACAGAAGAAAAAAACACACACTCGATATTTTTAATTATCATTTGACTTAATGTTTCATCTATGTTAAATAAGCTTATTTCTTGTCACGCCTTGCCATCTTAGATATTGAATTGCTGATTTATTTTAATGTTTATATTTAAATGAAGGGGGGGGGGGGGGGGCAATGTTAGTCTTACCAATTAAGAGATCCAGTCTAACAGCGACAACTTCTGAATGATCTCTCTTCCACAGCGTATTGTTGATATGATCATTCTATTATTGAATTTACATGCTGTACTGATATGGTAAAAACTTATTCAACATTTAACATCTCTAAAACCTGTTTTACAGAAAGCAATGGAGATCTGAAATGGGTCAGTGGGGAAGCGGCTTCACATGAAGTTGACGACCAGCCACTCCTACATCCACATCATGATGCACAAAAAATTTCATTAAGCACGGGTATATCAGTCTCTTAAGATTGTTTGACGGATGGATTTTGTTATTTATTCAGATTTCTATATTTCTCGAGTGTATTTGGAATGTTCGTAAACACATAGGCTGCAGATTTGATTGTTGCTTTCCTGTTTAACAGAGAGTGAGACGAGACAAGACGCGGACAAAGTCAAAGCAACACCAGAAGGCCTAGGTTGGTGGTTTTCTCGCAAAGCAAGGCAGGGTGAGTGCTCATGTTTAAAACCTCGCAAAGCGACACCTACAGTAATTGGTATTGGTCTTTGCTGTCCCATTAGTGTCCAGTGTTTAAATTTGTTGCTGAAAAACAACAATATATCGAGCATCTACAAAAGTATATCGATAGAGCCATTTTTTTTGTTCAAATTTATCATATTAAAATGTATTGTGCAGAAGAACATCAATATGTACATTTCTGAACGACAATGATAATTGATTAAATGGAATTTAGAAACTGGTGTTAGTTATACATTTACACAGCCATTGTTTCCTTGAGAAAATGATAAAATGTCATGATGGTTTTTAATTAATAAAGATATGTCAGTAATAACTGTAGCTTTACAATTGAGTGTTTTATCATCGTGCCACTGAACCCATACTATGTTTGATTGGCTCCTGAGCTTATCCTTGCTATTTCCAATGTAGTATTATAAACTCCTTCTTTTAAGATCAAAGAAACCCAGCAGATGGAGCAAATAATGATAAAGATATACCTGAAGAAACGCTAGTTGGCGAGTATACAGCGTCTGATGAAGCAGCGGATTTGATGACAGAGAGCTCTGAAGGAACAACTATAGGAGATGACCATGAAAATATGGAAGACAACAATGAAGGCGATCACAGTTATGATGTTGAGGAATCTGCACCGAAAGAATATTCCGACAAGGACTACACGTACGATTATCACTACGGAGAATCAGAAGATGAAGCGATCGGTGATGAAATAGACTCTGAGAATGACAGCCCATTGGACTTTGATAGTTATGGTTTTGCCAATGACACAACGTATATGCAATACCTTGAAACAGAGGCAGAGGCGTATGCAGAAGCCAATCTTGCTTGCAAAGGTATAGGCGATGCATGTGATTTTTATTCTGTCTTTTCTATTGAACTGGATCTATATATTGATATTTCTAAGGCTCGGACATACGCTGTTCTGTTGACAAGAAAACACGTCTATTTAAATTTGCTTTTTTATTTATTATTTAAGACCAGCAACGCGATGATTTGGAATGTCACCACCATCACCACCGACACTACCATCATCATCGCCGACACTGTCACCACCACCACCACCACCACCACCACCACCACCACCATCACCACCACCACCATCACCATCACCACCACCACCACCACCACCACCACCACCATCACCACCACCACCACCACCATCATCACCACCACCACCACCACCACCACCACCACCACCACCACCACCACCACCACCACCACCATCACCATCATCATCACCACCACCACCACCACCACCACCATCACCACCACCACCACCACCACCACCACAAATGTCCAAAGATTGAAACGATGAAACCATGGACCCAGTGCATACACAACAGCTGTACCTCCTGTCTCGGAACAACCCTGAAAGTGAACAAGACGTTCAAGCTGCAAGGTATTTTGTTCATACATGTACTAGTATAGTATCTTTCTTGGATGGCTTATTCTGATATCTTTCTTGTATGACTTGTTTGAAAATAAAGTCCATTAATATCCATTTACCTGTACCTAACTAGGAAATTAATTTCAAAGATAATAAGGGAGAACTAGTTTAGATAGACATAATTACTTATCATTTCGATATACCGGCCATACGATTTACCGTGTTTGTAGCGTAGCGAAACCCGGAGCTACATAACCTTAAACATTTGCACTTTCACCAGTTATTACAATATTATTTTCACTTTAACATTGTTCCTCTGAGCGTGACATTTTGCTTTATACTGTTGCTGGATTACAGCTTGTGGAACAGTCGAGTACAAGAGAGGACGGGAGTATCTTATTGGCTTAACCATCAACGGGTATCGGACGTACTACCACCAAATGAGATGTAAGTGATGGTTTCCTTCAGCGCACGATTTGGTAGTGATATTTTTTATCACAACAAACATGTCACAATCAACTTAAACATATTGTCTTGTCTTAAGAAATCCTTTAAATTCAAAAGCAATGCTCATAATGAAATAGAACCTACAGAGAAACGGGACGACCATAGTCATATGACAGGGACGATCATGGTCACATGACTGGGAAGACCATGGTCACATGACAGGGACGACCATAGTCACATGACAGGTACGACCATGGTCACATGCCATGGACGACCATAGTCACATGAAAAGGACGACCATGGTTCATGACAGGGACGACCATGGTTTATGACAGGGACGACCATGGTCACATGACTGGGACGACCATGGTCACATGGCAGGGACGGCCATGGTCACATGACTGGGACGACCATGGTCACATTACAGGGACGACCATGTTCACATAACAGGGACGACCATGGTTCACAACAGGGACGACCATGGTCACATGACTTGGACGACCATGGTTCATGACAGGGACGACCATGGTCACATGACAGGGACGACCATAGTCACATGACAGCTACGACCATGGTCACATTACAGGGACGACCATATTCACTAGACAGGGACGACCTTGGTTTATGACAGGGACGACCATGGTCACATGACTGGGACGACCATGGTCACATGGCAGGGACGGCCATGGTCACATGACTGGGACGACCATGGTCACATGACAGGGACGACCATATTCACATAACAGGGACGACCATGGTTCACAACAGGGACGACTATGGTCACATGACTTGGACGACCATTGTCACATGACAGAGACAACCATGGTAACATGACAGGGGCGACGATTGTTCATAACAGGGACGACCATGGTCACATGACAGGGACGACCATAGTCACATGACAGCTACGACCATGGTCACATGACTGGGACGACCATATTCACTTGGCAGGGACGACCATGGTTCATGGCAGGGACGACCATAGTCACATGACTTGGACGACCTTTGTTACTTGACATGGACGACCATGGTCACATGACTGGGACGACCACGGTCACATTGCAGGGACGACCATGGTCACATGACTGGGACGACCATGGTCACGTGACAGGAACGACCATATTCACAGGACAGGGACGACCATGGTTCATGACACGGTGGATTTTTTAACCTATGAGACAACAGAAGTTTTGCAACTTTTAGGACGTCTAGCAAGAGCTAAATAACTTTTACATGCACTAAAGCTTTAGTATTTTGATTATCAAGAAGCAAATAAAAAAGACTATAGTAAAACCCCAGTAGTCAAACAACTGACGACGAACCTGTTAAGTGGTTCAATGCGTCATAGACATTGTAGACAGACACAAACGGTCACAAAACATATGATCAAACCCAATATCGACACCAAAGTATTAAATTGATGTTCACTGAAATGTGCAGTCTTGCGTTGGCTTTGTTTGTGATTTTTTCCTTAACTACGAAGGGTTTCATTGACCCCAAAGTTGTCCCTCCGAACAATAAGCAATAGTTCAGCTACTATACTTGTATCTGCTTTACATCAGTTGTGCCTAAACAAAAGACAATATTCACTGTTTTTCTGTTTGATTATACCTAGCTACAGATCGTTTGAGTTGATCGGACAATTTAATTGGAACTGTTTGTATCTGATTCATATAGTAGCTTATTTCTGCCATCTTTTGGCGTGTTGGTGCAAATACAGTTGTATACTAATAGAAACTTACTATATTTCTATTCCAGTGATAAACAGAACGAACGTCTGCACGCCCGTGCCCGGGCTCGGGAAAAACAAGTCCCTGTGTTTTCAGATCTACAATGTCAGAGGTCGCAGAATGTGCACGCGTCTCCTTGGAAACGCACTCATCAACGTACGATCTCCTCACACCTTATCCTTTCTGGCACCGTTATTAATGATTATATAGAACATGTAGAGTATCTTCAAAGTTTGAAAACATTTTTACCATATTTGTCGTCTGGTTTCAGTTTCTAAGATATGTAACTATGTGCAACACTTTTTTATCAAATAAAAACTGTGCTGTTGCTCTACTGCTCTCTGTCCGTTTTTCTCCGTACGTTGTTGCTTGAATAATAAAAAGCAAATGAGTTTTAGGGATAATATGTTTTTAATATTGAATATAGAAGACGTATATTTTCAGATTTAATCATGTCTATTTTCCAGGGTAAACACGTGAATGGGTCAATCGAATACGGATGTTTCCGCATCCCATGTTTAGACCAGGGAATGTCAGGGGACAACTGTGACGTACCGGTAGAGAATGACGAAGATGATGCCGTCACTGAAGAGTGGAGGGAGCCAACTGACAAGGATGGGATGGACAATGACTTTGTAATTGATGAATAATATATAACTTCTATATGGATAGTTCCATGATATAAATGTGCCTTGAACAAGGGAGAAGGAAAGTGGAGCCAACATTATAATCTTCCTAGACACTTATATTGCATATTTAGCATGCTTACTTTTAAAATATTAAGTATTTTATTGAAAACTTGCGGCTACTTATTTATTGTCAATGTCATTTTATATTTTTATCTGATCCTTTATCAATTATTAAGTTATATTTTATAAAACTCTTAAGCTAATTGATTGATAGAATGATACATAGTATAGTGATTGAAGTTCTTGTGAACATGGTTATGTATTATACGACTGCCGTGGTTTATACACTATATCAGTAAAATAAAAGTGGTATTTAACTTTTGTATTTGATATTATTTACTGTTTTGAAATCTTAGCCTGCTTTCACGTCGGCGCTCTCATGGCTGATACACACTTTCAACGACTTCTGAAATGACGTTTTGAATACAATTTGACATTATCACTACAATTTTATCCCTTTTAAGCATACAATACAATCTTCGTGAAGACAAAAAGTAAATACTTGAAATATTAATTCAGTGAAATATATTGCGATATTTCACTGAAACAAACATATTTTTGAATTTTTTATTAATTCTTCAACAGAGATCGTGTACTTCATTCAACGTGTTGAAATATGGTGGTGCAATTCCTCTTGAGACCTCAGTGTTTTTGTATTACCGCGCGTTCACCTAAAACACAGAAAGAAATGAAATGTCATCGTAAGCCGGATTTTTCAACGAAAGATTACGGGTAACCGGATGGGCTTTTGGACGGGCGGGCATATATCGTCCATGTTAAAACATGCAGACTAGTGTTTTGACTAAATTTCATAACAATTGCAGAAAATAACTTATTTGTATTTCCAAGTTAAGAATAGTCCTTATAAAATCATTACACGTATATTTTTTTAAATCGCAGTCTTCTTATATCTGAAGTTATACAAAACAGAAATTAAAATCAGTAATATACTTTAAGCAAACACTTAGTAAAATGTGTTTTCGGGCGTTTAGACCATTTCTATGAGCTGCTTGTGATTTTTTTGTTTGTTTGAATATATCGTTCACCCTGTCACGGGCCTATAAACCATAGGTCCGTGACCCTGTTAATTCGCTAGAATTAAAAAAAATGTCACCGAGACGAACGCCTTTGAGGACCTTGGTATTTCTTAAATATGATAACACGATTTTATATACATGAAAAGCATGTTGTTTGAACTTCAGTGGATAAGCATTATTTGATAATCTAAAATATCTGTGATGAAATCTCTTATGTTACATATCTTTTTGTTTCTTCTGCTCACGGATCAGGAGTCATACAGTTAGTTGCTATTAATACAAAAATAATACACAAACAACATTCGGATTTTTAAATCGTACATACATTATTTGAAACCTGGTGCCGTGCCCACTTGCAACCTACACGAATGACTTGTTTTAATATCTCAGGTTTTATTGAGACTGTTAACGTGGTGACCTTTGTAATTATGGGATGTTGCAAAAAACAACAATCAATCAATCAATCAAACAAACAAACAAATAAACAAACAAACATAACATAAAATAGTGTAAACTTTATCCAATCTTTCGGTAAAAGCTGCCGTGCACTACAGGCCCGATGATTTGCGGAAGTGTTGCCGATAACATTTTGCTAGTTTCGAGAACCGTTCGAGATCATTCATCAATAAATGGGCGAAGCTTTCCCATCGGGCTCGTTCGGCATGTTTCGCATGTAAAACGAAAGGTCGTGGTATAAACGCCGAAACCTATCCGAAGCAGCCGAAAGCGACGCGGATGAATGCCAACAGTTACGGAATTTTCTCCCGAATGTTCCCCGATCGTGCAAAAAGGTTGCGGTTACAATGCAGAACATGGCGAAGAGTTGCCGAATCTTTAGCAATAGAATGCTTAACTGTTGCCGATTTGAGAGTCGGGCTATATAAACGATGCCGAACTACTATTTTATTATCAGTTGCTAGTGGGACACCATGGATGTTAGAGGCCTTTACCATGCATTCAGTCAAAGGACCATAGGTTCCGCAATGCCCTCCCTGCTGGCTGAAAGTTTGCGATGACGCTGAGGTCGATGACATCTTGGGACACGTACGAATCCTTGGCATTTGACTTTCGTGTTGCCGTGTAAAGTGTATGCCGTTTTGTCCAAGAAATGTGTACTGCCCTACTTCATTGGTATAATGATGAATTTATGGTCATTCCCGCCAATAATCCAGATGCCTGGTGTGAAGTGGCCGCGCAATTTGAGACAATGTGAAACATGCCCAATTCTGTTGGTGTCCTCGATGGCAACACGTGGAAATGGAGAAGCCACCGGGTTCCGGAAGTTTGAATTACAATTACAAGTGCTTCTCTAGCACAGTTCTTCTGGTGTTTATCGGTGCAAACTATACGTTTATTTGGTGTGACCTTGGAGCATGGGCTTCATGACAGACTGCCAGATCTGAAATAATTCTTAATTGAAGGAATGACTGGATGACAATTCTATTAGTTTGCCACCACCTTCGCCAATTACCAATGATGACAGTGACATGCCCTACTTTATCG
This sequence comes from Mya arenaria, assembly GCF_026914265.1. Lineage (NCBI taxonomy): Eukaryota > Metazoa > Mollusca > Bivalvia > Myida > Myidae > Mya > Mya arenaria. The sequence goes on from NC_069126.1 coordinate 5,446,630, forward strand.
TAGGAGATGACGCCCTTTCTGATGAGGATCAACATTATGAAGCAATAAAACCGATACAACCATAGCCAGATGATCTTCAACTACAGGCTCTCCAGGCTAGAAGTATAGTGGAAGATGCGTTTATCATTCTTTCTGCTCGGTGTAATTGCTTTCTAACGCCATGCTTCAACGTTCAGAGGTAATTCGCAACATCGTCAATGCCTGTATATGCATGCAGTATCCAGCACTTGACTTTGGCCAGTTGATGCTGAGGATAACATTCACGACTTGGTGCCTGGAACCTGTAGGACAGGAATCCACTTCCAAGAGGTTGATCGAGAAGCTGGAAGAGGAAACATCGACCCTGCTGCAGACAAGCACCAGCGGGAATATCTTAGGCTCTACTTGGTCAGCAATAAGGGATCGGTGCCATGGCAAGACAGAATGGTGGAGTAGATAGTAAGTAGTTAGGACGAGAAACATGGACTGGATTATATTTAATGTTTCAGTGTTTTCAACATATTCAGTAGTTCAGTTTGATATCGTTACATTACTTGTGTAAAATATGTTTGAATGTGTTTAATATCATATGATTACATTGTTAATAATTTGATAAAGTTCATGTTTCATGTTTGTTCAATTATTTAGTTTTTAAAGGTATAAATATCCTAACGTGGTCATTACATCATCAGCTAATTTATATAAGCGTGTTCACGCGAAACAGGACTATTCCACTCGTCGTCTTCGGTGAGAATTCGGCATCGATTGAGCTTCCTTTTGGGACCATTTCAGATAGCTAAAAGATTTTGGCTTTCCGAAGATGCCGAGGAAAGACAATGGGTGACTGAACGTCCTGAATGTTTGCAGATGATTTGCCGAAGACCCCAAAGCCGTCCCGAAAAAACATTCGGCGTCCAAATGTTCAAACTTTTAAAATTTGGATGCCGAAGTTTTTTCGATCTCGATTTGGCCCGAAGTGCCGAGAAGGTTTCCGAGACGTATAAAGGAATGACACGATGGAATGGTATCAGAACATCGCGAAGACAACCGAAACGTTCCGATTTCGCAAATTCCGCGTCCGGAAACCCTTCTGAAGCCTAGTGGATGGCAAGTCTAACTTACCGTACATTTGCAGCTAGTACAATATTTAGAATTCATATATATATACAATTAATATGTTTGCATTGTAAATAGCGAAAGGCATTGTTGCGTTTACAAATACACTTTGAAGCTTGTATAATGAACGCCCTGAATGTGTTCTGCATCAAACAAAACGATAGGGAGCAGACACAAACGCTCGTCAGTTAATTCAAAGCTGAAAAAAGAGGAACAACGAAAAATATTGCAGCCCGACTTATGACCCTTGCATATATATTGAGTTTCTAAAACCACACTGTTGTAATGACTATGGCAATACCTCCGTCATTTCTTTCTATAAGGACCAGCTTGATGGAGCAAGAACTTTAATAACACAAGGAACTTGCAAATGAGTTTAGATATTAAGTGGATTAACAAGGTATCCATTGAAAGGCATAGGAGTATTAAGTAAATTTATTGTTCACAAACATGAATACAGGTATGAAACAAGTTTTAGGAAAGACAACATAAATGAATGAAGATAAAATAACCCAAACAAGAGCTTATATGCATTGTTGATATATGTTTGTTGTATCTTTGTCACTTGATTAAATATTACAAAGTTCATATTTTTAATACAAAAGCTCAATTAATACATACACTAAACCTCAGTTAAATTGCAATAGCTGATTCAGCTGATCAAAAATCGTCCAAGTTTGCTTTTAATTTCCATAAAGGAGAACAAAAGTAAAAACTATACCCAAAATGCACCACTTCGGACTATAAAGTGTCAATATTTTTACAGCAACCCCTGAATACACTTTAAACAAAATAATTTTCGGGTCAGAGCGATGGGCGCAAATTAAAAGTTTACGCGCCTAAATATCGCCCTTTCTAACGTCAAATCCTGGTCCCAGTATCACGAAAATACTTAAGTCAAATCTCAATCTCAGTCTCAACGCATTTTTCCACATTACAAAATGACATTATTAAAAATTAATAATGTTTTACTATTTTTAAAAGCACATTCTCACATGCACTATGTTGATTAACATTTTTGTTCAATATTCTAAAAGAATATTTTTATAGCACAAAATGTACTTGAGTAAAACTCCAAAATAATAAATTTGACTCAAGTACAATTTTTGCTCTCATTTTTTTTTCTATAAAATATTGAGCTTTTTTTTTAATTAAGATAATGAATGAGAGAATGCAATTTTAAAAAGGGTAAAACATTTACAATTTTGAATCATATGATGCTGTAGTTTGATAAAAATAGTTGAGACTGAGATTGAGATTTGACTTGAGTATTTTCGTGATATTGGGGCCTGGATCTGCCGGTGCATTGATTGACTCAAAACATAAATGTGATCAATAATTATATGAGAAAGAAAAAATATTCATTTACAGTGACTAATATGCTGCACATACAGAATAATACATAAACAAGCACCAATGAAGCACCAGAAGCGAACCTCTGGCCTTTTCAATCGGTAAAGAAGTTTAATAACTGTTTAAGTGAACAAACTAATATAGTTATGAAAACATTTTCTTTTCTGAAAACAAGCTTGAAAGAATGTTGTTAGGTATGGTGATAAAACTTAGGCAGTAAATGATATTTTTATCATGCAAAACTAAACGACACAAAAATTCGCAGTAAGATCAACAAAAAATAATTATACATACATATACAAACACATACATGTTATAAACGGAAATGAGCAAAACAAGACTACACACTTTATGTATGGAACTCATACATTAATGAATAACTAAGAGTAGTCTAAATGGACATCATAACCTCAACTGTACACATTCGTATTTTCCAACTTATCGGTCATACGGTTTACCGCGTATATAGCCTAACAGGGCCCGGAGCAACAATAGCTTAAATATAAAGAATAAAACCTACATTTTCAGCCAATGAAATTGCAGATGGACACTCATTAAGTAATAGACTTAATCATAAAGAATTTCACTTTCGCGGGTATTTAAAGATCCGCCTACTGTCACACATCTGATACACAATCCCTGCGTTGGATTTTTCGCAGCGCTCACTCCGCCCATTCTTAATCATTAAGAATTTACTTTAGGTCATCTAACTATTACTTATAATATTATCTTTAATATTGTTCTGGAGTATTTGAGTGGCTTGTTATAATAACTTGAGCAGTCTTGTTACAAGGCATGCCGACCATGACCACATTACCAGTTTATACGTTCCTTTATCAATAAATCATTATCGTTTTCGTATATTTTTTGAAAGTCTTAATCTAACTGATTAATGGAATGATTAATACTATTATGAATGCATTTTCTTGTGAAATTACGTATTTGTTATGTATTTCCGGTCGTTATTGAGATTTATCAGGGAAATGAAAGTGGTATTTCATTGTTCCATTTGATAATTTTTCCTGCTTTTAAATGCATTCATCCATCTGTTTGTTCTATTAAAATGGATTCTCTTGCAATAAGTCATCGTATTCAATTGTTGCCCTGAAAGAATGATTCACATTTATTTGATCACCATAAGAAAATGAAAAGCACAGGCACGCTTGGTAGCTGAACATAAGTGTTTTCAAGCACCATCACTATATTGCCAATCGACCTGACCATAGCATATTTGTGGATAATAAAATTGGTGAATTGAAAACAAAATGCATGTAGATGACATCTAATGTATAAGGAAGTACGTACCCGACATTGACTTGCTCTGGAAATAAGAGGTCAATTACATTAATTATCATAAAATATGAAGTGTGATCCTTTTAAGTTTCTAACAAACAAAAGTTATATGAAAAGAGATATGCACATGAAGAATGGTTTTATAACGAATTTTTAGATAATAGTTTAAATAGTATATGTTGCATTGTGAATATAACTAATTCACGTACGTAGCGATTGGTAGGGTAATGGTTGCGGTGCGCCGACATTTTCGTCATCCGTACGAGTTTCCACTTCTGTGAATATTTCATAAAAAATAGAAAATGTTCGCCAAGATATACATAAGATACATTTTGATATATATTTCATCGTTTCTATGTTGGTTTTCCCCCTTCCTAGGTCAACTATCACTATGAAATGATGGTAAATATAAATATTACAATATTTACCCAATATATCCGTTATGCTCTGATAGTGGCTTACGTCTGTAACTGGCCTTGAATGATGCACGCAAGTCAAGTACCTGTGAAGTAATAAACGACTTATATGCAAAACTATTAAACATACAGAGGACTACCAAATGGTACAATCTATAACAATGGCAGAGTGCGGCAAATAACTTATGTTACTTTCATTAAATGTAGTTTCTAGTTTAAAATTATTCTTTACAAACTCATTTCACGTACCAACATTATAAGAACAGAAGAAACACTCACATGTCCACCGCTTTTGCTCTCGAATTGGAATCTGAAATATAAACAAGTTATACTGCAGTTAATGGTTTTACATACATTATACGGGCTTCTTCTTTTACTGCTGATATACTAACGAGTACTACCACCAACCACTGGTGAACGAACTGAAGGTAGACGCCTTTTAAATATGTATTAGTCGGAGTGAAAGGAGTAAAGTTGATATAGCACAATTCATGACTACTAAAAGCTCAATGTAATCAACATAACAAGATGCAGATTTATTTACTTTTATTACGAAAACCACAGGTGCCACACACGTTGCTGAGAGAAACCTTTCGCCGAATGCAATATACAAGGAGAACAAATCCAATAACCATAGCAATGATACTTCCTCCGACAGAAGCACCAATAGTTAAAGTGGAATGTCTTATTTCTGAAATGTCAAAAATATACAAATACATTCATTACAAGCACATCAAATTAGACCTTAGCTTTACGGTCGCAACTATCCTTGGATGCCGTCAGTAATAAAATCGATGAACGCATCATCTTAATAACCATGTATTTATGTAAAAGACAAAACGCTGTGAAACGGCTTACCACCTTTCTTTAATTGAAATCGTTCCGTTAATTCTCTACCAATACCATTCCAAATTGTTAACTGGTATGGTCCATAGTCCTTTTCATTTACTTGAGTAATAATAAGTGAAGTCGACAGTCCGATGGTCGATATGGCATATTTGGACAAATTTGCAGTAACTTCCGTGCAATTCTCGTTTCCAACGCATTTTTCCCAAACAAATTGCCATGTTAAAGGTATAGGGTATGCAAAAGCAGTGTACGATAACGTCACATTTTCATTTAATGGACTATAAAAAATGAGCTTCACATTCCCATCGTACGGGCGTCTGACCGAACCTAAAGAATGGAAGAAGACCGGATTGCTTGGTGTTCATGATTGGAATACATGCTATTGGTGATGTTATTTTCAATAGATATACTTTGATAGATAGATCAGCGCAAGCACAAATGACATCCAAAGTATGACGAATGCAGTCTGGAATTGATTAAGACAGTAACTGAAGGAGCAACACAGTAAATGTCCTGTATTAGCTTAGGCGGTCTTATATTTTGAAGAATCATTAGGTCATATATACTGAGTTATTTAGAGTATTCAGAAATACATTTTACACACTAAACAACAATGTAATCTTACAGGAAACAAGCAATTCAAGAAAGCCCTTTGACGGCCGATCGCGGTTGTATCTGTTTGCACTCGTACACGAGTATAGGCCTGCATTTAAGCATGACAAACTAGCTATAGTGTGCGTCAGATTGCTTCCATTATTTTCCACTTCCAGTATTTCGTCGGCTTTAGCGATGGTTATTTCAGCATTAGGGTTACCATCAACCACACACACTAGTACTGCTGTGTCGTTTTCGGCTTTTGTAACACTATTTGTGTACTCCGAGCCTATAACAGCAAAGTCCTTAACCGTTGATTTGTCTGAAAATGCATTAATGTTTATTAACGATTATTACTTTTGTGTTATTATTCTATAATATGATACTTATTATAAATCTGAAGTAATCACATTTCGGACGAAAACATAGAGGATATCTGTTGATTTTAGTATAAGATTGTATTTTATTATTATTATATTTATAGAATACATATTAAAAAATGTTTTTTTTATGATCTCGGTGAAACAAAATATGATAAAACACTGAAATCAACAACTTTTCTGTCTCATTTTTGCTTGTTTTTGGAGATTTACGTTTTTTTTATAATTCAATGTTCAAATTACCCCTCTTTAAATAACCCTTTACTACCCATGGGACGCCCCTCACGCCAAGTTTTGATTGCTGATGGTGTAAACTGTCGTCACTATGCTGGCTCGTGAAGAAATAGTTTTCCAATAGTTTCCTTATAATTTTGTTTTTTCGCGTTTTCCAGTGCAAACATATAATAAACATTCATTTATGCATTTCCATGAATTTACTTATGTTGTAATAACAACAGTTAATGCACTAACCATTTTTAAAATGTACAGAGCGTAAATACATCGACCAAATTACACTGGTCACTCTAACTGTTAGAGGTTAGTCTTATTCGCTTGTAGACATGTCGTTTACAAGATGGGGGTGAAGACCACGCATCGTCGGGGACATCACGTTTGACGTATGGTGCGGTATTTTAATTTATCGGTCAATTAGTGTGTGAGTTTCCCGGCAAATTCGTATTACAAAGTCAGACAAAGATAAAAGAAGAAGAAGAAAATATTTTGAATAGATGCTATAAGGATGAATTTATGTTCGGATCTTTATTTTCGTCTTATGGTATGTACGGAAGCAAATGTTCGAAAATTCAGCTTAAAAAACGTTTGAAAAAAAATGCCATCTGCTGTTATTTCGATGATAAAGAATGAAAGAACACGTAGTATGTATGAAAACAAAGTATTCACATCAACTATGCTGCTTTACATTATTCACTTTAAAGCTGCACTCTCACAGATTGAACGTTTTGACAACTTTTTTATTTAGTGTCTTGGAACGAGCATATTTTTTTGCGAAAATCCATGTAAAACAGTTATATAAGACTGCTTACAAAACAAAATAGATTGCAGATTTTTATATTAAAGTTCAATAATGATATTTAATGCTTTTTCCTTGAACCGTTGGTAACGGTTTAAGCCATAAAACATTAATTTTCGAACGGAAATATGAAAATCTACGATCTGATTATTGTCAGCAATCTTCAATCATTGGTTTGCAGAAATTTATGCAAAAAATTGCTCTTTCCTAAGTTTTACACTTACAGCACACATTTAAACGCAGCGTTCCGCAATTGCTTCCATTCAAATGAATCTCTTCAGATACTACCATTTCACTTGTGAATGTACATGTATAAAAGTCTTCATCAGACCTCTGAACAGACGTGATTTCAAGAGAACAGTTCTCCCAACGTAGGTTGTTTGAGGCTCTTGTCCATACCACTGATGATTCATGCGGAGCGTCGCCAAGGTTATATTTGCATTTGAACGATACGTTACTTCCTTCCAAAACATTCAGTTCCTTCACCATATCGGGGCCATCTAAACATTGAATGAATGTTTATTGTAACTGCAATCTAAAATGCTATCAATGTCAACTGAAGGGAAGATTTAAGTGGAAGAAGTTTCAACATTAGGATTAATGATTATGAGGCGCAATGGTTCCAATATATTTTAATGTTTGTGAATGGAATTACGTAACATTTGCTCATTCGCATTTAGTTATTCCGTCGTCGGTCGAATCAGTTATATTTTACGGGTTATTCGTCTCGGTGCATATACCACTTCTACTTGTGTCATTCCCAGAATTACCTTTCTGAAAATCTGTTTCGCCATTTGTACAATCAAAATACGTTGCACCATTCACTACATTATGAATGGAAATATTAAAAAATTGCCATGACGGAATGGATGAAGATCATTACAAATATATCGACAAAAATCATATGAGAATAGCTTATTAGCAACATTATGTTTTTGTGCTACAATATAGGTAAGAACAAACGTTAAGGTATTCAAACCTTTCAAAATAATCTAAGTTGTAAAGTTGCGTAACTTACTTGGAAGATATATTGTAAAGTTAGATTTCAAATTTGACAAGTTTTTGTCGCAAGTTGTAAAACAATTGATTATTCCTCTGCCAATCATCATTTCGGCCGAAAAAGTAGCTTTAATATAGCTCTTGAATCCACTAGCCGTATTTTCTGTCCAAAACATTGAGGACTCTTTCACCAACTGTGTGGTATTGGTCGACAAATTCACACCGCAAGGAGGATTGGATTCCATCGTAAAACAAGTAACGTCAATTGACTGTTTGGTAACGTTAGATGAAGCTAAGGTAACGTTCATAATCAGTTCAGTCGGCGAATCTAACAACAGAAATGTAGAGCAACTGAATAAATAGTTATGGATAGGAAAATATGTAAAGGTCCAAATGCACGATGAACGTTATTATTGGAATTATACATCTTACATAAACTTACACTTTATGTTTAATGTTTTACAGGTGGATTCCATATTCCCGTAAATTGTAGCTTTTCGACGACAACATATTTTCTTTCCATTCCAATTTTTGTCTATCTTCAATATAGAAGCTTTACTGGTGTATGTTTTTGACGTTTCGTTCAATAAATCTTTTTGAATAGCATCAATGGCTTGGTTATCTACCAATATTTCAATCACCGCCGGTGGTCGTACATTTGACACCTCGCAACCAACTGTTGTATTTTCATCGTAGATGTATTCTGGCATGATCAAAAAAGGGTCCGAGCCTTTCTCTAATAATTAGAAAACAACATTTGATCCATTCATACCACAACGTACAGAGACGACTTATGGTAACAGAGTACTAAATACATTTCCTATATACGCGAAATAGCACTGATTTCGAGTGCTTATTGACCCAAACACAATATATGGGAAAAAGTATCACATGTGAACTAGACAGTTAACGTTAGAAATGATGTTATTTAGAAATAACTAATATTGATTTATGCTTTAAGCACAAATGTTTTAATACTCAGCTATATTCTTTGAGAAAAAGAAGCCATTACCCATGTAACACAATTTTGCTGAACTGTTCAGGTCGTGTACATAATCATCGTTAGAGACCTTGCAAGTTACAATATGATCGTCATTGTCCCTCCAAGTGTCTGAGTCTAGTACAACTGTATATACTCCTCGATGTTTTTCGTTCTCTAGCATTGTAACTACTTTGCTTCCAATGGAAAAGGTCACACGGGGTTTTCCTGTCGTACGACTTGTGTTGCAATATATGATAGTGTCTGCATTGCCGTAAACGCAATCATCCAATATTGGCCCAATAAGCGGCTTATCTTAAAACATGAATGAAGTGCTAGTTAGCAAAGTACGCATGTGATCGCTCAGTCTTATACAACAAAAATAATCGAGACTTACCTGTCACATGTATGTCTAACCGGTTTGTGGTGTCTTCAAGTGTATATCCACATTTCAAAGCGTAAGGCCCAGCTTTATTCTCAATAAAATTGTAGATGGTTAGAGTGTACAAATAATCAGATATTTTCCTCTCTTCATAAATGTCGTTTCGATGATGCACGACCTCTCTTAAGAACCCTTTCAACTTCAACCATGAACGTTCATTGTACGAAGGGTTTTCGTTGGCCAATGTAAGGTCAGAAGGGTAATAAGCTATTTCAACATTTGTTCCATATTTTATTTCCGGGGAAAGTAGCACCAGATTGCCACACGCAGACCTGATTTCTGAAATTAAGAATATTTCAACGTATCCGTATTTCTTTACTTTAGATGCAGAGTTTCATAAATGAAGACAGAAGGCTAATGAGGAATCCTTGACCTACGCGTATGCACATCATTTTACTTTAAATGCGATGCAATTATACACATTAGACGTTTAAAAATTACCAATAAGCATAAATATATACTTAAAGTAATATGCATATCTAGACATACCATTCAAGTGTAGCTTCACAGTGTTTGATGAAGAGTTGCCTTTTGCATCGCTACATTGAACATGAAATTTCGAATTATTGTGATGTTTATTTGCAAAGAAAATCATAGTATGATAGTATGGCCCGTCCTCAACATGTTGTTGAAAATGTTCCTCGACGCATTCTACTATGTGTTCTCTTGCTACGTCCCACTCATTAGTATACTTCCAGGCAATGTTTGAGATCCCTCGATGACGAGGGACAAATTTCAAGGTGATGTTTCTGTCCACAAAAGTAGGCTTCATTATTGTCAATGAACCACATGAGCCATATGCATCTTCAACGAGCACTACAATTAGAAAAGTGAAATAAAATGATATTAAGACAAAAACTACATAGTATTAAGAATATGAAGGGATAGAAATATGAGATTATATTTAAGAAAATCATCAAAGGTAACATTTAAATATATAAATCTCAAGCGCTTACCAAGGCAACATAATAGAACGTAAAAGCTGGCTTCCATTTTGTGCGCACATTAATAAATTGAATACAACTATTTTACATATGTTCTTATCATTATTGTTCATAATATCTGTACAGTAGAAATGCTTTACTTAAACTAAGCCTTCACGGAAGTTAAGTACTTTCATATCCGGTCATTGATCTTTAAATAAAACATTTGCTTGATATGAATCGCGAAGGCTTGGTGTTTGTTTATATGGATTTTATTTTTTTAATAGAGATTGTTAACTTATATTCTCACCAAAAACCCAAACATATTTTACACTTTTGTTTTATTCATACTTCTATTAAATTGTCAGAAATACGTCAAATTTACCGATTCTTGTACGTCATAATTAAAAGAGTATCGTCAAAATATTTAAAACAAATACATATACAATTGCTTATTTATTCACATTTAAACGTATTGTTTAGTTCATTTACAGGAAAGGAAATTGTGCATACAGAAGAATAAAAACAAGCCGTACAAATAAATAAAATAAAATAAACGTTTGCGCTAAAACGAACGTGTCCGGATTCGGAAGCTGTAAATAAAAAATAATAACAGGATTATTATAAAAACTATACGCAACATTTAAGTACGTTAATTGACAAATAGTTGAACTAACTTTCAAGAACATCAACCGATAATTATTTCTGGACAATCGTGTTGACTTACCTGAATATGATATGTAAATGTATGTAAGCAAATGTAAAATAAAATAAAATTGAGTATTTAAAAGAGTATGTGTGCGCGCGCGCCCGGGCGCATGTGTGTGTGTGTGTGTGTGTGTGTGCGTGTGCGTGTGCGTGTTTGTGTTTGTGTTTATGTGCGTGCGTGTATCTGTGTGTGTGTGTTTCTGTGTATGTTGGAAACGCATTCAATTGTTATCATGATATTTTGAAATGATTATGTATGTTTGTGAAAAACAAATAAAAATTAGTAATAAGTTTACCTGCAGCTTCAGACCTGATACAAATGTTATTTGGCAATGTGTAACCTTACTCATATTTGAAACTTTCTATTATTGTCCGATAGTTCATCGAAATGCTTGGTCCGATTCGATTATTGATAGCAAATCGAGTCCGATTTTCAAACCCTATCCATTACTAAATAGTACATCGGTTTAAAAACTGGAAATCGGATTATTATGAAGCAAAACTATTAGAGCTGTGTCGGATTGATTGATTCTGCTTTTTGACAGTTATAAATGCAGTCGAGGATTGCTTGAAACTGTTCATTGACAGCTATTATAGCTATTACGGTTTTTAGTAACGGTTTGACTGACACGGTTCATTGACAGCTATAATAGCAAAGTCGGACTGACTGACACTGATCATTGACAGCTATAATAGCAAAGTCGGACTGACTGAAACTGTTCATTGACAGCTATAATAGCAAAGTCGGACTGACTGAAACTGTTCATTGACAGCTATAATAGCAAAGTCGGACTGACTGAAACTGTTCATTGACAGCTATAATAGCAAAGTCGGACTGACTGAAACTGTTCATTGACAGCTATAATAGCAAAGTCGGACTGACTGAAACTGTTCATTGACAGCTATAATAGCAAAGTCGGACTGACTGAAACTGTTCATTGACAGCTATAATAGCAAAGTCGGACTGACTGAAACTGTTCATTGACAGCTATAATAGCAAGGTCGGACTGACTGAAACTGTTCATTGACAGCTATAATAGCAAAGTAGGACTGACTGAAACTGTTCATTGACAGCTATAATAGCAAAGTCGGACTGACTGAAACTGTTCATTGACAGCTATAATAGCAAAGTCGGACTGACTGAAACTGTTCATTGCCAACTATAATAGCAAAGTCGGACTGACTGAAACTGTTCATTGACAGCTATAATAGCAAAGTCGGACTGACTGAAACTGTTCATTGACAGCTATAATAGCAAAGTCGGACTGACTGAAACTGTTCATTGACAGCTATGATAGCAAATTCGGACTGACTGAAACTTTTCATTGACAGCTATAATAGCAAAGTCGGACTGACTGAAACTGTTCATTGACAGCTATAATAGCAAAGTCGGACTGACTGAAACTGTTCATTGACAGCTATAATAGCAAAGTCGGACTGACTGAAACTGTTCATTGACAGCTATAATAGCAAAGTCGGACTGACTGAAACTGTTCATTGACAGCTATAATAGCAAGGTCGGACTGACTGAAACTGTTCATTGACATCTATAATAGCAAAGTATGACTGACTGAAACTGTTCATTGACAGCTATAATAGCAAAGTCGGACTGACTGAAACTGTTCATTGACAGCTATAATAGCAAAGTCGGACTGACCGAAACTGTTCATTGCCAACTATTTTAGCAAAGTCGGACTGACTGAAACTGTTCATTGACAGCTATAATAGCAAAGTCGGACTGACTGAAACTGTTCATTGACAGCTATAATAGGAAAGTCGAACTGACTGAAACTGTTCATTGACAGCTATAATAGCAAAGTCGGACTGACTGAAACTGTTCATTGACAGCTATAATAGCAAAGTAGGACTGACAGAAACTGTTCATTGACAGCTATAATAGCAAAGTCGGACTGACTGAAACTGTTCATTGACAGCTATAATAGCAAAGTCGGACTGACTGAAACTGTTTATTGACAGCTATAATAGGAAAGTCGAACTGACTGAAACTGTTCATTGACAGCTATCATAGCAAAGTCAGATTGACCGAAACTGTTTATTGACAGCTATAATAGGAAAGTCGGACTGACCGAAACTGTTCATTGACAACTATAATAGCAAAGTCAGACTGACCGAAACTGTTCATTGACAGCTATAATAGCAAAGTAGGACTGACTGAAACTGTTTATTGACAGCTATAATAGGAAAGTCAGACTGACTGAAACTGTTCATTGACAACTATAATAGGAAAGTCAGACTGACTGAAACTGTTCATTGACAGCTATACTAGCAAAGTCAGACTGACTGAAACTGTTCATTGAGAGCTATAATAGCAAGGTCGGACTGACTGAAACTGTTCATTGACAGCTATTATAGCAAAGTCGGACTGACTGAAATTGTTCATTGACAGCTATAATAGCAAAGTAGGACTGACTGAAACTGTTCATTGACAGCTATAATAGCAAAGTCGGACTGACTGAAACTGTTCATTGCCAACTATTATAGCAAAGTCGGATTGACTGAAAAGGTTCATTGACAGCTTTAATATCAAAAACTGTTCAATGACAGCTATAATAGCAAAGTCGGACTGACTGAAACTGTTCATTGTCAGCTATTATAGCAAAGTCGGATTGACTGAAACTGAAAGTGATCATTGACAGCTTTATCATCAGTGTCGAAAGTGATTGAAACTGTTTACATGATAGCTTTATTAGCAGTGTTGGAAGTGACTGAAACTGATTGTTCATTGACAGCTTTATTAGCAGTGACAGAGTGACTGAAAATGTTCATTGACAACTATAATAGCAGTGTCGGATTAATTGTAACTGTTTATTGTCTTCTACAATATCAGCGTCGAATTGATTAAAACTGTTTTTTGACATTAAAGAATAGTGCAACTCTGTCACCGCCACCTAGCACCAGGTTTAACGTTAACGATATGATATTCTAAGAGTCATTTAGACATATTCAATGCTACCGTAAGACGGAATTGAAACTGGCCATAGACATCAATGAGAAGTTGAATACTGTCTGAGTGTCAACGCCACATAGCACCGGTTAAATGCTATTCTATTTCCAAAAGTCATCATGGCATACTCAGTGATATCGAAACACCGAATTTCTAAATATTGTTTATTGCATATAACAGTACCCTCCTAAATATGTCCATTTAAAAGGTGTTAAAATGCAGGTAATTTTCCGATTATAACAGTGCAAAGAGTATGCATAACTTGTTTCCTTTGTTGACACATAAATGCATGGATATTATTGTACTATTGTTAGCTCAAATAGTTCGATGACACACAACCGTTATGTTTACCGTTATAGGTCTTCTAACCCAAAAACATTTTTAAGTCAAAATATATCATATTTATAGCATATATACAACAATCAAACAAGTCTAGCAGTATATAACAAATTCTGTTCAAGTTGTAATTTGCCGCATTTCCGTTCCTTGGTTTATCTATCTCAAAGAAGTTTATGTCAGTATTCTGATCTTTGTTCTCTATACTAAATAGTATTTATTGTTTTTCTCATGCTGGGTATGTGCATTTGAAGTGGGAGCATGGCGATACATAAAGTCTAGTTTGTATGGCCTAAATCTGGATGACAAGGATCACATTTTTACACCATAACCAATCTCTGCACCCGCGGAACAATTGAGCTCAAAGCCTGTTGTGAAAGTAGCGTCTACAGCAAGGTAGAGACATGCCAGTCCGATCTCTCGTGGCTCGCAAAGTCGGTCAATGAGCTGAAACGAAAAGAAACTGCGAGTTTAGATTTAATGATAACGACATTATTTTATTTAATTTATGTAATTTATGTTTTTGTGCATCATGACGATGAACGACTCTAGTTTAATGTTTGTGTGGTCTTGTGTCTCCAAAGATGGTCTACGTTTAGGCTAAGGCTGTCAGTCTTGTCCCAGTACACTCTATTAAATTGTCCGAGAATCAAAACATTCATATCGGTACATTCTTAAACCGTTCGACCATCAAAGTTTGTGATTGAAACGGTTAATTATTTGCGATAGTAAGTAACTCTAACGACAAATGCTTCCCATGCACAAGGTCTATACTCAGTAAAGACTGGTGTTTGAATTTGAGACAATAGGCTCAAAACTGAAAATCGTGATTTTCTTGTAAAAGGTATCAGTATCATAATTGTCATAGGTAATCATATGGAAGAAAAGTTTAGCGAATACATGTCTTTTTTATATTTTTTCTCTATATTTGTTCCCAGTTTTAATACAATGATGCTTTTTATTATGAAACTCTATGATCACACAGTCTAAAACCTTTCATTTTCTAAGGAAGACAGTGTGTGATGCTCATAGTTTCAAACAATAACTGCATCGTATCTTTGAATATTTTGTGCACTAAGTACTCTGGATTGTATTTCTCCGACTGCAGATAGTGTTGGGATCCATAATCGTTGAAGAACATTGGGTTTACCTATTGGTTTATCAATATTTGTTTTATTATTAAGTTTCCTCAAATACTTTGATAAGATTGATCTTTTGCCTTCTTGCTTTATTCAGGATTGTTGGGATAAGAGTGAGGTTTGTGCACTTAAACTGGTTTAACCCCCAAGTAAATTTACATTTTTCTGACCGTTCTAGGCGGTACTTAAAAATCCTTGATAAACATACCTAGTTTTGTTATAAAGTATATGCGCACTCTGTTGTTTTTAGAGTTTTGTGCTGTTGTTCCATGTTTCTTGTTTGCGATTTGTTTGTTTTTGTGTTTAAACTTTGACTAATGAGTTTGTTTCTGTAGTTAATCTTCATAAATATTGATACTGAAATGAGTATATGTCAATTTCGATCCACAACAATACAAAGAAAGCTACAGGGAAAAGTCCAGCAGTCAAAACAATATACATATAAACCCTGTTTAGAGGCACAAGACAATTACATGAAAAGATACAATGTAGAACCAGACCACATATGCTTCAGAATAGCTTTATCAGTAAATGATGGAATTACAGCCTTGGAACGTTTAGTTAAGCACGAATTTACTTAAAGACGAGTTCATAGAGGTTTTAAAAAATGTGCACACAACCTTACACTTGTCCCAAAAACTTGATTAATAAGCGTTGTTAAGTTCTGTGATTTCGCGACATGAATATTTCAGTGAGGTATAATATATGTCAATTTGTGTACTTTGATAATTTCATAGCGTTCCGCAGTCATGGAAACAGTCAGTAGCCAGTGTTACCATATACCATGCTCATGATAGCAAAAATAATGTACATGCTATACATATGTCAACAAAATATTTCTTTGAGTGAGTTACAACGTCTAACAAGGGAATCTAACTAACCATGCTGCCTTTCATTGCATGACATCTTCAGAGATTGGCTGGGCATCCACATAATCTTCGACCAACGGCTTACGTATAGTCGCAGGTGCAATTCTAATAAATAGAAAGAACTAAAAGGATACGCTAAAATGATAAAGAAGAAACTTTGGTTAACTATCCATTTGAACAATGCGTACTTTATTGGTCAATATCACTTCTTTCTCTTATCTACTATCCATTTAGTAATGTTAAGATAATCGTGATGTAGCATGTGAGGTACTTTTTCTCTAATCCATTCAATAAGTTAACTGTTTAATTATTTATATTTCTGTACAAAAACATAATACGTGTCTTTGAAACAGTTATTCGAGCCGTCGTTTTGTTTTTAAAGCATGGCCCAAAGGCTTTCATACCGTACGACACCTATCAATACATTTTTCATACTATTTTCTTCAAAAGTCAAACGTGCTATTGCCAAGTATTTTCAACTGTATTAGTCGTGGAGTAATGCACACATCTTATCAATGGACGAATCGTAAGCTCACTTTCTCTGTATTTCCGAATAGATAGGATTTATATTTCAAACGAAAAGTAAGACTAACCTTATTGTTATTATACCATTGTTTTTAATCTTATTATCTTCTGGCGTACGTTCGAAGACGACACTATTATTCCTCTATACTAACGAGTTTACCCGTACACCATGTTTTGCTTCGTTTTTAGCTAGTGCTTTGGTGAGAGATGTGATTCCACCCTGGAACGAGTGGTCATTTTATCAATAACAAATGACCAACATTTCTCTTTGTCAAAACAATGCGACAAGTCTGGGGATTTTTTTCCGATGCATATTGATTTGCTTGACCCATTACTCGTGCATGACTTGTTGAAAAATAACAGACATAAATTTTAACCCCTGATCGGACTGGACTGATTTTGGAAGATCAAAAAATCCATAAGAGCATTGGCAGAGGTCTTGGTTTTAATATTCCTGAAACAAATAGCTTCTGGAGCAGGTTAAAGCATACATGATTGTCGAAAGACGTTCAGACCTTGACTAAGTCGGTGGTAAAGAACCAACACAGTTTGTAATAAATCCTCAGATCCTTTAAGGCCAGGCCAAAATATGACCATGCATTGGTATTTCATCGGCCAAACTATGTATTTCCGGGCCAATGTGTTCTTAAAGTAATACATATTGCTTAAAGATAATGATATTCTTCAAGTAAGAGCAAGAATATTCCTTGTACGTCATTTAAGATAATAATTTACTTTTGTTGCACAGTAAATTTCCATATTGTAGGCATCTGCAGAAGATGTTACGCTGTGGCTGTCAACATTATTCGGATAAGATCTTAAAGATTCATAATCATTTTACATGTATTGCCATTGAAACTCATCTACCTTTGTTGCTCAGTACATGCTCATGCCTCGGGCAGCGGAAGATGAACCAATGTAGTAGTAGTAGTTTTAATGATAAAAAATGAAAGTAAGCACCCTCCATATTGAGTAATACGAAACAAGATTGAGACTGAGAAGGTCCCGGAAATCCAGCGGAATGACGTCATCCAAAACGTGAGCTTGTGGAGCTTAAATGAATGAATTTAAGATTTACAGTTAATATAGGTCATATACAGTAATACAACGAAACTACAGGACCAAACAGAGCAGACAACATTGTAAATATATACCTGTTTAGAGACACCATGTCAGGGCAAAAACGACATTGAACAAAAGACACACACGTGCAAACACCACACAAACATCAAAATAGCTTTAACAAAGAAATTATTGGATTTTAGCTGTGGAGCACTGGGACAATAGTTTTACTTGGGGTTTCAACTAGTAAATGTTTGCAAAATCTCACACTTGTCCATTTACCAATTATTCAAAATAAATAAGCATTAACAGGCCTGCAAAACAGGTTAATTTGTGAATCAAGCCAGAGAAGCAGTGTCAAATCTTAAAAAGTACGATGTAGTTATTTAAAGACAGCCTTCTGACTAAGCTCGCTTAAAACAAATTGAAGGTTTTGAACTTTGTCTGCAAAAATCTTATAGAAAAGGCATCATTGTATAAACCAGGTGGAAAACAAAAACAATACAATAAAACTTTCAAATATTCATTTTGATCATACATAACCCAACTTATTCGAATAGGTGATAATCGCAATCGTATTAAATAGTAAGAAGGCAATCAAATTTCTAAAAATAAAAACTCAAAAAAATGTCAACCTACCATATCCTGCATTATTGACAAGCAAATCCAGTTTCCCGAAAATCTGAATAACGCTGTGCACACCATTCTGAAATTAATGAATACATAGCAGAATATCTGTTTGCAGACGAGCAAAACTGTACTGTAACTATTCTGTAGCTTTAACTTTGTTTAAGATATCTTGATAATATTTGGACAAAGAATCTCTCAACCAAGAGAAAGTTGTATTGTAACCTTCATTTCATTGTCATTCCTCACGTCACAGTGGATATATACAACTTTGTGACATTCCGATGCAAGGTCTTTTCCTACTGAATCTGAAAATACCATAACATTATTTTAGTACAAGGGAAATACTCTTCCGTTACAAAATACCAAATCACATATTCGATTATGTAATACTAAAACTGATGTGCTTAAATACATTAATAAGTCATAAATTGAAAAATAAAATGATTATTGAATATGAAACATTGATCGTATATGTGTTTTGCATAATACGATTAATTTCAAAAACAGCAACCTTGCCTCCTTCTTCGACTATAAACATAAAACAACCCTAAAGTTAGAAATATACTATATTTCGTTATCACATGAACCTTTATGATATTCTAATTTCATAGATAGTATTCAAATGTCACGGGTTATATGCATGTTAACAACAAGGACCTTTCATGCAAAAGAAGATAATCTTGGGAAGTTTTTATCTACCGATAAAGTTCTGAATTATTTGCATTTAAGGCCACACCAAATTGAAGTGTCGTTCCGCAGATTCACCAGTCCTATTTTTTTGAAAATGTAAAAAAAAATAAAAAAATGTGCACCCGCTCCTATATTTTTATCGCCAACCAATGATTTGAAGTATTTTTTTAGGCAGAAAAGTAATCCATTATATTCTTTTCTGCGCTAGTTTATGTGTTTTTGTTATGGGAAGTAACCGATGCGTGGTGTTTTACATTGTATTTGCATCGGTTTAGTATTGGTTTCAATAAAATAGCGGCTTCCTGTATAAACACAGTGGCTCAAATTTTATAAATTTAATCTTATCGTTGACAATAAATGTATTCTGACCATACTAGAAGTCATTGTTCATCGTAGCATGTACTAAAGGATCATTAATTGAATCAATATTTATGCAATAAAACATGTGTATCTGATACTGGTAGCGTTATTAGTGTAGCTACTGAGAGAATAGGGACACTTTTTTATTGTGACATTTCTAATGTATCCCTGTAACGACGTCTCGAGTCTACCATAGTAAAAAAAATTGAAACAGACTCATTGAAGGCCATTTAAGTGGACTTTTTTGGTAATTCTTTAATGGATATAAATCAAAATGATGAACACTGACTTGATTAAGTATGATTTGATTCAAGTCATAATACTAGTGACCAGAATGTTACCTTAAGACGTCAGTGCTGAAGAAGACGGCTTTACTTAACAGGAACATGGTTCATTGTTTGGTCCAAAGTGATGTATCAAAGCCATTTGTGACCAAATTCTGACAAAACAACAGTTTCGAACAAATATCTTTTCACAAATAGCGATATTAACACTGGTCAGGATAGACCAAAAAATAGGTAAGCCTAACCTAAGTTTATCACCTTACTTTCAACTTTCTTTTACAACATAATCCGGGATAATAAAAACGTCTCACTAGCTATTAACGTACTCTGAACATACTCTTGTACTTTACATTTCGATAAGCACATGCCATTGCATTTATTGTGTTAATTAGTCAAAGCGAAATTAGGTCAAGAAATTTACATGTATATGATGGAGTCTGATGTTTGAACATGCCAGTGTAAATCATCATTTTAAACATCAAAATTCAATCAAAATGACTGTCTAAATACAGTTCCAAGCGATGTTAAAGTGATTCAGGTAGATTTTAGGTCGTTTCATTTTTTCCTAAAAAAGTTTTAATTTGATATATGTTCCCAATGTCCATTAATGGTTCAGTTCTAAATTGCATTCAATTGGGTTTAAGGGCAATTTTATTGAACAATATTTCTTATTTATATTGATCATAAAAAAAAATATTTTTCGCTCTTCACCCGCTTCGGGTTTTATAAAACCGACAAAGTTGTATTATTATTTTTTCGCTCGCTCGCTCTTAGATTTCTTTTGCAAAAATCCGAGGAACGAAACATCAATTTGGTGTGGCCTAAGTATAAAAGTATGTGTTGTTATTTGTACTTTTTGCATCAAATAAAATCTGTTTAATTAGATGTTATGGTAACAAACTACGCTCGGCTGTTATCGCTTTTTTCCTTCAATTCGTAAAATTATGTTACATATATTGTCTACAGAATGTGTTTACCTCGATTAACTGATTATGGAACCAAAATATATATTTTGCTAAAATGATGATTATTAGAGGGTATAATGAACGTCTTTTACCTAACGCGTCTACACAACCTCTACCAATGCCCAGGCATCCCCTGGTTACTATGGCAACTTTGTCCTCAAATCGTAATCCTTTTTTCTCCCGCCCTGACATGATTTATCCGAATGTAGTTTGTTCTTGTATAAAAGCACACTCACTGTAACCCACTTACTGGACGAAAATGTTTTCGTATAGCATAGTACATGGCCTGCTGGTTGCTCCAACCCAAATGCATGACATAGTAAACTGATAAACATGTGACCAATGTTAATAAAGTGGTTTATAGACAGCGATTGTTATGTGTGATGTTTACGATGGTCGCATACATATGACATCTCAT
Source organism: Mya arenaria (assembly GCF_026914265.1). Lineage (NCBI taxonomy): Eukaryota > Metazoa > Mollusca > Bivalvia > Myida > Myidae > Mya > Mya arenaria. Next base: position 5,467,934 of record NC_069126.1, read on the forward strand.
AACTTTTTGTTTTCTTTAAAACTGATTTTTTATTGGATAGTGCGAAAAGTAAAATAGGTATCACGAAATCTAATAAAAATCTTAGCAGGAAGTTGTGCACGTGACTGAAATAGTTCGGCACAAACTAAGTTATTGTTTCGTAATAATTTCTTGAAATATGTTGTCAGATATATGCCATCAAGGCATTGTTAACTTTTCATTTGTTTAGTCGCTCCCACCCTGGCCATTGTTTGTATTATCTAGATGTACTACTGCATCAAAGTCAGATTTTCATGATAATCATATGTTATGTCTAATTCGATTATTTTTGGTGTAAGGGAGAAAACAAGCAAAACAGCTTTGAATAAATTGACGGAGTTAATTTTCTTGGTCTTTTCAATCTGTTACAAAAGTCACTCAGTGGGAACACTGGATCATTCCGTTCTTTGTTTTCAAGGTCTGATTACTTGTACACTCTTAACATATACAATTTCATGGTGAGCAAAGCTGGGCATTACGCATTAAGTGTGGTAAATCAATTGTATCAAACACAGGTAATTCTCGACTTCTTTTTTTCTTTTAAACTAAGCGATTATTACAGATAAAACATTTTACTATTCCTGATTTTCTGTGACATATTAATTGATACACTAACAAGCATTTTACTCACGTTTTAAGATAAGCAGCTAATTGGACCAGTATGGGGTGAATGCGTTTATGGCAATGCCGACACTACCATTTATTGTAACACAAGTCGTACGACAGGAACAACTCATGTGACCCTTTCCATTGGGAGTGAAGCAATTACAATGACAGAAGATAGAAGCAAGTCCGGGTATATGCGGTTTGACTGGACGCTAACACTTGGGGGACCATGACGGTGATGTTTTAACTTGCAAAGTCTCTAACGATGATAATATACACGACCTGAAAAGTTCAGCTAAATTGTGTTATACGTCAAAGCGTAGACTATGTGACTCCATTACTTATATGTATATAGCGTAGACTATGTGACTCCATTACTTATATGTATATAGCGTAGACTGTGTGACATCATTGCTTATATGTATATAGCGTAGACTGTGTGACATCATTGCTTATATGTATATAGCGTAGACTGTGTGACATCATTGCTTATATGTATATAGCGTAGACTGTGTGACATCATTGCTTATATGTATATAGCGTAGACTGTGTGACATCATTGCTGATATGTATATAGCGTAGACTGTGTGACATCATTGCTTATATGTATATAGCGTAGACTGTGTTACATCATTGCTTATATGTATATAGCGTAGACTGTGTGACATCATTGCTTATATGTATATAGCGTAAACAGTGTGACATCATTGCTTATATGTATATAGCGTAGACTGTGTGACATCATTGCTTATATGTATATAGCGTAGAATGTGTAATGCCTGTTGACAGGATGACAACACTCATTATACGTGAAACGCGTAGACTGTGTAATAAATGTAGCGAAACAGAATGACTACATTCTTTATAATTAACTTAAAATTAGCAATTTAAATAAATTGTATGTGAGTTTATTTGTGTGTAAGAAGAGTATCGGATTGATTAGTATGGAGCGGTATTGGGTTCAAAAATGAAATTGGCAATTTGTTTGCTTGATTTAAAATCTCTTACAATACATTCTATCATGCATTGTTTAATTCGTTGTAATAAAGTGTTATATCGTTATCTACATTTCGTGAATATACATTGTCTGTATCAGGCTCGCAAATTTCAGCATGTTTCAAACCGCTATGTGTCTAACGCCTAACGCCAAACCGCAATACGCTTAACTGGATTTCGATTACGAAACTAAACATGTAAATGTCAACTTATCACTGAAAAGTTACGACGTTTGATTTTAAATTGTCTTCATATGTTGCAAATCGGAATGTGTCTATTACGATACGATAAAACTAGAATTTGATTACGAATCTGAAGATGAGCTTGTCAATGCTAGCTCCAACTAATCATGGGAGAGTTACTTCCCTTATTTTAAAATTGCCATTTGTACTAAAGTACAACAGGGCCGATGTAACGATTCTCTACAACTGGCCAAATGAGCGTATAAGTCACATTATTGCATTATTGTGAGTGATATATTACGTACCAAGGCCAAGTATGGATACTATAGGTAATGTTGGCAAGCGATAATAATATAGTCCATATAAAGGGTCCGCATATAAACAGCCGCGTCAGACTCGGAGCCATTTGACGTTGTTTTTTGCTTGCTTATGTTAAGGTGGAACGCGACCCAGAGCGAATTTTCGAGTTAATGTCTTAAAATTGGTATACAAACAAAACAGTATATGTCCAATTAGGGACTGTTTTTACATTTCCAATATTCGAAACACCTTTGAAGCTACGTGTCTTCAAAACATACGATTGACATTAATATTGTTAGACGTCTTTCATAAATTTGTTTGCGTTCCAGCTACATTAACCGATATTTGCATGCTAGATTTTACCGCTATGAAATTTCATCTTCAAGTGCGTCCTGTAAAAACATTCATGGACATGTCTTTTTCTATCTCTTGTTTTACGCATTTTAAATGCGTCTAAAATGTCAACGGCGTCGTGTATCGCTGGTTTATTTTGAACAACTGCTTATTCATTTTTTATTTTTTTTGAATATATTTATTCAAAATTTTACAAATAACCTGACATCAAGAAATGTGTACCTTACCGACTTCTTTTTTGCGCATCATCAAATAATCTAACCGCTATACATGTTTTTATTTAAGACTTATTGTATTGCAAAGTTTAACATGACGTTAATCGAAATATTTTTATGTTAATAAAATGGTAATGTTAGAAACTTGAGAGAGTTAAGTTCTGTATAAAACTCCGATTAATTATATGTTATAGCTATTGTTTATTTTATTTAATTATTAATTCAACAATCTTTTTTTTCTGTTGAAATCCGAATAGTAAACATGATTCAATCAGAATTGCACTGATTATAAATGTACATATTAAATAGTTTTTAAAAGCTCATTTTGTTTAGGGTTGTTGCTACAAACACACACAGGCACACACAGGTACACAAAAAGGCAGGCACGCACACACGCGCAACCCATTTGAGTTCATCTTTTAACCATTTGAAATACATATTTTATCTTATAGCGTGCATGTGTATGGGCGTGCACACAAGTATGAGGGCGTATTCGTGCGTGCGTGTGTGTGCGTGTGTGAGCTATAACAACCCTTAACAAGATGAGATTATAAAAACGATTCAATGATTGTGTTCATTTATAATCTGTACAATTCTGATTCAATCAGGCTGTTGAAATGTCAACAAAAAAATAATACCAAACACAATATGCAATGCTCACTATTTTAGTGTGTTTTATGTTAACGCCGGTGTAACATTCAATTTTGACCCCGTTGAAAATTGACCCCAGAAATTATTTTTTCTTTTTAACGCATGAAGAATCAATTTTTAAAACTGACACCCACCGTTAGTTAATGACTGTTCGTCGCATAAAGATTGACCCTCGTTGAAAGTTGGTCGAGGGTTATATTTAATACCAAACTTAGTCCATCATATGGTCATAATTAATTGCATTTATTAATTGTATATGTGGTGTTTTTTCATACAACGAGATATTGGCTACATCAAACTAAATAAATGAAAAAAAGACCACTACAGCTCGCAAGCAAGTTTCTTATCAGGGGCGGTTCGTCGAAGTGACGTTAGAGGGGGTGTTACTTAGGGTAACGCTCGTTAGACAGTCGCGCCTCAGAGTTGAAATTAAACTAATTGTCGACAGCGGGATGGGGGTAAACCCCCATGAATATTTCTAGTGAGGGTGGTGCATTTGAGCGTATTTTATTACATTTTTACTCCAATATTGACATGAAAAGGAAATTTGGAAGACTGTTGCTTCGTTGTTGTTTATTTGAGGCGGGGCGGGGGGGGGGGAACCCGGGTCCGCTTGTGCTTATAACAATGCAGATTTCTATCGATCAACATTTTTTGGGTTGTAAGTTATATTTTGTTTGTGAATTGTATGCCACATTGTCTTGATATCAGGCGATTTGCAATACATTTTGAATAAATATATTTAAAAAAAAATCAAAAATTAAATGAACAGTTTTTTCAAAATTTAAAGATCAGCGCACTTTTTTCAGCGAAACACGTCGCTGTTTTTTTTCCGCGAAAATTTACCTTTTAGTCGCATTAAAAAAAAAAAATAGAAATAAAACATACATGTCCGTGAACGTTTCCACAAGACACACTTGAGAGGGAAATTTTATAGCAGTAAACAAGGAATCGATGAAAATATCGGTTATTGTAGCTGAAACGCAAAACAAATGACAGACGTCTCAATGTTGACGTGATTGGTGTATTTTGAAGACTCGTAGCTTCAAAACTGTTTCGAATATTGAAAATGTAAAAACAGTCCCTAATAATTTAAAGACATTAACTCAAAAATTCGCTTAACGTTGCGTTCCACCTTAACATAAGCAAGCAAAAAACAACGTAACTCTGAAGCGGCTGTTTATATGCGGACCCTTTAGTATCATAGATACCATTATTTAGTGCATATTGTTTGCCAACATAAAGATAGTAACAATACTTGACATTGGTAGGTAAAATATAGCTCACGTTTGTAATGAGGTCACTTATACGTGTATTTGGCCAGTTGAAGATAATTGTGACATCGACCCGTTGTCCCAGGCTCATTTTAACCAAAAGCATCTGGCTCATTGTTTGTGTCTAAAATGTTGATTAATATCATTTTGGGTACAAAAAATGAGATAAACAACACATTTGAAGATATTTAATGTCTTTGATATACAAGACAGAAACAAGGTATGTAACTCAAACTTACCACATTTCACGGTAGAGTCCAGTTTCTTCAAATTGGTTAATCAACAATCCATTTTAAAAAAGTTACATGAAAAGAGGAGTCAATACTCTTTAAAATGGTATGCGATATGTTGGTACAACTATATTGTCTTTAGACAAACAAGCCAAATTCAATGTCCCATTCTCGTCTTTTTCTGTACTGTAGTTGGAAACTATACAGCAAATGCCAATCTTCAATGTGTCCCCCGTGTAAACATCAATTTACACAGAATATTTATGAGATTTTATGCTTCTGTAAATATATAATACAATTCCATTCTGAAATATCAAAAATGACAAACAGCACGATTTAAGGAACAACCGATTTTAGGAACACAATGAGCCTGTGATTTCCACCCTTAGCAAATGGCAATTTCAGGGTAAAGGGAAGTAACTTTTCCGTGATTAGTTTGAGCTAACATTGACAAGCTCATCTTCAGTTTCGTAATCAAATTCTAGTTTTTGTCGTATCGCAGTTTGAACTTTGAACAAAAGACACATTCCGATGTGCAACAAATGAAGACAATTCCATTTCTAACGACATAACATTTCAGTGACAAGTTGACATTTACATATTTAGTTTCGAAATCGAAAATTAAGCGTATTGCGGTTTGGCGTTAGGCGTTAGACACATAGCTGTTTGTAACATCTTGAAATTTGTTAGACAGATACAGACAATGTAAATTCAAAAAAACATGACAAACGAAATGCAATTTCCGATTTAACACTTTATTACAACGAATTAAAAATACACGAATATAATATAGTGTAATAGAATATGATTATAAATCATGCATACAAATGTAAACAAACTGCCAATTCCATTTTTGAACAGAATACCGCTCCATAGATTAGACATGTAACGAATACGTACATAGTACATTGTTTAATCAGTTTAATTTTGTTCTTGATTGATTAATGTACACTAATCTTTATGGGTGAATTTTTGCAATAAACGGGTTGTCATGAAGGCATTGTCAAACAAAAAATATACTGTTTAGAGCAAAACGTGAAGTGCCTTATGGTTAAACCGATGAAAGAAAATGCACAACATCAGTTAATCGAGCTTCAAATTTACAATTGGCTTAAATCATTTATCAATAAGTACGTATAGTTTGGTACGTTCAAAAGCCAAACGTTCTTCCATTATGATAACACACAATTAAATATTGTGTTTAGGCTACGTAATTGAGAAACTAGATTTTAGGAAATAGTTTAGTTTTTAATTAAACGTTATACAATGCTGAAAAATATGAAACCTAATCTTGATTTATACGGAAGAACATTATTTGTATTGTTTTAGCAGTTAATTCTTTTTATCTCCAACATAATAACAACGCAGCACAAATATTGAAAAGTAGAGCGTTTTACAGCAAAAAGTTAGACGAGCTTGCGAGCAAACAGTAGGTTCAATATCTCAACACAATTGTCTTACTAACGCTACAACGTCCTAATATTTATTAAGTACGTCACGTCGCCCTTTACTAAATCAAAAAAATCTTCGTTCAACTATTCTTGGCACTTTCAGATCTACTCGATTTAAAGTGTTGATGTAACGACCCGATAGCTGAGCAATGCGTTATTTTTGGAGATCCTCACAATAGCCAGGCGGGGTCGGCTTCAAAACATATAGAAACATGATCGTAGAGCCAAACATATGACTACTAATACCAATTGTCTGAATTAGTTAAAGATCTTACATCTGCGATAGTTTTATTCTTTTTTGCGCACAGTAATACTTACTTAATATCCTAGGCAGTAATTAAGGACCGCAAATACAGTGTATTGACAATGCCGCTTGTGTGCGTAATATTTCTTTTTATTTTAATGTCGTGCACATACTTCGAGGACAATGTATCAGTATATCTGCAGTAATAATTATTTCGCCATTCGAAATTGTATTACCTGTAGGTCAACAAACAAGTAGGAAGTAGCGGAAACCTCTTCTATTTCCATATAGACCCGGATGCACCCATACAACTTATTTTGATTTATTTTGCACGCAAGTGGTAGTAAAAAGAAGTGTTAACAAACCTCCTATACAACGGCTGTATTATTTCATTAGATTGCAGCAAAAAGATAGTGTCGAACTAATGTACAAGGTGAGAATGTTGTAATGTATAAGCATTTTCAGGAGCATTTTGGGCGACTTATTCAACAAAAGATGTCTAAAATGGATGACTTTGGACCATGATTACATGTATTTTATTTCATGTTTTTGTCTTGAAATTTAAATACACAATACTATTCGTCAAATTTTCTCAACATTAATCTTCATGTCCAAAGTTATGTATTCTGGTATAGTTGATCAAAAGTGCTAGGAAAAAAACAAGGTTTTTATCACTCCATCTATGCCAAATTGCCGCCCAAAAGACGTCACGTTAGGTGCTCATCTTGACCTCATTTCCTTAAAATGTGAACGTTGTAGTTGCTTCCATAAGGGTTTGATTGTGTATTAGCAACATCGTTCGCAAAACAACTGTAACACCATGACGTCAACGGGTGATGTTAAATTGCGCAGTCTGGTGAAAGTTTGTGTTGTACTGAAGTCACCGTCCGAAACTATAAAACGTATTAAGAGTCGTCTACGGTATAATTCGGCGGGTACACATTTGTTTGAATTTAAACGGACTTCTGTACACGAATTATTAACAAATGAACTAGAAATGTCCCAAGTAAGCGCATGTTGGGTGGCTCGTTCGTGAAAAGAAGCGAAACGACGTGTGACCTGTTCGTCTTTCTTCAACGTTACGACACTGAGGGAGAAGAATTTCTAATCACAACGGACGAGACTTGACTCTATTACTACGACCCATAAACCAAAATATAGTCCTCTGTTTGAAAAACTCACAGAACACACCGCCTAACAAAGCTAGAGTGCAAAAAAAAACTTTAAAAGGAAATGTTCTTCACGGATCGGGAGGGCAAGATTCTGCAACAACGCATTCCAGGTCGGACCGTAAATGGCGCTTATAACTCCAAAGTACTGTGGAAGGATCTCGTGCACGCGATTCGCAAGAAACGGCCGAATATGGACATTGACCGCATTATTGAAATTCCGCGAACTTCCCGAACAACCTCGTATTAGTAGTGTGGTCCTCCTGTTTGCAACAGTAATTACACAATCTACACGTTCCGTATAAGCAATGAGGTCCACCTGTTTTGCAATAGTCATTTACAATCTACGCAATTAACATAACAGGAATGTTGTCATCTTGTTTTGCATGAGTCCTAATACGAACTACCTGATTAACATATAAGCCATGAAGTAATTTTGTTTTGTAATTGTCATTAGTCCATTACACAATCTACACGAGTTATATCAATGCAATGTAGTGATTCTGTTTTGCAACAGCCGTTGCACAATATACACGGGTTACATATAAGTTATTAATTCATCATGTTTTGCAAAAATCATTACACATGCTGCGCTAAATACACATAAGCAATGCATCCAACCTGTTTCGCAACAGTCATAACACAATCCTCTCGGTTTACATATCAATACAATTATCCTGGTTTGCAGCAAACATAGCACAGTATACACAAAAACAATTATGTTATTACACAATCTACGCGTTCCATGTATAAGCATTGAAGTTATCCTGTTTCTTAACAGTCATAAAACAAACTACACATAAGCAATGCTGTTATTACACAATTTACGCGCCGTAAAAGCAACAGTCGTAACACAGTCTGCAGTCTACAGTATGCAATGTTGTCATCCTGTTTTGCCAGAGTCATTGCACAATCTACGCGTTTCTACACGTATCTTATTATATTTAATGTGGACCCGCAGGTTTTGTGTTAGAAAAGTCTATATCTTGATACACCGTAGCTTCTTTTCGTCTGTTTGGTCGTGGGCCATGTAACGGGCCTACACAGGCTTGCTGTAGATGGTCAATGTCCAGATCCGCGTAAATCAGACTGCTTTCTGCATACTTTAACTGTAAGAAATATTGTTAACTGAACGTATATATTAACGTGATAGATATGTTTGGATTAGGAATTATCAACAAACGTGATGTATGAGTGTACAAATACAAAGCTTTTAATAACAGTACTTAGCCTGGCCCCTAATTTAAGCATAACAGTTTTAAGAATCATATTGCATTTAGCCAAGTTACAAGCTTATTATTCTTTTCTGTTGTTCTCATTTATTTTTCACAAAGAGTACCTATCAACATAGAGTTCTAACTTCTAAACCTGTTTAGCAAGTCATGCATTTTGTAAAGATAAGCATGCATACAAAAATAAGCGCTCGCATAAAAACACCCACACAATAGTGCGTATACAAACATGCACATTGCACAAGCATACACACACGTACGTATGATGTTCACAGGCTTAATCTGGATTATAAATCAACACATAGTTGATCGTAATTATCTTTAAGATAATTTCCTTTAAAAGTCTTAAAACTATTTAAAAGGAGAAACTCACTCAATTTATATTTAAAAGCTAGTAAGTTTCGCTTGATCATGCTTAACAGGCCCAGAAATACATATGTTTTTGGCGATTGTTTTGGATGAAGACTCTATCGCTGTGTTTATGCAGGCTGTAAAGCAGTAAGTGGAATTAATTGCTTATGATAGCAGCTATTTCGTTTCAAAATTCATTTCAAATTTGTGTTGATTTTTGCTTCCAGTAACAGTACTACATTTATGGACCTATTTAACTACATAATGATACACAATAATAACAGCAGAAAACTAAATACGACTCTCCAATATCTATGGAATACCTCAATAGCGGTTGTGGTTGGCTTCCGGGCCATCGTGGAGTCTTCCCCTATCTTCAATTTGACATAATCATCTTCCAAATCGTGAGAGGCATTCATACGCATTGATGTCTCAGGCATTTCCACATACACATTTGTATCAACAGAAGGAGAAGCTTCGATCGCCGTTGATGTTACTGTTGTAAAATATAATGGGTAGACGTATTTATTTTCGGAGACCTGGTTTTCATTGCATTGGCTGAGTTGTATCAAATGTATTTGTTCATGTGGAAGTTTATTTTGTTTTGATATGAGAACATACGGAGCCTCTGAAGTGACTAAAGACAAATTCATTTCCTTTGAAATAATTAATTTTATTTCGCTCTAAAATCTGAAAATACTTTCCTTACAAACAGATGATTTCACTCTGAAGATTATTGTATACTTCATTAACTTACCTTCTGCTTTTTCCGGAACCCTAAATAAAACAGATGCACACCAATTTACATCTGTACATGAAATTATCAAGGTTTTGAAAATTATAGAATGATTTCCAATAAATTAGTAAATTAAACGTACATGTTACGTTTTAGACATTGTTAATCGTTGTCAATATAGTTCTTACCTGGTTCTGGTATTATCGAATACTTGAAAATAGGATACCGCTAAATACGGTACTTGGATCCTGACCGTGTTGCATCAGAACCCTTTTACTGACCTATGATCAAAATCGATACGAAAAACAGACGAACCAACCAGCTCAATATAATTCTTAAATAGACACTGAAATACTTACTTGCTGAAGCAACGAATAAACAGAGCAACAAACGCTCCTGTTTCTATTAATATTGGCTCAAGCGGAACTTTGAACGACAGTCTTCTGTTGTCACCTGTAATAGCGATAAAACACCACGCATTGGTGAAATTGACTGAAACTTCACTGAAAGTGAAATTCTGTTATATTTGGAGAATAACTCGTTCCTGCAACAGCCGTTGGTTCTTGGCGGAATGTAGTGTCATTTTTCGTAGGATTTGTTGGTTTGTGTTTAATGTTCCTGTCATCTTTCGCTTCTGTAATATTTGACGTCCGTTTCATCTCGTTACACATAACGCTTGAACGGGTGTCATTCTCTAAACTACTTTCTTGAAACTCGGTATCACCTGTTGTTCAATCAAAATACATAGTACCATTCTCTACATTATGTCGGGAAAAGTTAAAATGTTGAGTTTTCCATGACAGAATGAATAAAGAAAATTACAAACATATCGTTAAAGCAAATACATAAACTTACATTTTATTTTATATATTTTACAGCTTGCTTCTATATTTCCGTATGTTGTAACATTTCCGACGACAACAAATTTCCTTTCCATTCCATTGCTTGTCTATCTTTGATATCGAAGCTTTACTTGATAATGTTTTTGATGTTTTGTTAAAAAAAATCCACTTGAATGTCATCACTGATTGCTTGATTGTCTACCAATATTTAAATCATCGCTGGTGGTCGTGCATTTGACACTTCGCAACAGATTGTCGTATTTGCGTTGTGGATATATTCTGGCATTTTCAAAATATAGTCCAAATCTTTCTCTGAATATAGGCAACAACATTTGATCCATGTATACAATAGCGTACAGAAACGATTAATTCCGAGATATAAAACTTTTAAGCATTTTTACGAAGGGCTTAAATGCCATAACTTGTGCTATTTAGACATATTTTATACACATAATCAAAACAAAAATGTTTAAAAAATAATACACAATTCGTCATTTAGAAACCTCTATAAAGTGTAATTATTTTGCTTTTTTCACGAAAGGTTAAATGCACAGTCATATTCCGCTCTGTGAAAAATAAATCATCAATTACCCATGTAACACAATTTAGCTCAACTCTTCAGGTCGTTTGTATAATTTTCGTTAGAGACGTTGCATGTTACAACATCGCCGTCATGGTCCCTCCAAGTGTGTGAGTCTAGTACAACTTTATATACCCCTGGCTCTGTTTTGTTCGCTACTATTGTAAATCCTTTGTTCCCAATGGAAAGGGTCACACTAGTTTGTCCTCTCGCACGACTTGAGTTGCAAAAAATGATAGTGTCTGCATTACCGTAAAGGCAATCATTCCATAATGGTCAAGTTAGCTGATAATCTAAAGCATGAGGTAAGTGGTAGTTCACATCTCCTAAAACGATGTGGGAATAAATAGAAATAGTAAAATTTATCTGTAAGAAACGCTCAGTCTTTTACAACAAAACGAATCGAGGCGTACCTGTTATATGTATGTTTAACCAGTTAGTGTTACATGTTTTTGGTCTATTACATTTCAACACGTAATGTCCAGCGTTGTCCTCCATAAAATTGTATATATTGTTAGAGTGTACAAATAAGCAGACATTTTCCTCACTTCAAAAATGTCCTCTCGAAGATGCAAAGGCTGTCCAAACCATTTGCACATCGTAAGTTCATTATACGAATTGTTCTCGTCGGCAAATCTAGTATTAGAAGGGTAAAATGTTATTTGAACATTATTCCATACTTTATTTTCGGGGATAGGAGCACCAGATTGCAACAATTGGTCATGATTTCTGAAACCAAATATATCTCATCGTATCATTTTCTATTTCAAGACGTAGAATATGAGTTTCATAAATAAATACAAAGGTCAATGTCAAATTTAATGAAATATATACCGCTATTACAATTTCCGATCAAGTAACGAAACGTGAGTATACATACCATGTAAGTGTATTTTTAATGTGTTTTATCTGTGACATCATTTAGATTGCTACATTGAACATGAACTTTTGAATAATTGCAAGATTTATTCGCAAAGAACAACATAGTATGATAGTGTGACCCAACCTGGACAGTTTGTGGAAAACGTCCCTTCAGCCCTTCTACTGTGTATTCTATTGTTTCATCCCACCACGGAGTATACTTCCAGATAATGTTTGTGATCCATTGGTTGTGAGGGATGACGTTTCTGTTCACAAATGTAGGCTAAATTATTGTCAACGCCCCGCACAAGCCAGACGCTTCTACACCTAGCACTTTAATTAGAAAATATCTTCCAGAGTTTATATTGCAATGGAAAAATAAATACCGGCTGGCCAATCTTCAATACCATAGGCATTAAGAATGCGTTGTATGATATCGTCTGAAATATTTTAAGCCAAAGCAAGCAAACTCGACCACATATCTATAATAATCTTATTCGATGTTAAGCTTAGAAGGATATATTATCTTGTATTATGTATAAACATTTTATATGGACTATAAAGGGAAAGAAAAACGAGAGTTTAATAAAACAATCTATTGTGCCAAAGGAAAGACAATTCGATATAAATTCAAAGCACCTACCAAGGCAACATAAAATAACGTAAACACTTTTGTACGCACGTTGATTACTTAAAACAAAACCTTTTGATATGTAGTTTGATTATTATACGAGTACATGTAATCAATTGTATATGTAAATTTTTGGACAACATCTTCTGGGGTTTACAACTTTCACATCCCGAGATTGTTCGTTGTAAACAATTGCTTGCTATGAACCACGATGACTTGGTGTTTGATTGTTTGGGATAATAGAGGTTGTACTTAAATTTCCTCACCTAAGAGCTGCATATGTCTTTTAAATATGTGCATTTATTGTTTTTTAATTTCGAAAGAAACCCTCACATTACCAGATCAGACAACATTCGGATTTTTAAATCGTGCATACATTATTTGAAACCTGGTGCCGTGTCCACTTGCTACCTCCACAAATGAGACTTGAAGTGTACTTGTTTTAATATCTCAGGTTTTATTGAGACTGTTAACGCGGTGATCTTTGTAAATATGGGATGTTGCAAATAAACGAAAAAAAAACAAAAAACATTAATGTATTAATGTAAAAGAACATAAACCAAAACATACAAACAAACAAACAAATCGACAAACAAACATAACATAGTTTAAACTGTGTTATAGATAGAGGAATCACTGTTGCGGTCAAAATATTCAATCTTTTGGTATTAGCTGCCGTTCACTACATCCCGATGATTTGCGGAAGTGTTGCCGATAAAATTTGCTAGTTTCGGGAATCTTTCGATATCATTCATCAATAAAATGCCGTTTTGTCCAAGAAGTGTGTACTGCCCTATTTCCTTGGTATAAAGGATGAAGTTATGGTCATTCCCAATATTCCAAAAGCCTGGCGTGAAGTGACCGTGCAATTTGAGAAAAGGTGAAACATGCTCAATTCTCTTGGTGTCCTCGATGGCAACACGTGGCAATGAAGAAGCCAACAGGTTCCGGAAGTTTGTATCACAATAACAAGGGCTTCTCTAGCATAGTTCTTCTGGTGTTTATCGATGCAAACTATACGTGTATTTGGTGTGACCTTCGCAAATTACCAATAATGACAGTGACATGTCATACTTTATCTTAGAGGATGACGTTTTTCTGATGAGGACCAACCGTATGAAGCAATAAAACCGATACAACTTGAACCATAGCCAGAATATCTTCCTCTACAGACTGTACAGGGCCAGAAGAATAGTGGAAGATGCGTTTGACATTATTTCTGCTCGGTGTCATTCCTTGTCTAACTCCATGCTTCAACGTCCAGAGGTAATTCACAAAATCGTCAGTGTCTGTATATGCATGTAGCATCCTGTCCTTGACTGATGCTAGTTTGATGCTGAGGATAACATTCACGACTTGATGCCTGGAGCCTGAACGACAGGTATCAATTGCCAAGAGGTTGATCGAGAAGCTGGAGGAGGAAACATCGACGCTGCTGCAGGCAAGCGCCAGCGGGAATACCTTAGGCTCTACTTGGTCAGCAATAATGGATCGGTGCCATGGCAATACGGAATGGTGGAGTAGATAGTTTGTAGTTAGGACGAGAAACATGGACTGGATTATAATTAATGTTTTATTGTTTTCAACATGTTCAGTAGTTCAGTTTGATAGCGTCACATTACTTTTGTAAAATATGTTTGAATGTGTTTAATATCATATAATAACATTGTTAATAACTTGATAAAGTTCATGTTTTTTTCAATTATTTGGTTTTTAAAGGTATTAATATCCTAACGTGGTTATTACATCATCGGCTATTATCGAGACTACTGTAAACCGGTAGACATAAACCAATTTTGGCACAAAATGACAGATTAAACGTTCGGTAGCCTAATGTGTCGAAAATAACCGATGACTTGGGCTGGTCGATAGGTGTTTACGGGCTGGATAACTGGTATATCTCACACCCATTATGTTTCAGGGTAGTTTGCCCTTGCCTCGCACCATGACTATTTACATGAATTTATATAAGCGTGTTCACGCGAAACAGAACTATTCCACTCGTGGTCTTCGGTGAAAATTCGGCATCGATTCAGGTTCCTTCTGGGACCATTTCGGATAGCTAAAAGATTTTGGCTTTCCGAAGATGTCGAGGTAAAGACAATGGGTTTATGAACGTCCTGAATGTTTGCTGATGATTTGCTGAAGACCCGAAGCCGTCCCAAATAAAACATTCGGCGTCCAAATGTTTAAACTTTGGATGCAAAGTGTTTCCGATCTCGATTTGGCTCGTAGTGTCGAGAAGGTTTCCCAAACGTATAAAGGAAGGTCACGATGGAAGGGTACCAGAGCATCGCGAAGACATGTCGAATCGTCCGATTCCTCAAATTCCGCGTCCGGGCATCCTTCTTACGCCTAGTGGACAGCAAGTCTAACTTACCATACATTTGCAGCAAATACAAAATTTCGAATGCATATATATATATATATATATATATATATATATATATATATATATATATATATATATATATATATATATATATATATATATATATATACTCATCAAGGGACACTTTGTGTGTTTTTAAACTAAAAAAGTAAGCATAGTATCTTTCTGTATCTGGCTGTAAAATGTAATAATGTAAGTTACACTGTTACTGGTAAATGATTGTGAGAAATTGCAAGAAAAATTCCATAGTGCGGTTTAGGGAGCCTGTGTATCGTCACAGACCTATAAACCATAGACTGGCAACTGCCCCATATCGGTAAAACGATAAGAAATAATAATTTACCCACAATCTTTAGCGCGCGCTCGACAAAGATCGAAAAATTCCGCCGAATCTCCGATTGGTGATTAACGGCGATCTTCGGTTATTTCCGCCAACTCTGCTAATAATGCCTTGTTCATTATAGATTTAATTATAATTAATAACTGTGATTTTAATCAGATTCAATTGTACTATTATCAACTCAAATGAAAGTACCGCGCATTTGAGTCAATTTTAATTAATATTTTCCTACATGTTTATGTTCGGCCGATGTCGGGCGTCTCGAAAATAACCACACGGTAAGATCTCGGAATGAAATCCCGCTGCACGCGTGACTTTGAGATATCGCATTAACACAGATGAGAGTTGCCAATCCATGGTTTATAGATCCATGGTATCGTCCCACTTCCCTTTATGCAAATTTTCTTTACATGTGTGGCTTTTTTATTGACAATAAACTCACCAAAGTTTATCACCAAAACTGGCTATCTGCACTCGGAAAACAATACCAATACCATCATTGACTAAAACAAGATATCGAATGAGGTTTGCACGAAAAAAAGGTTTTAAATTGTAGTTTTAAAACACACATAATTTCCAACTCAAACTTAAGCGTCATTGTAATCAAGCAATTGCTCTTCATTCGGTGCGCAGGGTTTTTAATTAAATAGAGCGATGAATCATATAGAAAACAGTGATAATACTCACCGAATCGAGGACGTTTTTTACCCCAAACAATGAACCAGGAAGCCTGGACGCATCTGACATAACGCCCTTGGGCTATTTTTTTTTATCTTTGTCCGTGAGCAAGATCAGGATTTCCAGCATCACTTAGTATTTTGATCTACTTATCTGGGTTGGGAGAAAAGGATTTCCAGCATGTCCACATATTTGGAACTACCCATTTTAGGTGGGATAAAATGTGCTATGACTATTTCCAAAAAATATCTTATCAATGTCTTTCTTTTCAATTATAAATGAATACACCCATAATTTCGAAAGGATATGATCACTGTGAGGGAGCAAAAGCAATCACGTGACCACAATTGCGAACGACCACGGAGAAATTGAGACAACAAAACGTATGTTTTTGACGTTTTCTTTATTATCTCGAATCAAATTAAAACAAGACCTAGCCCATGGTACAGCACATAATTTCCGATTTCATGTGGTATACTGTCTGATATTCTTGGTGTCGTACAAATTTGGAATCGAGGATGCAGACGACCACACATTTTGTATATCTTGCAAAAACAATGATAAAACGGCTAGTTTCACCTGGTTCTTTACGAAAAACACTTATTAAAGCAAACATATACCATTTAGAGTACAGTTGCAAGGGGTATTAATGTTTTTGAAGGGAATATTAAAATATCAAATTATGCGAACGACCACACTCGAGATTTTTAGGCGAACAACCACACTTTTTAAATTAAATTTGAAGGGGGTGCGAATAAAGCCTTCGTGATCTCAATGTATTTTTCTATTTGCAGGACATTTGTATCCGCACAGGACGCACACACGTTTATAATCTTCTCGACAAATCCGACATATCAACACCAGAATGTGACCGAGATTGTGCGGCATGCGTTTCGAGGCATTCGACCATTGTATAGGAGATTATTGTCAAGTAAGATACTGATAGAAGTCACTTCAGGATGAATGAAAAGAAGTACTAGGGCAATTTTCAGATGCCAAGATCTAACGTACATTTGATAGGGCTAAAACCCACCCAAATCCCATGACACCTACATCTAAGTATGTCAATCGTTAAACTTGTTAAAACACCAATTTTTGTAATGTAAGATGAAGAAAACATACATTTAATTTGACACATGACTTGTATGGCAATAATCAGTGTTATTATATGGCAATAATAGTGAAGATTAATAAAAAAACTGATATTTGATAAAATTAATTGTCTTTATTTTAAAAATACAAACGGATCACAGTAAACACATAGTATAAATCACATCAATTTGAAACAAAAAATGTCCGCATTTGTTTGTGAAACAATCGAATTTATAAGATTGATATAGCATGTAATACTGATCAGGCTGTTTACATGTAAAACTTAAACATACAAATGTAATCACAGAGCAAATCACAAAAAGTGAAATGAATCACCTACAATAATCTTTTATGCTAACCTATCGTCTCAAAATAATACAAGAATTTACTAATAAATTTATGAAAAAAAATCACAAAAATAAAAATTGATCACAGTGCAATCATCTTTTATAATAAGAGCTGTCACAGAGACAGCGCGCTCAACTGTTTCGTCGCTTTTAAGTTTAGATTGCAAAGTTTTGGTATATATGATAAACCTTAACCATAATCTTTTAGTCGAATAATAAAGTTAGCAATAACAACGTGACGTCGTATTTTACACTTCCCTATTCTGCACAATGCTAATACCACTCCTCACTACAATGGATATTACTCCTGCAAACATTTATACTTACTGCCGAAAATGGTACCAAAATAATCATGAATAAATTATCTATCAACTGTTGTATGGGTTTTATATAATTATGTGAAACAAAATAAAACGAGCAAAAAGTTTCACAAGCATTTTTTGTAATATGTCGTTTTTCTGCCGGGATTGGGACGTTTTGACTGACATTTTATACTTCCGATTTCGGATGTTTGAAGATTTGTTTTGATTGTCAATGACTTTACAAGGATACATTGACGTCTCCTGCATCGGTGAGTATAACTTTTATGAATTATTATGTAGTTTTTCTGCTTTTATTTTGACAAAAAAACAAAACAAGGGATAAAACATGCTGAATTACATGTCCAAATCGAAAGAGAACAACAATGCATCATCGATTTTCTGAAAATTCATTCATTTATCTACACAGTGATACTATCCATTTCATTCAGTCATCTGTCGCATTTTTCCGCAAGGGCTATTTATAAACACATCGTTTCTGAGAGTGGCCAAAAAAGAACAATTTGGTGACTCATAAGGCATGCAACCTTAAAAGCCGAGAGTATCCGAATTAATCAGGAAGTAATTTTTGTTTACTTTAAATGCCAACCTCTGTAAATAGTAATTTATTTTGAGTAAACATTGAGGTAGGTTGTGCATATCATTGTTTTTTTTATATTTAGAATGCTATTTATTAGGGGTTGCCAATTCTTTTGCAAGACAATTGGTCAAATGTTTTATAAGTTAAATAAATAAGACTTTTGCAATTGTTTTTATTTTGGATAGTGTGATCGGTTTTAATGAAATCAACAGACCGGGTTCTTATGGGATCTGGTCACTTTCGGTTTTAAAACAAAAAAATAAACTAATAGAGAATTGGCGGTTATTTTTTATTAAAGCCATTCTAAATTATTAATTAAAAATATGTCAAGCTAAAATTTGTTTATTTGTGATTTATTTGCAATGACATTGCCCGACAAATTCATATTTGATAAGCTCGACAACCAAAAATCAATTTATCAAATTACAACGCCAAGTTTCCATTTAGTGTTTTATTTAGTGGTTAATAAGAAAAATGCAGGCTGGCTTTTATACAGTATAGGCATTTCACAATTGAAACTAAGAAAGTAAGCATTTTTTAATATTCTAAACAGTGAATTGGATGCCTACCAATTTTAATTGTTTATATATCATACATACTCACTAAGTAACTTATACTTAAATAATGATGGGATAGTTTCAAATTTCAACATATCAATGTTTTAAGGTGAAAATTTCAGGATTTTTTTATGTTCTGTATAGTAACTTGGATTATAAAATCACTCTCTGTAAAAAATATTCAACTTTTCAAACATTATTAGTCTTCAAATTTATTGGAATACCTGTTATGATAGGATTTCAATTGCTGTCATTAATTTTCAACTCAATGTTGTGATTATTCATTTAAAATTTAAAATTTTAAACTTCACTTTCCATAAATGGCTGTTCTTACTTTTTGACTAAATATTATGAGTATTTTTACACATTAGTAAGTCTGCCAATTCCTGGATGGTCAGTTTTGTCATTTATTGGTCTTTTTTCCCTTTCAGTGAGATATAAAGCCATAAGATACATTCATGCCACTCAAATTCAGCCACTCAGAATGATGGAAAGGATTGCAGAACTGAGGTAACTTAGAACTATGATGCATATTTACCAGAGAATATCTCATGAACATGCCATTTGCTTAATTTTCTTTGGAATTATACCCTTTTGAAAGTTATTGAGAACTCTTTATAAACTGTGACATATTGTATAATGGCACATTTTATTATTTGTAAAATAAATGCTTTTGACATTTTTCTAAGCTGTGAAGTTGAATTGATTCTTAAATTGATTCTGATAAATACAAAACTGTGTATAGACATCAAACCTCATTACATATAATTTTTAGCTCGACTATTCGAAGAATAGGTGGGCTATACTACTCGCCCCAGCGTCGGCGTCGGCTTCGTCGTCCGGTTAAAGTTTTAGGGCAAGTTGGGATTTTCTCTTATAAGTCTAATACCCCACATTCAATAGACTTAATACTTCACACAGTTGTTCAGGGCCATCACATGATGAGGTTAACTCCATATTATTCTTTACACAGATTATGGCCCCTGATTGACTATGGAACTTGGGTGAAAGTTTTAAGGCAAGTTGGAATATTTATTAATAACTTCTATATCCTTTGTTCAATTGTCTTAATACTTCACACAGTCGTTCAGGACCATCACACAATGAGGTTACATAACTCCATATTATCCTTAATACAAGTTATGGCCCCTGATTGACTTAGGTTAAAGTTATAGGGCAGGTTAAAGTTTAAGGGCAAGTTGGGATTTTCACTTAAAACTCCAATACCATTCATTCAATTGACTTAATACTTCACACAGATGTTCAGAGCCATCACATAATGAGGTTAGATAACTCCATATTATCTTTTATACAAATAATGGCCACTGATTGACTATGGAACTTAGGTTAAAGTTTTAGGGCAGGTTGGGATATTGTTTAATAACTTCTATACCCTTCATTCAATTGACTTAATACTTCACACAATTGTTCAGGACCATCACCCAATGAGGTTACATAACTCCATATCCTTAATACAAGTTATGGCCCCAGATTGACTTAGGTTAAAGTTTTAGGCAAGTAAAAGTTAAGGGCAAATTGGGATTTTAATAAAACAAAACTTCTATACCGTTCATTAAATGCACTTAATAAAATTCAAAATTATTTATGACCATCTTACAACAAGAAACATAACTCCGTTTTAAGCCTAAATACAAGTTATGGCCCTTGAATTATTTTTTTTATTTTTTTTTTAAATTTCCTTTGAAAGGCATATTTGTATATTCTTAACCACATTTTCATAATGGGAAATCAAGTTATTTGAATGACTTGCGTCATTGTTTGGGCGGGCTGGTGGGAGGGCAGCATCAAAGTCACCTTATGTATCAAATAATTTTAGTTAGGTTTGACATAGAGAGACATAGATAGACCAAACTTATGTATTATTACATCGTTATTGTATTCTAAGTCAAAGCGGCGTAGTCGAGCGCGCTGTCTTACGACGGCTCTTGTTTATATACATAGTTGTCCCTCTCTGAATAATACATAATTATCTTTAATATGTTTCTTTTTACTTTCAGTTTCACTCTCACCTGACTGATGCAGATGAAGTAACCTAATTGTATGTCCTTTTTTGTCAAATTGTATTTTTTTTGCTCTATTAAATATATAATGTAGACCTTTTTGAGGAATAATTTAGAAATGAAAAATAAATTATTATAAAGAAAAAGTAATTTACTATGTACAAAAAGTGGACAAAAATGTTGAACAGTATTAAGTTTTAAATAAGAAAATCCTTACTTCTCTCTGTATTTATGTCAACTTTATTAAGATAATATCTGGTAATGTAATGTATTCCCTTAATGAATTGTGATAAAACCTTTTTAAACTGTATGTATACATCTGTATATGTATGTTGCCATATAAACTGAATGCATGTAGTTTATTTTGTGTACATGTGTATTGAAATCAACACATTCCTTTGTTATATTTTCAGGCTCATGATGGTTTCTGAGAAAAAATCAGCTTGGTGTAATTTGACAGTATTTGACTTTGGATCTATCATGCAACAGTCATACCATGAAGTGTCTCACAGATTCTCTGTCAATTTCTGCAATATCCAAGATTACAGTGTAGTGCAAAGAGGATTAATATTCTTGCAATAAGAAGTATCTGCACCTCCAAATACCCTGGTACAGCATGAACAATTCCTTCATTTTTTGAGTGATTATAGAGTGAAAATGTTTCCATATAAAATGTTGTCTTTTTATGTGTAAAACTTCACATGTTATGATTGGTTACAAATACATGCATGGACATTTTGATTCCAAATCTATGCACATTTTGAATTCAATAATTAACCACAAAAGAATTTTAAATTTGGTTTGAAACAGAAATATTGTCATTTTGTTTGTTTCTAAACAGTAAGTGGTATTATTCGTGTTTATAGTTTCCATGTCAATTTAAAAAAATAAATCAGTTCTTTTAAAGATGCACTCTTACTCCCACATTAGATTTACCACAATTCATACTATTGTTTTATTATTCCAAAAAGGATGAATAAATATCGAAAACAATGGTTCTAATGAAGGATACCTATTTTAACTTGAAGGAAATGTGCACAAAACACAGTATTTCTACTATTTAAGATCATAGTAGATCACAGTAAATATTTAAGCATTCACCAAACATTTAATATTTTTGCGTTTTCAGGTATTAAATACACGGTTACAATCTTGTTATTAGTACTAAATATTTTCCATAAGTGAATTATTAAGTAAGTAGTTAAAGTGTTAACAGTCAAAGTATAGGTTTGTTATACATGTGTATGCATTGATATTGAATAAGTGTGTCAATTTAAACAGTTGCCATGGTAACAAGAGTCTAATTTTCTAAGGAAATTGTAATTGTTGTTTAAAAACCTAAGTATTTTCAATGAGATACTTTTTAGCATGTCCGCTTCAGTCAGTGAAATATTTCTGTTATTTTTTATTCATTTGGTCATACTTCATACAATTACAATTATAATTTAACCTTAAAAATTGCTGACAATCTCATACTTATATTAAAATATTTAGAATTGCTAGATGGGTTAAAGTTCACATTTTTTACAATTGTGAGGCAAATCAATGCAAGACATACATAATTCTCCTTTTAAACAAAAAGCGGTTTCTTAGCATTTTTTTGTATTTTTATTTGAATGGTTACCATGGCAACTAATTTTTTTTGTCTTTCATCTTCATATTTATTATACTATTAATTGTAAAATGCAACAGTCAAGCAGTGAATGGAAGAATGTAAATGTTCTTTGACTTTTTCCTTATTGCTAGCTCATTCTTCAAAATATACGGCATTTTTAAAATTTCTTAAAACTAGACATTTTTTCATCATTTTTTTAACGTGAAATTAATTGCTTAAAACATTGTGTAAACTCTGATATTTAGGAATGTGTATTAAATTGATAGAAAACAAACAAAAATGTGTTGTTTTACATCATTTATTCCATTTAAATTCCGAAGTTTTGAGTTTGACCTATTTTGGCAGAAAAATTGATAAAAATGTAAAATTAAAAGGGCCATAATTCTGTCAAAAATTGATGGATTTTTAAAAAAGTGCAAATTTGAGTTTGTTATGACGTAACCTTTAAAAAGATATATCACTTTACAATACAGCATGAAATTATTTTTTTTACGTTGTTTTTGCTAATAAAGGGCCATAATTTACATTTTATGCAAAATAGAGCTATCTTACTTGATTAATTAAGTCTGTTTGGATAGTTTGAAACGCCTGTCTGAAGTTTCGATGCAATACATGTATTTGCTGAGATAATGACTTAAATGTGCTAACATGCAAAATCTTAACCAAAGTTTGACGCTAGGGTGAGTAGGATATCTCTCGTTAGTCTTCGAATAGTCGAGCTTAAAACCCATCGCCTCAAACAAAAGCAAGAATTTACTAAATCAGTTCTGAAAATGCCTTCCTGGTAATGTACATACTGCGATTACTTTTCAAAAACAAAATATTGTTAGAAAATACAAAAAGTTTTCAAATAATATATGTGTTGTTTCGTGCTGCAGCAGTGTTGAAATGTTCGAAAGGACCTTGCCACAATATCTGCAGACCTGAGGTTGTCGTCTCTCCATCTAAAATATATACCATACACATTAACAAATAAAGTATTTGAAGCTTTATTCGCACTCTTATCAAAATTAGATAAAAAAAAGTGTGGTCGTTCGCCTAAAATTCTCGAGTGTGGTCGTTCGCATAATTTAATATTGTACGATTTCATTCAAAAACATCATTTCCCTTGAAAATGTATAGTAAATGTTATATATTTTCTGTTCATATATCTTTTTGTAAAGAACCAGTTGAAATTAGCCGATTTATCATTGTTTTTTGCAAGAGAAACAAAATGTGTGGTCGTCTGCATCGCCGATTCCAAATTTGTTTTTGAATGTTCTCAAAAACTACAACATCAAGAATAACAGAAAGTTTATCACATGAAAGCGGAAATCATGTGGCGTACCATGGGCTTGGTATTGTTTTAATTTGATTCAATTTAGTAAAGAAAATATACACAAACATACCTTTTTTTGTGTCAAGACCGTGGTCGTACACATTTGCGGTGACGTCACAATTCTTGCTTTCTCACAGTGATGATTACGACTTAAAAACCAAGATTTACAAATTAAGGAAAGTTCTCTAACTTTGCCCAAAACAGGGTTTTACATTTCTCTTTTCATTGAATGATATTTGATATAATTTTAAGTTACTTTGCAACACGTTCAATGCCAGATTTTTAACCAGGTTTTCAACGAAAACCGGGTTATTAGAATGATGTTGTCGTTGGGCTGTCGGGCCCCAAACATTGGTTTCTGATCAATAACTTTAGTTAGCATTGATAGATATTGATGAAACTTGGTGTGTAGGTAGCTTATGGGAAGAGCTAGCTTGGGATTGCTTTTGAGGGGGGTGGGGCTAAGGTCAAGGTCACTGTTACTTAAAATAGAAAAATTGTTTCTGCCCAATAACTTTAGTTAGCATTGATAGGTATTGACGAAACTTGGTGTGTAAGTTGCTTATGTGAAGAGCTAGCTTGGGATTGCTTTTGAGTGGGGAGGGGCTACGGTCAATGTCACTGTTACTAAAAATTTAAAAATGGTGTCCGCCCAATAACTTTAGTGAGCATTGATAGATATTGATAAAACTTGGTGTGTAGGTAGCTTATGTACAGAGCTAGCTTAGGATTGCTTTTGAGGGGGATGGAGCTCTGGTCAAGGTCACTGTTACTTAAAATAGAAAAATGGTTTCTGCCCAATAAATTTAGTTAGGATTGATAGATATTGACGAAATTTTGTGTGTAGGTACTAGTAGCTTATGTGAAGAGCAAGCTTGGAATTTCTTTTGAGGGGGGTGGGGTCAAGGTCACTGTTACAAAACATAGAAAAATGGTTTCTGCCCAATAACTTTAGTTAGCATTGATAGATATTGATGAAACTTAGAGCGAAGGAAAGATAAAGTCATACTGGCTATAATTTCTGATTGCCCATAACAAAAACCTGGCTTCACTGTCTCACGCCTTCTAAACGCCAGCTCCACTTTATATCGTAGGTGCAAACAAAACATATCAGATGAAATATAGGTCATACTCACTTGTACTCTAGGATAAGGCAAGCTGATCCATGGAAGTGTCCCTGCAATAAAAAGTGGACCTGGCATGTATAATTGGCTTAGACATGATATAAAGCGTCGACATATATATTTGCTAACTCCTGATGTATTATAACGATGTACTTGACTTTATATTGTTTCATATGAGTTAAGAACATCCTTATAAAAATCGCTGAGCATCGACATCGAAATATATTCCTTCCAAATACTTTTAATTTTGATTGAGAT
The DNA here is from genome assembly GCF_026914265.1 of Mya arenaria. Lineage (NCBI taxonomy): Eukaryota > Metazoa > Mollusca > Bivalvia > Myida > Myidae > Mya > Mya arenaria. Next base: position 5,493,499 of record NC_069126.1, read on the forward strand.
GGTTTCTATTTGCTGAATAAGTGTTATTTTAAGATTTTTAGTATCTAAATCTGTGTCAAGGAAAACGTCGCCTGTTTGCACTCTTGTCATTATCAGAAAGAAAACAAATGTGTGTTTTTCTCCTAAAAATCAGACGAGGAAAGGTTATCATTTTCTTAAAATCAGACAAGAAAAAAACATTTTTTTTACACACCACCATTGTCATTTCCTCTATAATTAAATTAAGGAATGAATTGCGAGGTATGAACGCAATTGGGCTGGTTTCAATGTGTGGAGTCCGAAGGACTCCACGCGTACTTTGACAAGCCCAATTACGATCATATCTACTAAATTTTTTTTTTTTATTTTCTATCGGAGATCGAAGAAACGGGCGGCGGAAAAAATAAAAATAAAGTTAGGAATTTGAATCCTTTTCTTTTTTGGGTTTTGCAATATTTAGGTACGGCGCTCCCGTAAAACGAAAAATAAAATACTCTGGCCCTAGACACCACTTCTTAATATTTCTTTGCTTATACAGTGACAATATGAAAGTTGAACAAAAAATGAATATCTTAATAAAATGGTGAATGTAAATTTTGATGTGAATAACACCGAATCAAGGATACATTGATAGAAGAATAATAGAGGATATAATGAAGTATGCCTATGCCCGTCTATATATATTTCAGAGTGGGTCTGGAAAAGCACTGGAAAGGGTAGGTACTTAGCGGAACTTCCATGGAAAAATATGGTTTTCCAAGGAATTTCCAGTGATTTCCGCAGATTTCCAAAAATTGTCCAGAGCCACTTCTGGAAAACAGTGTGGAAAACTTCTGGACATTGTTTATATTTTTTTCCGCTAATACCCTGGAAATCTGTGGAAACAGTATGGAAAGTTGGGACTTAGAATATTTTCTGCCTGCTATTCTCTGGAAAAAGAACTTAGTCATTTTTCTACAAAATTTGGATTTTTTTGTGAAGATTTCACGAAATTCGTTTTAAAGCTAGATCTAGACATATTTTACTGAATATTTTTTGTGGAGCAAAATTGTGCACTTGGTCTTCTCAAGCCAATCATAACAGCTGAAATTTTAAATTATTTAGAATGAAGTCATAACATAGACTAATAATTTCTATAATGATTCAACAGTCTGAAATTGACATTTTTTAAATTGTATAATTTTATTCTTTTCAATTTACTGCTTTAATTTGAAACAATGTAAATGATATTTATTTGATTTGATTTAAACATTTTTATGAAATCATTTTTCCACCAAAATTAAAGAAAATTCCTTTCTTGAAAAACACTATTTGTGCTATCAAAATGTTTAATAGAATATGTCAAACTAGTTTATACTGTAAGAATAAATATGATTTATTTGGTTTCAGATTTTTGAATAACTTACATGGTGTAAATGTAGTTTTATTATGTTCAAAATTTTTCAATCTTAATTATAATTCAATGAGGACTAATAATGTTTCATTGGTGCAAATATACAACAAGTTTTTCTCAACTCTGGGCATCTCTAGAATAAAAACAGGATACCTTGCTGTGATGAATACCAGCTGTCTCTTATCTAATTACTGAGAAAACTGACCAGTAAGAGGTCAAGGCAAGAAGTTTAAAGATTAAGCTGTGTACGCCAAATCAACTGACTTCCTCTCAATTCAAACTTTTGAAAAAAGCTCATGTTTTGTGATGTAAAAAAGACTAGATTATTAAGGTTGTGCCTTTATTTACATTGGAATATCAAGTATTTAAAAGTTGACATGCAAGCCTACATTTTGTAGCTGTAAAAAGGAGTCATATTAGAATTAACAGTGAATTTCATCATTGGTAAGTTTAAAGATACATGTACAATTTAGACAGTGAGTCATTGTTTCTGCTGTGTCCATTCAATCTTTAGAATATATGTAAATGTATCTAGAATGAATTATACTGTAAATTATTTATCAAATCATTCTTGGTATATTGTATTGATTCAGACTTTTTAAGAAACTGTGAGTGACATAAATTTGGAATTAATGGAAATATAAAATGCTGCTACATTTGTTTTTATTTATGTGTTTTTAATTTTTGTGTATGTATTTATACATTTTTAAGAAAGAAAAAAAACATGATGTGAGACCTGTCAAGCTTTCACTGCCAACAAGCCAAGGTGAAATAAAAACAGTCAAGAATCTCAAGAGGTTTACCAAAAAAGAAGAGTATCCTGTATTGTGACCTACAGAGGTTTGTGAAACTAAGTTTGTAAAATCTTAATATCAGGAATTAAAAATTGTTTACTTGGTCAGACATCTGAAAATGGTAATTGCTTTTTTAACTGATTTTTGATGTCCAAGACATGTTTTAGGATGCTTTAAAAAGTTGATGTTTTATAAGTTAAGTTTCAAGTTATGCCCCTTGTTCATTTGAGAAAGGTTATATAAATATAATTCTCTTCAGCTGTACTATCTGAAGCCTGTCCTGGATCCTACGTTACAAAAATGGACTTTAAGTCTAGTTAGTGTTTGTTTCCCTGTTTGTTTGCATTTTATATTTTATTCCAGATTTCATCAAAGAGAAGTACAGTGTTCCAATAGATTCAGGGAATGGACAAAATCTGAGAGCTTTGAAACCCATCAAGAGTGGTGAAAATGTCACATTGAAGACATGCTGGTTGTGCAGGTTTGATTGCAGATGTATCAAGTAAGAGCGGTGTTGGGCCCTTGAATTACCACCGTTTTGAACCTGTGTCACCGCTTTTTGTGGGGCTTGTGAGAGTATTTCTAATTACAATTCGTTATATTTGTATTTGTTTTAAAAGAGACAAATAAAATTTAGAACAATACAAGATTTGCATTGTTTTATATTCCAGATTCATTTCTACTTGTTTCCTTAAAAGGAATTGACTGGATTGCGGAAAGTCTACAAAAGTTCCATGGAATCTCCGCAAGTTTCCGCACTTTTTCCACAATGGTGTTTCAGGAAGAACTCTGGAAATCAGTAAGAATACTCCAGATATTCCGCTGTTCTGATTAATTTTCCATGGAATGTCCAGGGTATTTTCCATACAATTTTAAGAGTTTTTCCACAATACATGTTCCGCAACTTTTCCGCATGCATTCCCCCTTTTTCCAGCGTATTTCCAGGATTAGGACTGCGGAAAGTCAGTCCGAATACTGTGGTTATTCCGCAGTCATTTTTTCCCTGGAATTTCCATGGACATTCCATGGATATTCCATGGACACCCTGGAAAATGTACAGACGGGTAAATTAAGATATAATAATTGGCAGATGAACCACACGTGTTCCCCATCGTTCAAGTGAAAGTGAAATCATGCCAATATCGAACCATATATTCCAGAAAGCACCATTTAAGACTTAAAATAGCCAACATGTGGTGGAAGGAAGTCCTCAAACACCATATCACATTTGCAACCTGTTTATATTCGCTCCTGAGGAAGGGGTACTCTTACTAAGTGCGCCTCCACTTATTTCAAGATTATTACAATAACACATACGGTTGCCTTGAAAACGACCTTTCATAACATAATTCAGGTAATCGTTCTTTCTTTTAATAAATGCAAGGCTAATACTAAATGTTGATATTGTCATCAAATATTAAATAAATTTCAAAACTGATATGGCCCCTATATTGTCATGTCAGATATCCTTTTCAAGATGCTTATCAAATCCGCGAGCATGTGAGCAATTAGTTTAAGTTATACCCAGATACAACTGAGGTTGAAAAACCAGAACAACATATTGCATCTCCATTGTATATTTAATCATATATATATATATTCGTTTTTAATCAACGCTTCTTAGAATCTACCCCAAATTAAAATAAATTACTCTACTTCTTAGTATACATGTATGCGTAGCAGAGTTATGGGGGAGGATGGCTCACCAGGCGCGCGACACCCTAAACACCCTAAACGTTTCCAGATATTTAATGTCAGTAGCAGAAAATAAAACATAAACAAATACACCAGGAAGGTCTAATTATTAATTGATAAACGCGTTTTTGTTTATCGTACATGGAAGGCTGGGTATTTAATAGTATTTAAGTATAACATTTGTATAAAATTCGTTATTGGAATGAATTGTTTTTTTGACACGAAATTTGTAAAGAAAGAAAATATTGTTTTCGTTCCTTATCACGCTCAAACACACGCACACACACATGCACACACACACGCACACACTCACGCACACACATACGCACGCACGCACGCAGCCAGTGGTGTAATTGGAGGTCACACTATAGCGGTGTAATGGGAGAGCACACTGTAGTGATGAAATGGGTAGGCACACTGTAGTGGTGTAATTTGAAGGCACACTGTAGTGGTCTTAATGGCGGGCACGCTGTAGCAGGTAAAAGGAGTGCACGCTGTAGCAGCGTAATGGGAAGGCCCACTGTAGCGGTGTTTAGGAAAGGCACGCAGTAGCGGTGTTTAGGGAGGGCACACTTTATGTGGTTTATGTCATTGTCTCTAGGGCCTTGATATTAGCGCCTGGTAAAATTTACGAAAGCTATGCTAGTCTCTGATGTTACAATATTATTAAATATGTTTTGTTTGAATTCCGAAATAGATCAATAGTAATACCTCTGCACCTTTTTCTTGTCGCAACTTACACCAGCGTGAAAAGTGACTCGAGTCGTTGGAAAACGAAACAAACTTCTCCTCGCCTATTCGCGATCTTGCTCTTTTCACTACATCGTCTGCTGCGTAAACGTCATACCTCGGTGGCACTACATCGTCTGCTGCGTAATCTTTATACTTTCGTGGAACGTATTGAAAAACAAAAACTCTGCCGTCAAGTGGAATCGTAATGGTTTCTTCAATTATTTTTCTGTGTTTCCAAATGGCTGGCCAAGCGTAATGTGCAACATTACATTTGATTCCCCTACCTTCAACTTCGGTATTTAGCACAACGCCATCGTGAGGAAGAAACAAGTATGAAAATCTGATTATGTCGCCTATTTGGACGTCTTCTGTACGCAAAACTGGCCGAACATTGACACAGAGCACGAACGCATTGTTGAGGTGACAACGACGACATAAATGATTCGACTCAAAGAGAAATTCATTGCGATTTCTTTCATCGGTTATCCCCCGAAAACCTTGTTTCATGTATGCACGAGCAACTGTTATTACTTTTCCTATTTGAAAACTAAATGGCGTTCCTGTGACACATTTTGTTGCAAAATGCTCACAATTATTGTTAAATAAACTGTACCTAAAGCTGCCTTCCTTATCCCCTACTTCACAGAAATCTTTGGCTCTGGTTGCTATGGTCATTTTTGCATAAACAGGGTATCTGTAAACAACAGTTTGTATTTTCATTTTTGTAAAGTCTATTTTCTTTTTTGATTCTTTTAAAACCGCCTTTCCCTTCCCATAGAGCATTCCAAAAATTAATCCAAATACTGTGTTTGTGGCTTCAGCCACAGTTATTTCATTTGTATCTCTCACTTTCTCAGTGACAATACCGTGATGATTGTATATTTTCCCACAAAATATAATGTGGTCTCCTATTTCAACATCATCGATGGAATTGGCTGTGACGAAATGCAAACATTCTATGCAATTTCCTGGGTCAGTGTCAGCAAAGGCCTTGAGTTCCAACTCCATGTTATAATTCCGAAAGAAGTCGTGCCTTAAAGGTCTATATAAGGTGAAATCTCAAGATCTGCAGTTTCAGGTTTTAACTCCCATTTAACCGCTGTATTCACTTAGAACGGTATGTAACGCTTATTATAAGTTTTATCACAATCCCGGGTATGTATTTTACACTGTACTTTATTTAAAACGCCGGCATGGTCCTTTAAACCCACACTTCATCAAGTGTTAAATTATTATGCGTGTCGTCCTGTTGCCTCCTGTGAAAGGAAAATGTACAGTTTAAAAAAATGAAAACAGAGAAGAACGTTTTATTTAAAACAACATGTCTATTATTTTATACACTATAATTTAATTAATACATATGAACTACGACATGCATATCTATGTCTAAAGGAATTATTACGTAAGCAGGAAACATGTTACTCAAATCAACTAAATTGTCTTTTTCACTAACAATATGTCCAAACTAACTTGCAAATGTATGTTTCGCATTTAAAACTTTACGCACAAGAAGGAGACACATTTAAAAAAATAATCGCAAGATGTCGTCAATATTATGCACTAATACTCATACTGATATTTCTTGTTTAAAGACTAACCGAAAATATATGTATATTATGTATGGTAACATTAAGACTTTCGGAGGGTTGAAATAGTCTACTGAAAGGTAAAAAAATGCATATTTTGAGCAGCATTAGGCCTTTTTTTAATTATATGTTTTATGAATGGCCAGAGTTGTGAAGTGTCAGAGGAGGAGGAAATAAAAATAAAAATAACATTTCATTTCTGGTATTTTATTTTTTGGTCAGGAAAAAAACACACAGAAAAGCAAAAGCTATGGTGTATTATCTATGAGTTTCTATTTTAATGTCAAGTCACTATGTAAGTGTGTGCGCATTTGTTTTTGCTTTATCTGACAAGTTCACTTCATATTTTCATTAATCACTCTTTATACTTTGTAAATGCAAGTTATAATAGACAAATCAACTATTTTCAGTAAATGTGATACCAATTCACCAAGCATGTCATAGGTACAGTTAGCAAAAGAGCTTTTTTGTTTCCTTCTATACAGGGAATATTTATCCACCAGGAACTAGCGATCCAGGAACTTGTAAATCAACTGATTCTAGCTGTCTGATAAAACAAAAGCTGTCTATCCAACAGTGATTCAAATAATACTAGTTGTCCATCACACATTCTGTCCAACAAGCAGTCCAAACAACACTGGTGGTCCAACCAACACTTCTGATCCAACCATTTATAGTAACTGTTGTTCAACCAACACGTATGGTCCATCCAATATAGCGCTCCAGTAAGCAATATATGCCCAACCAACAATAGAGTTTCAACAGACACTAGCTTAAATCATGTTGCTACCAATCTAGCAGCCCAACCGATTGTAGTGATATTCTTCACTGAAAGTGATGATCTCAGTAGATAACATCAGCATATTTGAATCATATCTGTAAAGAAAGGAATACAACATTAAGTGTATATTTTATATAAAAAAATAAGTTACTCAAAGACTTATTTATGGATGGGTTTTAAGACAATCTTGACCCCGATTTAATTCCAGGCCTGGGTGTATGTGACTAGTCCGGTGGCCATCATAATGTAACAAATCATTCAGAAGCTGAGAACACTACAAAGGTGACAGCATAACATAATTACTCTTTCTAAGTAAAATTTTTATTACTTAGTAATAAAACACACAGAGCAGTATAAATATCATAATTTATATTGATGATGATTTATAAATATATGTTCATTCATAAGACTATTACATAGTTATACTGTACCTGGTAATGTACATACAGATTCCTCATTATAGATTATCACTGTCAGATAGTAAAACAGCCTAATGTATTATTTGTGTTAATTTTCAAAATAAATGTTTTAGAATAAATACAATTTTTGGACAAGGGCACTTGTGGCCTAGTTCATAGCCGCTATCTGCATTCTCAAGCTGCATCTGGGGGTTCACTGATATAATGTATTCATACGCTGTATTTTGATTGGATTTCGGTTAGCGAATTTGAATAATCAAATTAGTACCAGAACTGATTACAATGAAAACATCAAATAAAAATAGTTCTCCTAACAATTCAAGCTAACTGTATGTTCTTTTAATGAAGCACAAAAAATTCATACGTAGCGGTCAGATGATATGCAATAAGAATATATACATATTGGAAAAGTATGGATATTTTTTTTTCCGTTCAATGCTCTGTATTGATAGACTGGTACCCTCTTTCTCTTTTATCCGAAATGAAACCAGTATCAGCTAACCGCGGTGCCCGTCGCGCTTTCGAAATGTCTTGTGAATTCATACGTAAAGCGAATAAAGCGTGCGGTCTAAGTAAAAAACAACCAGGAAAGTTGGTTTAAAAAAAAGTATTGTTATCCTTTGTATAGAATATTGGTATTCCGAAGTCGGTCCCTATTCTTTTTTTCGACATAATTTGCATGTTTCCGTGATATTTTCTTTTCGATACAAAGTTTTTTTAAATAATCATCGCATGGCACTAAGCACTTTTTTAAAATACAACATGATAATGGGTATTTATTGTTCAAATACTATTAATGTTAACTAAAAACCATATGCCGCGTACCTGTATAACTTTATATTTTTGAGGAAAATTCAATCAAAAGTAAATCAGGGTACCAGTCTACTTATTGACCTCAAAATTTACTCAGAGCACCGAATGATTCAAACATGTATGTTATCACTACTTCCGGATGCTGATGATGTGAATTTCATAGTGTTTTATTGAGGAAATTTATCAATAAAGCTGACATTGAATGATTACCACCATCAAACGGATTTATTTTCATCTAACCGTGGGTAGCATTTTTAATTTGACACGTAAATTTTCAAGTAATACAAGTTCGTTGAAAAATCATGTGATTTCAATTTTGCAAAATGAAGATAAAAAAATATCAAATATGGGCATACATATTTATGAAGTTTCATTCTAAATGAAGCCAAATGTATGAATATGTGCACAGCATCTGTGAATAAGATGATTGTTTACCTATCTGCTTAGAAAAATCTTGGAGCCTCTCTCAGTGTAAGTACATAATTACTTTATACATTTTGTTCAATGATATGGTGATAAGCCATCGCCATTGATAAAACAATCTTGCATGCTCAATTTTGATTTCCTCTCTTATAATGCACCAGTCAATTGTTACCTCAGCCCCCTCGGGGATATACCGTGGGAAAAGGGCTGTGTTTTGACCTTTCAGGTGTCCTCGTAGTTAAAGAACTTCAGCGAACACTTTATATATTACCCTTTTGGACGTGTTGTAAACATCTAAAAAATAAATATCAGCATTAAAGTTATGGAAGCCAGAACTAGTGTCCTCGCAATGCCGGGTTATAGCGGTAGTTTTGTCTTCCCTCAAAATATATCAGGGAATTGATTTTACCTTAGATCACCGGGGTGCGTGGACGTTATTCACGGGATTTTACCACCAGTTCGTTCTCGCAGGGCAGGGATTTTACCGGTGATTGGCTGGACCGAAAGTCAAAGTACCTGTTATTCCCTATTGGGGGGGGGGGGCGTGGTTACAATTGACTGGTGCATACTTTACAAGTTCTTTTTCGCTTTGTGCTCACTTTTTGTTTTCTAGCAAAGAATGAAAATCAAAAATCAGTCAGAGATACAGTGATGCATTGTTGTTGTTAGATCAATAATATGAACTAAGGCGCTGCCTCTACGGGCTTGAAGTGCTATTGCCGGACACTTTAAGTTTACTTAATGACTAAGTGAAACATACTAGGAGTAAAAGGGAAACGTTTTTTGTATATGTTAATAAAACTTTTTAAATAACAAGCAGTTCTGTTACTGTTAGCAATTTATTTAGTGTTTACGCAACAATCTTCAATAATAGTGTATACATTATATATAATGCATTACTCTATATTTTATATGAAGTTTAGAGTTTATTCTTCTTAATTAACTTACATAAAGCTACTATGCTACTATAACGCCGCTTTTCGGTGTATGGACTGAAAAGTTTTGGAGAAACATGCATTGATCACTGCTTTATTAGATTTCAATGCAATACATGATGTGCTGAGATATTTACATAAATTGAATTGGAAAATATTTGAGGTGGTACGCAAACTTTAACATAAATTATAAGTTGAAAAAGGGGCATAATTTTGTAAAAATGCTTGATAGAGTTACTGCCTCTTGTGAACAGGTTGGGGGTATGATGGTGAACAAGCGTGCAAAGTTTCAAAGCCAGATGTCAATGGACTTTGAAAATATTTGAGGTGGTACCCAAACTTACACGTAAATTCTAAGTAAAAAAGGGGCATAATTCTGTCAAAATGCTCGATACAGTGACCTCCTCCTGTGTACAGGTTGGGAGCATGATGGTGAACAAGGGTGCGAAGTTTCAAAACAGTATGTCAATGGACTTTGAAAATATTTGGGGTGGTACGCAAACTTTAACATAAGTGGTAATGCTGACGCTGACACTCGGGTGACTAGGATAGCTCTCCTTATTCATCGAATAGTCAAGCTAAAATGATCACATTTCAATAATGTTGCACTGAAGTTTATTACAAGCAGGGGTAATTATAATTTTAACTAGAATTGAATGGGCAAAAATCTATTTAAATATGATGGTAAAACATGGCAAAACATTTAATTAATTACTAATAATTATAATTGTATATGAACAATATGTAGCCAAGCAGCTCTGGAAAATTGTCTGCAAAATATCTCAATGAGAATACAGAATAAATTCTTATTTGTTTGTTACAAAAACACACCACACACCCGCCAAAAAAGTTGCAAAATGTTAATTATGAACAAATGTGTTGTTTAGATTTGAAGGACAAATACAATTCTGCTTTAATTACAGAATTATCTTAACGATGCTTTCAATAAACTTTAAAATAATTTGTGTTTGCAATGACAAATCTGACAAACATCATGCCTAATGATCAAAATTATCTAAATTTCAATTAATGAATATTGTAAACAGCTTTGCTAAAATCAAGTATAAACCAAAAGACCTGTGACAGTTAAATATGCAGCAACACATGTATTTTTTTACAGATCACCAACAGTGACTTTTTTGTCTTGCTTTTTGATAAAAAGGTTGTTGTTTTTTACATCTGGTGGGAAATAAAGTTGTATAAATAAATTAATGTTAAAATTTTCTAACTTTTAAAGGCCCAATATGTTATGACCTCTTATAAGGTATATTCTAAATGAAGCATGAAAATAGTCAAAACCAATTGTTCATATCATGGGACTTTCAAGACCCAGTGTATTAAAGATTAAACTTATCAAGGTGTTATTACAAACAAATGACTTCTATCCCTCACATAGGGTGATCTAAAAAGAAATAATAAATTGCAATTACAATCAACATTCAACAGAGCTGAAAATATATTCTAAATTTAGCACCTATATAGAATATACAATAAAAGTAATCAAGTCAGTGATATTGTTGAAACACACCCAAATAAGAACCCAGTGAAAAACTGTCAGCTGAGCTCACTAAGCATTATTTCATATATTTTATATATATGTTGAGTGTACCAGCCAATAGAGCTAGACCAAATTTCAGTTCCAAAACCATTTATATATGAAAACAATTGAAACAATTAAAATGATTATATTATATAAGTTATACAAAATGACATCATGAGGCTATTAAACTATTCACATATGTTAATATGCACAAATTAAGGCTACAGTTATCTACTATTAATGTATATAGATTTGAAAAAAAAATGCTTGCAATATGTAGTGTCAAATTATGTTGATAAAATTCAGTGTTCTCAAAAGCACAATCAATGTTTTCTGTACTGACAGCTGGATCTTCAATGTTTAACATATATATCAGTTCGACAACATACAGTGACCTTGGGTTCATTGACAGTTAAAACACCATAACTACTATACACCAAACTGGTGTCTTCTTGAAAAAATCATGAATAAAAGAAACCGAACATACCAGCAAAAACTAAAGTATCTGGTTTTAAATGCTAAATATGGCACAAAATTAACAGAATAGAGTTTTGCAAATTGTCTATACGTTGCTCAATTATTACATATTTGCTGTAAATGTCACATTTTGTATTATTCACACAAACAAGTTTGACAGGGGTGACTAACATCTGCATTCTCTTGAAATATGGGATTCTGTGCTGCATCCAGTTTCAAATTGTTTGACCACTTCAGGCTGCTGGCACATCAGAATCTGCAAATAACATAAATGCAATGTTTTTAACAGAATAAAAGTACTAACTACTACTGTGAATGTGTACCAGTTAACAATCATTTGAGGCATACACACTTCTTTATGTAGTCATAAATTTGATATAGTCACATATGGTGATAATTAAAGAAGTCCAACTTCAACACAAATTATTTATTCATGAAACAACGTTTCGGCCATTCAGCCTTCATCAGGTTGTATGTATATAATGAACAGGAAATGACGTCAACATCAGATGACGTCAACATTGATGACGTTGATATAGTCACATAATGATAGTCATAGTGTAATTTGACGGATTCAAAGATCAAGACAAAATAGATGAAATATATTATGTTTGAATATTTTGCAATGAGTATTAAACAACTCAAAGGTAATTGACTACAAAGAAGCATTTTGGAGGAGTCAGAAATGCACTTGCTTAGAATCTCTTCTTACTTGAAGACATTTTTTCATACTATGGAATTTCAGACAGAACTATCTTGAACAGGATTTTTTTGTCCATAATGGTCCTCTCGAGCTTCAGCAACCAGGTGGCTATAAAAAAAGAACCAATACATTTGTTCTTTTACAGAATGTTGAAATGTATTAAGAAGTATTGATGGATAAGTCAAAACCTGATTTTATAAAAAAAAAAAGCAAACAAAATAGTTCATTAGAAAATGATATATTATCTCTTGGCCGTGACCGGAAATAATTTACAACCAGCATGAAACAATGTTATTTAGGAATGAAACAAACAGAGAAGATAAACTTAAAAGATTCAAACCCGCTACAGTTTGGATACATTTTCATAAAGTGATTGTGAAATACTAATAATTTACCGCATGATGTCTAATCCAATTTGAGTTCGGCTGGCTGGTCCGTCATCATCCCCATCTCCAACCTGTTGCAAACAATAACAAATTAATAATTATATGTTATTAAGGAATTGGATTACTAAAAAATGTCCACTATACCTGGTTGATGTAATTACTAAAAATCGTATTTTCATAAGGACATTCACTAAAGGCTTCAAGTTGGGTTGGTGAAGACCCCCCCCCCCCCCCCAGGTCCGTGGAATAGCAGGGACTTTGACTTCAGATCAAGCCAACCCTGGCTAAAAACTCCTCCCAGCAGGGACAAACAAATGGTAAAATCCCTGCCAAATGCCCCTGTACCCCAGGGACTCTTCTTAGGCCCATTCCCCCCTATATTTTGCGCAAAGACAAAACCACTGCATTCATCCGGCACTGCAGGGCCATCTGAAAGATAACTAGAGCCACAATGATGGTGATTAATACCCCCGAACACCGCCCTGATATGAAATTGCAGTCAACTATTTGGGAAGCCAACCTATAAATGACAACTTTATTTTATGGACTTTTGTCATTGTAATTTGCTAAAATAGTGTAATGATTCATGTACACTGAACTCCTTCTCATTGTGCTGTACCATTCTATAAAGTTTTATTAAATTCCATCCGGTAGATTTCAAGTTAAGCTCCGGACAAGAAAAAAGTAACAAAGGGCAATAACTCTGTAATTAGCTCAAATAGAATTGCGGTTCCTATACACTGCACTTCCTCTCATCATGATCTATCACTGTATGAAGCTTTATTAAATTCCATCCAACAGTTTTCAAGTTATGCTCAGGACAAGAAAAAAGTAGTAAAGGTCATAACTCTGTAATAAGCTAAAATAGAGTTATGGTTCTTGTGCACTGCACTTCCTCTCATTGTGCTTTACCATTGTATGAAGTTTCAATAAATTCCGTATAGGAGTTTGCAAGTTAATGTCTGGAAAATAATTTGACAGCAAAAAAAAACAAATAAAGGGCATGTTCGATATTGGGGCTGGTGGGGCCAAGGTCAAGGTCGCTGTTACTAAAAATAGAAAAACGGTTTCCGGACGATAACTCATGAAAGGCTTGACAGATTTGAAAATGTTTTGGTACACAGGTGTAACATCAGAAGATACAGATCAAGTTAGTGAGCTTGTCGGTCGGTCTGTCGGTCAGTTTTCATGGTTTCCGGATGATAACTCATGAAAGACTAGACAGATTAAAAAAAAAATTGGTACACAGGTTTAACATCAGAAGATACAGGTGAAATTCGATATTGGGGCTGGTGGGGCCAAGGTCAAGGTCACTGTTACTAAAAATAGGAAAACGGTTTCCGGACGATAACTCATGAAAGGCTTGACAGATTTGAATTTTTTTTGGTACACAGGTGTAACCTCAGAAGATACAGGTCAAGTTCGATATTGGGGCTGGTGGGGCCAAGGTCAAGGTCACTGTTACTAAAAAACAAAAACGGTTTCCGGACGATAACTCATGAAAGGCTTGACAGATTTGAAATTTTTTTGGTACACAGGTGTAACATCAGAAGATACAAGTCAAGTTCGATATTGGGGCTGGTAGGGCCAATGTCAAGGTCACTGTTACTAAAAAAAGAAAAACGGGTTCCGGACGATAACTCATGAAAGGCTAGACGGATTTGAACAATTTTTGGTACACAGGTGTAACATCAGAAAATACAGATCAAGTTAGTGAGCTTGTCGGTCGGTCTGTCGGTCAGTTTTCATGGTTTCCGGACGATAACTCATGAAAGACTAGACAGATTAAAAATGTTTTGGTACACAGGTGTAACATCAGAAGATACAGGTCAAGTTCCATATTGAGGCTGGTGGGGCCAAGGTCAAGGTCACTGTTACTAAAAAAAGAAAAACAGTTTCCAGACGATAACTCATGAAAGGCTAAACGGATTTGAAAAAAAATTGGTACACAGGTGTAACATCAGAAGATACAGGTTAAGTTCGATATTGGGGCTGGTGGGACCAAGGTCAAGGTCACTGTTACTAAAAAAGAAAAAAACAGTTTCCGGATGATAACTCATGAAAGGCTAAACGGATTTGAACAATTTTTGGTACACAGGTGTAACATCAGAAGAAACAGATCAAGTTCGATATTGGGGCTGGTGGGGTCACGGTCACTGTTACTAAAAATAGAAAAATGGTTTCCGGATGATAACTCATGAAAGGCTTGACAGATCTGAACATTTTTTTAGTACACAGGTGTAACATCAGAAGATACAGGTCAAGTTCGATAGATCCTTCAAAAACTAAATGAGCAAATATTTACCTTAAAAGTAATTGACACTTGGAAAGATGAACAAACAAAACAAATCCAGCATGCTTCATTTGAACCAGATGCCAGTGGAATACCAGCAGAACTTAAGTATGGCATATTTGCCACAGTAGTGCTTACTACAAATATTGACCTGTCAGATGGACTTGATAATTCGGCTACAGGAACAGTCCCGGGATTTATTCCCAGGTGGATAAGGATGCATTCAAGCCCAAATATGTACTTTGATGATATGTAAATTTGATGATGATCGTGTTGGAAGAAAAGCTCGTGAATGCTCTAGATGTCTTATTCCAGAAGAGATCAGCTAGAGCATCAGCTAGTTTTTCTTGTCAGCAGTGTAACTCCTAAATTACTCAACAGATTTAAATAAAACAATACATGCATGATAAAAGAAGATGCAGTGTGCAGTAACCTTGGAGTTATGGCCTCTTTTCAAATGAATGGTTTGCCATTCCAGTGTCCAGGCGGCATTTGGGGGTATTCGTCACTCCTGTGACAGCTCTAGTTTGATTTTAGATATATTTGTTGAAAAATAGTTGAAAAAGATATTATGGAGACTTTAAAACTTCCATACTCCAGTGTAAAACTTCCAAAAGTGATTGACAGGAAGTTCATACTTCCAGTTTAAATTCTTAATGGAAGCCCTGGTTTTCACTATTTCTGTTTTCTTGCAACTGTACAATCTGGTGTCCCTTAAGTTGTACTCCCACAGATTTAACGTTTTGACAACTTTCTTATTTGTGTCTTTTAACGAGCCAATTTTTGTGTTAATGCATGGAAACAAATTATATAAGACTGCTGACAAAAAATTTGATCACAGATTTTTATATCTTTTTAAAAAAGATAAATGATTTTTTATTAATTTTTAGCTCGACTATTCGAAGAATAAGGAGGGCTATACTACTCACACAAGCGTCGGAGTCGGCGTCACCCCTTGGTTAAGGTTTTGCGAGCAAGCACACATAGGTTAATATCTCAGCAATTACTTGAGGTATTGCATTGAGACTTTATACAATGGTACTCAACCATCCAACCTACCTAATTAACCAAGTTTGATAACTCTACTTTGCATTTAATGCCAATATAAGGCCTTTATTATTTGACTTAGAAATTCTGGTTAAGGTTTTGCGTGCAAGCACACATAGGTTAATATCTCAGCAACTGCTTGAGGTATTGCATTGAGACTTGTTACAATGGTACTTAACCATCCAAACTACTCAATTAACTAAGTAAGATAACTCTAGTTTGCATTTAATGCAAATAATAGGCCTTTATTATTTGACTTAGAAATTCTGGTTAAGGTCTTGCGTGCAAGCACGCATAGGTTAATATTTTAGCAATTGCTTGAGATATTGCATTGAGACTTGATATAATGGTACTCAACCATCCAACCTACTTAATTTACCAAGTTAGATAACTCTAGTTTGCATTTAATGCAAATAATAGGCCTTTATTATTTGACTTAGAAATCCTGGTTAAGGTTTTGCGTGCAAGCACATATAGGTTAATATCTCAGCAACTGCTTGAGGTATTGCATGGGACTTGATACAATGGTACTCAACCATCCAACCTACTTAATTTACCAAGTAAGATAACTCTTGTTTGCATTTAATGCAAATAATTGCCCTTTATTTTTCGACTCAGAAATTCTGGTTAAGGTTTTGCATGTAAGCACACATAGGTTAATATCTCAGCAACTAATGATGTATTACATTGAGACTTTATAAAATGGAACTCAACCATCCAATTTACTTAAATAACCAAGTAAGATAACTCTAGTTTGCATTTAATTCAAATTATGGCCCCTTTTTATTCGACATAGAAATTCTGGTTAAGATTTTGCATGTAACCACTTTTAAGTCAATACGTCTGCGAATACATCATGTATTGCATTGAAACTTTACACACAGGCTCCCAATTATTTAACCTTCTTATTTAATCAAGTAAGATTATAAGTATCTTCCATGGCCGAGAGTGTAAGATAGGTTCATTCCGACCCGAGCGTAGGGTGTTTTGCGGAAACGAGGTTTACCGAGTTTCCGCAAAACTCCCTGCGCGAGGGTCGGGATGAAACTATCTTACACGAGCGGCTATGGTAGATGCTTTTTCTCCCACCTCAGTTAAACAAAATTAATTAAAATGTATTTTTTGCTAGAACTCTATTGTGCTTAGTGAAAATAATTGCGTATGGATATGCGATAGCACGTGGTTGTCATGAATACGCGCGCAGTGATCCAGTTAATGTTAATAGTCGAATTGGTCTTTTTAAATTGTTCTAAGGAAAATGAAGCATTATTTCTTGAATGGTGTGTGGAAACTGTTTTATGGTGACATTTGAAGCGAGAAATAATTAATTATTGATCTTAATATTACCATACGACAAGATTTCCTTAATGCTACTGACGGTCCAGTCTTCAACAAGGGAGGTAATTATAATGTGGTGACCGTTAAGGCATGGTTAAATTATTGGATCTATTTAACTGAGGTGGGAGAAAACTCTATATTTCATATAATATAATTTTTGCCCCTTTATTATGCGACTTAGAAATTCTGGTTAAGGTCTTGCATGTTAGCACACATAGGATAATATCTCAGCAAATTTTTGACGTATTGCATGAGACTTTATACAATGGTATTCAACCACTCAACCTAATTGAATAACCAAGTTAACTGTGTTTTGCAAATAATGGCCCTTTATTATTACACTTAAAAAGTCTGGTTAAAATTTTGCATGTAACCACATTTATGTTAATATCTCCGCACATCATGTATTGCATTGCAAATCTAATCTAACAGTGATCCATGCATGTTTCACCAAAACTTTTCAATCCTTACACTGAAAAGCGGCGAAATAGTCGAGCGCGCTGTCTCTGTGACAGCTCTTGTTCTCAAACCGTTAGTAACGTTTTAAAAACATAGAACATTAATGCATCAGTCAAATGTAACCACGCCCCCCCCCAGGTCCGGGGAATAGCGGGGACTTTGACTTTCGGTCCAGCAATCCCCGGGTAAAATCATCGCTCTGCGGGAACGAACTGGTGGTAAAACCCTGGCCAAATGCCCCCGCACCCCAGAGACTCAATATAAGGCCCAATCTCTTTAGCGCTAAGACAAAACCACCACGGTCACCCGGCCTTGCGGGGCCACCTGGAAAGTAAAAACACGGCCCATTTTCCCGGCTATCCCCGGTATTCCCCCGGACCTGGGATGGGGGGGGGGCGTGGTTACAATTGACTGGTGCATAATTTAAAGGAAATATAAAAATCTGCAATCAGATCTTTTATTAGCAATCTTTTATCATTGGTTTGCAGATATTTACGCAAAATTTGCTCTTTCCAAGGCAAAAAAAATGTAAAAACGGTAAATCTGTGAGAATGCAGCTTTAAATTCAATCACTGAGAAATGAAAACACATGACATGAATAGGATCATAGCTCCACCTGCTAAATTGTCATTATTTATGTCAGAATTTGAATTTATCCATTGAATTACAATTGGGACAGAAAAATGTAGGACAATTGCAGAGCTGGAACCCGGGACCCCTTTGCTAACAGGGCGAGTTCTTCACCAACTGAGCTACTGAGATGCATTCACATTTTCTGACAATCTAAATAAAGAGGATGGTACCATGTCATAACCTATGTGCTATAACTTAAAGAAAGAATAAATAGTGAATTTGTTTTAGTGTAAAATCCTAATGTACATGAATTTCACTGAGTGAGAATCAAAAGCTATATTTTAAGAGTAACGAACTGAAATATTTTGCGATCTATCACAAACATAATAATTTAATTTTAGATCCTAAAAGTGTATAAATGCCATTCAATTATAATTATTGAAGTAGGGCAACAAATTTTAATTTGTATACAAAGGTTACATTATTTTGGTAATAAAGTTGTTCAAATTGTGTCCCAGCCCTCTTAGCACTGGCATTCAATATCTATTTGAGAGCTGGCTGAAATTTCAAACTGTAAAAAAAATATCAATATGTTTGAAACAGTGAAAGATTGTTTTTCTTTTGTTTATAAATGTCTATAAATCACCACAAAGCATATATAATAACAAGAGGCCCAAAAGGGCATATGCTCTACTTGCATGGCTTTTGTGGTCATATCAATCCAGAGCATGTATGTATGGGTAAAAGGCAACAGACATATAGTTTATGTTTTGTGCTTGGGTTACCTGAAAATGTAGCACGTTCAACATCTGAGCCCAGAAAGTATTGTTAGCAGATTAGTTGCATGAACTATTTTAATATGTGCCAAGTAAAAGTCATCTGACAAAAAAAATGCTTTCAAAACTGTACTCATAGTAAAAATTTCTTTAGTTTCTGAAGTTAAAAAAAGTTGGTAAAAAAAAAGAGAGTCAAAGTCAAGGGCATCCTAGGACAACATTGATCAATTTGAACAAACATTCACAATCAATTGTGCTGAGAGTGATGCACGAACACACAAACAGATTTTCAAACCTTTCCAGATTTATGTTTACCAAACCTGTGAACCCTGGGTGTGGCCAGTAACGACACCAGGTGCATAACTTAAACATTCACAACCAATTTTGTTAAGATGAATGCGCAAACTACAGAACTTAAAGCTAAAAAATGGCCTTTGGGCTTTCAACAAGAACAAGGCAGTTAAATGCACAAAATCAACTGCAGAAGCAAAAAGCAAATTGTCTCTTAAAATCCTAGACTTGCAAATTGTCTCCCTTAACTCTAGACTTGAATTTACATGTACATGTAAACTTGGCTAAAAATAGAATTCGCTCATGCAGACCTGGCTAAAAATAGAAAGCATTTCTTTAAAACTTTCATGGCCCATAATCTAGGCATTCATGGGCGGATCTGGCTGGTTTCCGAAAGGAACCGAGCTCTAATGGATATCTAGATATTGTACAAGTTTCATCGAGATACAATCAAAACTTAAGACTGTTTCGTGTTCACAAGCAATTGTTTACACAATAGCATTTTTTATACATCAAGGGCCATAATCTAGGCATGCATGCGCGGATCTGGCTTCTGAAAAATATTACGAAAACCGCCACTGTTTTTGTGCTGAACTGATGACCCCGCATTTTCTGATTATATGCAGAAGAGAAAAGGTATTATAAACATTGCTTGTCGTGAGGGGAAACCCCTGCCGAACCCACCCCATTTAAATAATTTATTACTTAAATGTCATTTTTTACTTTGTAGGAAAGAGTTTGCTTATACATGCCTTCAGCTGAATAATTTTGAAAATATGTTAACTTAAAGAAATTTCATTATTTGTGCTGAAGTGGTTTTCTGTATTTTCATTCATACATCTTTATCGCTTAAAGTATTCGCGAGTCATCTGCCCCACTCCGCCATGACAAAAATATTAATTTTTATTTTATCATCCGTGAGACAGCCCCTTTAATGGGCGAACGAGTCTAGCCTGTGTGACCAGCTGCCCGTTTAACTCAGTTGGCAAGAGCGCCGTGCTAGTGTTCATGCAGCCGTGAGTCTGAGCCCCACACCAGGCACACTTTTTTCTCAGGTTTACCATAATCATGCACAATGATTTTTAATGAAAAACAAATGTTTTTTTAGATTTAGTTTTCACTACTTAGCGATGAAAAAGTCGATTGAAGGACCAAAAATCTAAAATACTGAAAAAATCAACTTCTATGTAGTTTTGAGGTTCAACATTTAACAAGCATGACTTATATATCCGATGCAACATAAAAAGCTGTAACAAGGAGTTGAACATTTTTTATGAAAAGAATATTTTATTAGATTTCTATTCAAAAAGCATAGATTTACGCTTTCCCCGAAATGTCGTAAAGCAAAAATAATATGTTTGAGAGTCAAACTTATCGGGACTTCCCAATCAACAATGTCTTGTGGATTTGTGTTGATTGCAGCTATTCTTAAAAAGATTTATGCATTTTTGTAACCCGGAAATGAATTTCAACCGCGAAAATTCATTATTTTTCTGAATAACATTCTTATTTGACAAAATATTACCAGGATCTCTCAAGACATTGTTGGATTAGTATTCTGTGGCATTTTGACATAATGACGAAGTACTTTTGTCGACACACTTTTTCGTAATACTAATGTGAATGCTTTTTGATCCATAATCCATTAAAATCTTGTTTTGTAAAATTTGTTCAACTCCTAAATAACTCCAAACATGTCGCCAAAAATAAATGTTTCAAACCCCAAAAAGATTGTTTCTCAAATCTAAATAAAACAAGCATTTTCAGTGTTTTAGTTTTTGACCGTCCCCACCCACTTTGGAATTGATGTGGATACCGTTTGCATCACTTTAGCTTGTTCATTACGTAAAAAAACAACGTTATGTCATTATGGTGTCCAAACAGCAACGAATGATCGATTGAATTTACAATAACAAGTATAATTCTTAGTTCACCTCACCGTGAAAACAATGTTAAATCCGTGTTATTGCATCATGATATTGATATATGCAAATCATTGTTTACATCAACTGTCGCAAAATGCACATAAATACATTTATCTTAATTATTTAGATATCCAGTTTAGACGGTATTTTTTAAGATGTGGAGTTAAAAAACCAATTGTTATGACAAACCCTGTTCGTTTTGTATTATTTTTGCAGAGTTATGAAATATAATTTCCGGCTAAAAGAAGTACTCTTTAGACGTGTATTCATTATATGTGTTCTCCACTCCTTTTATGGAAGTGCCAAAGGTGGATTGTACATGTACCACGGGTTTTTCCGTATTGATTTTCATTGGTTAACGGAGGTCAAACCCCGCCCTAAACATGTACAATTTGTTTGCCGACATGCACGCGCTTTATATGAACAATGTATGACGAGCTTTTCTGGTTCTCATTTTCACGGTTCAGTGGTGCCCAAATTTTTTAATGCCTATCACTCCGGCAAAAAAGAAGTAGTCCCTTTTTTTTATTCAAACGTACACAAAAAGCACTTCATGCAGCTATACGTAGAGAACATTTGACATGTATACAAAAAAGTATCTTTCATATGAAGAAACCTATTGTTTTGTGATTTTATGATATCGAAAAAAAGGGGGGATGGGCTAAAAAGAAAATAAGAAAGAAAATGCCCAAAAAAAGGATTTAAATAAAAAGAAAAGAGACAATCTGGCTTTCTATAATGTATTATATATCTGATGATTATAAAAGAAAAGCCCATTTTTGCAAATGGACATTTAGCTTATCTTTCATAATAGCTATTTCACGTTCGATATTGATTCGAATATATAAGTATTTTTCAAAATTTCGGAAGTAAGGAATTGTTTCTCTGTTTTTTGAACAGAAAATGTAATATTTTAGAAGTATAACTATGAAGTTAATGCAGCTATAGTTTTTTTCAACGTTTATTCCTAATAAAACATTTTTTAAATTTAGTTCGATTCTAATATTTTTTGAGTGGAAAAAGCGTTTCAAGTCATTCCACAGGTCTTGTATGATATAACACTCCCAGAACATGTGATTTATTGTTTCCTTAAAGCTGGAACACAAGTTGCATATACTCGAATTGGATAATTTGCATTTAAAAAGATATTTATTTGTTGGTAAAATTCTGTTGATTATCTTAAACTGAAAGGCTCGTATACATGTGTCGATTGTTGCTATATATGGCAGTGATTATACTTCCTTCCAATTAAGTGTTTCGTTTAAAGAGTTTTCCCATATATGTTTATGTTTTATTTCAATAGTGTTATTTTGAATATGTTTATTATACAGAAACTGTGTGATCTTTTTTTGGGTCTTAATTTTTTCCAACATCGATTTTTTTCAGCCAAAACAGTAATATCTGATATTTTTAGTTCATTTATCATATGTTGCGGTATATTATTGATAAGTTGGAGATACTTTAAATAGTCAACATTGGGGATTTCGTATAGAAGTTGCATGTTATCAAATGAATAAAACATCTTAAATCTAAAGTCAAAGATATGTTCGAGATAGAGTATCCCCTTGTCGTGCCATTCTTTATAATATATTGTTTCATTATTACATTTTAATTAGGAGTTGTTCCAAATTATGACTTTTCTTATGTGTGTGTTGGCTTGTTTCTTTTTAAACATGTTCCAAGATGTAAGGATGTTTTGAAAAAAAAGGTTTTGACCACATAAGATTTTGATATCGTTTTCATACAGATTACAATCAAATATGATATTTCCACCCTTTTTATAAAGTATTTTATTAAAAAATATTTTCCATTTCCCATGATTACTATCATCAATTATCTTTTAATCCAGCTTGATTAAATAGCTTGTATAAATATTGTTAAATTCGGGAGACCTAATCCCCCATTTTCACGGGAGAGGTACAGCTGTTCTCTTTTAATTTTGTCAGGTTTATTATCCCATATAAAAGCAAAAATAGATTTTGTTATTTCGTTTATCAGTTGATCAGGAGGATTTGGTAACACAGTAAAAGGAAAAATAAGCTTAGGTAGGGCGAATGTTTTGACTACATTAACTTTTCCAAGAAGGGTTAATTTTCTATGTTCCCATTGTTTAAGACATTTGTTAAATTCCTGTACTTTTGATAAAATATTGTTGGTCAAAAAAGAATCTCTATTATTGGAAAATATTATTTCAAGTACTTTTGCAGATGTTGAGGTCCAGATAAAACGACTTCCTTTACTAAAATGTATATTTTTTCCATTTAAGTCACCTACTTGAAGAACTATCGTTTTTGTGTAATTTATTTTTAATCCAGACGTTATGCCAAATTCTTGAATTGAATGAATTAGATTTTTATATGACCTTTCATCTCCATTATTGAAAAACGTAGCATCGTCAACAAATAAGGTTTGTTTTATATGAGAGTTTTGTATTTCAATACCTTCGATTTCAGGACAACATTCAATATAATTTGAAAGCATTTCAATGTATATTAGAAAAAGAAAAGAAGACAAGGGACACCCTTGTCTTACACCTCGTTCTTTTGTAAAAGAGAGATGACCATTATTTAGAATAATTCCTTTTATGTCTGTATAGAACAATTTTACCCACTGTATAAGTTCTTCTCCGAAATTGAAGTGTTTTAAACATTTAATTATGAATTGGTGATCAATGCTATCAAACGCTTTTTCGAAATCAACAAATATGAGAAGCCCCGATTTATTTGAGTTATTCAAATATTCAATAATCTCTTGGATTAGTCTAATGTTCTCCCCTATATATCTCCCTTTTATAAATCCAGTTTGATTTGGTGAAACTATTTTATCTATTATTTTCTTTATTCTATTTGCTATGGTCTTTGTTGCGATTTTGTAATCTATATTTAGAAGACTAATCGGGCGCCAATTTGAAAGTTGTTCGAGATCTTTACCTTGCTTTGGTATAAGTGAAATTAAACCTTGTTTTTGAAGTTCAGTAAGTGATTGAGTTTCAAAAGAATAGTTAACAGATTTCACGAAATGATACTTTAAAATATCCCAGAATAATTTATAAAATTCAACAGATAATCCATCCGAACCAGGGCTTTTATTTACACTCATTTCGTTTAAAGCATTTGTACATTCATGTTCACTAATTATGCCTTCACAACTCATTTTTTCCTCGTTGCTTAATTTTCTCGAGGGACTTTCAAAGAAGTTTATATCACTACTGTGTTGTTTTTGTTTTTTGTACAGATTTTTTATAAAATTTTCTTTGTTCTCTTAAAATATCATTTATGTCCGTTAATACAGTATCATTTGATTTAAGCTTAGTTATTGTTTTCTGTTCGTAATGACGTTTTTCGAGATTAGCAAAATATCGACTGTTTTTCTCGTTGTATTCCACGTGTTGAGCTTTTGAACGTAATACCATTCCGTTTATTTTTGCTGTCGTATAACTATCCAATTCTTGTTTTAATGTTGCTATTTCTTCTGCATAACCTTCATTTCTATTAGATTGTATTTGATTTTGAATTTTATTTAGATTTTCAATTATTTCTTTTTCTTTCTTTTCTTTCTCTCTTTTTATGTAAGTTGCATATTTGATTGAAACGTTTCTTATAGTACCTTTAATAAGTTCACAAAGAGTAATGGGATTACAGTTGTAATTTATTTCAACAGTTTCTCTTATAGCAGTCTTAATTTGATTTTGATATGCTATGTCATTTATAATGCTGTTATTTATTTTAAAGTAACCAGGCCCTCGTTTTTGGTCAAGTGTGTTAAGGGAAAGTACTACAGAAGAGTGGTCTGTTTTAAATCCTGGTTTTATACTACATTTAGGTATAGTGTTACGTAAATATTCAGAAATAAGAAAATAGTCCAAACGAGAATAAATGATTGGTTTTGTATTGGAATGTCAGGTGTATTGGTGCAGATTTTGGTTATTTTCGCGCCAAATATCGACCATGTTGAAATTAGACATAAGTTTGTTGAGTATATTTTGACATTGTTTATTCGTATCTGATCTACCATTTCGTTTATCAATTAAAGGATTAAGGACAGTGTTGAAGTCACCGCCTATTATTATATTGTTTTCACTATTGCTAGCAACAAAATTTTCAATGGTGTCAAATACAAAAAATACAAAAAAGAATTAGTCCCTTGCATACAC
This sequence comes from Mya arenaria, assembly GCF_026914265.1. Taxonomy (NCBI): domain Eukaryota; kingdom Metazoa; phylum Mollusca; class Bivalvia; order Myida; family Myidae; genus Mya; species Mya arenaria. The sequence goes on from NC_069126.1 coordinate 5,519,010, forward strand.
GTACAAACCGTAGGAGGGCTTGTACAGACAAACGCTTCGCGTTTGTCTTCAAGCCCGTATAAATTTGTGAAATATTTGAGGGAAAGGTATTTGGTTAAATAATTTACAAGTGTAACTTTTGAGTTTTATTTAACAATGCAGTGCCGAATATTGTGGAGATAGAATTGAATTTGTATTAATTAATCAGTTGACTTGATGCGTTAAGGGAACAAAATTAAAATCAAAATATTCAATAAATTTCCCTTATCACCCAATGTTGTGGAATAGTGAAGTAATGAAGATTTAACCTCACAACAGTCTTTCTCAAATGCTGTCCAGGCTTTTTTATGCTTAAGAATAACTAACCTCGCGATGTCAGACCAGAAATCATCTTGGCATGAGATTGGATCACTATGGATCATTATGCACCAGTCAATTGTAACCACGGCTACAACATCCGGGGGTATACCGGGGATAGCCGGTTTTTACCTTTCAGTTCTTTGATATACAAAAAAATGAAACTTTTTAGACTTTCAAAAATTTAACATTTACTAAATACGGATATATAAAATGATGAATACATTTGTAGGATTTGATATCCTACTACAATTCATTTACTACTGTTGATCAGTGCAGATTGTGGGAGGTCATGGTTGATTTCAATGAACCACCAATAAGCCCTGCCAAAATTGGATACTGATTGGTCAGTCAGGTGCTTTTGGTAGGCATGATTAGCATGAATGTTCATTTTAGCCATCATTTTTGAATGTTTACAAAATCACTGAATATTGAAATAACAAGCAAAATGTTAGTTTGAATGATGAAAACCATGAAATATGTGAAGTATTCAAAAAGAGACCATTTTTTCAGCTTGTGTAAATAATGAGAAAATAGTTAAGTAAAATTATTTATTGTTTATCAGGAAAATGTTGAAATCTCATGTTTAGGCCTATAGTGATCATACTTGATTGCTGTGTTATTGGCACTTATTGCAATATGTTTTATTCATTGCAATATTTATATAAAACATTCATTATTATGTTGACTTAAGTTCGAAGATAAGAACTAATGGTATTGGTGATGTGAGAATGATCTCGTAAGTCTTTAAAACCCCTTTTGGTATTGTGAGTTTTTTGCTCCAGTATTGTTCAGTTTAGCTTTTGAAGATTTTTAAAGTAACTGCAAAACAAGTACAGCTGACTAGAAAGACTATGTCAAACAAACCCTGACCAGATATAATTTCTTGTCTTTTCAAATTACCAACTTGACAATGGTTTTATCATAACATAGGATATTGGTTTTCAAGAACATGTTAGTGTTTTTGTATGTGGGATGAAATATCATAAGTGGCACTAAATTGAACATAATTTATAGTTCTCATTGATATTACACATAGCCCCAAGTACATGTTGATCTAAGATTTTAGGCTTGGATGGAGTCCAAGAAAAATGCATGTTAATACATTGTACTTTCCAACGCAAGAACTGTTTGTTTATTCAAGTAAATAAAGCAATCCCATCACCAAGGAACTGCAGTATTGCTTAACCAGCTTAATTGACATTATGAGTTGGAGTTTAAATTGCTGCAATTAAAGGCACATCTAGTTTTCAGAATTATTCAAACTCTGATTTAGCAACCGTAATATAGTTATATAAACTACTTTTGCGAAATGAAAGCTTTTTTAGATTTACAAGGACGGGCGAAAAGTATTTGCCAAATGTACTGCAACTCCTGATACCTGTTGCCTAGGAATCCAACAAATTCTTGGCACTTCAAATGTTACAGTACTATTTAATTTGGAGTACCTGAAAAGAAAGCTTTTTGATTCTACATTCAACATCTTCTTTCTGTATGACATATTGGACCAGTAGAATCATGAACCTACAACCTTTTGCATCTATTGAGATAGGGAGCTATCAGGACAGTGACATAGGACAATACAAGAATGGCCAACTGCTGTATTTATTGAGTTATCTAATGCATACAAATTAAGACGGAGAAAATAATAATTATTTTTTCCAAACTACTTTCATAAGCATCTTGTATGTAGTTGTCTTTTACAATGATTGTTCAAAGTTACAATGGCCCTGTGGGTTAAAGGTGCTCTGTCCACGGGGTAACAGGTTTTGTACATAATAGGGTTATAAGTACTGCGTTTTGATCCAGGAGGTTGTATTCGACTCAAGTAGATTGTTGCAGATTCGGATTTCACAAGGCACAAGCCGAGCCAAATCAAAATCTACAAAAAACTACCAGAATCAAATATGACATTCGGCCATATCTGGATCAAAACGCAGTACTAATAACCCTTTTATTATATACATTACTGATTAGATCACTTAGAAGCCACATTTTTGCATAATAAATTTCATTTTAAGGATGCACTCATTGCTTTAATGACGTCAATTTAATATCGCGCAACATACTTGTTATGACGTGACGTCACAAGAGTGGTATTAATATTACCAAACGCGCTTTCTTATGTATTTTCTTCACGAAAATTCACTTTTTAAATAAAAACTACTTCCTAATAGCATTGTGTATGCAGTCTGACATTGGTGTACAATGTAGATGTCTTTAACAAAGATTGTTCAAAGTATGGCCCTGTAGTTTAAAGCTCCCCTGAAAAAGAGGTGACAGCTTTTCTTTGATATAAAAGGATTTGATCAAATTAAACAAGTATGTGTGCCAACCACGTAAATTAATTTGTACAAGTCTGATTTAACGACTTTGAGAAATTCAAAAGATCTATGACTTTATCTGATTTAACGCTTTAGCCCCCCCCCACGCACACACACACACACACACCTTACTATACGCACACTTAACTAGATTTTTCAAATTTCCTTTGCAGCTTGCAAGCAGTTTTAGTCTATAGTGTAAGCTAGCCCATTAAACAGTGACCCCTTGTGATGTGAGCCGATTTTGTCAATGCTTAGAACATGGTTGTCGACATTCCCCTAAATGAAGGCCTAGTCCATCAATGCTTTCAGCACTTTGATTGTTATTAATAATACTCCAATAAGAATAGTAACCGCAGTCTTTTCTGAACCATCTACCCCACCCACCAGAACTAAGCTGTCCAGGTAAACAGTCAAGCGATTTATAGCTCATGACATTCAAATCATATCACAATAATGTAATATAAACTCATTTAAATGACAAATCTAATAAAAATAACTAAATAAAAACAAACCTGGGACGATAATTAGTCCAAATTTATCGTTGTTATTATACTTCGTTATAATCCGGAAATAAACCGGAAGTCACCACAAAGGATTATCCGGGTGAGCTAAAACCCGGTACCAGGTATCGATATCGAAAAAAGCCGTTATCACAGTTTATGATACCGGATTATGTTGATACCGTGTTATTTAAAGTATGCATTGGTTGTCAAAAAGCAATTAATAACGGACCGTGGATACTTTATCATCTGATATTAACCCTGATATCAACATAATTCATTCATCATTTCATTATCAGAAAGTGATACCGGATACCGGGGGATACCAGGTACCGGATACCAGGTTTTTAGCACCAGCCTGCAAATCCGATGAATATTTTTCATTGGCTTAAACTTTTTCAGAAATGTATACACCAATATTTTTACAGCTATTGCGATGTCTTCTGCTTTTAATGATTTGCCGCGATAAAGTTTCATCGGCGGAAATAAAAAAAAAACGAAATCACAATTTTATTTTTATTTCAAAAATGAGTTTTTTTGAGCGGCGGTGTTCGTAATTATTTATAACAGAGTTTTCCTGTTATCGACTTATTTCGCTAGAAGTGACAAGGTGAGCGAAACAAGTCGATAAAAGGAAAACTTTGTAAACATTGTGTGCTCAAGTAACTTACAGATAAAAATAAAAGTTTGAATGTACACAAATTTCGCGTCAATTTTAACAAATCCTTACAAATTTACACGCAAAAAGAGGGAGGGCTCTTTTTTTGTATCAGACAAATCTTATATTTGAAAACTGCAGCATATTTTCCTTTGAATTATTTCATTATTTTCTCAATGTCTGATCAAAGAAAATAATGAGGAAATGGCATGTTGATAATTTTCAATATTCAAACTGAATCAAAATGTATAAACCAAAAATTAAAATTTGACTATTTTGTCTAAAAAAACACAAAAATGCAATACTAAATTTTGATGGCATTACTTGAAATTTAACTACGGTTAATGAAATGTCTCAATGCGTTTTAGCAAACAAACATAGTATGACACAAGTATTATGAACAAAAAAGTTTACCGTTCTTTGCATCTAAGATCCACATCAGAAATAAAGAGTTTTATGAACTGTTTTCATGTTTTTACTCCATAAAGAACTGTTTTGTGCCAAAAGATTTTTGTTTACAATTGATCATATACCGACCAAGGTTGTTTTTTGAATTCTAAAAGTTAAAGCTATTCATTTAAAATGCACACTTAAATAGTTTCTGTGTTATCATTTACACCCAAAACTGATCAATGCGGAAAATAAAACATAATACCTTTACATGTAAATGAGATTCTCATATTTCGAATGATTTTGCTTTTTGAAGACGGAGCATGTGATCAATCACTGATTCAGAAGTTTTGCAGAGGACGGTTGGCAATACGATACTGTACATTGTCAAATTAGTTCACTTGTTACAATAGTTAAGATAATAATTGCAGAAATTATTCCATGTCTAAGGTATGATACGAAGTACTAGTATGGCAAAATTTCAACATTTGTCATGCCATAACGGAGCTCATGTTTCATAGTCAAAAGATTTAGGTTTTTAAGTCTATATATATATATATATATATATATATATATATATATATATATATATATATATATATATATATATATATATATATATATATATATATATATATATATATATATTAACATATGTTTGCATTGTTAATGACGAAATTTATTGTTGCGTTCACAAATACACTTTGAAGCTTGTACGATTAACTCCCTGAATGTGTTCTGCATCAAACAAAACAATAGGGAGTGGACACAAACGCTCGTCAGTTATTTCCAAGCTAAAAAAGAGGAATAACCAAAAATATTGCAGCCCGACTTATGACCCTTGTATGTATACTGAGTTTTTGAAACCACACTGTTGTAATGACTATGACAATACCTCCGCCATTCCTTTCTGTAAGAACCAGCTTAAAACAGATTGATGTAGCAAGAACTTAACACAAGGAACTCGCAAATTAGTTTAGATATTAAGAGGATTACCAAGATATCCATTGCAAAGTACATGAGTATGAAGTAAATTTATTGTTCACAATCAATGTATACAGGTTTTAGGAAAAAACAAAATAAATAAACGAAGATTCATAGAATAACCCGAACAAGAGCTTATATGCATTGTGGATATATATTTGTGTTATCTTTGTCACTTGGTTAAATATTACAAAGTTCACATTTTAATAGAAAAGTTTAATTAATACATACACTAATCTTATATTAAATGTACATTGTACTAGCTGATCCACGAGGGGGCGCAAAAATCGTCCAAGTTTGCTTTTAATTTCCATAAAGGAGAATAAAAGTAAAAAATACACCCAAAATGCACCACTTCGGACTATACAGTGTCAATATTTTACAGCACTCCCTGCGATCACAGTCAAAAGGTTACGCGCCTAAATAACGCCCCTTCTAAAGTCAAATCCTGGATCCGCTGGTGCATTGACTCAACAAATGAGATAAAAAATTATATGAGAAAGAAACATATTGCTTTACAGTGAATTATATGCTGCAAATACAGAATAATACTTAAACAAGCACCAAGAGAGCACCAGAAGCAAACGTCTAGCCTTATTCGATCGATAAAGAAACAGGTTTTAATAAATATTTGAATGAACAAACTAATATAGTTATGAAAATATAAAGCTTGAAAGAATGTTATTAGGTATGGTAACACAAACTAAGGCAGTGAATGATTTTCATATCATGCAAAACTAGACGACACAGAATTTTGCAGTAAGATCAATAAAAAATAATTATACATACATATACAAACACATAAATGTTATGAACGGAAATGAGCAAAACAAGCCTACGCACTTTATGTATGAACACATACACTAATGAATTACTAAGAGTAGTCTTAATGGACATCATAGCTAAACTGTACACATTTGTATTTTCCAACTTATCGGTCATACGGTTTACCGGGTATGTAGCGTAACAGAGCCCGGAGCAACAATAGCTTAAAATACAACCTACATTTTCAGCCAATGAAATTGCAGATGGACAATCATTAAGTAATAGACCTAATCATGACAAATTTCACCTTTCGCGGGTGTTTAAAGATCCGCCTACTGTCACTCATCCGATACACAATCCCTGCGTTGGATTTTTCGCTGCGCTCACCTCGCCAATTCTTAATCATTTAGAATTTACTTTAGGTCATCTAACTACTACTTATAATATTATTTTCACTTTAATATTGTTCTGGAGTAAGAGTAATTTAGTGGCTTGTTATAAAATCTTGAACAGTCTTGTTAAATGACATGACGACGATGAAAAGATGACCAGTTTGTACATTACTTTATCAATAAATCCATAATGTATACTTTGTGAAAGTCTTAGCCTAACTGATTAATGGAATGATTAATACTGTTATGAATGCAGTTTCTTGTGAACATACGTATTTGTTATATATTTCCGGTCGTTATCAGGGAAACGAAAGTGGTATTTCATTGTTCCATTTCATAATTTTTCCTGCTTTGAAATGCATTCATCCATCTGTTTATTCTATTAAAATCGAGTCTCTTGCCGTAAGTCATCATATTCAATTGTTGCCCTGAAAGAATGATTCAAATTTATTTGATCACCAGAAGAAAATGAAAACTACAGGCACGCCTGGTAGCTGAACGTAAGTGTATTCAAGCACCACCACTATATTGCCCATTTAACATGACCAAAGCCTATTTGTGGATAATAAAATTGGTGAATTGAAAACAAAATGCATGTAGATAATGTCTTATGTATAAGAACATACATACCCGATATTGACTTGCTCTGAAAATGAGAGATCAATTACATTAATTATCATCAAGTGCAAAGTGTGACCCTTTTAAGTTTCAAACAAACGAAAGTAATATGAACAAGATACGCAACACATGAATAATGGTTTTATAACGGATCTTAAGATAAAAATAAATAGTATATGTTTTCATTGAAAATAAGACTAATTCACGTACGTAGCGATTAATCGGGTAATGGTAATGGTTCGCCGACATTTTCGTCATCCGTACGAGTTTCCACTTCTGTGAATTTTTCATAAATATTAGTAAATTAACACAAACACGTTATGGAAGAAATATTTATGGAAATATCCGCCAAAATATACATAAGATATATTTTTTATATAAAACATCATCGTTTCTATGTTGGTTCTTCCCTCTTCCAAGGTCAACCATCATAATGAAATAATGGTAAATATAAATATTACATTTTTACCAAGTGTATCCGTAATGTTATGATAGTGCCCTTCGTCTGTAACTGGCCTTGAATGATGCACGCAAGTCAGGTACCTTGAAGTAAAAACGACTTACATGCAAAATATCTATTCAACATACAGAGGACAACGAAAAGGCACAGAATATAATGGCAGAGTGTTGCAAATAACTTACATGTAGTTTCTAGATAAAATATTCTTTACAGAATCACTACACGTAACAAATATATAACAACAGAAGATACACTCATATGTCCACTTCGTTTGCTCTCGAATTGGAATCTGAAATATAAACAAGTAACACCGCAGTAATTGTGTTTAAATACATAATACGAGCTCTACTTTAACAAATGACTTCTGATTGCCTATACAAACGGGTACTACCTCTTAGAAATGAAAATCGTACGAAAGGAAGTAGCCTTTTAAATATGTTTTAGTCGGAGTGAAAGGAGTACAGTTGATGTGACACAATTAATGAATATTGAAAATGAGCTCAACGTAATTAACATGACCTGATGCAGATTTATACTTAATTTTATTACGAAAACCACAGGTGCCACACACGTTGCTGAGAGAAACCTTCCGCCGAATGCAACATACAAGAATAACGGATCCAATAACCATAGCAACTATACTTCCTCCGACAGAAACACCAACAGTTAAAGTGGAATGTTTTTTTTTTCTGAAACCTCTGAGATATCACAAATACATTAATTACATGCACACCAAGTTAGACCTTAGCTTTAAGGTCGCAACTATACTTCGATGCCACCAGTTACAAAATTAATGAACTCATCATCTTAATAACCATGTATTCATGTAAAAGACAAAACGCTGTGAAATGGCTTACCAACTTTATTTAATTGAAATCGTTCCGTTAATTCACTACCAATACCATTTCAATTTGTTAACTGGTATGGTCCATAGTCCTTTTCATTTACTTGAGTAATAGTAAGAGAAGTAGACAGTCCGATGGTCGAAATGACATATTTGGACAAATTTGCAGTAACTTCCGTGCAATTCTCGTTTCCAACGCATTTGTTCCAAATGTATTGCCATGGTAAAGGTAAAGGGTATGCATACACAGTGAACGATAACGTCGCATTTTCATTTAATGGACTATAAAATATGAGTTTCACATTCCCATCGTACGGGCGTCTTACCGAACCTATAAATTGAAGAATACTGGATTGCTTGGTGTTCATGATTGGAATACATTTTATTGGTAGTGCTTTATTCAATTGGTATATTCTGATAGAGAGATCAGCAAGCACGTATTACATCCAAATGCGGTCTTGGATTGATTAAGGCAGTAACGGAAGGAGCAACACTGTAAATGCCCTGTATTAGCTTAGGCGGTCGTATATTTTAAAGATTCATTAAGTCATATTTACTGAGTTATGACATTCAGAAATACATTTTACAAATTATACAACAATGAAATCTTACAGGTAACAAACATTTCTAGTATGTCTTTTGACGGCTGATCGCGGTTGTATCTGTTAGCACTCGTGCACGAGTAGAGACCTGTATCTAAGCATGACAAACTAGCTATAGTGTGCGTCAGATTGCTTCCATTCTCTTCAACTTCAAGTATTTCGTCGCCTTTTGTGATGATAATTTCAGCTTTAGGGTTACTTTCCACCACACACACTAGTATTACTGTGTCGTTTTCTGCTTTGGTAACAGTATCCGTGTATTCCGAGGCTTTAACAGCAAAGTCCCTAACCATTGATTTGTCTGAAATATTCAATGATGTTTATTAACGATTACTACTTTGATGCTTATAAATTAAACATGTATGATAGCAATTTGAAGAGATCACCATTCGGATGAATAAAACACATTTCGTATGAAAACATTAGTCTTGACATCATCTATGCTGCTTATTTATGAATTGACACTTATAGAAATTGATACACAGGTGGCAGAGGTATTCTCATTAAACTATATTCAATCATCGAAAAGGACATAAACAATTAACACCAGTCACAATACACCCTTCAGATAGTACCAATTCACTGGTGACTGTGCATGTATAAATGTCATCATCAGACCGCTGAACAGACGTGATTTCAAGAGAACCGTCCTCCCAACTTTGATTGCTTAATGTTCTTGTCCATACAGCCGATGATTCATGCGGAGGTTTGCCATGGCTATATTTGCATTTGAACGACACGCTACCTCCTTCCTCAACATTCATGTCCTCCATAATGTCGACAACGGGGCCATCTAGTCATTAAAAAGAATGTTTATTGTAACTCAAATATAATATTTTATCGATGACAATTTAAAGTAAGAATTGAGCGGAAGAAGTTTCCTCATAAGGAGTAGTAATGATATTTCTTAGTAAACATTATCAAATAAGTGATATTCCCTCATTTAATAAAGTGAAGGATAAATATTTATGGCAATGAAATGATTAAGAGGCGCCAAGATTTCAATGTATGTTTGTGAATGGAATTATGCACAATACACGGACTCACATTTTATGTCTAATATTTCACATGTGGCTTTCGTATTTCCGTTCATAGAATAATTTCGACGACAACATATTTCCTTTCCATTCCACTTCTTGTCTATACTTAATATGAAAGCTTTACTGGTGAATGTTTTTGACGTTTCGTTCAACAAATTCTCGTGAACAGTATCACTGATGGTTAGGTTATCTACCAATATTTCAATCAACGCTGGTGGTCGTGTATTTGACACCTCACAACTGAGTGTTGTAGTTTCATCGTGGATGTATTCTGGTATGTTCAAAATAGGGTCCGAACCTTTCTCTGAATACCGAAAACAACATTGAATATTCTATACCATAAGGTAACAAAGACGACTAATTCTTACATGTGCATTGTTCTGCATTGATTTACGAAAGGGTTTAAATACCAGCAGTTTTGCTACTGATACAATACTTTATACACAATATAAAAACACATATATTCTTAGAAATGATACACACTTAACTATTTATTAAATATGACTATTATGCTGACAAGAGCAGAATTTATGAACGAGGTCATAATTTGCGAAAAACAAACACAAATTTACCCATATAACATAATTTAGTCGAGCTCATCAGATCGTATAAATAAGCATCGTTAGCGACCATGCAAGTTACAACATCACCGTCATGGTACCTCCAAGTGTTTACGTCCAGTTCAATTGCATATATCCCAGTCTGCCGTCCGTCTTCTGTCATTGTAAATTCATGACTCCCAATGGAAAGGGTCACGTCAGTATCTCCTGTCGTGCGACTTGTGTTGCAATAAATGGTAGTGTCTGCATTGCCGTAAACACAACCATCCCGTATGGGTCCAATAAGCTGCTTATCTAAAACATGATTTAAGTGCAAGTTTACATCTCCAAGCACTATGCGATCGCTTAGTCTTATCAAACAAAAGAAGTCAAGATTTACCTGTTACATGTATGCTTAACCAGTTTGTGACAAGGGCAATTGAACGTTCACATTTCAAACCGTAACGTCCAGCTTTTCTCTCATTAAAATTGTATATTTTTAGAGTGTAGTAATAATCAGACATTTTCCGCTCTTCGTATCCGTTATCTCGAAGCCGCACAGGCTGTTGAAAACCATCTTTCAACCATGTACGTTCATTATACGGAGGGTTCCCGAATGTCCAACGGTCAGAAGGGTAATACGCTATCTCAACCGTTGTTCCATATTGTATTTCCGGGGATAGGAGCACCAGATTGCCACACTCGGATCTGATTTCTACAATTAAAGATATTTCAAAGTATCACTTATTATTTCAAGACTTAGATACAGAGGGCTGATTTAAAAGGCAATGAAAAACTTAGCTGTATAAAATTACCGATAATGAAACAAATGCATACCATGTAGATGTAGCTTTACAGTGTTTGATCTTATATCCCCGATTGAAGAAACACATTGAATATAAAAAATTGAATTATTGCACGATTTATCCGCAAATAACCACATTGCAGAAACATATGACCCATCCTGAACAGTTAAGTGAACATGTGCCTTCAGGTTATCTAACGTTTGAGGCCTTGTGTCCCAGTTCAGATTATACGTCCAGACAATGTTTGAGGTCGGTCGATGACGAGGGATGAATTTCAATATGACATTTCTGTTTATAAACGCTGGCTTCATAACTGCTAATGTTCCACAGGAATCGGGTAGCACACGACCCTCTCCTGCAAGAACTGGAATGAAACAACATTACAAATATGGAGCAACAATAATTTGCGCAAAAGTGGGTGAACAAGATTTAGGTTTGAAGGTGGCATATCTGTTCTCAAACTGTTGGCATCATAGTTGGCAATGACCGTCATGGAATCAATTGACGATGTGCATCTCCTCCAAGCGTTATCACTAGAAAACAAGAAAGAAATAAGAGTATACATTGTACTTGTACTATATTTCAGTATGCATTTAACTTAACTTAAACAAGTAATAATGATAATAAATAGATAAACCTCATTTCATTTTATGATTAGAGATTCCGTATACATGCAAACGAATGAATGAAATTCAGAGTACCTTACGCACACTTTTTAAAGATATGATGCAGTAACTGTTTAAAGCTATAGAATCACACACAGTCTGCCTTAATAAATTAAACGTTTAAAATTGTGTGATCAAGGAGTTTCATTATCAAAAGCATCATTGTACTTACTCTGCAAATAAACGAAGCAAACATTGAAAAAAAAGACAATATAACAAGTAAGATTTGTTAAAATCTTCTTCCAATATATATGCAAAATGTTGAAATAAAGTATATACTGAAACATTCCGAGTAAACGAAAACGGCTGAAAATAACGGTTTTAAAGATAACACAAATCTGCAAATGTTCCATAATAATAATAATAATATTAATAACTTTATTTATAGAAGGTAACACATTAAGACATAGGCATCATATTATGAAAAACATAACACACGTCTTATTTACAATGCGGCCTTCTGAAAGAACATACACACACACACACACACACACACACACACACATACTTGTATTGCACCCGTAGCGAGGACCTTGACATTCGACCCCGAAGTGAGGACCAATTTATTCTAAGTGCTAGCGAACCGAAACTACGACATAAAGGTATTTTTTACTAGCTGATTATAACGACATGAGAATTTCTTCAATGCACTAAACCGTTTTTCTGTAACAAACTTCGAGGACTCCACCGTATATTCATACAAAAAGAGGACATCTTTCCGAGGACGTTCAATCCTTCTATCAATATAAGGACTTAAGTTACACAATCTATAACTCCATATTTTGTGAGGACGGGACTAATTTCACGAGGGTCATGCGGTGATAAGTCCTCATATTGAGTGCAATTAATCAAAATACGCACATTTGGAAATTACAGAATACATGTACATGTATATGGAAAGTGCTTTGAAAACTAGCTTGCTTTAGGTACCGCCGATATCGAACAAGTCGAAGTTATCTCATATCTCATAAGAGCAGCTTAGCTCGCGACCAACAAAAGCTTGTCTTAATTTTATTTATTTTTCTAAAGGAGATACATATAATTCAAAAAATTCAAAATCACTGTTCTTCCTTTTGTTACAATTTACAAGTGTATCAAGTTTCATTTCACTACTTTGCGGTTCCTGAGATATTAAAGAGACATAAATATACAGTTTGCAACGTTTAAAGGTTGGTTTTCGAACATTTGCGCTCATTTGTTTCAGTTATTAACCCCTTCACTGCTCTACCCCGAGTGTAGTAACATATGCAAACAGCTTAATTCCGAATAAGACACCGAGTAACTCGGCGTCTTATTTGAACCCAAGCTGTTTGACACTCGGCCAATGGTTTAACCAAATGTCGAGGGAGTGTGTTAATTCTAAAGCGGAAGTAGAAAAATTATTCCGCATGTGCACAATCTGCCTAGCAGTGAAGGGGTTAACAAGTGTTTGAAATAAAAATAAAATTCCCAGAACGTATACAAATGTATCAAATTTCATTTCACTACTTTGCGGTTCCTGAGATAGTACTGGCGTGCACGCTTTATATAAAAATCAGGTAAAAATGATATTCTGGAAGCACAAAGTATACCCCATAGATAGAAAATAGCAGTAAATATAGACGCCGACAACAGACGGCGAGCATACGACAACAAATAACCCGTACATTCGTAGCCGTCATTCTATCATTGCAAGGACTTTGTTCTTTAGCTCACTGATCTCTAACTCATGCAGAAAACACCACATGCAAAACACACAGCCACTCCGAAGCAGGTACAGTAATGTGTTCATGAATGTAAATTCACCGATATATCAAAAGACAAAAAAAGCTTTCAGAATACATCACGCTCGACTATTCAACGACAAATTTAGACTTAAAGTAGGTCTGTAAACGATGGCAAGAAAGTACAAAGCGCAAATTCAAGAAGAAATCAGTGTTATAATAAAAGAATCTAAGCAGCAGTAGCATTTTCACTCTATACTCTCATCGCCAGCCAATAAAACGACACATACACAACACTAGGGTCGTTGGCAAAAACACACAATGGGGTAGTATCTGGTCAATCCCTTTTAATATATAGCTCTTTCCTAATGGCTCCCTCAACCATAAGTAAACCTAATACTGCATAAACCTGATTGTTTTTCAAGAAATCAATAGTCATACATTACGAAGACTTCTGTGTCATTTATTAACCACATCGTCAACGTGAGGACCTTCAAGTCCTCGCAAGGGTATCTATACAAAACCACACAAACACACGTCTTTACACAATTACCAGACGCATATGCTACATCATGGCTGGAAATGTTTAAATGCGTGCAGTGTGTTTTGACCAATCAGAGCAAAGCAAATTTTACCAAAACTATCACTTGGTCAAGTCTGACAGGATCCCCTCTAAAATCTCAACTAACTTACAAGTTCATTTCATATTTCCCAAAGTTAAATATTTGAGCGCTGTCGTACATGTTAGACATGCGAAACACCGTAGACCCAGATCAGATGCTGCATCTGATCCGTGTCTATACTGTTTGCCAGTCATCAGCACCTACACTGTCTCGTAAACTGTCACGACAAACAGTGTAATGTGGCGGTCGACTTAAATAATACACTTTGCAACGTTCAAAGGTTGGTTCTCATTTGTTTCACTTATTAACCCCTTCGCTGCCCTACTCCGAGTGTCGTAACATATGCAAACAGCTTGGATCCGAATGAGACGCCGAGTTACTCGCCGTCTCATGTGGATCCAAGCTGTTTTGACACTCGGACAATGGTTTTACCAAAGGCAAATGTCCACTCATGTGTCCATTGCAGTGAAAAGGGAAACGACATATACACAACACTAGGGTCGTTGGCAAAATACAATGGGTAATATCCGGTCAAACCCTTTATCTAGCTCTTTCCTAAAGGCTCCCTCAACCTTAAATAACCTAATACTGCATAAACCTGATTGTTTTTCAAGAACTCAATGGTCAAACATTACGATGGCTTCTGTTTCATTTACTTGACAATGACCTTAATCCACATCGTCAACGTGAGGACCTTTAAGTCCTCGCAAGGGTATCTATACAAAACCACACAAACACACGTCTTTACACAATTACCAGACGCATATGCTACATGGCTGGAAATGTTTAAATGTGTGTACTGAGCAATCATAGCAAGCAAATTTTACCATAATTATCACTTGTTCAAGTCTGACAGGATCCACTTAAAAACTCAACTTACAAGCTCATTTTATATTTCCTAAAGTTAAATATTTGAGCGCTGCTGTACATTTTAGACATGCTTAACACTGTAGACCCTGAAGTGTGGACGTACGGAGACCGATCACAATATCTCACCTGAGTAAACTCAGGTGAGCTAAAAAAGGGAATAACTCAAACAATTATGCATGCAGAGTTATGGTTCTTACACACCGCACTTCTCCTTGTCATTTTGAAGTTTCAAGGGAATATGTGAAATAGTTGTACAAAATTAACCTTAGGACTTTGCAAAGAGTTGAGACCCAGATCAGCTGCCTCATTAAAATGTGATATTTGATCAGGGTCTACTATTTGTCATTACAATATACAACACAGAGTATGTGCTGATGACTGGCAAGCAGTGTAGACCTTGATCAGACAACAGTTTTTAATGCTGTTAGTGATCTGGTCTATACTGATTGCAATGTCCAAAGGTTGGTTTTGGTACAGCAGGGCTCATTTGATTTAAAGCCCATTTATACAGCCAAGTCTGCTTATGCTAGTACTATGTGACTTAAACCTTTACTCCATAGATACACCTTTTGACACTTGAAGCAGATGACAAATGAAAACAATGTGGTAAATGGAATATTGCTCATGATGAGCAAATACTACATTTTCAACATTGTTTTCAAAGCCATTCAACATTGGTGTTTTCCATTCTCTTAGATCTTCTTACTCATCATTGTGCATGAGTCTAAAAATAGCATCAATCTTCAAAATTCAATAATTTAGCTCTAATTACTCTAGAAATATATGTTGTAAACAAAAATTAATTATGAAAAGCAGAAAAAGGGATTATTCAATTATAAGCGATGTCAGAGCTATAAACATTGTCTATCACATAAATTGGCTTCTGGGAGTGACATAAAGCAGTGACATAAATATCATGTAAATATTTACATTCCCTATGTAACGTCCTTATATAGACCTATGCGAAATTTTGACGTTTATTTTCCAATGAACCTTTTATTTTGAAACTGGTTATAACCGGTTATTTTATGTAATGAACAAGAGTGAAAACCGCACAGTGACAGGTGAAAGTTTCGACAATTAGAGGCGATCGAGGGGTTCGCCATTAAGCAACATACACCTGTATTTCTCTTTTTCTGTGATGTTTCCGAATACATTTTGAATAAATCGCATGTCAAGCTTAAATCCTATTTTATCAAAATATAAATAAAATTAAAATGAAATAAACGTCGTCTCGCTGGGGTTTATCGGTTTGTAAACTGCAACGGGGTGCGTGCAAAGTTTACATGGGATTCACATACTTTGCACACGCCCGTTGCAGTTTACAAACCGATAAACTGCAGCAAGACAATGTTCTTTTCTTAACTAGTTACATAAATAAAACTTGAAACCGGTCTATAAATATGCTCAAATGCCTAGCAAGGTACCATCTGCTGACTTTGCGTATGACGTAGCTGTATTCAGGATGTTGATATGACATCGCATTTTTATTCCCTCCTTTAACGCAAAAACCTATACGGATGACGATTTGTCTAGTGTGTTTAACTGATTTTTTTTTTCGAAAATTCCTCTTAATGTTATAAAAAGAATCTTACACGAGTGTTTATTCCATATCATTTTTATGAAACTCGTTGACTAAAAACCATATGACACTCGCCAAGGCTTGTGTCATGCTTTTTAGTCAACTCGTTTCATAACAAGAGCACCGCAGAGTGGGTGCCAACGCTCGTCTGTTTTTAAGTCCGAAAAAGGGGAATAACTCAAAAAGTAAGTAAGCCAGAGTTATGTGACCTTGTATAGATATGCGTACTATTCCTAGGAACATGTGTACAAAGTTTCATTTGAAAATGTTGAACGGTTTTGAGTTATGAGGTAAGGTTAAAGTTTTT